>NW_011494785.1:6881862-6917032 GCF_000754665.1 Bison bison bison | reverse complement strand
TATTTAGAGTCAGTAAGGCAACAGCAACCCACTCCAGGACTCTTGCCTGGAAAATCCCATGGATTGAGGAGCCTGGAGGGCTGCAGTCCATGGGGTCGCTGAGGGTCGGACACGACTGAGCAACTTCACTTTCACTTTTCACATCCATGCATTGGAGGAGGAAATGGCAACCCACTCCAGTGTTCTTGCCTGGAGAATCCCAAGGACGGGGGAGCCTGGTGGGCTGCTGTCTATGGGGTCCCACAGAGTCGGACACAACTGAAGTGACTTAGCAGTAGCAGCTGACCCTCCGGCTTCCCTGGTGGCTCAGACGGTAAAGCGTCTGTCCGCAATGCAGGAGACCCTGGTTCAATCCCTGGTTTGGGAAGCTCCCCTGGAGAAATAAATGGCAGCCCACTCCAGTATTCTTGCCTGGAAAATCCCATGGACGGCAGAGCCTGGTAGGCTACCATCCATGGGGTCACAGAGTCGGACACGACTGAGCGACTTCACTTTCACTTTCAGCTGACCCTCAGATCCTGGATACACTGGAAAGGAGACTGTGACATGGAGGTCTGACTAGAAAGACAGAAACTCAGGCGGCGCTGAGACCTCCAGTCGCGATAGACAGGGTGCCTTATGAACCATGGACAGAAGTTCGTGACATTGTACAGGAGACAGGGATCAAGACCATCCCCAAGAAAAAGAAATGCAAAAAAGCAAAATGGCGGTGAAAAGAAGCAAAGTGAAAAGCAAAGGAGAAAAGGAAAAGATATGTCCATTTAAATGCAGAGTTCCAAAGAATAGCAAGGAGAGATAAGAAAGCCTTCCTCAGTGATCAGTGCAAAGAAATAGAGGAAGACAATAGAATGGGAAAGACTAGAGGTCTCTTCAAGAAAATTAGTGATACCAAGAGAACATTTCATGCAAACATGGGCTCAATAAAGGACAGAAATGGTATGGACCTAACAAGCAAGAGATATAAGAAGAGGTGGCAAGAATACACAGAAGAAGTATACAAAAAAGATCTTCACAACTCAAATAATCACAATGGTGTGATCACTCACCTAGAGTCAGACATCTTGGAATGTGAAGTCAAGTAGGCCTTAGCATCACTACGAACAAAGCTAGTGGAGGTGATGGAATTCCAGTTGAGCTAATTCAAATCCTAAAAGATGATGCTGTGAAAGTGCTGCATTCAATATACCAGCAAATTTGGAAAACTCAACAGTGGCCACAGGACTGGAAAAGTTCAGTTTTCATTCCAGTCCTAAAGAAAGGCAATGCCAAAGAATGTTCAAATTACTGCACAATTGCACTCATCTCACATGCTAGTAAAGTAATGCTCAAAATTCTCCAAGCCAGGCTTCAATAATACATGAACCATTAACTTCCAGATGTTCAAGCTGGTTTTAGAAAAGGCAGAGGAACCAGAGATCAAATTGCCAACATCTGTTGGATCATTGAAAAAACAAGAGAGTTCCAGAAAAACATCTATTTCTGCTTTACTGATTATGCCAAAGCCTTTGACTGTGTGGATCACAATAAACTGTGGAAAATTCTGAAAGAGATAGGCATACCAGACCACCTGACCTGCCTCTGAAGAAATCTGTATGCAGGTCAGGAAGCAACAGTTAGAACTGGACATGGAACAACAGACTAGTTCCAAATCAGGAAAGGAGTACGCCAAGGCTGTATATTGTCACCCTGCTTATTTAATTTCTATGCAGAGTACATCATGCGAAATGCTGGGCTGGAAGAAGCACAAGCTGGAATCAAGATTACTGGGAGAAATATCAATAACCTCAGATATGCAGATGACACCACCCTATGGCAGAAAGTGAAGAAAAACTAAAGAGCCTCTTGATGAAAGTGAAAGAGGAGAGTGAAAAAGTTGGCTTAAAGCTCAACATTCAGAAAACTAAGATCTTGGCATCTGGTCCCATCACTTCGTGGCACATAGATGGGGAAACAGTGGAAACAGTGGCTGACTTTATTTTTGGGGCTCCAAAGGCACTGCAGATGGTGACTGCAGCCATGAAATTAAAAGACGCTTACTCCTTGGAAGGAAAGTTATGACCAACCTAAATAGCATATTAAAAAGCAGAGACATTACTCTGTCAGCAAAGGTCCATCTAGTCA
Source organism: Bison bison bison (assembly GCF_000754665.1). NCBI lineage: Eukaryota > Metazoa > Chordata > Mammalia > Artiodactyla > Bovidae > Bison > Bison bison. The sequence continues at coordinate 6,914,911 of NW_011494785.1, read as the reverse complement.
AGGCTATGGTTTTTCCAGTAGTCATGTATGGATGTGAGAGTTGGAGTATAAAGGAAACTGAGCATCAAAGAATTGATGCTTTTGAACTGTGGTGTTGGAGAAGACTCTTGAGAGTCCCTTGGAGTTCAAGGAGATCCAACCAGTCCATCCTAAAGGAAATCAGTCCTGAATATTCATTGGAAGGACTGATGTTTAAGCTGAAACCCCAATACTTTGGGCCACCTGATGTGAAGAGCTGACTCATTTGAAAAGACCCTGATGCTGGGAAAGATTGAAGGTTGGGAGAAGGGGATGACAGAGGATGAGATGGTTGGATGGCATCACCGACTCAATGGACGTGAGTTTAAGTGGACTCTGGGAGTTGGTGATGAACAGGGAGACCTGGCATGCTGCGGTCCACAAGGTCGAAAAGAGTGGGAACCAACTGAATGACTGAACTGAACTGAACTGGTGGTCCAGTGGTTGATTCCAGCCTTCCACCACAGGGGACAGTTTCCATCCCTGGTTTGGGAAACTAGGATCCTGCATGCCACGTGACAAAAAGTTAAGAGTTGAACATTTTATTAATATATGGTTCCTTTTTCTCTTTGAAATCCTATTTTCTTGCTAGAATTTTATACTGTAGTTTCATATCAAATGTCTTATTCATCATTTCATTTTCTCTGTGTATAAAAATTTCTTCTGGATTGTTATTGCAATTATTGAAACACAATTAAGCAAAGCAATATATTACAACCTTAATAACTATTAAATGGAAGTAAATTTTTTAATGGAAATGCCTCTTTTAATAAGATAGACTAAAAATAGTAGCTCCTGTATCCATGGAAAAATATTATCTTGACAATTTTTTTCTTTCTATAGCCATTAAGAGCTGAGAAACTTTGATCACACAATTTAGTAGGTGGGATTGAAAAGAGTTTTGTTATGGTAATGTCCCTCAATTATTTGATCTTCTTCCAAGTTATAGGGCAGAAATCCAGTAATCTATGTTAAGAAACTAAAGGATCAGCTGAAAATTCCCTGTGGTCCTCCTTCTCTATTGTTGAAAACTAAGAACCAGAATTCTGATTTGCAAAAGGATATGTTACGAAGTCATTACTCTTTTCACAGTATTAGGGTTTCTAATTGTCCTTCTATTTGTCACCTCTGAGACTGTGAGTAGAAGATAAATATTTTTGTTTGTAAAGTGGAAGGGTGCAATTTTTAAAAAATTTCTCAGTCATATCAATTTTAGAAAAGACTATATATAATGGGACTTCCCTGGTGGCCCAGTGGTTAAGAATCCCCCTTGCAATGCAGGGGACACTAACATCCCACATGCCACACGCTTATGGAGCAAGTAAGCCCTCCCAGGGCAACTAGAGAGTAGCTCCACTTGAGTCAAGTAGAGAAAGCCCATGTGCCAACAATGAAGACCCAGTGCAGCCAAAAATAAAAATAAATTCTTTTAAAATGTCATTTGATCACGAAGGCCTTCTCAAGACAGCTCATGTAAACACTCTTACAAGTATACGTTGCTCCGCCCCCCTCCCCCCAACACTATCCCTTTTCTATGCTTTAAATTTTTGTTTTAGTTAGCAATTGCCTGATATTTGTCTATCTCCCCTCTGGAGTGTTAACGGCACAGGTGCAGGAACTCGTTTGTTCACTGCTGTGCCACAGTAGCTGGCACAGTGTGTGGACCATTAGACCTTCAACACTTGGTCCAGTAAATCCATGACTGTCCATTTTCCTTACAGCCTAAGTGACATCTTCTCGCAGGTCAGGAAACTGCTTCCCTCATGTTGGTTGCTACTGCCTGCTAAGTCGCTTCAAGTTGAGTCCGACTCTTTGCAGCCCCATGGACTGTAGCCACCAGGCTCCTCTGTCCATGGGGTTCTCCAGGCAAGAATACTGGAGTGGGTTGCCTTCTCCAGGTGATCTTCCCAACCCAGGGATCCAACCCGCATTTCTTATGTCTGCATTGGCAGGCGGGTTCTTGACCACTGCCACTGGGAAGCTCTTTTCTTATGCTACCTCTCTAACAATTTGGGAAATCACTCATAAGAGTAGGAGACCCCACTCAACCCCCCAAATGGGGGCTTCACCACCTGTAGAAATAAGAATCCTTCAACAAGTTACTCCACAAGGGCCGTAGCAGCTGACAATCCTGTGAAGCCGTCTGGCCAAGCTTGTGAGACTTTAAAAGTGAAATTAGAGAAGGAAGCAGGGAGAAGTCAGCCAGCTTAGATGGAATTGAGAAGGCAGTCTAGCCTGTTTCCTGTTTAAAAACATGTACTCATGCCTTCACCTTTTCAGTGTCTGAAGACCACCGCTTTTAAACTAAATCTCTTCCTCCGGGGAGAGCGCGAAGAGCCAGTAACAGATCTCCCGAGGCAGCGCCATTTAAAGTCGGCCCAGGGGCCTCAGCGTCTACCTTATAAGAGGGGCTCCACCCACATTTCAGCTCTTTGTTAGTCAACCGTGCCCAGCCGGGAACAACGTAAATATTCTGTTCACAAAATGCACTTCACTGTGAACGAAGCGTAGGACAGCGGTCTAATTCAGCTAGGACCTCGGCGCCTGACCAACTCCCCCTAAGAACCGACCAGGCGCCTCCATCATGGCCGCCGACGACAGCGCTGAGAAGCAACTGATAGGAAATGGCGCCGGGGCGCTCGGCCAGTCTCGCCAGGTCCAGGGCGACGGGGCCAAAGGGCTGGCAAGACCGTCTAGGAGCGTCGGCCAGGGTCCCTGAAGACGGTCCTCGGATTTTAGCACCTAGAAACCCTGAAAGTTGACGCCTGCAATATGGAGGACGGTTATTGTCTCTGCAGACCGATTTGTACGAGCAGGCCCTGATTCCGTCTCGCGTCGGAACCCGGCAAAATCCTCTATTCTCTAAACAGAATGCGTTACGCACACTGCGCATCTTCGCAATAGTGGGCCGGCTAACGACGCCAAGAATGTTACGTCGCTCTCCCCATCCCCTCCCCACCCCTAGTTCTGGTTCAGGAGGCGCGAGAACTCTACGCCCAATCCGTACTTTGTTTTTCTGCTACAGACCGCGAAGTGCGCCCGTCTCCGAAATTGACGTAAAACGCTTCCAAGAATACCCGTAGTACTCCGCGAAGCCCTCAGGCTATTCCGAGACGCTGTTTACGTATCGGCTCCGACGTACGTAGCGTTAAGCTGGAGCAGTCTCAGCGCCGGCCGCCATTTTGTGCAGTCGCTGGGAAGGAAGGAGACGCCTAAGCCGCGGCACTGCCGGGTTTGAGCGTAGCCAAACCTACCCACTGCTTTTATAACCCCGATTCTCTGTGTTTTGCTCCCGTCTCCGACGAGAGAGGCGGCGACGGTGGCGTCTGCGACGGGAGACAGCGCGTCGGAGCGAGAGAGCGCCGCGCCTGCCGCCGCCCCAACAGCGGAGGCGCCGCCGCCATCGGTCGTCACCAGACCGGAGCCGCAGGCCCTCCCGAGCCCGGCCATCCGTGCCCCGCTCCCAGATCTCTATCCGTTTGGGACCATGCGCGGAGGCGGCTTTGGGGACCGGGACCGGGATCGTGACCGTGGAGGGTAAGGGGGGAGGAGGAGAGGAAAGGCCTTGTGTGCGCGGGGGGCGGGGAGGAGGTTGCTTCCTGGGGAGACCGCAGCCTGCGGTCAAGCGGAAGACTGGGGAGCTGACTGCAGGCCTAAGAGCGAAGCTCCCGACTGGGAAGGAGGCGACCGGGGACTTAATAGCAGTTTAGTGCGCGGGCTTCTGGTGGGCTTGGGCCCCCGGGTCGCTGGCAGGGCGGTGGGGGGAGGGGGCGGCGGCTTGGCGACGCCCCAGCCCCTGCTTGCGGACGGTCGTCGTGGCGCGGCGCGGCCGGGCCTCAGTCCCGCAGGCAGCAGGAGGGGAGCTCTGGCCGCCGCCGACCCAGCCCGGGCCTCCTCAGTTTCCCGGCTTTCGAGCCCGGCGGATTTGAGCAAGTCATTTGATCTCTCCAAGGCTAGTGTTCATCGTGAAATGCGGATGTTCTTGCTGAGAGAGAAGGATGAAGTCTCCCAGTTCACCCTGGGAAAGTCTTTTAACGGCAAATGGCTTCCCTGTTTATGGAACTGGAAACCTGGTTCGAAACTAGAGACTTTTAAGAAGCGGACTTTGCAGATTTTAAAATATTTTAAAATTACGTTTAGTTGTACTTTAACTCGAAGGAAGCACATTGGAATGCCAGCGACATTTGCTGATATTATTTGCTGTCTAAAACTGTCGTTTGGCGGGAGGGAGTTTTTTGTTTGTTTTAACGTTTCTTTTTTCTTCTCTAATTGGCCTGAACCATCAACGTCTTGGTCTAACTTGAAATGTTTTGATCTAGTAATGCCACGGTTACTGGAAGTTAACAGGATTAAACGTGAAGTCCTCCCAGATACTGAGATTCAAATCTTAAGGTTCCTCTTAATCGAAAAAGTCGCTTTAAAAAAAGTTTTATCTATGGATAAAAATTTGGGGGACGCCACATCTTAATATATATAGATTTTGTGTGTGTGACCTTGGGCAAGATCCTGAACCTTTGTGAGCAGATTTTCTCTTCCGAAGGTGGGGATAGTAATTGCATTGTTCCCCAGAATTGAGATAGTAGTAGGCATCCTGTTAAAGCTGTTTTCGCCAAACATTTTTGTCTTTTGTGGTTCAAATACACAACTAGCAGACCTAATAGTCACACGCTCCTCAATTATTATTTGATTTACTGTGGCTCAGCTGGTAAAGAATCCGCCTGCAATGCGGGAGACCTGGGTTTGATCCCTAGCTTGGGAACGTCCCCTGGAGAAGGGAAAGGCTAGCACTCCAGTATTCTGGCCTGGAGAATTCCGTGGACTGTATAGTCCATGGGATCGCGAAGTCGGACACGGCTGAGCGACTTTCACTTACTAAATAAAAAGGATTATTTTGACTTACACTTTGTTCGGAAAGGAAATACTTGATTTTAGCTTTAAATTCAGAAGACTATAAGTGGAATGTTTGCTTAGTGTTTCACAGTATAGCCAAAGTTATAGTGAATTTCAATACAACCACTTAGGAAAAAGAACTTAATGTTTCCTAGTAAAATGAAAATGACCCAGAATTCCTCTCAAGCTTTATACCCTAGACTCATAGGCCTAGAAAAACCCTTGTACATGTTCTTCGGTATCCATATTTATAACAGTGTTATCTATGACAATATTAGAAACAGCTCAAATGTCTGGATAAATTCGTCCCATAAAATACAATAAAGCAGTAAAAAAGAAAAATTTATATCAGCATGTATGATTCACAAACATAATATTAAGTAAAAATACAAGGTGTTCTAGAAGGATAACGTAAGTAAACCAACAGATGACAAAACCAGAATACAAGGGAATGGCTAAAATTCGAGGTACTCATTGGTATGGGGATTCTAAACTTGAGATAGGCACATAGAAGCTACCGAAGTACTGATAATATTATTTCTTTACCATGGATGTTTTGTATTTACCATATATATGCTTTAATAAAAGGTTTATTACTTGAAAAGCAGAAAAAGTGAATTGCTGATCCATACTTTGTTTATCCTATATTGACTCTTAAAGTATCAGATATTAAGAAAAGACAAGAAATAATGTTTCAAACAAAATGGCACTTTCATAAGTGTGCCCTAACTCCCCCTTTACTATGAAATTTTTTTTTGTTATTTGAATTGCTATTGTTCTTAACTGTACAGAGCTGAAATGTATTATTTTGAAAGGGGAATGAGTGAGGTAGTGTATGTACATGTACAGTCCAAATGCATTGTACGTGATTCTGCATGTTAATGTGTAAATCTTTGAAACTGGCATTTATTGCAAATCAAAATTAATACTCGAAACATTAAGGAGCAGCATAGTATGCAAGGGGTTAGGATATGTGGATATTTAAATGATTATACAAATGCACTCAGGTTCTACAAGAGGAAAGGCTCTCTTGGATATTGTAGTCAACCTTATAAAGGGGGTAGAAAGCGTATTTTTTAAGAATCCCATGTTTCAAATTACAGTATATCTTTAGAGAAGGAGGATAAGTCTTGGTTAAATAGCCAAGGCAATAGGGAAAAAGGAAAAACTTTGAAAAATAAGGGCTATCTTGAATAAGTCTTGGACATTTTTTTCAAAAGTTCTGTTTTCTTCTAGGTTATTTTAAGATCTGAGTAATATTGGAGTGCAGCAGCAGCATTGAAATTGGCATTTTTTGGGAACCACATTTGTTGTTGTTCAGTCACTAAATTGTGTCTGACCCTGCAGCACTGTGGACTGCAGCACACCAGGCTTCCCTGTCCTCACTGTCTCCCAGAGTTTGCTCAGATTCAGGTCCATTGAATCAGTGGTGCTCTCCAACCATCTCATCCTCTCCCTCCCCTCTCGACTGCCTTGGATCTTTCCCAGCATTAGGGTCTTTTCTGAAGAACCACATAATTAGGCAGCCAATCTCTGAAAATTAGTATGTGGTCATTTTTCTTTGCAAGACTGACAGTTTAAAGACTTGGCTTTTTTATTTGTAGAGAACCTTATTTATTGATAGAATTGTGTTAGTTGCCTCACCTAAAAGGGAGAGAGGAGGAGGGGTCAGCCTCCAATTTGGTCTTAAGACTGAGGATGTATTGAAGGTGTTGATTGGTATTGATCAACAGTAATATGAAGGTGTTGATTGGTATTGATCAACAGTAATACAAATGGAATCTGCCAAGTTCTGTCTTTTTGAATTAAATACTTAATGGTCCCAATAAAATTACCTTCCATCAGTCTTTGTATATTTGTATTTAGAGAAATATCTAGTTGGCTCTTTAAGCCAAGAAATTTTAAGAGCATTTTGAGTTCCAGGAAATTGACATGCTTTAGAATGGTTACTACATTTACTGCCTGTTGATTAGTGGAACCACTTGCAAAATGATGTTATGAATGAGTTAGAGTAGAAAAGGAGAATTAAATTTGGTGTAATGTTTTCAGGAGTAAGGAAATGGGATGGAAACATTGTATATTTGTACACCAAAACAATGTCCTATGCCTTAGTAGGTTGAAGTGCAGAATTGAAGACCATCTTAATCTTAGGATTCTTTGTAGGAAACAGAACATTTCAAGTTTGGCTAATGGCCATATTTGTATTCCAGTTGAATTTGTCTGTTGTGAAAGCAAGGTAAAGCAGAAAGAATGATTTTTAAATTGTTTTAAAGACCTCAGATAACTTTTTCTACCTGTCCACAGTTTTGCCCTAATTTAAACTTAATATCCTCACTTAGCTTCATTTCTGAATATTACGTAAGAGTAGCGATTTCTGTTCACTTCAGTATTTTTAGCACCACTTAAAACAGTACCTGGTTTATAGTTGATACCCAGTAACAATTTGTTGAATGAATACAATTATGCCAATTTGTGCTGTTTACTATGCCAGATACTGCTTTAAGTACTTTACACAAATATTTTTTTTGGAGGGGGTTGGTAGTATCTTAAGAGTTGCATCTTTTTACATGTTTTTATGGCACCTGAGATATTTTGCTTTAAAAATACTAATAAACTGAAAATTTTGATGTTTCTAGATTTGGAGCAAGAGGTGGTGGTGGCCTTCCCCCAAAGAAATTTGGTAATCCTGGGGAGCGTCTACGTAAAAAGAAGTGGGATTTGAGTGAGCTCCCCAAGTTTGAGAAGAATTTTTATGTTGAACATCCAGAAGTGGCAAGACTGACTCCAGTAAGTTTGAGGGGCGGTATTTATTTACCTTTTCTTCACATACAATAATGAACCAAGTAGATAAATTACCCAAAGTTTACTCATATATAGCCAAACTTTACTCATATATTTATATACAAAGTTTACTCTTGTATTTTTTATTCTGGTGTGGTGGGGCTTTTCCTTTGGTTCTTAGGAAAGCTGATACTCATAAGAGAAAGCACTTGATTCTCATATGTTGTTGGTTATATTTCATCTTTCTGAGTTAACTGTTCTTGTGTGGAAAATGAAACTTACTGCCTGCTTTGTTGACTTAGAAAGTTGAACATACGTGAAAAGCGCTGTAAGAAATGTTAAACATATTTTCCATTGTAATTGTGAATTTGATAATTGTTATGCTATATTAGAACATAAAGTTTTGCACGTTTAGAATAAATTGGTTACTGATTTGTCTTACTTTGTTTCTTAAATAGTATGAGGTTGATGAATTACGCCGAAAGAAAGAGATTACAGTGAGAGGGGGAGATGTTTGTCCTAAACCTGTGTTTGCCTTCCATCATGCTAACTTCCCACGTAAGTGCTTTTCATTCTGGGATATTAATTGTTAATTTAGCTTGAATGGTCACTGTGGTCATAAGTTATTTAAAGGTTTTGACCCAGCTCAGGATTTTGTTGAAAAGACAAATAGAAACCTTTCACAAAAGTTCAAGTTTTTTTTTTAAGGGGGCGGGGTTGTCTTTTTAATGCTCATGTGTTCTCAATTTAGAACTTTTTTTGGGTCTTTTGCAAGGTTTTTTTTTTAATTTGGTTTTCATCTTTCCTTGGGGTTTTGCCCTCTACGTTTTAGAAAAATAGCAAAATAAAATTGCTTTCTACCTGGATAAAATTTGGATTAGATAAACAGTATCTAATGGCTACTAGGTACCTTAGATACTTTAGACCAATGGTTTTCAAGTTTTTGAGAATAAGGGTAGATGGCTATGGCAGTAGCCTTCTTGAGAAGTAGTCAGCAGGTCAAGTAACTGAATTTCAGTAACTGAAGACAAAACTACTGTTTCTCTTGGAGAGATGTAAAGCTGGATAATTCTTGCCTTTGGTGAGCTTAACAAGTTTTTATAATTTCTTTTGGCTGTAGGTTCACTTCTTAGTTTTACCTAAAAGCAATAATATCTGTTCTTGTACAGAATACGTAATGGATGTGTTGATGGATCAGCACTTTACAGAACCAACTCCAATTCAGTGCCAGGGATTTCCCTTGGCTCTTAGTGGCCGGGATATGGTGGGCATTGCTCAGACTGGCTCTGGGAAGACGTTGGCGGTATGTAACCCGCAAGGGAAGACTTTTCATATTGTGGTAACTTATTTTACTGTTGTAAATATTACATATATTCTCAATGCTTAAAATTCTAATTCAGATAGTGGAAGTAATATTTCAGCTTTTTTAGCTATCTGAAATATGTGGAAGCATTTTATGTTCACATTTGCATTGTATATATGTGTAAGAGATGTGAATTCTGTTTTCCCTTTCCTGATTTTACTTAGACATTATCAATTACTGTGATAACTTAGAACAGTTACTATAATGGCTTAGTTTTGGCGTAAGACTGTCCTTCTTTTCTCCTCCAGTATTTGCTACCTGCAATTGTTCATATTAACCACCAGCCTTACTTGGAAAGAGGAGATGGCCCAATTGTAAGTGTGTTTCAGTTTGTTTATACTTCAAAAAATAACTAGTTTATTATTATGTTTCAGGCACTGTACTTTACATGTGTTCTCAGATTTCATTCTCAACCCCACCTTCCATATCTGGAGGAAATATTGCCTTACTGGTAAATCTTAGGCACAAAGCAATTAAGTGACTGGCCCGGGTCAGACAGTAATTAAATTGCTGAGCTTGAATTTGAATCAGTCTTACTTTTAACTACTGTGCCTGTTACCTTCATATGTAGGCATTTTCTGTGCATTAAATGCAGATGCACTGCTTAATTGCCCATTGATACTGTGAGGGATACAAAGGTGTAAAATGAGATTCTTGCTCTGTGGATATAAGTCAGGTTTGGGATGTGTATTTTTTGTGTTTAAGTAATGCTTTTGTAAATGTTTTTGAGCAGCACCATTTTCTGGTTTGATCATTTTCAGTTAATACTATTTACTGTAAGCTTTCAGTAGTGGTCTTCAAACATTTTGAATGCACTTTCTTAACATTTTTTTAATAGAGCTTGCACTCACTATATGTTTATAAGTATGTACATTATACAGTATGTCTTAATGATTCACAACAAGAAGTAGTACATTAACTTTTCATTACATAATATGTAATGTATTTCATACGGCTAATGGAGTTAGCAATATTATCATTAACTAATGTCTAATGGATTGATATACCAAGTGAGAGTTATTGTTACCAGCATATATGATTCCTGTTTCAAAGTGTCTTAATTTTATTTGACAACTTCTTGTCACATTGTGTATAAATCAACCTTGTTTTTGCCAGATTTGCCTGGCCAAGAGCTTAAACTAGATGTCAGGAAAATGTCAGCTCTGCTCTTTTCTTGTTCTGGTATTTAAGTAAAGTTTGGGACTTGTTTTTGGGACTGGTTTTGTTACAGGAATATTGTAGCTACTTACTCATTTTGTGAGTTGTTTAGTTAAAACTAGGTAATACAGTCTATAAATCTACTTAACGTAGCACACATTAATGAATCGTGTCAAAAGTCAACCATCATACTACATGGCAAATATTAGTTCTCAAATTGGATTGACCAAAAGATTCATTGAGGTTTTTCTGTAAGATGTTAGGGATATGATTTTTAGCCACATTACAGTGCAATATCTTAACACCTGCTGCCTTCCCAGGCCCCTACCCCAGATTAGACAATAGAGAAATAACCTTTTTGCACTTTTTTTTGTTGCCCTTAAACTTGGAGTGATGTCTCAAATGATTTGTTTGCTTTAAGTGTCTAGTTCTGGCTCCTACCAGAGAGCTTGCCCAGCAAGTACAGCAAGTGGCTGATGACTATGGCAAATGTTCCAGATTGAAGAGCACTTGCATCTATGGAGGTGCTCCTAAGGGTCCCCAGATTCGAGATTTGGAGAGAGGTAGGGAAAAAAGAGCATTTAAGAATTTTTAGTTTTATTTTACCAGGTTTTGTAAATGAAATTGAAGAGGAAAATAGGGGATTCTGGCGGGGTGGGGGGGATCAGTATTTTAGTAGCTTAGAAATTCTCAAATACGGTTAAAATGCTATTTTAGGAAAGTCCAGTGTGGCTAGAGATTTAATGGGGTTTTTATACATAAATTCTTGTTACATCATGTTTTTTTCTAGGTACTTGCTGAAGTTTGAACAGCATTTAAAGAATTCTTAGTTGAATAGATCTTTGGTTTTGTTTTACAGGTGTTGAGATCTGTATAGCTACTCCTGGACGCCTGATAGATTTCCTGGAGTCAGGAAAGACAAATCTTCGCCGATGTACTTACCTTGTACTGGATGAAGCTGACAGAATGCTTGATATGGGCTTTGAGCCCCAGATTCGTAAAATTGTTGACCAAATCAGGGTGTGTAAAGCTTAGGTTTTTTTAATATCCTTTGCCTATAGTGGTTCCTTAATCTAAAAGAAACTCTTTCTTTTCCTGATAGCCTGATAGGCAGACATTAATGTGGAGTGCCACCTGGCCGAAAGAAGTAAGACAGCTGGCAGAGGATTTCCTTCGTGATTACACCCAGATCAACGTAGGCAATCTGGAGTTGAGTGCCAACCACAACATCCTCCAGATTGTGGATGTCTGCATGGAAAGTGAAAAAGACCACAAGTATGAGAGATTTCACTGTTTTGATAATGCTGATAAAACTTTTCCTCTAATAATCTTCTAAAATTAAAGTGTTATTCATAGAAGCCAGTATTGCCTAGCCTTGAACACATTAAAAGCATTGTTTTCCAACAATCCATTATGTATGTTTTCAGAGCATTGAGGTTAAAGGCAGGAATTCTGGATTCTTAAATTTGACCAGCTCTGATCATTCCCAGCTATATTGAAAGTAATTTGAAAAGAAGATACTAAAACTTTGAAGGGTTGAATCTGGAAACATAGCTTCTGCGTAATGTATAAGGAGGTCTTCTCTAGATGACTTCATTGTTTCGTGTTGTTTTCAGGTTAATCCAACTTATGGAGGAAATAATGGCTGAAAAGGAAAATAAAACCATAATATTTGTAGAGACGAAGAGACGCTGTGATGACCTTACTCGAAGGATGCGCAGAGATGGGTAAGTGCAGCACTGATGTAATTAATTTGCCTCGGATTTTATAATTCAGTAGGAATTTGTAAATTGGTACTGTTAATGTTGTATAGTATTTCAATAATTCCTAATATGTACTTGGCTTTTTTCTTCTGACAGTTGGCCAGCTATGTGTATACATGGAGACAAGAGTCAACCAGAAAGAGATTGGGTACTTAATGGTGAGTTCAAAACTAAGCATTGTCCTTACAGTGTATTTCAGGGATTGACAAACATTCTGCAAAGAGCCAGGTAGTAAATATTTTTGGCTTTGCAGATTTTATAGTGGTTTGTGTCACAACTGTTAGCTGCTATTGCAGCACAAATATAGCCATAGACATTATGTAAAGAGAGCCTGGCTGTGTTCCAGCAAAACTTTATTGCAGAAATGGGCTTTGTGCCACATTTGATCCTTAGACCAGAGTTTGCCTAGCTCTGCCCTGGTTTTTTGAATATTGGGAGCATTTTTGTCATCTCCACTGTACTTTTAATGTCAGTAATGCTGGGTCTTTATACTACTTTTTCACCACTTAAACCACTCTATCTAATGAGTTCTTGCCTTTATAGATACATACAGTGGCCTGGAAGCTCCTGGAAATTTTAATGGAGGCTTCATAGTGTTAACTCAGTCTCCACCTCCTCTCATGTCCTCTGAGGATTGAGAGTGGGGCTCAAAGTTCCAAACTTCTCCAATCACGGCTTGGTCTTTCTGGTGACCAGCTTCTGTCCAGGAGCTATTCTGGAGCCCATTAAGTGTCATTTTGTTAGAAGAGATCTCTTATCACCCAGGAAATTGAGGGATTTAGGAACTCTTTGTTCAGGTATCAGGGTCAAAGGCTTTTAAGTATTAGAATAAAAGATTCTCTTAGCATCTCTGTTTCATGAGGGTTTTAGGAGCTCAGTGCCAGGAACTGAGGGTAGAGAGCTATAGATACACCTACATGTATGTATGAATATATATATACATGAACTGTATATTTTATTTCTATATATATATTCTATTATTTCACAGGCCAAAGCTATGGTTTCCCCTTTGATTTCATGTCTTTTAAACTTCCTCTCCCTTTCTCTATCCCTTCCCCTACCCTGACTTCTGGTTTTATTTGGGAGATTACTTTGCTGTCAGAATTTAAGAGAAGAAAAATTCCAATTCATGTTAATTTTGTTGCAAACTGCCCCACCATTTTAATGTTACTTCATTGTTACGTAACTTTTTCATCTATTGCTTCTCGGCTAGTGGTGAATATAATAAATATTTTCAAAAGAATTACTATTAACTTTAAAAAAGCTTGGTATGTTCTGACACCATTACTTGAAATTTTAACATAGTAGAAAAGGCCAGAGAGCTGGGAATGTTTATTTGGTCACTTTAAGATATATCACATATCTCTGATTTTATAACTTGGTTTTCATAATATCATCCTTGTTTTGCAGAGTTCCGTTCTGGAAAGGCTCCCATTCTCATTGCCACAGATGTAGCCTCCCGTGGGCTAGGTTTGTATAGATAGGTGTCTCTGTCAATGGTATATATATCTTTTGGTTTAAAGATTTGCTTGTCATTTCACATTAGAGTTGCATATACATGTGTTTAGATAAATATTTAAAAGAGAAGAATTACATACAAAGTACGTGATTTCCCCCCACCCCCCACATTTTTTTTTTTTTAAACCTTGGTGGGTTTTTTTGTTTGTTTTTTATTTTCTTTTTATTTTCACAGTCTCTTCCTGCTCCTAACAAACAGGCTTTGGTCTGCAGCAAGGCCTAGGCATGACTATTTAAACAGTTGGAGGGAGAGGAGACATTCAGTTGAACAGCTCAACTTCTTCCTGGTTTTATTCTATTTTCTGGGTGAATAGAATGAGCCTGATTGAACCTAGCTACTAGAAGCTAGTTTCTTCAGTTACTTTTTTCCCCTCTACGAATATATCTGTGGAGGTACAATTCCATGAATGCTAATATATTCTTGGGATTTAGTAAGTCTATAAATATGATACCTTTCAGCAATTAAATCTGCTTTGCCCAATTTAATTTACTGAAGTAAAATTAACATGAGCACTCAGTTATCCCCTCTTCCCACCCATACTTATATCATTGATGTGCTTGCTGTCTTCCAATTTAAGATCTTAATCTGAAGCTGATGTTCTGGAGTTTAAACCCATTATGGTTTTATGCAGAGATATTTTGTGGTACTTTAGCCCTTTCTGAGAAAAATAGGTGTAATTCAAAACTTAATTTTAAAAAATAAGAGTATTTCTATTACAAAGATATTTTTAAATTATTGACATATTTCTTGCTGAGTAAGGTGAGAAGCAACCATATTCCCTATGATACTCAACATAAAGCAAGTATTTGAACTAGATTACAAAAGTAATGAAGGCTTTTTATACATTGCACTCAACGTATTCCCTCCTTCAGAGGTGGTGACTTGCAGCCATGACTGAAAAATTGTCTCTACCCTCTGAGCTCATGTCTGGATCTGTGCGGTTAGAACTTGGGCCTGTTGGGAGAAGAGGCTGAAGCCTGAAAGCAGTTTACATAAAAGCTTTCAGTGATGGTGGTTTTTAAACAGGCTTGCTATGTGCTGGTAGCTTCTTTGTGCATCTTGCCTAGACAATTTAAAATATTTGTTCCATGTCCCCCTGCATTTCTAAACCAAATCAATTGGCTGCCATTAGAATAACTTAGACTCTTCATCCCACCCCCACTCATCCAAGAGAGGGGAGAGGGAACGTATCTGAGTCTGTTTCTTGTTACTCAACATCAGTGCTTGTTTTGGGCCCCTTTGTTTGCTGCCTTGTAAAAATCGAAAGGGGAAACCCACCAAAATGGCAGAATGCTGACCAAGGTCCTACAAGATCCTGGAAAGTGAAGGCTTCTACCTCATAGACAGGGGTGCAATTTTCAGCTGAGTCACCAGGCCTTTTTTCACTTCCTGTCGAGCGATGGCCTCTTAAATATTCCCTTCAGGTAAGTTCTCTGATTCCCATAACTTTATAATAGTCGTCCTCAGGAAATAATAGTCATCCTAGTCATCTTTATAATAGTCATCCTATTTATTCCCCTTCCAATGGGATATTTTTAATTTTTCCTTTTTTTTTTTTTGTTTAAACTGCACACTGTTAAGCTAAAAGTGTTGAATTTATTTTGTTTTGTTTTTTAACAGAAGCTTTGATAGCAGCTGCAGATCACTCAGTACATGGCCGAGGCAAATCTACATTGGCCGGAAGCAGCTCTAGATGAGCCTATTGGCTAGTCTCAGTCCCTCCCAATTAGTGATTGGAGATTCAGGCCATGTCATAGGGCTTGTCACCCAAAAAGTTCTTACCCTAGGCAGCTGGCTAAAACATTAACTTTTTGATTTCTTACTCTGCAACAGCATCTTTAAAGCCACCAAGGTAATATTGTGACAGTGCACAAATAACATCAGGGCAGGCTAGACTGGAGAAAACCAAATTCTGCACTTGCTTACATGCCCTTAGCCTGCTATATGTGTGCACGTACAAGACTCCTTTCTAGTGTGAAGAACTTGCACCATATCTGCCCCCCATTGAACCTCTCTACAAATACTCCCAAGTGTTAGTACCTGAGCTGTTGACTCCAGTCCCCAGTGCTTTCTAGTAGGAAAGCACAAATCTGCGTCAGTGCAGTAATTCAGCCTGCTCTGCTGCCTGTGGTCATACACAATGAGACTGACTAAGGAGCATTCTAGCTCTGAAGATGCGATCGTGGAGCATAATTCCCCACTTCCCCCATCTCACATCCATCCTGGCCCTGTAAATTTTTGTTTCCCTTTTGTTACATCATCATCCCTAGCCGGAGACTCACGCTGCCCCCTGTGATAACTGCCTTCTCGTCTTTCTGGTGTGATTTCAGGACTTTAGGGGTCAGTAAAGACTGAGGAGCCTTTATTGTAATAAGAAACAGACCTAATGCCCCTTTCTTCACAGGCCTTTTAACAGCAGCTGAATTTTTTTTTTTTTTTAATCATCTCCCCTTTCCCCTGAAATTAATCCAGTCTGGGCAATAGATGCAGTCTGACCCTTTGGATGTAACTTACATTTTTTTATTAATTATTTTTTTCTACAATCACCCCAATTATCCTTGGGGGAGGCGTTGGAGGACCTGAAATTTTTACCCGAACCCAGGTTCTCCGGCGCTTGGCAACCAAATGGGGCTACAGAGAAGCATCTAAGCCAGTTCACAGAGCGAGCGTGTGTGGGGACTTCTCACTGCCACGGACCCTTGATGCATGCTCCCCGCGCTCCAGTGGTCCCGTGTCAGAAGGCGGAGTTTTCGAAAGGAGGCCGCCAAAAATAAAAGGCAAAGAGACGGGATCGGCTGCAGCGGTTTCCCAAAGGAGGAGGGAGTGTGCATCGGTCTGGTAACAAACAGAGAATGTTTTTTAATTATTTATATCACAAAAATCTGTGTTTTATCTAGGATATTTTCTGAATATTCTTTGTAAAATGCAGATTTTTTTCCACAAAACATTAGGATTCTTTGTTATATTCTTAAATTTGTTTGTTTAAGTAGGTAAAAATATACATTTAGTTGGAAGCATTACACTAACATTTACATACTTAAAACTTTAGGAGGTTGTTCAATTCAATTCCCAGCAGTGGACAGAACATTAAACTTGTGTCTCAAGGTTTCATGATGTTTTCCCACACTCTTTGGCTATTTAATTTTCCAGGTTATGTAGATAATCTTTGATAATTGAAGTAAGGACTGAGTTGAAGTAACCTTGAGTTGAGAAAAAAAACTCATTTGGCAAGAGCTGGGCTTGGTAGTACAGTGAAATTTTAGTGTAATGTGCTCTTGTGGTAATTGAAAGAAGAAAGATAATTTGGATGTTTCTGCAAAGGAAAATAAGTGTATTTAACTTTGGCTCTGATCAGTTTTGTCTTTTTTAATATAAGCAAAAATTTCTTAATCTAAAAATCTTAAGTCTCCATGTAAATGTAGTAATAAAGTATATGAAGTTTTTGTTTTTTTGTTTTTTGTTTTCATTTTGCTCTGTGACTGGTTTAAAGGTAAGTTTGTTATATTACTGGTAGATTTTGCCAGGCTCTCCCAACAGAGTAGAAGTGATTTGGCCTTGTAGCTTAATGGTGGTATCACCTTAAACATTCCAGTTTTGAAAAAGATGGAACTGGAATTTGGTACAACTCCTGTCAGTAATGCTGGTTAAAATATGAAAGAGGCAGGAGTTTGAATAGTTGAATGGGATTCCCTTAGGATTTTACAGCTGATGCTTTCTCTGCATGTCCAAGCATCATTAATCCTCTTTTACTCTGTTGGGATGAGTCTTTTTTGTTCCTGTTCAGAGTGGTCACTAACTTAGTCTTCTCTCCTCTTGCTGTCATCTGCATTCGTGCTTCCCACCTGTTGTTGGCATGTCCTTTACCTTCTCTTTCCCTGCCACATCAACCTACACACTGACTCATCGTTGGCTTTGAAGATGTGGAAGATGTCAAGTTTGTGATCAACTATGACTATCCAAACAGCTCAGAGGATTATGTGCACCGTATTGGCCGAACAGCCCGTAGCACCAACAAGGGCACTGCCTACACCTTCTTTACCCCAGGGAACCTAAAGCAGGCCCGAGAGTTGATCAAAGTGCTAGAAGAGGCTAATCAGGCTATCAATCCAAAATTGATGCAGCTGGTGGACCACAGAGGAGGCGGCGGAGGAGGGGGTAAGGGTAAGTCCTGGAGTTTTCCAGGTACTGCCAAGGTATCTTTTTTGTGTTCATTGTGCCTTGTTGTTAATGCAGTGGAGGTTAATGTTACGTTGCTTAATAATTGTTCATAATCTCTTGAGTAAGACAGTAAGAGGTCTGAGTGACTGTCATAGCCTTAGGTAGTACGTTTTGAGTTTTCCATATGGAGAAATGAGTAATGTTATATAGGCATAGTTACTGGATCTGAATTGAACAGTTGTGAAATATACTAGCTAGGACCTGTGTTTCATGCCCTTTCCCTCAGCTTACTATATGTTGAAGCTCTACATCAAGATTCCCTTAGAAGTTTTTAAAAGTACAGACTATTTTTTTAAGTGGGCTTGGAATTGAACTAGGAACCTGAACTTTTCAAAACCCTAAAGCTTGAGAGATTACTCTGATGCAATTAAGGTCTGGAAAGTAACATTTGAGAACCAGTGTGCACTAGTAGAGGATTCCTTTTTAGTCATATGAACCTAGCTGCTTGGGGGTTTTTTGTTTTTAAATCATCCTTACCATTTTCCCTACATTTTTAAGTGTGTGTTTCTTGGTAATCCTCAAAAAAAAGGCAAAAGATGAAAAGTTGAATATCCTTTAATGTTTACCATTCTTTGAAGGTGTCTTCTTAAAGAATCAAATTATATTTTTAAAGTAGTTAACTTGGAAGCTGACTTAGCTAAAGATCAAGAAAGAATATTGAATACTTTCGTGTCTAGTAACATTTTTACATGTGGTTATGTTTGGATCATATATCTGGCGTTCAAAATTGTGTCTTCATTAGGCGGCCGTTCTCGATACCGGACCACTTCTTCAGCCAACAATCCCAATTTGATGTATCAGGATGAGTGTGACCGGAGGCTTCGAGGGGTCAAAGATGGTGGCCGGAGAGACTCTGCAAGCTATCGGGATCGTGGTGAAACCGATAGAGCCGGTTATGCTAACGGCAGTGGCTATGGAAGTCCAAATTCTGCCTTTGGAGCACAAGCAGGCCAATACACCTATGGTCAAGGCACCTATGGGGCAGCTGCTTATGGCACCAGTGGTTACACAGCCCAAGAATATGGCGCTGGCACTTACGGGGCCAGTAGCACCACCTCAACTGGGAGAAGTTCACAGAGCTCTAGCCAGCAGTTTAGTGGGATAGGCCGGTCTGGGCAGCAGCCACAGCCACTGATGTCACAGCAGTTTGCACAACCTCCAGGAGCTACTAATATGATAGGTTACATGGGGCAGACTGCCTACCAATACCCCCCTCCTCCTCCTCCTCCCCCTCCTTCACGTAAATGAAGCCACTCAAGTGGTAGTGACTTGTGCAGACTTAACTACATTTAAAGGAACGCTATCTTTTCCTGTTTTTCTCTTCCCTTTTTCTTTCTCTTTTATAATTTTTCCCCAACCATTGTGATTTGTCTTTCATGCAAATTAGTTAGGATTCACTGCCAGGTTTCTTCTGCCTGCCAAAATGATCCAGTCTGTAATAACAGATTTTGTAAAAGTATATATATGTATGTATAGCCGACTGGAAGAGGTTTTCCCCCCAACTTCTTGCATGTTGAGGATATTTGAACTATTTTTCATCTTAAAAGAAAAAGTAAGGTATTAGGCCCTTTTGTGGGAGCCCGTTTTTTTTTTTTTTTTTTTCTCCTGAGTTTGGGGTGGGGGGTGGAGGGTTGAACTCTGCAGAAGATGGCACCTGTGCTTTAAATTGCTCTCGTACTGGGATAGAAAACCAAGAGGGAGTTCCCTACACATTTTCTGTATATTTTTTTTTTCCTTTGGTCTTTTTCAAGCTGGAACAAGGTTCCTTAGGCCTGATGAGTTGTTAAGACAGTGCTTTGCCATTGTCATTTTGGCTGATTGCTTCTTTAAGTGCATTTGATAGTTTAAAGAAAAATCCTAATTGGCTTTGTCTCCTTTACATTCTGCTTTCTCCCTTCCCAAGTACTGAAACAACTTTCTAATTGTCAGGTTAGAAATTAAATTGCTGAGATAAAGAGTTTTTTTAAGTGTATCTTTAAAAACCCAAATGTTTATTGCAGTGGTTAAATGTAGTGTCTCAGCATCTGGGTGGAAGCTGCCTGTTTTTTTTCCCCCATGACCAGGGACCATCTGAAATACATCTTCCTAACCAGACAGCTGCTGTGAGCAGAATGAACATAAATGCTCATTGGAAATTTATTAACCGGTTAAATATGCATTCACCTGCAGTGTAAGAACTACGTTTAATTATAAACAATATAGTCAGTGGGCAAATTTTCTTTTTAAACCCAGTATTTGTAGAGCTAGAGTAACAGCAACTCTTTATTGGCTACTCATCCCTTTTGGCCAAATTATCTTGAAGGGTCTAAAGGGTTTATTGAGAAAGAACTCTTATTGTCTTCATACTGTGTTCTCTTCAGTGCTTTGTAACAGCTTTTGGATGCAAATTTTCCTCAGCATCCTTTCGCACTCAGCTTTTTACAGGTAGGTAGTGCTTAAGAAAAGTTAGAGGACTAAAGCCCAAGTCCTTTTACTTTTCCTCCACCTGAAAGGTAGGTGAGATTGTCCCTTTTGTAGTAATACCAACTGTTTTACTGAGACTTCCTATAGCAGATGGGCCTGGAAAGAAATTTCTGCTCTTGTGTTCACTGTAAAGAGGACAAGGAGATCAGACAGCTTCAGAAATCTCTTCATATCCAGTGTGGAAGTGTTAATTTTTTATTGGTGTTATCAGTATTGTTGATGGTGTAGTTAAAAGGGGAAGGCTTCATTGCATTCTTTGGCTTAGGCCTGAGAGTGCTTACTGGTTTGTAAGATCAAAATATCTAAATGTTTGAGGTCTTTGTTTTCCTCTTAAAACTCTTCAGGGAGAGAGAAGGGATTGTTTCTGAGGGGTACTGGAAAGTGTGGTTGAATGTGCAACATACAGGTAGGTTGTCAGCGTAAGCTGAAATACATGCATGTGAGAACTTGACATCTTTTTTTCCCCTACTTTCCTCTTTCCTAACTTCTCTTTCTCCTCCTCATGGAAGTTGAGGCTGAGGGAGGGTGGTAGGCACAGGAGAAGCAACGGCAGCTCTTCTCTGTGCTTCACACCAAAGTGTCTCCCTGCGAGAGAAGTATGTCTCAGCACTGACGAGTCCACTGTAGACGTTTTTTTAATACACCAAAATCTGATTTAAACACAAAGGTGCCACCACGGGGGTGTCCTCTCTCATAAGTCTGAAAGCATCCCTTTGTGAGAAAGGTCTTGGGGCAAACAAGCAGTAAGTATTTGGTCTGCTTGCTTCCCTTTTTCCACCAGGGATTGTTATGATAAAGACAAAATAACAGCATATCCTGAAACTCAAAAGCTGTTGTGGCCTGAGCACAGCTAAGATCTTAGTATTACTGAGCTTTTTCTATATAGCTCCAGAGTGAAGTCTTCTGCCTTTGTGTCTGCCACTCATGATTCAGGTTCTGCCTTTGCTTCAGAACATGAGCAGAAGAATTCTCGTTTGATGCTAATAATTGCAGTCATGACAAACTCACCTAGGGGAAGGAGTTAGTTCTGCATTAAGCTGTGGGGCTGCTTCTCCCCATTGCTCCCTAACAATTCATTGTGTGGACTTCTCTCATCTAAAAGGTTGGTGGCTTTTGCTTGGGATCAGTGCTCTCTATTTATGTCCTTGCTGGTCTCTGAACACATTCCTGTTGCGTTAAGACTTGAAAGATTTGTAGATGTGTGATGTTCAGGCACAGGATGCTAAGAGCTTATGTTACTATTCTTAGTTTGTAAATTGTCCTTTTGATACCATCTTGTTTCTTTTGTAGGTATAAATAAAACACTGTTGACGATAAGGTGTGAGATTTTTATTGCTTAAAAAAAGGTGTAACCTAATGATAGTCTCTTATTTTTATTTGCTTCAAGACCATGTTCGATTGACTTGACACCTTAGCACCTAAAACTGTGAAAGGGAGGTGGGATTAATTGGTCTTAATGTGAAAAAAACTTGAGTCACAAACCATCAAGACGATACCTAGTAGGTAAAAAGCCTGGGGTGTTTGCTCACAACATTTCCCACCTGGTGGTGACACCTTTGTATCTTGACTCCCTAAGCATGATGGTCTCCTACCTGGAAAGTAAAAGTTCACCACAACAGTATACTCATTTGGGGCTTTTGACTCATACACAGTAGGGTGTATTTCCATATGGGGATTGGCTGTTCGTTAGCATGAGTCTTACTCCAGGGAACAGTAGTTGACTCCATCCATTCTAAGGTTTGCTTGATGGTTCAGTTGACATTGTGAGGATGTACCATACTTGCATGATTGGCCCATTTTAATTACCTCTATAATTTAAGGGAGATAGTGATGAGGAAATAGAAGGATCAGTGCTTTGCTAAATTCCACAAGGAAGTATTTCTCTGACGTCAGTTGTGTCTAAATGGCCCAGGAGAGCACGTCAGATGGTTTGCTTTGTGTCCTTGTTAGGGTGTAGAAATCTCTGATGGCCTTCAAATTGGCATTGGAAGACTTAACTTCTTTCCTTTAAGGACTAAAAGAAAATTAAGCTGAAATTAGAATTTTTCATGAAAGGACTCCTTTACAACTTTGTATGATCTTGTATCTAATGCCCTTCCCTAACCTGCAGGGAAGATGCCACTGCAGGTTAACTACAGATAGACTGACTCCCCCTTGGACACATACCACCACCCCCTCTTTTGGTAGGCCATGAATCTAGCACTTGTCCTTAATTCTGTTTCACATCTCACAGCATATCAACGGTTTTCATCAGCTACACTCTTGAGAAATGTCCCCATCTCCACTGATGACCACCTCCTGGGCAATTGCAACTGCCCCATATCTCCCTGCTTTGGCTGCCTTTTATCCTACACAGCAACTGGTTTTCATATGACCCAGTTGCTGCTATTTGTGATTAGAATGCATTGTGAATGTCTTACCCTGACTTAACAGAGACCCTACTCTGGATTGATATCTCTGACCATACTAGCCTTTTAGTCTTGTATCATGCCAGGCTGGTTTCTGCCTTGGGGCTTACAAACTTAGAAATGGATAATTGTTTGTCCTTTATTGCCCTAACCCAAGTGTCAAATGTCGTCTCACAGCTGTCTTCCCTGCACACTGTATATAAAAATAGGATTATTGGTCTATACTTTTTCATAGCGCTTAGTTTCCTGAAAACATTTGTCTTTTGCGTTAGAATGTAAGCACCATGAAGCACACAGACTTTCCTGTGTTCACTTCCATATCCCCTCGAACACTGAGTGGATTGTTAATTCTGAGCTGGTGCCAGTGACACTGTTTTCCCAGCACCTACCTTTGGTCACATACAAGTAGAAGAAGTCACAGTAGAAGATGGTTTGTACTACCCCAGACACCACTGCAATTTGGTCATAGAAATTCTCAGTCTGGTATCGCCTGATCCAGTTAGCCAGGTAGAGGGCCCGGTATAGGCCAAGAAAGAACAGATAGTGAGTAGTAATGGTCTCGGCCTCTCCAGTCTTGCTGATCATGAAGAGCTGGGGCAGAATGGCCACTGATTCCAGGTAGATGGAGAAAGTCCAGAGGATCTGAGCCAAAGAGAAGAATCCAGAGGAGGCTGATCAAGAAGGGGCCACCTTTAGTTACCAAAACAATGTTTATTGGTGAGAATACAGTGATGCAAAACCAGTTTAAAGATAACTATTTCACCATTTTTTCAGGTTTTGTTTACTTAATAGCCGCTCCACACAGCTTGCAGGACCAGAGATTGAACCAAGGCCACAGGCAGTGAAAGATTGGAACCCCAACCATCAGATGGTCAGGGAACTCCCAGAATCATGTTCTTGACATTTTTAAATGTTTTCATCAGTGTGTCATTCAACCCCTTTCTTTGAAAGTAAAAAAATAAAAGACTCAAGTGTACTGCTTTTTCCAGAACAGTATGAATGTTGCTATGGAACAATTTTTTAATTGTTGCAGAATTCTATCATATATAAATGTATATATGTTACATATACATATAATTATATATATGTACAAATGTAAATATCATATATAAATTCTATCATATAAACTCGCCTTAATTGAGCCTATGGTTTCTCAAAACACAATCCATGAACATCAGTATCAGAATCTCCTCAGATGCTCATTGCCCCACAGATTCTTGAGTCAGGCCAGACCTACTGAGTTGAAAATGGTCTGGACTGTGCTTTAGTATCCATTAATCACCTGTTGAACAGAGGGTTTCAGCCTTACGTGGTACTGTGATGCCTGCTTTGTTTATGAACACGACTACTTAGACATGCCTATTTTTAAGAAGAGCACATCATAGAGCACATCTAATCACATTTATTGGTAATTTCTAAACTCATAACAAGTAACGGCCACAGTTGTAGAAGGCCAGCTCTGGTATTACCAAGGTGAGGGTTTTAGGGAATGTGTTTACGTTTGGAAATGAGTACTCTGGGTCCCTTCCCTTACCTCCAGAGGAGTGAAACTGTAGTTCTCAAGGAAGGAAAGGCCAATGACAGGGACCAGAAGAAACTCCAGGCGGAATGTATCATTCTCACTGTCAAATGTTTTCCGAAATTTCCCATAGATCATGTACACTGTGACATAGGCGCAGAGAAGAAAAACCATCTGAAAAGGGAGACAGACACATGGGAATCAATGAAGTCATTTTCCCAACCTACTTTTGGGGCTTCAAAGTTATCCTAAATTCAGTCGCTAAGTTGTGTCTAACTTTGCGACCCCATGGACTGCAGCAAGCCAGGCCTCCCTGTCCATCACCAGCTCCCGGAGTTTACTCAAACTCATGTCCATTGAGTCAGTGATGCCATCTAACCATCTCATCCTCTGTTGTCCCCTTCTTCTCCCGCCTCCAATCTTTCCCAGCATCAGGGTCTTTTCCAGTGAGTCAGTTCTTTTCATCAGGTGGCCAAAGTATTGGAGTTTCAGCTTCAGCATCAGTCCTTCCAATGAATATTCAGGACTGATTTCCTTTAGGGTGGACTGGTTGGATCGCCTTGCTGGGGACTCTCAAGAGTCTTCTTCAACACCATAGTTCAAAAGCATCAATTCTTGGGCACTCAGCTTTCTTTACAGTCCAACTCTCACATCCATATATGACTACTGGAAAAAACATAACTTTGACTACATGGACCTTTGTTGGCAAAGTAATGTCTCTGCTTTTTAATATGCTGTCTAGGTTGGTCATAGCTTTTCTTCCAAGGAGCAAGCAAGCGTCTTTTAATTTCATGGTTGCAGTCACCATCTGCAGTGATTTTGGAGCCCAAAAAGATAAAGTCTCTTATTGTTTCCATTGTTTCCCCATCTATTTGCCATGAAGTGATGGGACTGGATGCCATGATCTTAGTTTTCTGAATGCTGAGTTTTAAGCCAACTTTTTCACTCTCCTTTTTCACTTTCATCAAGAGGCTCTTTAGTTCTTCTTTAGTTCTGCCATAAGTGGTGTCATCTGCATATCTGAGGTTATTGATAGTTCTCCCGGCAATCTTGATTCCAGCTTGTGCTTCATCCAGCCCAGCATTTTGCATGATGTACTCTGCATATAAGTTAAATAAGCAGGGTGACAATATATAGCCGTGACATACTCCTTTCCCAATTTGGAACCAGTCTGGTGTTTCATATCCAGTTCTAACTGTTGTTTCTTGACCTGCATACAGATTTCTCAGGAGACAGGTCAGGTGGTCTGGTATTCCCATCTCTTGAAGAATTTTCCACAGTTTGTTGTGATCACACAGTCAAAGACTTTGGCATAGTCAATAAAGCAGAAGTAGGTGTTTTTCTGGAACTCTCTTGCTTTTTCAATGATCCTACAGATGTTAGCAATTTGATCTCTGGTTCCTCTGCCTTTTCTTAATCCAGTTTGAACATCTGGAAGTTCACGGTTCACATACTGCTGCCTGAGTTGGGACCTACCAAACCTGAGCACGCGTATTCTGCCTTCAGTTGGAAAAGGTGAAGTGTGTTTGCAATTTCTGAATTGAATCTGAAGCTTTCTGTTAAGTGACTCCATGCTTCTAACTGGGACTGATAGTTGCTACCATGATGACCCCAAGGTGCCCAGGTGTCCTCTCACTGTGGAGCATTAGGCAAAAATAAAAGAGAGAACTGGTCTTTGTCGAGTGATTTAGCAGTAGCGTTCCAGGGCTCTTTTAAAGCCTCAAGTTCTTAGGTCTGCATCAGTGAATTGAGAGCGTACTTCTACAAAGACTAAAATTCCTTGAATCAGGTGATAATCAATGCTTCAGAAAAGTGCTCTTTTCCTAACTAGAGTAGCTGTCCTCCAGCATATAATGGTTTTATAATTGGCCTCTAACCTAGGCCAGAGGCTCTCAAACCTGAATGTGCATCAAAATATAGAGGGCTGCCCCTGCCCCTACCCTCAGGGGCAGGGGGGTTTCACTTAGTGGGTCTGAGTAGGCCTGAGAATTTTGCATTTCTAGCACGTTCCTATGTGATACTGCTGCTGGTGGTCCAGGACCACACTGGCCTAGAAAAGTGTTTGCACTTCAAAATTCAGGTTATTTCCTCAAAGCCTTTTTCTTACAGAACGAGGCACACGTGCTCTGTGTTACCATACCCCCATGTAACAAGACTCATCGCTGCTTGTGATCATATGTTCTGTAAATGTCTATGGACCAGCCTGTCTCCCCTTGGAGAGAAGATTCCCTAAGACGGTCCATGCCCTGTCTGCCTCTGAATCTAACTCAGGGCCCCAAACAAATGTTGGAATGAGTGAACGAATCAATGAAAGAGATCACTTCTTCATTTCACACATTTGGAAACTGGCCTCTTTGAAGACTAGACCTCATTCAACCATGGCAAGGGCTGGGTCTACAGTTCCCGCCAGGACTGCCCAAGTCAAACCCTTGGGAAGAGAAATTAACTAAGCAGGCAGTGTTTGCTTACTTCCGTGTTGGATTTAAGTAAACAGCAATTTCAGGATCTCGGATTGACGTTCACACTGAGTTCAACACACCACAAGTAAGAGCATCCTCCATTCTACCAATTCTAGGAACAAGATGCCCAGAATCCCAAAAGGACATCTCTGATATGGAGAAAGAGAACTCACTTTTAGTTAAATATCTTCTGGGAGCTAGGTATATTACATAGATTCCCATCTTACTTTCACAATAGCCCGGCAAGATAGTTAGGATTCCGCCCATGTAGCTTTTTTACCTTAAAAACAGGACTCCTATTAGACAATGTGCCCAACTAAAAACCACATATTCCAGCCTCCTTTGCAGATAAGGATGGTCAGTGACATGTAGATGGAAGTCACTGGAAAGCTCTATGAAAAGGGCTTACCCAGCTGGCAGGCACCCTATTGCTCTTTTTCCCCTTCCTCCTCCTTCCTATCCCGAATGTGATGTGATGGTAGGAGCTCTAGTACCTATTTTGTGACCCTGAGGCAACCTTAAGGATAGATATCACATTCAGGCTAGCTATATAATTTTCAAGGCTTCTTGTTAAAAAATAAGAATTTCAAAATGGCAAAAGCAAAGTATTAAACCAAGCAAAGGGCCCTTCTGAGCAACTGCATGGGTAACAAACTCAAGTACTGGTCACACTAAAGCTGGCAGAGCAGAAAAAGTTAAAAGGAGCTGCCATTCCAGGCTTAGACTACCCACTTCGAGATTTTGTTTTATGAGTGAGGTAAAAATAAATCCTAACCTTATTAAAATAACCCACATCTCTGCTACCAGCATCCAGTTACATCTCAATTTACTGACTCTGAAATCTGGGC
Organism: Bison bison bison; assembly: GCF_000754665.1. NCBI lineage: Eukaryota > Metazoa > Chordata > Mammalia > Artiodactyla > Bovidae > Bison > Bison bison. The sequence continues at coordinate 6,887,504 of NW_011494785.1, read as the reverse complement.
TCTTTCCACTAAATTGTGTTGGATGATTGGTTAAAGCCTCAGAAAATGTCTCACTCCAACACAACCTCACAGCTATGACCCAGGGCTGAAAGATGTTCAGTTTCTCCTTCTGTAAAATAGGACCAAACTTCAAAGCAACAGCTTCCCACTGCAAAACAGAATCCAAATGGTTCACCTGCACCATCTGCCCTCACCCAGGCCTCTGTCGGCATCCCCAACATCAGCGGGCAGCCCTCGCCTGCTGTTCTCCCACTGAGTCTGCCTTCTGTCTGCCCTTTGAATATATCAAGCTTGTTCCTGTCTTGGGGGGGTCTTTGCACCAGCTATTCCTTCTGGTTGGAAATGTCTTCCTCTGAGCTTTGTTTCCTGTGTCATTCAAATCTCAGTTTACACATCCCCTCTTTGGAGAGGCCCTTCTTGACCACACTCTCTAAATAGCTCCCTCAGTGGAGTCACTCAGTCGTGTCCGACTCTGTGACCCCATGGACTGCAGCACGCCAGGCTTCCCTGTCCATCACCAACTCCCAGAGCTTGCTCGAACTCATGTCCATCGAGTCGGTGATGCCATCCAACCATCCCATCCTCTGTCAGCCTCTTCTTCTCCTGCCCTCAATCTTTCCCAGCATCAGGGTCTTTTCCAAATAGCTTCCTAGTCATTCTCTATCATGTAACTCTGCTTTTAAAACTTCTTGTCTTTATAATTAAAAGGAAACAGCATCCCATTTTAATTATTTGCATAGCCTTCTCCCTAGCCAGTTTTTCTTACTTGTTTCATTATCTGTCTCCCCAGTTATATTGTAGGTTCCATGAGTACGGGTGTCTTGTATTTCTCCTTCAGGTTCCTAGCTCACATGCATGCTCAGTTGCTCAGTTGTGTGCTCTTTTACCCTATGGATTGTAGCCCACCACGCTCCTCTGTTCATGGGATTCTCCAGGCAACCTACTGGAGTAGGTTGCCATTTCCAACTCCAGGGGATCTTCCTGGAGATCAGAGATTGAACCTGTGTTTCTTGTGTCTCCTGCACTAACAGGAGGATTTTTCACCACTGGGCCACCGGGGAAGCCCTCTTAGCTCACAGTAGGTGCTAAATAAATATTTGTCAGATAAATGGACCAATAAGCTCTCTGAAAGCTCACAGCATCGTGTTTCCTTTTTTGCTTATTTTTTAACCATTGTAATAGTTTTTATTGAGTTTTTAATATACGATAACTATTGTATATTTACAGGCATTACCTTGTTTAATTTTCACAACAAAACCCTCTGAAGCAAGTATAACGATCTTCATTTTGCAGAGGAGGAAACCAAGGTACACAGAGGCCAGAAGCCTTGCCCAAGCCCAGGCCCCATAGCTACTAACAGCAAAGCCAGGAATCAAACCTAGGTCTGGCTGGTTCCCCAGCCTGAGTCCCCAAGCATAAACTGTCTCACCATCTGGGGGTGCTCAGCAGGCCCCCCACCATGGCTGCCCATCCCCTCACCTTCATTACTGTGTTGTAGATGGAGATGAAGTTGGTGAACAGGTCCAGGTACCTGGTGGTAAAGACGAGAGCGAAAAGGATCTGGCTCTTCCCAGAGATGCCTGCGGTTGGATAGGGACAAGAGACAATAAGAATCCAGGCTCCCAGGCTCACACACACTCCAGAAGCCTAGAGCCTGAGCTGGAAAGGCCTCCAGAGTGCCCGCTTAGTGGTGACACCCTGTCCAGGGCACTGGCACCCCCGAGGGTCAGGAAACACTCCTTCCCATTGATCACTTGAATCTATCCTCTCACCAGACTGTAATCTGTCACCCAGTCTCTAAATAGAGACATGGACGCCGAGTTCACATGGCCCCCGCACGTGCCTGCCTCAGTTCCTGCTCTGGGGAGGGTGTAGGGGTGGTTGGAGTCGGGCTTGAGAGGAGAGGTGTCAAGGCTTCTCTTCATCCCACCTCCATCGTTCCACTGACGGGCCTCCAAGCTCCATTTTTTTTGGAACAGCTGACTGGCTCTACAAGGGGCTGACTCATCAGGGAGACCACAGCAGGTGGAGGAAGGCACAGGGCCAGGGAGCATTCTATTTCATGTTTCCAAATTTTGAGTAAAAAAAGGTTTTTTTCCTAGTTATAAAAGTTACAACTATTTTTACTCTTTGTAGAACAAAAACCAGGTAATACCCGGTCAGTCGCTAAGTTGTGTCTGACTCTTTGTGACTCTATGGGCTGTAGCCTGCCCATCTCCTCCGTCCATAGGATCTCCCAGGCAAGAATACTGGAGTAGGCTACAGTCGCCTTCTCCAGGGGATATTCCTGACCCTGGGACTGAACCCGAGCCAAGTTGGCAGGCAGATTCTTTACCAGTGAGCCACCTGGGGAACTATACACAGAAATGTAAATTTTAAAACAGCAGTCTTCTGAGTCACAAAGCCTGCGTGTGTAACCTTCCTGATCTTTGTTGGCACACACACACATACACATACACAACACACCCACAACATATACAACATGTAATGGACGCTCAAACCCACAAAACTGGGTTCCTACTTACCATGCTATTTTCTCATCTGCTTTGGTCTCTTTCCTTTTTGAACTTTTTATTTTGAAATAATTTCAGATTTACAGAAGAGTTGTAGACAGTACAGAGAGGCCCCATACACCCTTCACCCGGCTTCCCCTAATGTTAACACCTTGCATGATGTCAGGCGAGCGTATGCTCCTCGGTTCTGTCTTGTCACAGAATGACGTCACAGAGTGATTGGAGTGACGGACATTAAAGCCCTCGGCATGTCACAGCTCTCGGGTCTCGAACAGACCGTGTTATAGCTCTTAGACAAATCAGTGTTAAAGCTCTGTGTTACAGCTCTATTTTATTTAGAAAATAGCAGGAAAAACCATCCTCGAGGTGTGACGGCATGTAGACCCAAAGACGCCAAGAGAAGAGCGCCCCAGCACGCAGGAGAGACAGAGAGGCCCCCGGCCCTTTGGCTCCTCTTTTTATATGTTTTTTCTCCCCGTGGGCCTGCCCTCTGTAAATTGGGCTAGCCAGGAGTGTTGTTTGTTGTACCTGAGGTCCTCACTCCGATCCTCGGACCTTCCTTTGTTCTATTTTCATGGACTTTTCCCTTCCTTATCTTGTAGCCACTGCCATTCTGGACTCCTGTTTCCTATTCTAACTGAACATTTGCCAAAACTAAGAAACTGATATCAGTAGAGCACTATTGGGGTATCCCAATAGTGGATAGCTCCCAATAGTGAGCTGGGTAGCTCAGCTGGTAAAGAATCCACCTTCAATGCAGGAGACCCTTTCGATTCCTGGGTCAGAAAGATCCCCTGGAGAAGGGACAGACTACCCACTCCCGTATTCTTGGGCTTCTCTGGTGGCTCAGATGGTAAAGAATCTGCCTGCAATGTGGGAAACCTGGGTTCAATCCCTGGGTTGGGAAGATCCCCTGGGGGAGGGCATGGCAACCCACTCCAGTATTCCTGCATGGAGAATCCCCATGGACAGAGGAGCCTGGCGGGCTACAGTCCATAGGGTCACAAAGAGTCGGACATGACTGCGTGACTAAGCACAGCACAGAGCACCGTTGACTAAACTCCAGACTTTATTCAGATTTCACGTTTGCCCAGTCATGCCCTTTTCCTGTTCCATATGCCGATCCAGGATTTGAGGCTGCATTTAGCCATCATGCTCCTTGGTCAACTTTTGGCCACTTTTGATACATGGTCATGGCGGTGGTTCCAGGGTGAAGCGAGCAGCCCTGCCTCCCGTTTCTCTCACCCCGTTAAACCCACAGCGGTCTGGGTCCATCACCAACCCACTCCTATGCTCCATGATGCCCACGTTTCTGCAGCCAAACATCAACTCTGTCCTCACTCACCCAGCTCTTCAAGAGTCAGTGGGGCACTCCATCTATTCCAACCACACCCTTCTCCAGGTTTCTGCCACTGCCCACACTGCCAGCTTCTCACCTCCCCTGGCTGCTCCTCAAACCCTAATCCTCAGAGGGTGAGCTCTCTTCTCCCTCTATCCCTTTATCCCATCCCACACATGAGGGACCCTCCAGCTCCAGACTCTCCTTGGTTCTCTGACCTACATATTTCTGCCTGGCGGAGCCCACCATCTCCCCCTGAATCCCCTCCTTCTCCTATCTTCCGTCCTTCATAAATGCCACCACCATTCCCTCCATGTTCAAGCCAGAAAACCAAGAGCCATCCTTGAATCTCTTTCACCTTTGTCCCCTCATCTCTGGACTTCACTCTAAAGGTGATGGGTTGATTGAGTAGCTGGACACCCAGAAGTGACATTACCTGATTCAGGGTTTGACTCCTTTGTACACCTGATTGGTACCTTTTCTAATGATCCCTCTGGTGGGAGACATTCATTCTGGGGAAGGTGGGGGGACAATTTTAATGCCTGAGGATGAACACTGCTGAAGCCCCTCGCATTTTGGAGGGCTCTGGGTCCATGTGCCAGCTTTCCTACCAGCATGGCAAGCCTGAGTCTCACACTTGGCATCTGTAAAATGGACTGACATGAGGCCTAAATAGGATTCAATGTGGAATACAAGTGTCTTCTTGGGGGGTTGGCAGGGGGCCTGGCTGCAGGGGAAGGAGCCCTCTGGGGGAGAGGGTGGAGTCCAGGAGGCAGTAACCGGGCCAGGTCGGGCTGAGACTGTCTATACCACCTCCCAGAGCCCGCACTTAGGTCTGGCCGGTGCAGGGGGCCTCAACCGCATTCAGGAGGGTCCAGTAGGAGGCTCTACTGGGTGACACAAGGCTATCCCCCCACATAGCTTCTTTCCACTCCTCCCCTCTTTCCATCCCCAGCCTGCCAGGCCCCTGGGCTTCACTCACATTTTCCCTAGCATTTTGGGAACCCTGGCGGTCTTCAGTGCATTGGTTTTCCACACTCTTTAAAAACCAGTGAATAATTTCCACCAAAGCAAACCACACACGGAGACCTCAGGACGGAGAGGAGAACAGGAGCCTGGACCTGGCCAGAGTCCCCTGGGGGACCCACTGACCAGGTGCAGACCTCCTACCCTTTGACAGATAAAGACAACTGAGGCCCCAGGTCACACAAGGAGTCAGTGGCAGAGTGCAAATGGAGTGCCAGTCTCCTGCCTTTGGGGCTGGGTCGCTGGGGTGTCACCCAGGCCTGCTCCTGGGGGAGGCGCTCACCTCCTCTGTTCCCAACCAGACCTGTGCTGATCCCTCTCCACACACACAAGGGCCCTCCCGCTCATCTGCCCTTTGCTTTTCCCATTGCTGTTGTTTAGTCGCTCAGTCGTGTCTGACTCTTTGTGACCCCATGAACTGTAGCCTGCCAGGCTCATCTGTCCACGGGATTCTCCAGGCAAGAATACTGGAGTGGGTTGCCATTTCCTTCTCCAGGGGATCTTCCTGACTCAGAGATCTCCTGCATTGCAGGCAGATTCTTTACCATTGAGCCACTCAGCATCTCTGACAAACCATATAATTTAGTTGGTTGCTACCACCGTTGCTGGCTGACGGCCTCCCACCTCTAAATTCAGCCCCACCAGGTCAGGATCTCTGCCTGGGTGGCCGGCTTCTATCCCAGATGCCTGGCAGAGCAGGTGGGGAACAGCGCCCTCTCCTGGTCATGGTGGCTCACCCTGTCCAAGACCCTTCCCCGCAGGGA
>NW_011494785.1:6880923-6881762 GCF_000754665.1 Bison bison bison | reverse complement strand
GCAGGGACAGGTCCAGGCTAGATTCTGCCCCTCACTGGAGCCTCTCTCAGCATTCCTGGCCCACTTCCCCTAAGTGGGAACCTGAGAACCAACCTGTGAGTGCCTATCTCCCTGGAGACCCCAAACCCAAAAGGCCTCCAGGTCTGGAATCACTCCCTCTGCAATGACACTCACAGCACCCACCTCTTACCCCCAACCCCTTCCCTCCTGCTTCGATGCTGCTCTTTCAGCCTCTCCCACAGCTTCCAGAGTCCCCTTACAAGCCCCCTCCCCTGCTCCAAACTTTCCTTGACTCCCAGTCCCAACTCCCTAGCCTTTAGCAGACAAGGCCCTTTCACATCCGACCAATGTCCTCCGCCGGTGGACTGGTCTCCCCTCAGGACCACCCTGAAGACAGGCTGCTCCCCGTTTCCAGGACATGCCCTGCCATCTGTGACACCACAAGCCTATCCTATGTGACAAGCTGCCTGTCTTCCAGGACAGCAGCACAGAGCTGCTCCCTCCATGAAGCCTTCAGGGGTCCACTCCCTGCCTCACTGGCCCCACGAGGAGTCCGTGCCCTTCTCTGTAGGCCCTCACCCCAGCGCCAAGCACAGGGCAGGCGCCTCCAGGACACCAGTGGACAAAGATGGCTGCAGGCCGCTCAGACAGCCTCTTAATGCACTGGGTCTGTTTGGCCACCACCGGTCCAGCCCTGAAACTGAAACGTCTCTGACCCCCCAGCAGGGCCGCCAGACTGCTGGGCAAAAGGGGGACCCCCTTCCACCCTCTCTGGGCTTCTGCTCATGGGCAACTCTGTGCCCACGTGGGCCTAGCTGATGCCTCTCCTGCCACATCAC
>NW_011494785.1:6870429-6880823 GCF_000754665.1 Bison bison bison | reverse complement strand
AAAAGAAGACCCTGAGAGTCTGGAGCCCCTTCCTGTGTGTTCACCTCCTTCGCCCCGACCTCCCATTCCCCACCTGGGGCATGAGTGAGGGTAGAGGGCAGAAGGGGCCCCAAGCGGTGCTGCTCCTGGGCAGCAAAGGGGGTGTCACCTCCTCTCTATCCCCCCCTTCCAACCACCAGTGGCCATGCCAAGTGGTGGGGGAGGGAGGGAGGCAACCCTCCGTTACCTCCACGGGTCCGTTTCCTCTGATACGGTACAATTGTACATTTTCTTTGGAAGCTAAGCTGTGCGAAGACCAGTTTCAAGCACCCCCAAGCCGAAGTCCCCCCCCTGCAGAGACATTCAGGAGACTCTTCCCCTCCAGCCTCGCAGCAGGGGCGTGGGGCTGCCCCCTCCTCCGCCCCCGGTCCCCACCTCCCGTCCGAGACGCCCCCACCTCCCGCCCGGGACGCGCGCCCTCACCCGCGCAGCACTTGGACCTCCAAATCTTCCCCAGAAGCAGGATCATGGCCAGGAGATGGCTCAGGTCGCCGAGGATCCGAAACACGTTCATGGTCCGGCCCGCGCGCAGCCAACTCCTGGGAACTTTTCTGGCGGGCGAGGCGGCTGCCACGTCCCCGGCCCCGGCCCCGGCCCCGGCCTGTGGGTCCTGCGCCCCCGAGCTCCGCGCTCCCGTCCGGGCGCGGCCGCTCCGCCAGCGCGCTCTTGGCCGGGCGGTGACGTGGCCGGGCCGGCGGCCGTACCAGGGATCCAGGAAGCGCCGCCGCCCAAGATCCCGCCTCCCGGCCCAGCCCAGCGCCTCGGCTCCTGGGGCGGGCCGTCCCGCGGGCCGGGGGGCTTCCGGCCTGGGCTCGCCGACTGCCGCCCCGGGCCGCTCTGTGTCCATGGGGTGCCTGCCACGTCCCACCCCGCCGACACCCCTGAGAGGGGTCCCCCCGGAGTCCGGGCCCCTGCCTCCCCTGCTTGGAACGGAGGGTGACCGTGGGCGAGCCACTGGGCCCCTCTTTCTGCCTTGGTTCCCTCATCTGTACACAGAGCTCAGAAGACCCGTTCTGGGGTGAAGTGGGGTCCCGCGTGCCACTGCTTGGCATGGGCTTAGCAGGTTGGAAGCCCCCCAGAAACGGGTGACCCACTGCTATGGTCATCATCAGCCTGCAGTTTGAACTCCTTCCCCCTCCGGTGGGGAGAAGAGCTGGAGCCAGTTTCCCCTTCCTCTCACCTGTTCCTTTCAGGAGCCACCTTGTCCTGACCTGACCTGTTGGACAACGGTAACCAGACCCTCTGGTTGGGAGTCAGGTGGGCTTCGGTTCCAGCCAGGATGCTGAGAGACTTTCCTTCTCTTGGCCTCAGTTGTTTCATCTGTAAAATGGGATGATGGTGAGCATGGAAGAGGTCTGGTCTGTCAGGGAGATGCAGGATCCTCACTAGCGTCTCCCTCTTCTTGGTGTGACAAGATGTCAAACAGGAGCACAGGCCAGGAGAGACTCCAGAGGGCGGCGGGCCAGCAAGTTGGGAGAGGGAAGGGTGAAGGGCCATTGGAGGGGAGGAGCCCTGTCAGTGCTGTGTGGCCTGAGCAGACCGGCCACCCTCTCTGGGCCTTGGTCTCTGCATCTGTAGTAGTGGATCACGTGTGCTCCCCGCTTTTGACCCCTGTAGCCCGTTTTCCTGCTCAGAACCTCGACCTCTCCCTAAATTACTGACTTCCTCTCTGCCCCCTCCCCCATCACAGACAGCCAGAGGGGCTCTGCCCTGATTAAATGTGTCACTCCCCTACTTGTGACACTCCCACGGCCCCTTCACCATGCCTCCAGGCCACAGCAGTCCTTCAAGACTCAAAATGTGGTCCAAGGACCAGCAGCATCTGTATTGCCTGTTGGGACTGTGGAATCTCCAGCCCCACCTCAGACCCACTGAATCAGAATCTGCTGCTAAACAGCAACCCTGGGTGATGTGTGTGCACACGAAAGTTCGAGAAGCACCGATCTAAGCAAAACTAAGAAGGAGGTACTATAATTCCCATTCTACACCGGGAACACTGAGGCACAGAGAGGTTAAGCAATTTGCTTAATATCACACAGACACTACATTGTGGCGCCTGGATTCCCACACACAGTCTGATTCCAGTGTTCATGCAATTAAATCCTTACATTACACTATGGGTTGTCATGGGAGGGGATGAGCCCCCTGTCACCAGAGGTAAGCAAGCAGGGTGGGGCAGGGGTGCCCATTTGTCAAGGATGCTCTGTGGGGACTCCTGCCCTGGTGAGAATAACCATCAAGTATTGAGCACTTACTGGGTACTGGGTACCAGGCATGGGTCAGGCATATTAGGTTCTCTCAGTTTGGCCTCAACAGTCACCTGAAGCAGGTTTTAAAGCCTCGCTTTGCAGGTAAAGGCTATCGAGACCCAGCAAAGTGAGCTGTGTGGTCCAAGTTCCTGTGGGAGGAAGAACCAGGCACTCATCCCAGGGCTGTGACGGGTTCTGAATGGGCTGCTGTGTTCCCTGCTCCCCCCAAACCCTGCCCAGATGCCTCCCCACCCCAGAGAAGGCGGTGGCTATTTAAATACCTCAGGTGTGGCTACGGTTCTCTCTGCCCAACCAGCTGGCATCTCCTTCTAGGCGCCCACCTCCTCCCCAAGCCAGGGAAAAGCACGTGCATTTGCCATTTGGTGAAACATCTGTCCTCCTGAGAAGCAGCCCCAACTGCCAGCGGGGGCTGGAACGGGCTCGAATCCTCCTCTCTTTCTCCAGGGGGACCACAGGGGAACTGGCCCCAGCCAGAGGAAGTCTGAGGAGGGACCATCATGGTGGTGGAAGGAGAAGAACTCAGGTTGGGTGGTCCCAGGGCCAAGGGTTTGTCCTGGGCCTGCCACAGTGGCCTTGAGCCTGCCATGTCTCCTCCTTGGGCCTTCACTTTCCCATCTGTTAATGGGAATAATGAAGATAGAAGTATTGCTGACTGGGGATTCCCTGGTGGTCTGGTAGCTAAGGCTCCACACTCCCAGTGCAGGGAGCCTGGGTTCCATCCCTGGTCTGGGGTCTAGATCCCACATGCCGCAATTAAAACTCAGCACAACCAAATAAATAAAATACTAAAAAGAAGAAGAGGAAGAAGTATTGCTAACTGGTTACTTGGTCCTCCTTACAGCTAGTCTTCCCAGTTTCCCTATGAAACTGATACTCCCTATGTCTCAGGACAGGGAGCTCATCACTCCCATTTTACAGATGAGAAAACTGAGGCTCAAACTTGTCTCTTGCTCCCGCAGGTCACATAGACCTCTTCTCCCCAAAGTTCTATCACTCTGGCTTTAGTAATCGGCCCCACCTTTTTCATACCTACCCCGTCTTCAAGGTGGAGCATTTTTCAAAGCTCCCCATGAAGCACAGGGAAAACCCCCTCCTCATTTTACCCCCTCTGTCTCTAGCCCATGCCGGCACTCCGACCACCTGCACCATCAGACCTATCTTTCCCGGATGCTGGGGGGTTCCTGACAAGCCCCTCACCCTCTAAGCCTCACTTTTCCTGACACCTGAAGTTTGTCTGCTCTAGGAATGAAATGGAGGGGAAGCCAAGAGGGAAATTTCCTTCAGTTCAAAGGATAATGATTCTTTTTTCCTCATGAAGAAAGCAGATTGTATGCTTTCAAAGTCAGATTTATGGGAGAGAGAATGGGGGAGTTGTTCAATGATAGAGGGAAAAATGTATATACAGATTTTTTTTTCCTTCCTGGTCTTAGCCTTTTGGTACATTGCACCACTGTATTGAATATCCTGCCAGCTGCCTCAAATTCTGTGTGGATGTAAGGTGAAAATCATGATCATGAGGATGCCTGGCCACCTAATCAGCTGCCTCTGGCTGGGTAGGACCCTGGAAAGAAGAGGAAGCTATGGGTCTGGGCTCCTGGGACTCTCTTTGAGTTCCTGGGGGCCACTATGGCTTTTCCTGTTCTTGGCAATGAGTGGGCGCTCCTCCGCCCCCAGTGGAAAGAATGAGCTTTTCCCAAGCAGGTGTTTCAGAAGTTCCCCCCTTTCCCACTCTGCTCAATATATTTTGAGTGATGTTCTGTAGGAACTAGTGTGCGCCCCATTTTTACAGGGCGGGAAACCAAGTTTCCAAAACCTCTCCTCCACTTTCAGTCCCAAGCACATTTATTGAAGACCAGCTGTGTGCCAGGTGCCTTGCCGGCTGTTGTAGGTGTAGACCTAAGGAGCCCCTGCGGCGCCGTGGGGGACAGGCGCCTGTGCAAGGGCTGGATATGGCGCAGAGGAGAGAGTAATTACCCTGGGCTGGGGGGAGTCAGGAGGCAGAACTGCAGTTAGGAAGGCTTTCAGAGAATGCCAAAGTGGGCTCTGAAGGATGAGTAGGAGCTTGCCTTCAGGACAAAGCCAGGGGGAAGAGAGTACAGTCCCAAGTAGAAAGAACTACAGGTGCAAAGGTGCAGACATGTGTCTGATACCACTGACTCTCCCAGCATATTTTATTTGTAGCACTCTTTAAAAGGTCAATGAATGGGTTGGGGCAGGGCGTGGGAAGAGAGGGGATGGGACTTCCCCGGAGGTCAAGTGGTTAAGATTCCATGCTTTCATTGCAAGGGGCACGGGGTTCAATTCCCGGTGGGGGAACTAAGATTTTTCAAGCTCCACTATTTATGAGCTGTCTGAATTTGGGCAATTTGTTTCATTTCTCCAAGCCGTAGTGTTCTCATCGGTCATTTGAGTGTAAACCAAGTACTGACTTCAGAGGGTAAATATCAGGGTCAAAGTCAGCTAGGTTTCTAAAGCGCTTTGCAAGAAATAAACCACGCAACAAACGCCAGCCCGGAGTCCCGTTTACAGGACACCGAAGCCCAACGAGGCAAAGCAGAGCTAGGAAAAAACACGGAAATGTCATGTCCTCGGGAAGCGATCACTCCCTCTCTGGTTTATTCCCTGAGAAGTGCAAAAAAGAGTATTATTGGTAACCTCTCGCCCGAGGATGCCTTCTAGGACGCTGGAAGTGTTCTGTATCTAGATCCGAGTGGTGGTTACATGGGTTTTGAGCTGTACACTTGAGATGCATGTATTACCGTTTGTTAATTACACCTAAAGTAAAAGTAAAAGAAACCAACCCTGGCCGCGATGCCCCCTTCCTTCGCCGCTGGCGACAGGTGTCTTTCGGAGAGTCCCAAGGCCAATCTCCGCGCGCCGCTCAGGCAAAGAGCTCTGAGCCGGGAGTCGTGCACCGCGCACCAGGGCCCGGGCGAGGTTCCCAAGGCAACCGCAAGCCGCTCTCGCCGCGTCTCCCGAGTGACGAGGCGCCACCGAAGGCCCGGAGCCCGGATCACGGAACGAGAGGCACGGAGCGAGGCTGGAGGGAGAGGGCGGCTGGCCAAGGGCGGAGGGGAGAGACTCCGCGCCCTTTGTCCTTGCGCTGGTATTCCGAGGGCATCCGGCAAGCTCCACTCCCCAGCCCTGGCCGTGGCCATAAACTGCTGCTTGAACTCATCCATCCCTAGGGATTCCTTCTCGGCTTTCCAGGTGGGGAGATGGAGGGCTTGACTACTCCCCTATATCATAGAGCAAATTAGGGGCAAAGCCAAGCGCGGCACCCTGGTGGCCTGCTTTCCAGCTTGTGTCTGGCAGCCAAATGGGTGGCACATAGGGCTGTGTGCCAGCATCTCCTTGGGGTCTGGTTCGACTCTGCTAGTGACGTGTTCTGTGGTCCCCTCTCTTGTCTGGGTCTCGGAAATAGGGACAATATCACCATCTCAGCATAGCTGCTACCAAGTATGTGAAATAAGGGGTGTAAAGGTGTTATAAACTCTGAAGTGCTTTGCGTGTATCAAGGACCATGACCATCGCTAACCTACTGCCTTCTGCTTATCATCACCCCAGCCCCAACCACAGCCTGGGTGACAGCCAGCTGCACGTGGAGTTGGGGCCCGGAACTCTCCATGCCCGGAGATTTCCAGTCTGCAGGTGAGAGTTCCCTGCCCCCATTTTCTGCTTCCTAAGAAATGGGCTCTGAGATCTCTCCCAGATACCAGGGATCCTTTGGTCCCCAGACTGTCCATTTAAAGGGGTTCACAGAGACATCACCCTCCACCCACCCTCCTAATCTTCCACCTTGCGGCTGGATCACAGGGGTTCTCCACTACAGGAGGACATCTGGAGGTTCCAGAACGTTTGAGGTCCCAGAGCAGAACCCGGGACTACAATCCTTAGTGCCCTTGAACGCCTCACGCCGGGCGTGTTTGGACAGTTGTGTATTCATGTGCTGTGAGGCTATAAATGTGTATTTTGGTGTATATGTGTGTATGTGTACACATGTGCCCAGCGTGCATATGTTGGGGTGTGAGTGTGTGTGTGTGTGTGTGTGTGTACTTGGGATGTGTATTTGAGTGTGTATATGTAAATGTGTGTATTTAGGGCTGTGTGGTATGTGCTTGCAGGTGTGTGTTGTGTATTTGTGGCATATGTCTTTACCCATGCATCTATTTGTGTCTTTGATGCTATGTATGCACATTTAGGTGGACATTTGTGGGTTTTGTACTTGTGGTGTGCACAAGTGGGTGTGTGAAACTGTGAGGTCTGTGATTGTGCAAGTGTGCCGGGGGTCCTGGGTGCAGGGACTCTCTGTCCCATCTCCCTTCATCTGGGTGACCTTCTCCTAGCTAAGCACTGTGGCTGCGACCACAGGCATGCTTCTGCTTGCTCTTGTCCTTGCTGCAGACCTGTGGCTGTCCAGGTCTTGAGCTTGCCTGGGGCTTTGACCAGTACGGGCACCGGGGGCAAAGGGTAGGTGAGTGAACCCAGGGCCAGGACTCATGTGCCACCCCCTCTCTGCCTGGCCTCCTCCCCTCCCCACAGCAGGAGCAGCAGCGGGAAAGGTTGGCGGAGGGGGGCTATTTTGGGAGCGTCTCCTTAGCAACAGCTGCCACGGCCGTCTGTGGCGGTTTTTCTATAGGTGCTAAAATATTCCACCCTGGTGACTAGTGAGTGCTGGGGGGTGGGTGAGGGTGGGAGTGGAGGGTGGCAGAGACCCCTGCAGTCCTCTGTTCCCAGGGCACAGCTTGCTAGGATGAACCCCCAATGTCCCTTTCCCCACCTCTGGTCCTCACCACTCAGGACTGCTGGGGCTTTAGAGCCCTAAGACAGGCCAGCTGTGTCCTGAGGTGATTTTTTAATCTAAGCAGCTGGGCTTCCTCAGTTTACCCCATCTGTAGAATGGGCTTGTCTGACTTTAAGACACTCTCTAGGTGAAAATTTCTGGACAATATGACTCTGCTATTTCGAGGTAGACTTTTCCCTCCCCTCCCCAGCTGTCCCAGCTGCTTGGCCCAAGTTCCCTTCCCCTCCAGTCCACCTGGCTCTCTGCACAAGCTCTCAGGGCTCCTGTTGAACCAGGGAGGCCTGGTTGGGCTCCCAGAGTGAGTCGGTTAGTGGGTGCTCTGCTGGCCTGGGATGACCTTTCCCCAGAAAATAGGAGAAGGTTCCAATCGTGGCTCAGACAGTTGCTAACACCCTGAGCAACCCCAGGCAAGCCACTTCCTCTCTCCAGGTTTCTCACCTGTGAACTCGGGGTAGTCAGAGTCTCCACCTCAGCAAGTTGTTATCAGGGTCAAATGGGAGAACAGAGAATGGGCAGGAAGCTTTGGCAAAATGTACAGGTGAATGAAGGTTTTTACTATCATTCCCATCAGACTTCAGGGCAAGTCTCACCCTTGCAGAGAGCAGTTCCTGGCCACCCAGGGCCAGGCCACATGCCTCAGTTTCCCCAGTGGTAACAAGTGCTGTGTTGTAGAGCTCCTGTAAAGGTTAAATGAGACAACACTCGTGAAGGCCCAGAGCAGGGCTGGCTGATGACAGGCACTCAAAGGAGGCTTGCTTCTGCGTTCAGTTCACTCAGTCGTGTCAGACTCTTTGCGACCCCATGGACTGCAGCATGCCAGGGTTCCCTGTCCATCACCAACTGCCGGAGCTTGTTCAAACTCATGTCCACTAAGTCAGTGATGCCATCCAACCATCTCATCCTCTGTCGTCCCCTTCTCCTCCTGTCTTCAATCTTTCCCAGCATCATGACAAAGCCTATTTACCCTTTGGGACCCCAGGCCGGATTGCTCCATGACAGATTGAGGCCTCTGAGGTCCAGTGAGGACAAGCAACTTGCCCAGGGTCACCCAGCTTCTGACACCCAAGCCTACCCCCTGCAGCCTCTGTCTCTCAAGCCTCCCCCCAATTCCCCACCCCTGCCCTGGCCCTCTATGCAAAAAGGGCAAATTCTTCTTTAGTCTTTAATCATCCTCAGAATAGCCCCTTCAAGTGGATATTATCCTCCCTGCTTTACATGTGAGGACATTGAGGCCCAAAGAGGTGAGGTGAGTTGTTTAGAGTCACACGGAAGTGGGTGATGCTGAAGAAACTCTTCGATGGGGTCTGTAAAGCTCTCCCTGCCCGGAGGTCCCCTTCCGGCCTCTCCGCACTTCCCCTCAGCCCACCCTAAGCCTCCACAGGACTCTGCTCCTTACAGGAGATGAGCAGTGGAGGCCACAGACTGCAGCCCCAGGCCTAGCAAGTGGACCATCACCAGAGGTTTCCTCTCAACCCCCGTGACTCACAGCCACCAGGCCTCCTCCTCCCCTCTCGCTGAAGTCACTACCCCTGAGTCCCCACTCTCTCCTTAAGCTGCCACCCAGAGGCCTAGCACTGGGTTCGATCCCAGGAAAACAGACGCTCTAGGTCTAAAGATACCCTTGTCCCCATCTCCCCCTCCTTCCCACTCCTCTTCCTTCCCCTGAACCCTTCACTCCCAAGGCAGCCACCAGGCTAAGCCTCTGGCCAGGTGAAGAGACCACAGGCCATTTGTCTCACCTGCGCCATCTCCCACTTTCAATTCATGAAAAGGTATGATAGCTACCAGGCACACATGGCTGCTGACCCAGCATTCAGGCTGCCTGAGTTCCCCAGCCATTCATACATCAAAGACTCATTCCCATGGGACATGGGTCCTAGTTGCCTGCCTGGGAGGGCACAGCAGGGTAATGAGGATGCGGGGCATGGGATGGGCCATGCGCTACAGAGCTCTGCATGGGGCTTAAGGGAGGACCGAGAAGGGATGGTCCTGTTTATTGAGCACCTACTATGAGCTGTGCATTTCTAGTGCATCCACCTCACTTGATCTGTGCCTGTGAGGTCCTCACAATGGTGACGGTGCTCAGTTTACAGACAGGTTAAATACAAAAATTTGCTCAAGCTCATGCAGCTCCTAGGTGCTGCAACCTGGGCTCAAGCCCAGGTTGGCCTGACTCCCAAGCCCACTTAACAAGAACCAAACCTGTGCCCGGTGCTGGATGAGAGAATGAAGAGGTGATGGGTGACTTCTGCTGAGGGCAGCAGGAGGCCTTCCTAGGGGAGGCTGCGTGGAGGCTGCACTGGGCAACTACAGGAATTCTCAGGGCATTTCAGGCAGGAAGAACAGCATGTGCAAAGGCAGAGAGGTGTGGAGGCATCTGGTGTGTTCTGGAATCCATAGGAACCAGGGTGTATGTGTGGGTATCTGGGGTGTGGGATAAGGTGGGACCTGTCTGTATACCACATGGAGGAGTCGGGACTGGATGCTTTCAGGTGGGGAGGGTCTGCGGGGATTGGAAACCGTCATGGTGGTCCACGTGTTCTGGTTCCCGTGGCTGGCGCAACTTCAGAGAATCGGCTTGAAGGAGGAGCCAGAGATTTCGTATTCAATAAGTTCTCAGTCTGGCTTTGGGGTGCCTCAGTCTCTCTCTCTTAACTGGGGCCAGTCAGAGATGTCCAGGCTCCCAGGGAAGTCCTTCTGGCTGTCTAACTGCAGGCATTCTCTCATCCTCCTACCCTGCCTCTTCCAACCTCCTGCATCCTGAGAGTGTTGGAGTGAGGTGACAGAAAGGCCATGGAAGTGGCTGACTAGCCAGAGACTACGAAGCGCTGTGGTCTTCGCCCCACGTCGAGTGTGGGGCCCAAACCTTGGCGCTACTCAGGGCGAGAACGCGCGATCTTCCCTTCTAGAGACACTCTGGGGTAATGGGGATGCAGAGAAAGAGAGCCTGGGGTTTGGTCCACCTCTGGGTGACCTTGGGCAAGCTTGTGACCCTCTCTGGTCCTCAGTCTCCCTGTCTGTAAAACGGGGCGGTACTACCTAGCTGATTGTGAGGGTCGTTCCAGCAGAGCCACACCTCTGTCGACGGGAGCGGGGTGTGTAGGGTCCTTAACTGCCCGTCCTTCAGGAGCGTAAGGGGACCGCAGAGAGGGGCGGCCCGGGGCCACCGAGCCGGGTACCGACCCTCTCCCACCCACAGTCCCTTCACTGCACGGAGGAACCCTCTCCACCTGCCCATAGAGGGGTGAGGGGGACGAAAAAACCCGGAAGCGGATTCTCGG
>NW_011494785.1:6866962-6869101 GCF_000754665.1 Bison bison bison | reverse complement strand
GCCAGAAAACGGGGGTAGAGGTGAGGGAAAGGCGCCTTGACCTCCTGTCCCGGCCATGACCTTTCCCTGCCTCCACCCACCTCCAGTTGTCACACTGGGTTGGAGGAGTTTCGAGGCAGGTGACTTGTGGCAAGGGGGGAGGGGGGAAGGGTCCGTCTCCTTTCCATCTCCCCAACTGCAGCCTGTTGGCAAAGGGCCCTGCCTGAACAAAATCCCACTTGTGTTTCGAGTACCTACTTTGGACCCCAAGACCCTAGGGTGGGTGGACGGGTATCCAGGGAAGAAGGCAGTTCATCTTTCACAGTGTGGGAGGCAGGCTGTGGAGAGAGGCTAGACTGCTTTTCCCTGCCCAGACGGAGAACCCCCAGAAAAGAGAGGTTTGAATGAGCCCTGGAGTAGGGAAACTTCCCTGCAACTGCGACAGTGTCCAGCATTCCCCCCACCAGCATCTCCATCACACTTCTGCCTCCAGAGCCCAGGCTCTACCATGGGGAGGGGTTGGGGGTGGGGGAGAGACAGGTGGAGGGTAGCCTGGCTAAGTTGGCAGGTGAGGGCCTCAAGAGCAGTAGGGTGTCAAGAAGCAGGTTGAGGTATTGGGGAACTAAGAGAGGGAGGCCCAAGAGCCATCCATGCAAGGTTCAGAGAGGAGCTGGGCTGCTGAGTGTGTGCATGTGTGTGTGTAAAATGTCTATTCTGCTTCTCCCCCACATCCAGTCTTGTGACCTCCAGGGCTTTGGGATTTGGGGGAGCCCTTAGCAGTATTTGGGGGCCTGAGAGCCAAACTGTGGCCCCAGCTTGGACAAAGATGGAGGGAACAAAATTTAGAAGAGAGCAGTGGGGTAAGGGCTGAGGTGCAACATGGCAGGAGCCAAGGCTATTGGCTGTTGAGCTGACCCATAGCCAAATCAGAAGGCTGAACCTAGAACATTCTACTCTGTTCTCCACTGAGAGGATGGGCTTTCTCTGGGGTTTTCCATGCCGGGCAGTGGGCCTTGTATATCCTCCATTCAGGCTCCTAGAAATCAGCTCAGCTAGCTGAGGAGCCAGCACGGTGGACAAGTCCCTCTTCTCTCTGACCCTCAGCCTCCATATCTGTGGAATGAGGACACCACTGCATGTCCCACTGACCTCCAAGTCGGGGTGGGGGGGCCTTGGCTCACATGAGCTGAGAGCTGTTCACAGGCTGGGGAACGCACTGAGCAGTTGGGAGTGAGGATTCCTTTTACCTTCGGGAAGATGAAGAGCTAATGGGGAGAGGGGAATATGGCCTGAAATAGAGCTGACCAAGAAGAGGAGTGTTCAGAATTAGAGGAGGGACTTGGGGCTTGGGAGCTAGTCCTCAGGAACCTTTGGGTTACCCTTGAATGAGAAGCTTCTCTCCCATAAAAAGTTTTGGGGGTGACTCGGAACAGACAGAGCTGGCCTTGAATTTCTGCTGGGTGACCTTGGGCCTCTTGCTTGACCTCTCTGAGCCTCAGTTTCTCCAACTGGAGAGTGGTACTGATGGTACTGCCTTCACTGGGTTGCTGAGTGATTTATAGACTATGTCAGGTGTTGGGAAGCAGCGGACACAAGCCCAGAGCATAGTAGGTTCTTAACAGACATTTGCAGAGCTGAGAATGAAGTCGCTTCAGGAGATGCTGTGAAAAAATTTCTCAGCTTAGGATCTAAGAGGGAAGGGGAGGAGGAACCGTGTAGGCTTACAGGGCGGGCTGGTTCTTAATGTGGATCTGGGGGAGGCGGGGGCGTGTGCTGTGGGGGGTGTGAGGAGGAGGGGGCCCCTCTGCGGGGACCACTGAGTCACGAGGACATGTAAGCGACATGACAACCAGCAACATGGTAACCAGGAGACTAGCGGCGGTGGGAAATGGAGCTGGAGCAGTGTGTTGTGGGGGGTGGGGGGGCAGGCAGGACCGGCAGCACTGGGCCTGGAGGGTCCGGGGAGCAGCCAGGCTGGCCCCTCAGAGTGAGGAGGGGAGGCCCTGAGCCCAGGTTGAGCTAGGGAGGAGGTGGGGGCTGGAGTCAAAGGAGGGAGGCATTTGGGGGTCTGCTGGGCAGGGGGCCTTCTCCCGCACCTCCCAGGCTCCTCGCTCCTCTCCTCCACATCTCCACTTTTCATGCCTCTCCCCCTAGGATGCC
>NW_011494785.1:6863335-6866842 GCF_000754665.1 Bison bison bison | reverse complement strand
AGTGGCCAGCCCTCAACTTTCTTTCCTGTCTTCCTGCTCACTCTTCCCCCTCAGTCTCAGGTGTTGAGGGCTTCTGGAAGCCGCCAAGCCGGGCCTTGAGGCAGGATGAGGGTCTAATCATGGCGATCCCTGAACAGGGCAGGAGGTCAGACCGTGTTGCTGTCCCCCTGGCAGGGTGAGGCCTGGGAGGCAGGGAGCCTGGGTTCTGGACCTCAATCTGTCATTGCTTGGCCTGTGTGACCTTGGGCAGCCCCCTGACACAACCACCCTGGGCAGAGTCTACATCTGGATAGAAAACAGTTGGCCATTTGAGATCTTGGTGACTCTCCTGAAAACAGATGCCCTTGAGTCCTGCTGCTCTCTTGGTCACAGAGTAGGAGTTTTGAACTTTGGCTCTCTGTGACCTTGAGCAAGTGACTTCACTTCCCTAGGCCTCCATCTCCTCACCTGTAAAATAGGGCTGGCTGGGATAGAGCCCTCAAAAGCACTGGATGTGAAAAAGGTACTAGACACAAAAGAGGAACATGAGGGAAGAGACAAGGTCTCTGGCTTGAAACCAGACACTCGGAGACCCCATGGCTCCTGGTACGCCAGCCTGGAGGTAGGGTGCAAGCTGAGCAGCCACTGACAAGACAGGGTTTCAATTCAGACAGAAGGGTTGGCACTTACATCACTGATCTGATAGTCTTATTTATTTTGCAAAAATGAAAACTTATGCCCAGAGAGGGAAGTAAACCCCACCAAGGTCACAGTGATGGTTTGGAGTTGGAAGAAGCAGAGCTGGGGCCTGAACCCAGAGCTGCTGGCTTCCAGCCCCAGCTGCAAGCAGAGAGACAGACAGGCACACACACGCCTCCTGTGGAAGGCTGAGTCCAGCCCAGACAGGACCCAGGAGCTCTAAGGAGCTCCAAGAGACCCTTGGTCCCTCCCTCCTCCCTGCCTGCTTCTTGGCTGTCCCACCCCCACCTTCTCTGACCATTAATCCCATCCCTTGCTTAGTCTATTTGAAAAGCTGTCTTTCAGACTAATTTTCAAGCCAGTTTCAGGCAGTCCCCGTCAGAGACAGGCTGGATTGGGGGTTAAGATGGAAGATTCTGGCCCCTTCTAGAAGATTCCCAGAGCTGGAGGTGCTTCTGTGGATGTTTTGTGAAGTAGTGAGCTCTTCATTCCGGGAGCTATTCAGGCAGAACCAGATGAGTACCTGCCAGGGGCCTGAGCTGGTGACTCCTGCTTTTTGGGTAAGGTTGATAACATCCTCATTTCCAAGATCTCCAGGGTCTCTGCTGTCCCCAGGAGGGGCTGGGAGGCAGCCCCGTCACTTACTGGCTTCCAGAAAGAAACAGCGTCGCACCAGACGTCAAGCTAGGAGCCTTTGTAAAAAGCCTTCTCATTTAACCCTCCCAGCAACCCCACAATGTCGAACCGAGGTCCCCGTGTTACAGATGGGGGAGCCACGGCTCAGAGAGTCTCTGTGATTTGTCCAAGGTCACACAGCAGGGAAGTGGAGGAGCCTGGATTTGAGTGCGGGCCAGTCCGATTCTCTGGGGCTGTCCCTGGGACTTCCTTGAGGAAGAGTGGAAAATGTCCCTCCCCTGGGCTGGGGCTTGGCAAGAGATGGCGTGTCGCCTCCACAACATGACACCCCCTCAGAGATCCTCTGAGGGCTCCATTCTGAAGACATAGAAATAGACATGCGCCTAGGAAGAAAACTCATTTTACAAAGGGGAAGACGGAGGCTCAGAGACAGCAAATGGCCTGCCCAAAGGTGACTGAACAGTTAGATTTGGGCCAGGGCTCCATCCCCTGCACTGGTGGCAAGGGGGGGTCTTTGGGCTGATGGTGGAGTGAGGTCTGGGGCTGGGGGTGCAGACTGCGGGTGGTTTGGCAGAGAGCTGCGTGCGTGGTTCTGGGCTAGGGGAGCCAGCCTTGGGAACAGGGAGAAGGGAGCAGGGAGAGAAACCAATGGGGACGTCAGGTCCACCTCTGTCCTCCCTGGTCCTGACCTGGGGCTGCCCACAGCTGTCAGTGTCATACAACATGCAAGGTCTGGAGAAACCGTGGGTGGGACCTGTCTGGTGAGAGAGAGGGTCTTGGAGCCAGGAGCCACGGGTGTGGCTCCCTGTGTGACCTTAGATCAGTTCCTCACCCTCTCTGAGCTTGGTGGTCAAGAATCTGGACTGGGTGATCTGTGTCCACAAAGTAGCTGTGATTGGGCTGTCCTCTAGAAATGCTCCTCCCATTCCCACGAGGACCCTGGGCCCCCGGGCGAGGGGCAGGCAGGAATCCTGGGGATTGGCATAACCTTTAAGCCTCCTCAGCGACTCAGTCCTCCTTGGAGTGTGGGGGGGATCTCGGAGCGCAGCCCTTCTTCTCTTTTTCATCTTTATTTTTCTCCTGCTCCCTCTTCTTCTCGCTACGTGGGCTGATCGCTGCTCAAACTTTTAATTCAGATGGTAATTGAAATAATAATATGGGCTGAGGCCCCTCTGCTTGTGACGCTGCAGCTGGTGGAGCTCAGCTATGAATAGACCTTGAGTCACACACGCGCGCGCGCACACGCGCGCGCTCCTGCAGGCGCGCACACAAGGGACTGCCGGGGTGGTGGGTGGGGTGCAGCCAGGGGGCGGGAGAGCTCACGCTCCAGCTAGCTCTGGGTCTCGCCCCTCCGCCCCCGCCCCATTCCCAAGGGCCTGGGCCAGTTCTGCCCCCGCAGCCCGCCGTCTGGTCCCCATGTTGAACCTGACTTGGGCGTCGATGATTCTGACTGTTCACAGACCGGGAAACTAAGGCTCCGCGAGGGGGAGGGGCCGACTGGACACAAACGGAAAGCGACCAGACTCCGGTTTGAAACCGAAGGGGTTTGCCAGGCTCCCAGACCACTGCTTCTGTTCAGGACTCACAGGCCAGGCAAACGGGTTGGAGGAGCGCTGGGGTGCGGCCCCCAGGGCCCCCACCCATGCTTCCCCGTCTCATCCCCTCCCAACACACACACACCCCCTCTAACTCCTGCGCTCTCTGGCCCACTATCACACACACTTTCTCTCACATGCTTGCACACATTCACATCCGTTCACTCACACACTTATACATGTGAACGGCTCTGATGGATGGCAGCTGGGGTGACAGAGGTTTTCCCAGAGGTCCAGTTGCAGGAGCGGGACACGGTCCGATGTGCCAGGCTCTACACTGGACTTTATGTTTGTGATCTCACTTAATCCTCTGCAGCACCCTGTGAAGGCCATCACTCCCACTTCCCAGATGAGAAAACTGAGGCTCGGTGAAGGCAGAGTCTGCTCCAGGTCCAACAGGTGGAAAGAGCCGTGTGTTGTTTGTCCTGCTGGGAATGCACCCAGCCCGTTCTAGGTACCCTTCACCCCTCCATTTGGCCCCCGAGGGAAGGACAGTGCACCCTGTCCGGCCACGGCTCTCCTTCCTCTCCTTGCACCCATCCCCTCCCCACCCTGAGCCTGTGGCTACTTGGCCAGTCATTGACCAGCCCTACTCCAG
>NW_011494785.1:6862015-6863235 GCF_000754665.1 Bison bison bison | reverse complement strand
AGATGCTGGGACATCTGGCCCATGAGCAGGGGGAGGCACCCATGAGGGGCACTGGCAGGTCAAGGAACGGGGCTACCAAGAAAGGTGGGCCCTGGTGGTTCAGACCCCAGCTGGAGCTGTGTGGGGAGTCGGTGTTGCCATGGTGACCCATCACCCAGCAGCTTGGGTCTAGGCCTGCTTGGGTGGGCCTTGGTGTGGGGTCCGAGGGACTTCAGAAGGGCAGGGGCAAGATGCAGTGGAGTATGGGTGCAGCTGGGCAGAAATAGCCCCTGGACAATGGAGGCCACTCTTCACCTTTACCCTGCAGCCTTGGCCTGCTCTTGTGTCTGTTTTTTCTCTAGCACTCTGCTGGGAGCCCAGAGACCACAGTGATTTGCCCAAGGTCACACAGCGAGGGTGAAAGAGTTGGGGCTGGACCAGAGCCCAGGACTCCTTCTGATTCCTTTGCCTCTCCCCTTCTAGGGCTGCCGACACCCCCTGTCTCGTGAGATGCTCCCTGTATCTATGCGGGGGATGAGCTGATCTCCTGGGGAAAACCCCTAGGTGGGAGAGAAGGGCAGGGGCAGTAGCTCCCCTTGTCACAGTGGGTGCAGCTGAGCAAAGAAGTTTGCCCAAGTCAGGTAGGCCTGGGATTGGATCACTTACTTGTTCCCAGTGACATTCACCAGGTCAACGTCCCCTGGGAACCTCTCTTTGCTCTTCTGTGTAAAGGGACAACCTCTGGTGATGGAGTGGAGTGGGGGGAGACCCTGGCTTTTTCCTTTTGCTAGCCCATCTGTTCTCGTGCCCACCCAGCCCCACCCGGGCTACTAGAATGGGAGAGGACCTTAGCAAGGCCAAGGAGGAGGGGCTGTGTCCACCAGAAGGGGCTGATTCCATTTTACTGATGGGGAGATTGAGGCCTTCCGAGGGGTGTTCACCCAACCTTGTCTCAGAAGCAGAATCGGCACCAAGTTTTACCGTCTGGCGTCTGGGACGCCCCAGTGAAGTCTCTTTCCCACCCCACCCGGCAACTTCTCCCCGACTCCCACCCCACATTCCTGTTGGAGCCTCCCTTCTCCCACTGCAGCCCTGAGAAGTTTAGCCCTCCGTCCCCAGCCTGGAAGAGCTAAGGTGTCACTCAGCCTGGGGCACAGATGGGATGGGGGTCAGAAATTTGGGAACTCCATGAGGCCACCCAAAGGAGGTGGCAGGCCCAGAGCTACAGGGGCCCTGCTGTG
>NW_011494785.1:6861794-6861915 GCF_000754665.1 Bison bison bison | reverse complement strand
GCCAAATTTGGCTCACGCAATCTGTCGTCTCTCTTCTGAGATTGGCACCGGGACCAAAGCTGAGTGCATTACATCAGCGCCGCTCCCCCTGCACGAGGAGAGAAGGAGAGGGAGGGACAGA
>NW_011494785.1:6858152-6861694 GCF_000754665.1 Bison bison bison | reverse complement strand
CTCACGCATGGGCATCAGAGCCCCCCACACCCTTTTCAAGGGGAGCTCCCCACCTTCTGGGGCAGCCCACTTGTGTCTGGAAGGTTCAGCTAATTGCTACCTGCCTGGCCCTGTCGCCTTGGCTCTGACCCTGGGGCCCAAGGACTCCAGCCTATTTCCCTCCCAGAGGCAGACTAGCTCTCCCCTGCTCCCCCTGAGGCTGCACTCCTTTGGCCTCCGTGGTCCCTGTGGGTGAGGGACAGAAAATCTGGGTTTAAGTCCAACCGCACCCCTGAGCAGCTGTGTGGCCTTAAGCAGCCTTTCCACCCCTCCGAGCCTCCATCCCCTGACTCGTTGGGTGGGCTGGCGCCCCTGCACCTGTGGGTCACCAGGGAGATCTCGTGAGCCTGGGAGTATAACCTGGCCTGTTGTGGACATGGGCTTCTGTGTGTCTTGCCCACTCAGTGGCCACTCTTGGCAGACTTCCAGGTCCTCAGCCATCACCTTCAGGCTCTGCTGCTCTGGCCGTGTTGAGTGTCGGCACCTGATCTCTCCGCTAAGCCCTCCAGACCTGCTGGGTGGTGGGGGTGCAGGGATGGCTGAGCACCAGCGCCGGGCTGTGCAGCTGCAGATCCTGAGGCCAGCTGACCTTGGAAAGAGCCTCTGTCTGGCTGGGCCCCAGGGCCACCCCCTAGACACAGGGCAGGAGCCGGGCCACAGGGAGGAGAGGGACCCGAGTGGAGCAGAGAGCAGGCCGTAGCCTCGTGCTCAAGCTGGCCCAAATCCCTGAGATAACAGGCCAGGGGACAGCGAGAACAGACAGCCAGCCCTGGGAAGGACTTCTAGTCATCAGCTGCCTTAATAGCTTGGCACAGCCTCACTCCCCACACTCGAGGGAGCTGCTGAGAAGGGGCTGAGATCCCTATAATGGGAGGTGGGCAAGCAACTGCTCTGACATCTGTTGTAGGGGACAGCAGTGGGTTCTAACCCAGAACCGGGGAAGGGATTGGACCCAGAACTGAAGGATTGGACCCAGAACTGAAGTCACTCCTGTCTGGGCCACAGCACAGTGGTCCTATGACCGTAAGGATCTGACAGTCTTGTCCAAATATTCCCCCTTGGCCTCCAACAACTCACCCCACAGTTGTGCCCCCCACTCCAAAAAAAGCCCACAATCCAAGAAGTCACTCACAGCTTCAAGATAAGCTCTAGATCCCGTCTCAGACCATTCACAGCTCCTAAGCACCACGAAGGTCTGTGCTTTTCAACCTGTGTCCAGGTCCTGACCCGTTAATGGTTGTGAAATTGAGTTTGTGGGTCTACTACTTATGTTTTTTTTAATGAAATAAAAAGATTTCAAACACTTATATGTAGTGAGGGCAAATATTACTTTGTGATGCTCCTGTGCGTGCAAGTCACTCAGTCTTGTCCAACTCTTGGGACCCCATAGACTGTAGCCCGCCAGGCTTCTCGGTCCATGGGATTCTCCAGGCAAGAATACCAGAGTAGGTTGCCATATCCTTCTCCAGGGGATCATCCTGACCCAGGGATCGAACCTAGGTCTCCTGCATTGCAGCCAGACTCTACCGACTGAGCGAATAGGGTGAGGCTCCTATTTCAGCTTTTAAAATATATGGACCGTATTGTGTAACAAGTACAGTATGTTTGCTTTTACTCTGGGTATTGATCAGAAAGTTGGAAAGCTTCTCCTCTGTGTAGAAATCTTGGAAGTGCCACTGAGAAAGACTTGAGTGTCCAGATTCTTTTTTTCTGGGATGTTTGGTTTCTGAGAATGTACTTGCCAAAAATTGCTGCTTTTCTCTCCTCAGACCTCTCTGTCTTTTTCCAGTAGCCCACTTAGCTCCAGGCCCCTGAGCCTCCTGGTTAATCATCCCACCCTGAGGCCTATGTCCCACTTGCTGCCCAGCCCAGCCCTGGTTCCCCTTTGGGGAATGTCTTTTGCTCCATGTCTTTCCGGGGACCTTCTCTCTAAGCCCTCTGGCCATGAGGACCCTCTCCTCCTGTCTGCAGATACTTGTACACAGAACTCAGCAAAGCAGAGTGCTGTTGTATTCATTTTTTTCTCTCCGCACACAGTAGGTTGCTCAATAAATGTTTATTCATTCCACAATAATTTACAGAGTGCCCTCCGAGGGAAGGCACTGGACTGTGTTGGACACACACCAGGCAGGAGTTGTTGTTGAGTCACTAAGTCGTGTCCAACTCTTTTTGACCCCATGGATTGCAGCACGCCAGGCTTTCCCATCCTTCACCATCTCCCAGAATTTGCTCAAACTCAGGAACATTGAGTCGGTGATGCCATCTAACCGTCTCATCCTCTGTTGTCCCCTTCTCCTGCCTTAAATCTTTCCCAGCATCAAGGTCTTTTCCAATGAGCTGGCTCTTATATCTGGTGGCCAAAGTATTGGAGTTTCAGCTTTAGCATCAGGCAGGAGGGCGGTTGCCATTCCAGCTCAGCATGTTTTTAGGGTGATGAAGGAATGAATAAATGGAATCTGAAGTCTGGCCTCAGGAGCCAACTCAGACGGTCTGACGGGTGAGCTTGTAGCTCTTTGCCTGCACATAGTAGGCATTCTGAGAGCGACAGTCCCTTGTGGCTGTGGATGAGCAGGACTGTTCCTACCGCTGTCTCTGGCCCTTCCGAGGCCTGTCTGCCGCTTTCTCCTGCTGGCCCTGCCTGTGGCCCATACCACCACTGCCCCCTCCTGTTCTTGGAGCTTCTCTTCTGGGCCTAGGACCTTGGGCACCCCGCTGGGAGGACACCTGGGGACACCTGCGAAGAAGCCAGTGCTCCATGAGAGCATGAGGCGCAGGCCAAGGCCCCAGACGTCCTGCCCTGCTCCAGCACCGCAGAAGGTCTCCTTCTGGTCCCCGCTCAGAGGCCACCTCCACTGAGAGGTTCTCCCTGACTCTGGTGACAAAAATAGCTCCTCCTGGTCACGTTCTGTCACATCACCCTCCTTAGGTCCTTTACGGGAATTATGACAAGCTGAAATTATCTTGGTTTTGGCAGTCGTCGGATGTTTATAAATTGTCCCCGTGTGCCAGGCACTGGGGTTCGGGGTGAAGCGGAGGGCGGAGGTCCCTCAGCACTTGCAGAGACTGCGGGTGAAATAGGTTTGGATCAGACAAACGCTGTGCGGAAGATCAGGACGCAGACGGAGAGCACCTGGGGGACCTCTCAGAGGAGGCAGCCTTTGAGTCAAGACTGGAATGGTAGGAAGGTACGAGCGGGGAGTCTCGGAGGATCTTATCCAGAAGGGGCGGCCAATGTACGGACCCAAAGGGACAAGAAGGAAGACCCGCGTGGGCGTGAGGTCAGGGTGGGAGTGGAGAGGGGATATCAGAGGGCAGGAGGGCTCGGTAAGAAGCAGAGCTTCACGCTGAGGAGTGACGTGGGTCCTCAGCCCGTGCGGAGACAGGATTGCATGGGGAGTGGAGGCAGGAGGCTCAGAGAGGACCCCACGGAGTTGCCGGCGGGGGTGTGGCTGGCTGCAGGGAGGGCGCTGCAGGCTGGATGGACTCAGGGTGGGGCCCGAGTC
>NW_011494785.1:6856447-6858052 GCF_000754665.1 Bison bison bison | reverse complement strand
GGGCCCGAGTCCGGGTCTCAGTCCCTCCGTTCACCCGCTGGGGCAGCTCCTGAACTCCCGGGGGGACGGTGGGGAATGAAAATAGCAGCACCCAACTCTGGGATGTCATGAGGGTCAAAGGAGCCTCCAGGGCTTGGCCCAGAGTAAACACTTGTTTTAATCGCTCAGTCGTGTCCAACTCTTTGCGACTCCAGGGACTGCAGGCCACAGGCTCCTCTGTCCGTGGTTTCCTTCTCCAGGGAGAGTAAACACTAAATGTTGGTTATTGTGCTGTTATCCTGATGCTTGGGTTTGGGGAGGGTTGAAGGTGTGATGCCTGAGCGGCCCCCAGGAGGTCACAGACTGAGATGGGGAAGGCAGGGGAGGGGCGATCCTCCCATCTTGGCTGTGCTGGGTTCGCGATGCCTCCTGACCCTGGAGCAGGAGCGGAATCTGCTTGTTTTGGGAGGGCGATCGGGGCCAGGTGGTATCTTAAGTGGAGGCTGAGCCTGGACACTGAGTGGGTTCTGAACAGAGAGGCTGGGAGGGGGTGACCCGGAGAGAGGCCCTCAGACCTGGAAGACTTGAGGAGGGCGGCAGGGGTGAGCCAGCGGCCTCCGTGAGAACCACTGGGAAGACCATGGGCTCTCAGGAGGGGCTGTGAGGGGCTGTGGAGAGAGCTGGATGACAAGTCATCCCCTTCAAGACGCGTCTATGCACAGCTGATAACCCTTTACCCTCCAAGGTCATTTTTCATCTTTGCAACATGCCTGTGAAATGGGCGTTATCCCTCCCCTTTTTATGGAAGCAATTCAGAGAAGTTAAGACGTTTTTTCGCGGCCGGTCAGCACCTAAGTGAAGCGTTTGTTCTCTCCCCTTCCGGGATCACAGTCCCTTTCGAGGACCTTATGAATGCTATGACCCTTCTACACATGTGTACATACTAATTTGAAAGTTTTCTATGTGTCTTTTTTTTTGTTGTTGTAGGTGACACATTCAAACGGTTCTAAAATTAAAAAGACACAAACAGGAATACAGTGAGAGTTCTTCCTCCCACCCCTTCCCCAGCTACCTGCTTCCCCTCCCTGGAGGCAGCCCATGTCACCAGTTTCCTGGGTCTCCATCCACAGACAAGCCCAGACGAGTAAATATGTGTATCTATAAATTTCTTCCCTCTCCTTTTTTGTACAAATGGTAGATACTATACTCAGTGTTCCCCATGGTCGCCTTTTTTTTCACTTAAAAACACATCTTAGAGACCCACACGGCTCCTGACCGGCCTCCCCCTCCTTTTTTCCTGGCTACGTGGCACGCCATCCTGTTTGGGCAGCTTCCAGTCTGGGCCGGGCACACCCGGCACCTGGCTCCTCGAGTGCCTGACTGACTGCAGGCCCTGGTCCCAGGAGCCCACACAAGTGTCACCGGCAGTCCTGTGGCTCTCCGAAGCCACCCGGGGTGGCCTCTGCCGAATTACCCCTGGCACTCAACTCTGATCCCCTTACCCACCCCCGATACACACACCTCTTCTCAGGTTTGGCCTGTGAGCCCCGTGGAGAATCCAGGGAATCCTGTGTGAGCCAAGGGCATCAGCCCTGACTCCCACAAGTCTGAGAGACCTACCTGTCC
>NW_011494785.1:6850817-6856227 GCF_000754665.1 Bison bison bison | reverse complement strand
GGGCTGTCCTAAAGTCACCTCTGCTCCTGCCCCCTGCCTTCCCCTCCTCCCTCAGCTCTGCCCAGCACCTTGCCTTCTCCTCTGCCAGTGAGGAGTCTTCACCCGTTTTTGGCTGGGAAGAGAGAATGTGTCCCAATGGGGAAGGCAAGTGGGGCCACTGGCTTTGGTGGGCTGGGCTGGTCTGGTCAACTGGTCAACTCTGTTCACCTCCCTCCTTCTCCCGGCTTCAAGGGCCCCACTATCCTCACATTCCCCTCCCTCTGCCTCTTGGCCTCCATCTGCTTAGCCAGGTTCTCGTTGACGTGCAGGAGATGCTTGGGGCTGGGTCTCAAGCCCCCCTCTCTTCTCATCCAGCATTCCTGCCCAGGAGATCTCATCCACTCTCACACCTTACAACCTCCCCGAGGTGTGCCTGTCAGATGAGTCTCCTGGACTTCCCCATGTGGCCATTCCAAGGCCACTGCACACTGGGAACTGTTGCTCCTTAGACCTGGTCCTCTTTCAGCATCTCACCATCACCTATTCCTGACACCCCTCTTCCCTACCCTCCACGTAGCCCACCCCCACAGCCTGGGGGCTCTTTGTCCAGAATGTGACCTGGTCTGTTTACTTCTCTCGAGCAATACTGCCACCACCCTCACAGCTCCAAGCCGCCCATCATCGCCCGCCTGGGCAGCAGCAGTAGCCCTGTTGCCGACCTCCAGCTTCCACTGTGCCCCCCACAGCATCCTGGCACATCTCATCCCCCAGTATGTGGGCACACTGGGGCAGTGGTGGCCTCTGAGGCCAGATAAGGGCAGGGTGCCACTGGGGCCATATTGAGGATTTTTTTTTCTGAAGCCCAGTGGTGGGTACACAAGGGTCTATTATAATGACTGCTTATCCCTAGTTGTCTTAAAGATGTCATGTGAAAGTTTAAAGGATCAAACCAGGCAGAACCTGACCGCCTGCTGTTTCCCATAACCATGAGGGTGAGTTCCACAGCCCTGCACCCCTCTCCCCGGGGCCTCCTCTGGGGCAGCTCTCCTTCCTCTGGCTCACTTCACTCCTGCTCTCTGGTCTTGCTGCAGATTCTCTTTCTGGAATGTTCTACACCTACCTTTCACACAGACACACAACTCTCTGGATTGTCTTGGCTCCCACCTACTCCTCAGGTCTCAGTTTTAAATGTCATTTTCTCAACGAGGCCTTCAGGGACCCCCATCAAAGCAGGGCCCCGTTGTCTTCTTTCTCACATCGCCCCATACTTTTCCTTCAATCATCTCGCTATAATCCATGGCTGCCGCCTAGGCAAATGCTTGTTATGGGTTACGCAGAAGCTGGATGAGTCCACGCGGTGCCTGACCCGAGGCAAGTGTGCAGTAGGATTGAGTGCCCTTGAGGGATGAGCAGGCAGCAGAGAGAGTCCCTAGAAGCCACAGCAAGGCCTTGGCTCCCCCACTAGTGAGGGAGCTGAGGTTGTTCTGGGAAAGAGAAGCCTTTGGGGATCCGCCTTCAAATTCCTATAAGGAAGAGGACAAAAGTGTTTAAGGGGCCTCTTTGGTGGGACTGTCTGGCCAACAGAAGGGGTTCCTTTGGGGGTAGGGAGCCACCCATCAGTCATGGAAGGGGCCAGGCCTCGGCAGTTCAGCAGAGGGCATCCCTGCAGGTTAGAGCTGGGCCCTTGGATCCTCCTGCCACTTGGCCATGACTGGAAGGCCCATCTGGACATTCTGGGGAATTCGCTTTCCAAACTTGCTCACCGGATGGCTGAATGGTTGGAGGGAGAGGCGGGGTGCAGAGCTGGAGGAATGAGCCAGTTCGCCCCACACTGCTCAGACCTGGCCAGGCCTGAAGTCAGGGACCCAGATCTTGGCTCCAGCTTGCCCTCTGACCCAGTTTCCCCTTTCCCGACAAGACTAAACTGGACAGAACTCAGCACGAAGAAGGGCAGGAGGGATAAATGCTTACTAAGTGGAAGAGACTTTTGATGTGACAGCATTACTCCAAGGCCAGGAGAACAGACTGTCTAACGGATGTGCACTGGCATCGACTTCTCGGGTCCAAATCCTGGCTCTACCACTTGTGAGCTGTGTGACCTTCGGCAACTTGCGGAACCTTTCTGTGCCTTGGTTTTCTTACTTCTAAAGCAGGGACAGGGAATTTCCCGGCGGCCCAGTGGTTAGGACTCACGCTTTCACTGCAGGGGACACAGATTTGATTCCTACTTGGGGAACTAAGAGCCCGCAAGCCACGAGGTGTGGCCAAAAAAAAAATTAAAAAAATAAATAAAGTAGGGCTAAAAATGGAAACTTCCTCTGAGGTCACGGTGAGGACGGCAGGAATTGATCAGCGTAAAGCACTCAGAACAGTGCCCGCCCAGAGCAAGTGCGTACTAACTGCTCTGTGTGGATTTTGCTCCGTCACACCGTGCCCAGTGGGGGAGGGACTGCGCGTGCAGTGGGATTTCGGGGTACCAAAGAAGGTGTGGGGGAGGAAGAGCATTTCTTGAGTCCCCACAGTGTGGCCTGCACTTTTATGACAGTTGACAATCTGCTTCTGGCCCTCAGGACACCACCCTGCAAGGTAGGCGTTCCTATGTTCCTTTGCAAGTGAAGACACTGAAGCTTAGAGGTCAAGGATCCTGCTGGTGCCAGACAGAACTGAGCCTGCTTCCCACCCAGCTCTGTGAGAGTCTGAGGCCACTGCTCTTATTCACCTGCTCCCTCGAGCTGGTGGAAGAAAAGTTGGATGGGGCCACCTGATGGTGCCGGGTGGGCTGCAGGGCAGGATGTCTGAAATCCAGGGATGGAGTTTCAGAAAAGGACTGTTTGTATCACTTATCAACCTCTTACTCTGTGCTGGGCACCTGTGCATGATCTCATTTACTCCTCAGTGAGGCATACTATTCGTCCCATTAAGGATGTGGCTCGCAGGGACCAGAGAGGTTAAGTAACTTTCCCAAGATCACACAGTCGGAAAATGGCACAGAGACTCCAGAGTCAGAGTCACTGCCCTGGGAAGGGGAAGGTGTGGGATCTCAAGACTCGTCAAGAGAAGATAGTTCAACCTCTTGGGGGCCTGCAGAGCAGGACAGGGGCCTGCAGAGGGCCGTGGGCAGGACGGGACACTCTCCTACGCCCTCAGTGCCTCTTACTCTTGGAGGCACTGAGCTCAGCTGCCTGCATTAAGTCTTTTCCCTCCTCCAAATCTCTGGGTGTATATGATTACAGGACAATCCCCCAATCCCTCAACCAGACAGTCCAGGACTGAGAGGCCTCAGTCAGAGCTGGGGTAGAGGTGCCCCTTAGAGGGCTGGGAAATGGGACAGTGGTGTTAATTCCTCCCACCTCGCCCAGGGAAATTATACCTCCCACCCCAGCCCTGCACCACCCGCATTGCCCTGTGGGTTCGCCCTCTGGAGAAGAGTCAGTCTCCCCTCCAGGTCCAAGAAGGGCTCGTGGCAGGGGGAGGCTGCTTCGACTCAGAAGCACCCACCCCATCGCCTGCCTAATTACAGACACTGTGCTGGGCCCTTCTCTCATTCCACTTCCTTCTTCCCCACTCCCCTGCCGCAGAGCTATTACGGTCCCCCATCTTACGAATGGAGAGAAGGAGCCTCTGGCTGGAATAGTTAGTGGTGGAGCCGGGTCTTGAAGCTGGGTTTCTGGTCTTCCAGGCCAGAGTTCTTACCTCATCCTCGTCATCATCATTTCCATCTCATCTCATTCTTTGCGTTTTAACCGCAATGCCCTGTTGACCCCTCAGCCAATGTTTTTATTATATACGTGAGGTAGGCATTGTTAGCATCATGTTCATTTTGCATATAAGCAAACTGAGGTTCACAGAGGACATGCTAGAAGGCTGACAGAACTGAGTCCAAGAGCCTAACATGCTGGTTAAAGCCCCAAATGTGAGGCTTTAACCAGCCCATATTTTCATACAGTTGAAGAGAAGTTGAGTGACGGCCAAGGGGCTGCAAGGAAGCAGGGCTGGCAGCTGGCAGTGCAGCCTCAGAAGACTTCAGAGAACAGGGGGGCTCGGGCTGAGCCTGGAGGGCTGGGGAGAGGCACGAGAGGGTCTGGGTTGCATAGGGCATCGTGAGAGATGATTGGAAGGCCAGAGGCTGGGAATCAGGGTGAGCCAGGGCCTGGAGCTAGCGGGCTTGAGTCAGAATCCTGGTTTTGCCTCGTCTGCTGTGTGACCCCCATCTCTACTCCCCCATCCCCACCCCACCCCCAGCCTGTGATTCTTCAGCTGGGAAGAGAAATAATTGCCCTGCTTGTTGCTGTGGTAGGTGCTTAATAAATACTTGTTAAATTAACAAAGAGTTGCAGTGATGCTTCAGTGAGAGAGACCAGGCAGCGCCTGGCATAGAGCTGGCACTTCCAGAGTGTTCCTTCTCTGAGGGTGGCCACCAAGAAGGATGGCAGGTTCAGCAGGGCCCACGCTGAGCTGTGTGACCGCGGGCCGGTGCCTTCACCTCCCTGTTGTCCCACTGACACCAAAGGGATGCCCGAAGTCCTGCCGTTGGGCTAGTGTGAGTCGCTCAGTCATGTTTGACTCTTTGTGACCCCATGGACTGTAGTCCACCAGTCTCCTCTGTCCATGAAATTCTCCAAGCAAGAATACTGGAGTGGGTTGCCATTTTCTTCTCCAGGGCCGTTGGGCTAAGGGCTCCCTATATCCAGGCTTCTGCCCCCCTACCTCCCTCCCACATCTCGGGGCTGAGTGCACCCGCCTGCCCTGGGTCTCAGGACCCACTGCTGCTGCTGTCTGGGGCCGGAGGGCCTGCATGATCTGCCTGCAGACACCACTGTGACTCCCACGAGGGGCAGGGTGCTCGTGGGGAGACTCACCCCACAGCCTGCCTGGGCTGCTGGAGCCTGCAGGAGCTGCTGCCTCTTTAGCAGCTTCTCTTTTTTTTGCAAAAGGAGTTGTGGGCAAGGAGGGAGCATTCAGTGTCGTAAAATCATAAGGAAAGCCTAAGAGGACACAGGGGCCGGGTGGTCCTTCTGCCTCTCCGGACCCCCTGGCAGGCAGGGTCCAGCCCTCCTTAACTCCCTAGGAAGGGGCAGGAGAGCAAGCTGACAACCCTGCTGGTCACCTTCACTCCCTCCCAGAGGCTCAAGTGTCTGCCAGCTGCCAACTCGCATGCTGCAGCCCTGCTCTCAGCCTCAGTTTCCCTAGTTGTCTAGGATCCAGATGTTCACCCCATAGCGAACTTAACCGCCCCACCAAAAAAGTAACTTGCACAGCATTGTCGATGCTCCACTTTGCCAAGAAAGGACATTACATTAAAAAAAAAAGCAACCAGCATTTCCCATCTCCATCATTTCCCCCAAAGCAAGAACATTCACCATGAAAGATGTTGCAGGCTGCACTCAGAATAAAGGACAGGAAAGGCAGGAAGCACCCAGTGGGGAGGGGA
>NW_011494785.1:6845056-6850717 GCF_000754665.1 Bison bison bison | reverse complement strand
GATGGGCTTGTCCCAGGTCACCCAGGAAGGCAGCCAGGGGGCCAGCCCTTAGGGCCCCCATTCTGGAAATTCTGTTCTCCAGAGCGTGCTCATGAGCTACATTCGGTGCAAGTGGGTAAGACCAGCTCCCTGCCTTCCAGAAAAGTACACTTAACTGTAGCCATGGTGCAGGCACCTGAACAGCCAGGGTTCTCTTTCTCTCTCTTTTAATAAAGTATCTATATTCGGAGGGGGGTGGTACCCAATTGTCAATGCCCGTCGCCTCTCTCCCATGATCTGTGGCCCTTTCTCTTTCATACTTTTTCCCTCTGGCCCTTGTGCCTTCGCTAGGAAGACCCGTGTGACAAGTGAGGGACAGAAAAGCTGGCCATCTTCTGGCCTCAGTGATCCGCGGGCACTCTCCAAGTGTCGGACTCGTCGCTTTGCGGTGATCCTGGTGCCGGCAGCACAGCGCAACCCGTCCCCAGCTCCCACCCGGGCTCCTGCAGGGGCTGCGGTGACGGGGCAGCGGTGTATCTGGACGGGTCACTGCAGACGAGGGGCTGGGCCTCTCACCAGCCCAGGGTCTTCAGGGGCACACGCCACACACCGGCTCCCGGAGGTGGAGGGTGATGGGCCTGGGGGCAGCACCTGCTCTCGGTGTCTGCTTTCCCAGCCCCCCAGGAGAGGACGTTTCTGATCCCGAGCTGATGCACCCGGCGGGGGTGGCCCAGGGTCTAGCCTAGGGCAGGGGCTCGGGAAATGGGGTGCTGTGACCGAGAGAGGAGGCGCAGGGCCTGGAGATGAGAGTCCCCACCGGGCTACCGTGTGGGGCTGGGGCTGGAGGACCAGGCTGATGGGAGAGTGGAGCTGATGGGAGGGCGGGGCTGATAAGAGGGCGGGGCCTATGAGAGGGTGGGGCTGATGGGAGGGAGGGGCTGATAAGAGGGTGGGGGCCGATGAAGCGGGGCTGATTAGAGGGCGGGGCTGGGGCTGCGTTGAAGTGGAGGATGTGAGTGTAGAGGGTGGGGAGCATGGGGGCACGGACATGCGGAGCCTCTTCCTGGGGCTTGACTGAGACTCCTGTCACTTCCACTCAGGGATGGGAAACAGCGGGCATCGCTGGAGCTGGAGCGGGGAGCGCCCTCTCCTGCAGGACCAGAGGAATCCCCAAGGTCAGGGCCAGTCCCTTTGGGCAGCAGACAAGGCCCGCAGCTCCGCGGGCCCCTGTTGTGGCCTCGGGCAGGACTCTCACTGTCTCTGGGCCCCACCATCCTCAGCCAACAAAGCTCAGATCACTGCTCTCTGTTCCCTCTAGCTCTATTCAGCAAGGCCGCGGCCACTGGGTCCAGGGCCTGCCTGGCTGGACTGGGGCCCTCTCTTCCCACACCCCACACCCTACCCCAACCCCCTCCAGGGAGGAAGCTCCTCTTTCCAGGAGTACCTTGACCTTCCAGGAGTGGGATTGAGGTGATCACCCATGGCTGGCCCAGCTGCTCTGGGACCCTTAGCAAGTTCATCCCAGCTCTGAGCTTCCTTGCCTCAGATGTAAAATGAGGGTTTTGTTGGGTTTTTTTTTGGCGGGGGGGTTGCTGTGCTAAGTCTTCATTGCTGCCCGCTGCCCAGCTTTTCTCTAGTTGTGATGAGCAGGGGCTACTTCTAGTTGCAGGGCTCAGCTTCTCATTGCAGTGGCTTCTCTTGTTGCAGAGCATGGGCTCCAGGGTGCATGGGCTTCAGTAGTTGTGGCGGAGGGCTCAGTAGTTGCGGTTTCTGGGCTCTAGAGCACAGGTTCAGTAGTTGTGGTGCAGGAGCTTAGTTGCTCCGAGGCATGTGGGATCTTCCTGGACCAAGGATCGAACCTGAGTTTCCTACACTGGTAGGTGGATTCTTTACCACTGAGCCACCAGGGAAACCCCAAAATGAGGGTCTTGAAATCACTCATCTGGAAACCCTTACTTTGGGCTCTGGTTCTTTCTGTGGTGCTCATGGAGGCACTGGCAACAATGAGAGAAAGTGAAAAGGGACATATTTAGTGAAGGAAGACTTCCCTGAAAGCCATTTATAGCCTAGGAGGTACATCTGGCCCCCAATCCCTTTAGAACTACCACCTGGAGCCCTGGCCATTGGGATGCTAGGGGGGTAGCAGAGAGGGGCTGACTCTCAACTAAAACCAGGACCTCTTAAGGACTGGCATTGCCCACCCCCATTCATTACCTGTGAGATCTTCAGACCCATGGGTCTCACTGGTCCCATTTTCCAGATGAAGAAACTGAGGTTCAGAGCTGTCAAGTAACTTGCCCAAGTTACATGGTGGATCTGGGACTTCCAGGACTGGGGGGGTCCAGGGAGCTCATTTTAAGGGGGGGAAGGGAGATGAACCCAGAGTCATGGTGGGGTGACCGTGGGGATGGGGGGGGGCAGGGCTCGCTCTCCCTGGGCTGAGAGAGGGAGTTTCTCCTGGGAAGAGGCAGGCGCTGAAGCCGTTGATCTCTAAATTACAGCGTTGGCGCGCACCGGTTGCTGCGGCAACCGAGTTGTCCTGAACCGGGGAAGTGTATAAACATTGCCACAGATGCACAATTAGATCAGGAAGAAGAATAGAACAGAAAATAGAAACTTCCAGCCTTATATAATTCTGGGCCAAAACGTTACTAGGAACCCGGGCCTGGGCCCAGCCCCAGCCCTGCCAGCCAGCTGGGGCCCTGGACAACACCATCTCTCTCTTGGGGCCCCATGGAAGGCAGAGGTGATGGGGGGGTGGTCTGCCCTCCATGGGCCAGCTGGTACACCCACCACCCAGCAGGGTGAGAGGCCGCCTCCACTGAAACAGCTGGGGATGCTGACAGGCAAATCCTACCTCTCACCAGCTTCCTCCTGCTCCCTGGGAAGCGGGAAGGAAGGCAGGAGGCACTGGCTTTCACAGAGCACCTAGTCTCCTTGGGTTCCTGTGAGGCAGAGTTTTCATCCCCATTTTACAGATGAGGAAACTGAGGCTCAGAGAGTAGAAATGAGTTGTCTGCAGTTATATACATAGCTAGGTGGTAGTAGTTTGATGCCTCCCTCCTCCCCCGCACCCTACCCCAGGTCTCCACACAGTAAACTCAGTGATAATGACAGCACCTGGGGGCTGAAGAGTTAGACCCTCCTGGATCTGGACCCACTTACCTGCTGTGTGGCCTTGGATAGATCACTTTTCCTCTCTAAGCCCCCATTCCCTCACCTGTGATATGAAATAGGGATGCCTACCCGGGGGTCAAAACTCAGAGCTCCCCTTCCTTCCATCTTGACCACCACTTTGGAGTCTTCATCCACCGCAGCTCCCCACAAGTCTGGGGACAGGATAGGAACTGAGGTGGGGCTGTGGGTCCCAGTGCTACCCAGAAGAAACTTCTGCATTGAAGGGACTGTCCTGAACCTGCTCTGTCCGGCATGGTAGCCAGTAGCCACACATGGCTACTGAGCCCTTGAAATGTGGCTAGTGCAACTGGGCAACTGATGCTGACATTTTATTTAATTTTAACTGAATGTAAGAGGCACAGGTGGCCAGTGGCTGCTGAACTGGACAGGACAAGGGAATGTCCAGCCCTTGAGAGACCCAAAGGGCAGAGGCTGAACACAGGGAGGGGAGCGGGACCCAGAGCATTCACAACAGCCTCTGTTCAGGGCCAGTGGGGTGATCGGTGGGGGGCGGTGCTGAGATGGGCATCCAGAAGCTCCTGGAAGGAAAAGGAAGAGCAATCAAAGGAGGTTCTGGCAGGGGGATGACGGGCAGAGGGTGCAGCAGGAAGGGCTGGGACTCGGACCAGAATCCCAGTGGCCTCAGCTACTGGGCCAGCAGGCCCCAACCCTGGAGCTGGGCTGGCCACAGAGGCACTTTCTCGCTGTTGTCAGAACCATCTTAACATTCTGCCCGAGTGGTGAAGGAAACTTTGGGTCCTAGTCCAGGCTTTTCCCCTCCTGGGCATCTTTGGGCAGGTTCCTTGCCACCCTGGAACCTGGGTCCCTGGGGGCATTTGGAGAGCCGTCCCCCACAGTACCCACTCGCTCCCTGGCACCTCACGTGTCTGGCTTCTCCCCTGCAGGCCCCGCGTCTTCCCAGGTGACCACGCCGGCTACAGGACATGCACGGGCACAGCCGCAACGGGCAGGCCCACGTGCCCCGGCGGAAACGCCGGAACCGCTTCGTCAAAAAGAACGGCCAATGCAACGTCTACTTCGCCAACCTGAGCAACAAGTCGCAGCGCTACATGGCGGACATCTTCACCACGTGCGTGGACACGCGCTGGCGCTACATGCTCATGATCTTCTCCGCGGCCTTCCTCGTCTCCTGGCTCTTTTTCGGCCTCCTCTTCTGGTGCATCGCCTTCTTCCACGGTGACCTGGAGGCCGGCCCGGCAGGGGCCGCGGCAGGGGCCCCAGCGGGAGGCAGTGGAGCCGCACCCGTGGCCCCTAAGCCCTGCATCATGCATGTGAATGGCTTCCTGGGCGCCTTTCTCTTCTCGGTGGAGACGCAGACGACCATTGGCTACGGGTTCCGGTGTGTGACAGAGGAGTGCCCACTGGCGGTCATCGCCGTGGTGGTCCAGTCCATCGTGGGCTGTGTCATCGACTCCTTCATGATTGGCACCATCATGGCCAAGATGGCCCGGCCCAAGAAGCGGGCGCAGACGTTGCTGTTCAGCCACCACGCTGTCATCTCGGTGCGCGATGGCAAGCTCTGCCTCATGTGGCGCGTGGGCAACCTACGAAAGAGCCACATCGTGGAGGCCCACGTGCGGGCCCAGCTCATCAAGCCCTACATGACCCAGGAGGGCGAGTACCTGCCGCTGGATCAGCGGGACCTCAACGTGGGCTACGACATCGGCCTGGACCGTATCTTCCTGGTCTCGCCCATCATCATTGTCCACGAGATTGACGAGGACAGCCCGCTGTATGGCATGGGCAAGGAGGAGCTGGAGTCAGAGGACTTCGAGATCGTGGTCATCCTCGAGGGTATGGTGGAGGCCACGGCCATGACCACGCAGGCCCGCAGCTCCTACCTGGCCAGCGAGATCCTGTGGGGCCACCGCTTCGAGCCAGTGGTCTTCGAGGAGAAGAGCCACTACAAAGTGGACTACTCGCGCTTCCACAAGACCTACGAGGTGGCTGGCACACCCTGCTGCTCAGCCCGGGAGCTGCAGGAGAGCAAGATCACCGTGCTGCCCGCCCCGCCGCCCCCGCCCAGTGCCTTCTGCTACGAGAACGAGCTGGCCCTCATGAGCCAGGAGGAAGAGGAGATGGAGGAGGAGGCTGCGGCCGCTGCCGCCGTGGCTGCGGGCCTGGGCCTGGAGGCGGGCTCCAAGGAGGAGGCGGGCATCATCCGGATGCTGGAGTTTGGCAGCCACCTGGATCTGGAGCGCATGCAAGCCACCCTCCCGCTGGACAACATCTCCTACCGCAGGGAGTCCGCCATCTGACCTCCGAGCCCGCCCTCTTGCTTCCCGCAGGAGCCTCGCTGGGGGGTGGGCTGCCAGGACACCCTCTCCACACTCAGGACAGAACTCACCCTGGCTCCGGACCTTCTGGAGGGACCTGGGGGCTTCAAAGACTGGGAGAGCCCTTCCTAATGACTCCAGAACCCAGGCCTGGGAAAGGGCCAGGACACCCTTGGTCTGGTCGGCCCGATTCCCCAGCACCTACCCA
>NW_011494785.1:6831873-6844956 GCF_000754665.1 Bison bison bison | reverse complement strand
GGGGGGCGTTTCTTCTGCATGACTGTGGTCTGTTGCTCATGACTTTCTTTTGTAAATATCTATAAATGGAAAGATGGAGGCACCGAATCCACCTTCTGCCATGTGTACCCGCAGGACTAGGCGGTGCAGGCCCTCTCTGGGCACCCTGCCCCCTCCCCGCCCAGCTGGCTGGTCCCTCGAGGCCCTTAGAGCCAGCTGCCTTGGCCCCTGGATAGTGTTGGGTTTGGGTGCAGAAGTGGGACCCCAAGGAGCAGGATAAGGGCCGTCCCTCCCTGCGGTCCCTCTGGGCCCATAGGCCCAGCCCAGATCGACAATGGAGTTTGTAACTATATATTTTTAATAAAGTATATGGTCCATTAGGGGTGGGCTGGTTGAAAACGGAGGGTTGGGAAGAAGAGACAGAGAGAAAGAGGGGCAGAGAGAGATCAGCATGATGTGTGTCTCTGTGTGGTATGTGTGTGCGTATGGGGTGTGTGTGTGTGTCATGTCTCTGTGTATGAAGTATATGTAAGTGTGGTATGCATGTGTGTGTGTGTGGTGTGTGTGTATATGTATGTGTGTGTGGTATTGTATTGTATATGTGTGGTATGTATGTGTGTGTGGTGTGTATGTGTGATATGTATCTGTGTATGGTGTGTATGTATCTGTGTATATGTATGTGTGTGGTATGTGTGTTGTGTATGTGTGTATGGTGTGTATGTGTGTGTGTGTGGTATGTATGTGTGTATTGTATAGTTGTATATGTGTGTGCCCTTTTCTGAGAGACTGACCCTTGGAGAGAACTTTGTTACCTGCTGGTCTCCTTTCTGGGAGCCAGTGGAAAGGATCCTAAATGGGCATAGAAGGCCTGAGTGGGCTTGAGTCAGACC
Organism: Bison bison bison; assembly: GCF_000754665.1. NCBI lineage: Eukaryota > Metazoa > Chordata > Mammalia > Artiodactyla > Bovidae > Bison > Bison bison. Next base: position 6,844,087 of record NW_011494785.1, on the reverse strand, counting down.
TTTGCTATTAACAAGCTGTGTGGCTGTCAGCAAGTTGCCCACCAACTCCTGGCCTCAGTTTCACTCTCCGTAGAATGGAATGAGCCGTCCTTTCAAGGGACGATGGGCATCCTGTGTGGATGCCAGCCAGCCCTTTGTAACTCAGGGGAAATTGGCAAGGACCTACTTGGTTTACACCCTCGAAATACACACACACACGGTGCCGGGCTGATGAGCTTGACTGCGGGACACTGCGGCCAGAAGGGCGCTGGGGGCAGCTGGGAAGCGTGGTCATAGTTGGGCTTGGTCTCTCCTCACTGTGGGGCCTTGGATGGGCCTCTTCCCTTCTTCAGGCTTCGGTTAGCTTGTGCTGTGTAACAGGCCACCCTAAACATAAACAACACTGGTTTATTCTTTCTAAGGTTGTGTGGGTGGGCTGGTGGGAGCTCCTCTCCTGTTTCTGTGGGCTCACTCCAGCAGCCTTGCTTAGCATGGAGGTCAGCCAGGCCACAAGGTCCTCACTCACTCGCATGTCGGGCAGTAGGTCTCACTGCCGGCCTGGGGGCCTCGGTTCTCCTCCATTGGCCTCTCCTCCTTCAACAGGCTACACCAGATCACTTCACGGAGTCTTGGGGCAGCAGTCGAAGAGGGTGAAGGCAGCAGCTGCAAGGTCTCTTGAGTCTAATCTTGAACTTGTATAACGTCACTTCCATGGCATTTTATTCGCTAATCCAGGTCACGATTCAAAGGGTAGGAAGTTGACTCCGTCCTCTGGGAGCACGGTCAAGTCCCTTGGCAAAAGGCATACACACCAGGTGGACCTGTGACCATCCCTGCTAGTCTATCCCAGAATCTTTGAGTTGTATGTGCCAACTGTGTGCCCAACATTCGGGGTACAAGGAAGCAGAGGGCACCCTCCTTGTTCCCAGGAATCTGCTACACAGATGCCCATCCTCTCAGGAAACACAGGGAACCGGAGGCAGGCTCAGCTGCTGTCAAGGGCGGTTGGCTGCTTTGTGAAGGGCCACATTTCATGTTGGCCGTTTGGGTAAATCGTGGTGCATTCCACGTGCTTTAACAGTTTAAGAAAACACCCTGGGGCCTCTTTCCTAGAAAAGGGGGCCAAGCGCCCAGAGCTCGTCACAATGTCTCTTATTACCTGCATAACACCTTTCGAGGTAGGTGGGGCAAGGATTTGGTCTCAGAGAGGAAATGGAGGCCCAGAGAACTAAGGGGCTGCTCTGAACCAAGGTGAGACCTGTCAGAGGCCCAGGGGCCAGCTTCCCCTTCACTCCCATTCTTCCTGAGGTCCGGGCTAAGAGAGGGTGGAAGGGGCTTCCTCTCTTCCTCCTTTGTCCCTATCCAGATTTCCCAGAGTGCACCCATGACCTTTGGGGGCCTTGAAGGGGCCTACAGGGACCACTCAGCCAGACACAAGTGCGGCTGCTCGCCTGCCCATGTTCTCAGAAGGGCCCTTAGGTGGGCGCACCCCAGGGTCTCGCTCCCTGACCCCAGCGACATCCCTCCATCCAGCCCTGCAGGCCCGGGGGAAGACTCACTGACCTCATCCCCTCCTGCCTGCTTCATTTCAATGATGCTCTGGCACCCAGGGCAGCCAGCAGTAGCTAAAGAGGACCTCAGACTCGGGTACCTTCCGCCTGGAACACAGGGTAGAGGTCGTCCGGCCCTGCTCCCATAAGGACCAGGGGGACAGAGTGTGCGGTCCACCCTAAGCGGGCCTCCCATCCAGAGCGATAGGGGGCACTTCAAGATCCCTCCTAAACACCCTCCTCATCACTGGTTGGCCACTTCGCTCAGACGCTCGTGACAGCAGCTCCTTAAGAAAGGCCCCTGTAGCTGTTGAGATGTGCATGTGATACAGGGTAGGCAAGTTTTGACGAGAGCCCGCAGCAAGGACTTTCGGGGGTATCAAAGTGGAGGACATGGGGTGGGGAGCACAGGGACTCGGAGGGGGGGGCGGGGCGCGCAGCGGAGCCAGCCCAGAGCTCAGAGGCGAGCACACAGCTGCAGGGAGGCTCCAAGGCTGCAAGCCTGCTGCTCCATCGGTGCTGACTCACCTTGGCTCTCCCACCTGCTCCCTTCACAGCCCTCCCACCTGCCTTCCCCTCCCCTGCTCCCCAGCAAGCAGCTCCTCTGATCTCTCGCTTCACTCCTTCACTCCCAGCTCCTGGCGGCCCTGAAATGGGGGTGGGGGGAGATCGCTGAATCTGGGGGTGTAAGAACATTAGCTATCACAAGCTTGTAGTCACAGAAGGGGCCTTGGAGGCGCCGTCAAGCCCTTCCTTAGCTCCTGCCCCTCTCTCCTGTGGAGCCAGAGAGTGGGGACCCTGCCTCTCCCCTGTCTACCCTCCTTCAGTCACAGCCCTGGGAGAAAGGGGAACCAAGGTGGGGGCCAAGGTGTAAGAGGGTGCCACTCACGCAGCTGACAGCCGCCCGCATCCCAAATAAAAGCCCCACCACTGGGGCCTAATTCTTGTAGGTTCATCTTTGCTTGCTTCCTTCCTGCCAGCTTCCAAAAAAAAAAAAAAAACAACTCATTTTCCTTATGAACTCACACTGCTTAAAGAGAAATAGAAAAGAATCTAGAAGGCATTCAACTCAGCTGTTTGACCCCGTCAAATCCTCGCCCTATCTGTGTCAGGCCTTAGTTAGCTCCCGTGGCTGTGACCCTGGCCGCTTCTTCCTGGATCTGGCTTTTCTCACTGTAGCTTTTTCTGGTGTTTATTGGTATTGGTGGATTCTACACATTTTCCTTCTTCTTTTTTTTTAATACAGAGTCCTTGTGGCCGCACTGCTGAGAAAACCCCTAGCAGGGTGAGGGTGTAGCTGATGATACTGGTGGTTTTATTTATCTGTTTATTTATTATTTTGACTGCGATGCGCAGTCTACAGGATCTTGGTTCCCTGACCAGGGATTGAACATTGGGCCTCAGCAGCGAAAGTGCAGAATCCTAACCACAGGGTGGTGTTGTTGTTCAGTCGCTCAGTCATGTCTGATTCTTGGTGACCCCATGGACTGCACCACGCCAGGCCTCCCTGTTCATCACCAGCTCCTGGAGCTTGCTCAAACTCGTGGCCATCGAGTCGGTGATGCCATCCAACCATCTCATCCTCTGTCCCCATCTTCTGTCCTCAATCTTTCCCAGTCTCATGGTCTTTTCCAATGAGTCAGTTCTTCGCATCAGGTGGTCAAAGTATTGGAGCTTCAGTTTCAGCATCAGTCCTTCCAGTGTATATACAGGGTTGATTTCCTTTAGGGTTGACTGGTTTGATCTCCTTGCAGTCCATGGGACTCTCAAGAGTCTTCTCCAACACTACAGTTCAAAAGCATCAATTCTTTGGTGCTCAGCCTTCATTATGGTCCAACCCTCACATTCATACAGGACTACCGGAAAAACCAGCTTTAACTATATGGACCTTTGTTGGCAAAGTGATGTCTCTGCTTTTTAATACTCTGTCTAGGTTGTCACAGCTTTTCTTCCAAGGCTCCCTTTCCCTCCTGTAAGTGGATGAATTCCAGTATTTCTCCAAGATACACAACGCTGTGATCAACATCTTTGTGCCTTTTTTTCGTTTGTTTTTTAACTTTTTTTTCCTTCTTGTGGCTGTTTGCTTAGGCTAAGCACTAACAGAATTCTGGACTGTGTTTGCCAGACTTTCTAAAAATGCAAACCCCCAGCACCTGAATCTTTCCACAAGGACAGTGTAGGGCTGGGGCTCCCAGGATTGGAAAGGGGAGGAGTTTCAAAACCAAGCCCCACCTCCACAAGCTCCTCAAGGAGCTCCCTGTGGACGGGGTGAGAGTAGATGTGGAAGACTGACTGGCAACGCACTCAGCGCTGGCACCGGGGCATGGAGCCGAGAGCTCTGGCATTGATGTCAATATTTATAAAGATCGTGAGTATGAGAACTAGGGGGTCCTAGCTTTGAATTCTGTCTCTACCAGTTACCAGCTGTGTGACTTTGGGCAAGTTGATTTATGTCTCTGAACCTGTTTCCTCATCTGTTAAAAAAGGCCATTCGTATCTATGTCACATGCTTTGCTGTTTGGATTAAATGAGATCTCATATGTGACCTGGTGGCTCAGAGGTTAGTGTCTGCCTGCAACGCGGGAGACCTGGGTGCGCTCCCTTGGTTGGGAAGATCCCCTGGAGAAGGAAATGGCATCCCACTCCAGTATTCTTGCCTGGAGAATCCCATGGACGGAGGAGCCTGGTGGGCTACAGTCCACGGGGTCGCAAAGAGTCGGACAGGACTGAGCGACTTCACTTTCACTTTCTTTTCACTTTCATATGTGACCAGGCCCCGAGTGGTCTTGGGCATATTATTGGATCCAAATCATGTGAACTGCTTTCCAGGCAGGATTTTGATGAGCTGACCACACGAGACACAGTTTGCAAAACTGACCTCTGAGCTTCCTGGCGGCCATGACTAAAGGGAAGCCTGATAGCTCATTTAGCTCTCAGTGTGTGAGGACTGGGAGGCTAGAGAAGGAGCTTGGGTTCTGACTTACCATGTGATCCTGGCTAATCTCTTCCATTTTCTGAAGCTCACTCCCCTCATCTTCACAGTTAAGACGCTGGACTTAATGACCTCCAGGGCCCTGACACATCTGACAACCTAGTGCTCTGTTCCGACATCCTTCAGGGCAGCTGGAGGTCTTGGGGACATGGTGGGGAAGGACAGAACTGACACTTGGCAAAACTGGGAGGACACCCAAGTCTAGTTTGGCCCCCTCCTCCAATTACTGGTAGCCTCCAGCACCCCCGCCCCCAAACTCACTCCACTCACTGCCTCAAATCTGTTATAAGATCCCCACATAAGCCCTTTGGGATCCCAGCCAGAGGCGTTTGCCCAGGTCCTGGCCATCAGCCCCAGCCGCTGCAGATTTCAGAGGTTCTGTGTCACTCATCCGTTTCTTCGCGGAACAAACATTTGTTGAGCACCTGCTGCGAGCAAGGAAGAGCCTGGTCTCGGAGAAAGGATTTAGCACTGAACCAAACAGGAAAGATGGAGCTGGGGCCTGGCCCCTTTCAGCCTTGGGCCGTGGCGCTGGAAGAGAGTTCTGGGCTGGGAGTCCTGAGGCCTCTGGCCTTGGCCCTGCCACCAATGCCAAACGGGACCTTGGGCAATTCCCGACACTCCATGCTCAAGCTTGGGACACCAGCCAGGGAACCTTGGTTACAGTCGCCGTAGCTGTCCATTGCACGGCAGGTACCATAGCAACAGGGCAGGTAGGCCAGAGCCCCTGCTGGCTGAGAGCTGGCTTCAGCTCTAACAGTGCCTGCCATGGGAAGGAAGCCAAGAGGGACCCCTGGTCCCCATGGACGGGGGGAGACAGGCCCAGGGAGGGGGGTTGAGATGCCATACAGAGAAGCAGGTGCAGAGCCCCAAATCCAGAATCAGACCCCTGACCCCCCACCTGTCACTAGGATTACCTCCTCCTGGGATGTGGCGTCCCTGGAATGAGGGTCTGGAGGCCAGCACCTGTGTCTCGTGCTTCCGGGACCTTCCTTGCCTGGCAGAGCAGAGATTCAGCTGGCTATCTCCCTTCCTCAACTCTTTCCAGGCTGTCGAAGCCTCTCCTTCCTCTCCTCCTCCTGGACCTCCCTGCCAATACCTGGGCCAAGGGACGTGGGAGAGGGTTCAGGGAGTGTGGACAGTTTGGAGGGCATATTTTACAGCCATGCAGGAGCAGCTGTGACAGCGGTGGGGGAGGTGGAGAGACACAGACAGAGAGCCAGTGACAGAGGCAGAGACGGAGAAACATGGGGATGGTGGGCGAGGGAGGTGGCCTGCGGGAGAACGGAGGTTCTGAGCAAGCCAGAGGGAGGCAGAGGGCAACTCAGACAGCCAAGCGGAGAGCCGCCCAGAGCAAGGGAGGCAGGGAGGCGCCAGCTCGGCAGGGAGACCCTCACTCAGTCAGAGTGGAGGGCAGGGATGTGTTGGGGGTGCAGATGGTGGCCTGCCCCACACATGAGGCCTGGTGGGTCTATGGGGAAGGAGCTGGATGCTCTGGGGCCCCAAGATGGACAAACCCCAGGCCTGCATCCAGCGAGGCAGAGAGGCCAGCAGAGAGCCCCTCCCTGAGGGGCGTTCTCAAGGAGAAGCCTCGGAGGGGCAGCTCCGTGGAAAAGGCCGAGGCAGCCTGACCAACAGAGCAGCTGATGAAGAGCCTGTGTACCAGTGAGGGGGCAGTTTGGGGTCCCCTGTATGGCTGGACTCCCTGCTGAGGCCCTACAGGGGCTGGACTATGACGCCACTAAAACCCAAGCTGGAAATGACCAGAAGGCCAGAGGGGACAAAGAAACCCACTCCCAGCTGCTTCCGGGACACCAGTGCTGGGGACAGGCCTGGTGTCAACCCTTGCTTAGCAGCTGTGTGACCCCAGCCTCTTCCCTGACCGTCAAGACGGGGAACACGGATGCTGGTCCCTGAAGCCTGTAGGTGGGGTCGTGGCAACTCTGTTCCAGCCCCAGCCGTGAATCTGCCCCTCACACCCAGTGCACACACCCCCTTTACAACTTGAAGTTAATCTCAGCAACCCCTCACAATGAAATGCCCGTGCTTTACAGGTTACAGAGCCTCTTAACCTCTGATTTCTCATTTGACTGACATCCCCCCCCCCATCAGCCCTGGAAGGGCAATGCTGTTATTATCCCCATTCCACAGATGAAGAGGCTCAGGGAGGCCCCGTGACTTACCCATGGTCACACAGCAGCTCGGGGCTCCACCCAGGCTTTCTGGCCTCGCGGTGGATGGTGTTTCAGGCCCTGAGCCAAACACAGTGGACACCGGCTTAGAGGAGAGTGAGATGGGGCGGGGGCGTGGATGTGGGGGGAGTCCTACTTTGAGGAGTAGGCGGGGCTGCGCCAGGAGAGGAGGAGAGTTCAGCAGATGAAGGGGTCTCTCCCTGCAGGTCGTGGGGAGACCTGGGTGGTCTAGCAGCAGAGGAGTGAGAAATGGGAGAGGCCTTTGGAGGCTGAACATGGCCGCCAGTGGGCCCGGGTGGGAAGTGGGCAGGGAGAAGGCACCGCAGACCCGGGCGGGCAGGGCGGCAGCCCTGAGGGGACCCGGCCTCAGTATAGCCTGTGAGCTGCCGCTGGGGCCTCCGAAGGAAGCTGGCCAGGACAATGCGACCCGATGGGGCAGCTTTCTGGGCTCAGCAACGAGATGGGCAGGAACCCCAGGCGCTGCCAGAGGAGCCTCAGCAAGGGATGGGGGTGGGGGATGGCAGGACAGGTGACTGACGGGAAAATGGGAGGCATGGCATGCGTAGCTCCAGTCCTGTCCCCGACAGATGAGCCGGGAGAGGACATGCACAGCTGAGCACGGCAAGCGGCCAAGGTGGGAACCCGCGGTGAGGATGGACAGGACTATTTCTGGCCAGGTCTCTGCAGGGGAGATGGGGGTGAGAAAGGGCCCGCAATGGCCTTGCTGCCACCCCCCTTCCCAGCAACCAAGAACCCTGGCTGGGGGCAAGCGGGGGCACAGCCTTTGGCTCAGGAAGGCCCTGGCTCTCGGTGGCATCAGGAAGGAGCAGCAGATAGGGCAGGGATGGGATCCGGCAGGCTTGGCGAGGGGCCAGCGGCGCCCCTTCCTCTCTGGGTTGTCCTGGCCCACCTGCTTGCCCTCCCTGGGCTTCATCTGTAAAAGCGACCTGATAATAACCATTCTGCCCATTCCTCTCTCCTTGGAGACAGGTGGGCCTGACCTGAAGGGCCAGAAATGGGTTTACAGGAAGTGGCAGAGGCTAGCAGAGGCTAGGCTTAGAAAAGCCCCTCCAGCGCCCCGCCAGGCTCCCTGTCAGCCTCCCTGGGAGACACGGACCTTGAGCCCGTCTCTTCAAATGAGCAGATGGGGAGACAGGCCAGGAGAGGAGAAGGGACTTGCCTGTGTTGTGCTGTGTCGCGCAGTCACTCAGGGCAGCCCAGGCCTCAGCCTGCTCCTCAGATCTACCTGTGAAATGGGGGGTCACAGGGGCTTCCGTCCCCGGGGGCAGCTCAGGGGGTCACCGAGCTAGCGTGGGAGAGGAGTGGACTCGCAGTCGGTGCTCAGGACATGGCTTCGCCTTCTGCATGTTGAGGTCACGCTTGGGTACACCACTGAGGTTAGCACACAGCCTCAGGCATCATCCGGGCCCCTGGCGCTGCCGCTGAGTGGCATGGCACAAGCTACGTGGCCTCTCTGAACCTCAGTCTGTTCTTCAGAGAAATGGGGAGCATCCCAGCTCCCTCTCCCAGGGCAACTGGGAGGACAGAGAGAAGACGAATGCCTCAGGCCCCGGAGCAGCACTGTCTTCCCCTCTTCTCAGCCTGAGCCCCCCACCACCTCACACCCCACTGCCAAGGCCCACACCTACCCACTCCTGCTGGGCAGAGAGCCTGGCCTCGGAGAGACTGCGGCAACCTCTCCCGTCTGGCAGGAAAGTGATTCCAGCTCGCCTCGGGCCCCCAAAATAGAGTCCTATTTTAGCTTCCAGCTCCTCCGTGGAGAGGCCCAGAGCGCCATGCGAGGGTGTTTGGCTGCCGAGGGCATGCACCAACCTCCCTCCCCACCCCCCATCCTGCCAGGCACGGCCAAGCTGTGCCCTTGGGCCCCTCCTGCCTCCTACTAACCTCCCCCTGTCCCGGGCACCCAAGGCCCTCCACTGTGGCTGGGCTGTCTGCTCCTCCTGGCTCTGTTCCAATTATTCCAGTTTTAATTGAGGGTCTCGGTGCTGCCTGAATGCCATTTCTTCCAGAGGTGCATCATGAGAATCAGGACCTCCCTGTTCTTCGTTGTATTTTTCAAATGAGGCCCCCCCGGGGCCTTCAGTCTGGTCCCAGTGTCCACAGTCCTATCTTAGGGGGAGCAGAAGTTCTCATGGGGGGCAAACGAGGGAGATGGGATGCTGAGTGAGCAGTGCAGATGCACAGCTTACTCAATCAGCCCCACAGACCCCGTGGGGCTATGCAGCTTCCTGCCTCAGGGCCTTTGCATCTGCAGTTCCCCTGACCAGAGTGCCCTTCTCCTTCATCAGCAGGTGCGACTGGGTGACAGATGGCCTGTGCTCAGAGGCCACGCTTTTAGCCCCACCATGGTCACTCTGGAAGGAGATCTAAGCAGAGGGATGGCAGGAGCAAAGCATGGTCTCATGAAAGAGGGGACTGTGGCCAATGGGCAGGATGTTTAGGGTTTCTGGAGACACGAGGGAACTTCACTGTTTCCCTTGTTTTGCAGACAACAGGCACAAAGAAGTGAAATAATTTGCTCAAGATCACTTTTGAGTGAGGAAGCTGGAATCTGAGCCTGGGGTGCAGGGGTGTGTGGGGGTCTGTCTCCAGTGTCACACCCTGAACCCTCTTAACTAGCCTCTGGGCAGAGGCTCAAGAGGTTTGCTAGATGGGAAGAGGATGAAAGCCTTGATGCGATTCCGGCCAGTGGCCCCTCTCACTGCTCACCAGCTGTGCATCTTCACATATCTTGCTCAGCTCACCTGCCTCGTCTGTCAGTGTGGCGCTGAGAACTTTCCCTGTGGAGGTAGGGGCTTGGGGGACCCACATCTCAGATCCCAGGTCTGGTGAGTGGGTGGTGGGGAGGTGGTGGAGATAGGTGGGAGGTGGGGGCAGGGTGGGGCAGGCAGAAGGCTAGAGATGGTTCAGCTGCATCCCAGTACACAAGGCCACGGGTCAGTCAGCTCCTCTGGGTTAAAAGTAACATCAGAGGCTCAAGCAACCTTTCCAGAAGCCCAGGCTCACAACTGCCCAGCAGGCAAAGCAGAGTCCCTCTTCCAATAGTTCCAGTCCTCCCAGAATCCAGCCTCACTAGCCAGGCTTGAGACACATGCCCACCTCTGAGCCCACCACTGCGGCCAGGGGCATGGACCCCTCTGACTGGTGGACATGAGTTGTGGACACAGAGAGGCTCCTTGTTTTAGTCACGGGACTGGCAACCTGGGGCGGGGGAGGGGGAAGGCGAGGCCAGAGAGGCTGAGAAGAGAGGAAGGAAGCCAGGAACCAGAGATGAAGGACAACAGCTGGGCAGGAAGAGGGCCCCCCTCTCCAGCCTCAGCTAATGTCTGGTCAGATGTGAGCACAGAACCCGGGAGTCAGGGGACAGGCTCTGCTGGCTGTGTAACCCCAGACAAACCACACCACGTCTCTGAGACTCAGCTTTCTCATCTGTAACATGGGTGCTATAGTGGTACCGACCTCATGGGCTGTTTTGGAAAGGAAGGAGATTAAGTACTTAGCTCATGGCAGTTCTTTTTACCCTCATCCTTTGAAGTTCACCTTTTAATCCCTGTGCAGGTGTTGACCCTGGATCCCTATCAGATAGTTGGCAAAGCCCCTTTCTAGCCATCACCGGCAATGGTCCTGCTCCTCCGCTGGGAGGTACTGGCATCACACCTGTACAAAACAGCCCTGGCAGCTTGAACAGCCTGCGATTCAAGGTTCCTCGTCCGGTAAGAGCCGGGACGTCACCGATACTCTTAAGCCCGAGTTCCTTCCATCACAGCAGCTGCTGGTTGACTTTCAAAAGGTGAGGGAAGGAACTGGTCCTCGCCTCAGTTTCCCCTCCTGCTGCAGAGGGAACCAGAACGATCCCATCCTCCCCTCCCCGGGGAAGTGATTACTCATACGCAGTTCTCGCCTCCTCTTTGGCGGGCCCCATGCCAGCCCCAGGGGTCCCTGCACCATCCCCAGGGTCCCTGTCCCACAGCGCCGCCCCGTGGTGGCCTCAGGGACTGCAGTCTGAGTGCACCCGGCGAACTTGAACCCTCACTCCAGTCGCCACGGTGGGGGAGTCCCCGTCCATCGCTCCCCGGGTCTCTCCCTGGAGTCCTGCTCCGCCCTGTCGCCATCTCCAAACCTGTCCACATCCTTGACGCCTCGCTTTCACCAACACTGAGAGGGCGCCGCACACCGGCTCAGTACACCCTCCCCCACCACCACTATTCGCGCATTCTAGGCTCAGAGGTCTACGCCCTGGAGGTGAAGCTTCCAGTGTCAAGGTCAAGCAGCGAGGAAGGGGCGGAAGGCTGGAGGCGAGATCTGAGCTCAGGTGTCTTCGTGCGCATATTTTGTTTGGGGCACCAGACCTGCTAAGTGCTCTTCGCAGTCATTATCCAGTCCAGCGCTGCACCCCCTGTGGCCCCGGGCATCCAGCCTAGGTCACGACTGCGCTGTCCCGTGTAATAGCCACGACCCACAGTGTCCTTGACACTTGGAGTTGAGAAGCGCTGTGAATGTGAAACACACACCCGATTTCGAGGACTTAGTACCTAAAAAAAGAAAACAAAATATCTGATTTATAATTTTTTATGATTGATTACATGTTAAGAATTATACTTTGGGTATATTGGGTTAGATAAAATATGTAATTAAAGTATTTTATTTCTGTATTAAAATAATTAAAATTTTCTGTAAAGAACAGTTCACCTGTTTCTTTTCACCTTATTATATGATTAGTACTAGAAAATTTAAATTGACAAATTGGCTTGTATTTGTGGCTCCCATATACCCACTCCAGTATTCTTGCCTGGAGAGTTCCATGGACAGGGAAGCCTGGCGTGCTGCAGTCCATGGGGTCACAAAGAGTTGGACAGGACTGAGCAACGAATACTTTCACTTATTTCCATCGGACAGTACTTGATGAAAAGTGCCCACATTAGACCCCTGACACCCTGTCTGGGATGGGACCCGGGGACCTGCATGTTAACAAAGTCTCTTCAGGGGTTCTGCAGACCACCAAAGTTTTAGTTTAAGCTCCAGGCTTAGCTTCTGGCTTGTTCGTGGTTATATTTCTCAGAATCTGGCATAGGGCATGACACAGAGTTCAGTTCAGTTTAGTCGCTCAGTCGTGTCCCACTCTTTGTGACCCCGTGGACTGCAGCACACCAGGCCTCCCTGTCCATCACCAACTCTCAGAGCTTGCTCAAACTCATGTCCATTGAGTCAGTGATGCCATCCAACCATCTCATCCTGCCGTCCCCTTCTCCTCCTGCCTTCAATCTTTCCCAGCATCAGGGTCTTTTCCAATAAGTCAGTTATTTGCATCAGGTGGCCAAAAGTATTGGAGTTTCAGCTTCAGCATCAGTCCTTCCAATGAATATTCAGGACTGATTTCCTTTAGGATGGACTGATTTGATCTCCTTGCAGTCCAAGGGACTCTCAAGAGTCTTCTCCAACACCACAGTTCTAAAGCATCAGTTCTTCAGTGCTCAGCCTGT
>NW_011494785.1:6830847-6831773 GCF_000754665.1 Bison bison bison | reverse complement strand
TGGGGTGTGTGTGTGTGTCATGTCTCTGTGTATGAAGTATATGTAAGTGTGGTATGCATGTGTGTGTGTGTGGTGTGTGTGTATATGTATGTGTGTGTGGTATTGTATTGTATATGTGTGGTATGTATGTGTGTGTGGTGTGTATGTGTGATATGTATTTGTGTATGGTGTGTATGTATCTGTGTATTATATATGTGTGGTATGTATGTGTGTATGGTGTGTATGTATGTGTGTTATATGTATGTGTGTGTTGTATGTGTTGTATATGTGTCGTATGTATGTGTGTATGGTGTGTATGTATGTGTGTGTGGTATTGTATTATATATGTGTGGTATGTATGCATGTGTGGTATGTATGTGTGTATGGTCTGTGTGTGTGTTATATGTATGTGTGTATGGTATGTATGTATGTGTGTGTTATATGTATGTGTGTTGTATATGTGTGTATGGTGTGTATGTATGCGTGTGTTATATGTATGTGTGTGGTATGTGTGTTGTGTATGTGTGTATGGTGTGTATGTGTGTGTGTGTGGTATGTATGTGTGTATTGTATAGTTGTATATGTGTGTGCCCTTTTCTGAGAGACTGACCCTTGGAGAGAACTTTGTTACCTGCTGGTCTCCTTTCTGGGAGCCAGTGGAAAGGATCCTAAATGGGCATAGAAGGCCTGAGTGGGCTTGAGTCAGACCTTTGCTATTAACAAGCTGTGTGGCTGTCAGCAAGTTGCCCACCAACTCCTGGCCTCAGTTTCACTCTCCGTAGAATGGAATGAGCCGTCCTTTCAAGGGACGATGGGCATCCTGTGTGGATGCCAGCCAGCCCTTTGTAACTCAGGGGAAATTGGCAAGGACCTACTTGGTTTACACCCTCGAAATACACACACACACGGTGCCGGGCTGATGAGCTTGACTGCGGGACACTGCGGCC
>NW_011494785.1:6822791-6830747 GCF_000754665.1 Bison bison bison | reverse complement strand
CTTCTCTTCCAAGGAGCAAGTGTCTTTTAATTTCATGGCTGTAGTCACCATCTGCAGTGATTTTGGAGCACCAAAAAATAAAGTTTATCACTGTTTCCATTGTTTCCCCATCTATTTGCCATGCATTGATGGGACAGATGCCATGATCTTAGTTTTCTGAATATTGGGCTTTAAGCCAACTTTTTCACTCTCCTCTTTCACTTTCATCAAGAGGCTCTTTACTTCTTCTTCACTTTCTTCCATAAGGGTGGTGTCACCTGCGTATCTGAGGCTATTGATATTTCTCCCGGCAATCTTGATTCCAGCTTCTCCTTCATTCAGCCCGGTATTTCTCGTGATGTCCTCTGCATATAAGTTAAATAAGCAGAATGACAATATACAGCCTTGACATACTCCTTTCCTGACTTGGAACCAGTTTGCTGTTCCGCGTCCACTTCTCACTGTTGCTTCTTGACCTGCACACAGGTTTCTCAGGAGGCAGGCCAGGGGGTCTGGTGTTCCCAGGCAGCAGGTGCTCATAAAGTGTCTGTCCCGTGCATTATCTCATCCAGTACATACAGCAGGTAAGTAGAGGAGATCAGACATTCTCAAAAAACAGTAACTATGGAGTTTTGAATATCAGTTAAAAACCCAAAATTGACTTACATGTTCTGAGAAAAAATATGTCCAATATATATATTGCTAAAGAACATTACCTAGGTAACCCCATCAAATGAAATATTTTTATATAAAGGATAAGTGGCCTGATTTCTTCAACAAACAAGTTGCAAGAAAAATAAAAGACAGTGGGAACCTATAAATTGAATGAGAGTCAGGAGACATTGACCAATGACACGCTTTCATGGTCCTTATTTAGGTCTTAACTCAAACAAACTAAAAAATTATATTTGATGATGTTAGGAAATTATTGTTACAGGATCATAATGAGACTTGGGTTTTTTAAAGTCCTTTTCTTTTAAAGATATATATACAAATATTTAAGCATTAATTTATATGACATATGAGACTTGCTTAAAAATAATATGGGATGGCAGAGCTGGTGGGGATAAATATTTATGTTGATTTGGTACATATCTAAATTGATTGATGGTTACATGAAAGATCATTTTATAAATTCTGTACTTTTATATATGTCAAAAAGTTTCCATAATACAAATATTTTCAAAATAAGAAGTCAAATCACCTCTCACTAAGAAGAGAGAGGTAGTTTGGAAGTGATCTGGCCCAGATAAGAAGAAAAAGGGAAGTTAATAGTCCTTCTTTACCTGTAAAAAGACCAAAATCAAAAGATTGATTATTATTTAGACAGTTAAGATGAAAGCATTATTAGAAACAAGGAATATTTAACTCCAAGAAGATGTAACGATTCTAAATTCTTATGTACCTCATAACACAACCTCAAAACGTATAAAACAAGGCAAAGAGAATTAAACAAATCCATTATCAAAATTAGAGACTTTTTATCACAACTCTTTCAATGGCTGATATATCAAGAAGATAAAAGAAACACTAAGGATATGGAAGACATCTAAGAAGGTATTAAATATCATTAGCAAGCAGGGGTATTAAATTAAAGCCATACAAGTTGGAATTTTACTCCCACTAGCTTGGCAAAAATTACAAAGTTGAACAGTTCCACATTTGGCAAGGATATGGCTCAGTGGGGACTCTCTTTCCCTTTGGGTGGGAGTAAAAATTGGTTTAGTCTCCTCAGAAAATAGTTTAGCCTTGCCTGATTAAGTTGAACATGTTGCACACACAATAGGTGAACAGTTCTCATCCTAATTTTGTTATATAAGAGAACATATATATGTGACCAACCTGTAAGGAAAGTCAGAAGAGGAAGGCATATATACCTTCCAAGGAGCACAAAGGTGTGTTTCTAAGGTGCCGGCAATTTTTATGGGTGGTGAGTACATATGTGTCTGGGCTTCCTTCATAGCTCACTTGGTAAAGAATCTGCCTGCAATTCAGGAGACCCCGGTTCAATTCCCAGGTTGGGAAGATCCTCTGAAGAAGGGATAGGCGACCCACTCCAGTATTCTTGGGCTTCCCTTGTGGCTCAGCTGGTAAAGAATCCGCCTACAATGTGGGAGACCTGGGTTGTATCCCTGGGTTGGGAAGATTTATTCCATAGACTATACAGTCCATGGGATCTCAAAGAGACAGACACAACTGAGCGACTTTCACTTTCACAATGGGTGCCTGCATTGTTTTCTTTAATTGTATATCTTTCACAAGTATATGTTACAATAAAAATGCTATCCCTATATATTTGCCTAGATCACATCTGTATGTAAATACACGAAAGTTGGAAGGAGATACCAGACTGTTCACAGCAACTCAGTGTCATGCTGAGGTGGGGGTGGGGGCGGATTCATATTTTATTCAAATATTTCTTGGTTGTTTGCATGGTTTTACAGTGTGTATGACCTAGCTGATATCAAAGACCCAATGAAAAGCAACGGAAACAAGACAATACCCAAATACAGTTAACACGTGTGCTTAGTCGCTCAGTTGTGTCCGCCTCTTGGCAACCCCATGGATTGTAGCCGCCCAGGCTCCTCTGTCCATGGGGTTTCTCCAGGCTAGAATACTCGAGTGGGTTGCCATGCCACCACACAAGGGCATTTCAGGAGGCAGGTCCATGGAATGGGAGGAGCGGTCACTTTCTGGTGAGTCATTCGATTTCCCTAAGGCTCGGTTTCCTCATCTGTAAGAGGGCCTCATGGGGTCTGGTCTCGCAGGATCTCAGGACTGGGTGTGGATGAGACGGGTGAAGGGCGTGACTCAGGCCTGGGCCCGCCATGGGTGTTCGGTACGCAGAAACGCACATAAGAGAGGGAACAAGTATTTTGGATTTCAGAGGAGGGAGATAGAGAGTGTGGGACTGGAAACAGACTCAGCTGGGGATGGGGAAGGCTTCTGGGGAATGTGTGTGTGCCACGCCCTGGGGGACGGGGAGAATGTGGGGATGGGGTAAAAGAATGACATATTTGGTGAATAGGGGATGAGGAGGAAGGTGCCTGCCCAGGCTGGCCAGGTCTGAGGATGGGGGCAGCGAAGAGGGAACGAGGTGGGGAGGGAAAAGGCTTCCCTCAGAATGAGAGCTAACACAGGTTTCATTTGGAACCAGAGACATCATGCAAATATATGCAAAAGACCATGCAAATTAGCCTGGCTGGTGGCCAGTGGAAGACGACCCAGCTGGTGATTTTGTTCCTATAGTGTGGCCCAGGGCCACCTGTAACAGAATCACCTGGGGAACTTATCCTAGTCCCCTGCCACCTAGACCCACCACTTCCATCCTTTGGAGTTGCAGCCCAGGCGTCTAACATGTTTAAGGGGCTCCCCTGGTGATTATTTACTTCTGAACTCATGTATTAAACATGTGCATAGTGCATTATAATTATAACACATTATTATATATGCACATTATAATACAGAAGATAAACATTCAAACAGAAAAGTAAACCTCCTTCTCTCCTCATCCTCCACCCCCATGCCCAGAGGTAAGCACCAGCACCAGTTCCTCCGTGTCCTTCCAGAAGCTAGCCCATACATGCTCAGGTGAGTCCCTCTGACCTTTCAGATCCACAGCATCTTGGGAGTCGTAAGGTGATGTCTCTGGGTCATTCACAGACCAAACTGTCACTCACTTGTGTCTTTGTTCACCCACTCAAACTTCACTAAGAGCCTGCAGGGCCCATGCCAGGTACCACCCTGCCCCTAGGAGCTCAAACAAGATGGGGAGCCATTTGCCAAGGCAGCATTGTCCAATGGTTAGCTCCCCCCCTCAGTAGTCAAGATGCTCGTTTCAACAAGACCCTCCCTCCCTGAGCCTCCACATCCCCAACTGTGTCAGACAGTAACGGTACCTGGTACTCAGGGCAGTGATGCTGTGTGTCAAGAGTAATGATGGGAGGGACTTCCCTGGTGGTCCAGTCGTTAAGACCCCACGCTTCCAATGCAGGGGGTGTGGGTTCGATCCCTGGTCGGGGTAATAGGATTCCATGTGCCATGTGGTGTGGCCAAAAGATTTAAAAAGGGGAAAAAAAGGAGTAATGATGGGGACAGAGCAGCCTCTTTAATAAATGCTCATTTCCTTCCAGAAGACAAGTCCTTGCCGGAAGCAGGCACAACGGCAACAGGGAGACTTTTCCAGCATAGACAGGCTGGGCTCCGGGCCGACAGGAAGGAATTGAGGGTGGGAAGGGGGCTTTGTTATCTCTCTTCTGTCTCAGGCAGAGATCTCGCCAGGCTAGGGTTTGGGGTGCTCTGGGGCCTGAGAGAGCAGCTGTGAGTACAGCATCTTTTGGTCTAGTGCTCAGGGGCCCCTGGTGGTAGGGGAGCCAAGCAATTCACTCTGGATCTCTCTGAATCCGTCCTTACCTTCAAGGCATGCCTCCTCCAGGCTGTTCCAATCAGAAGGGGAAAGGGAGGGGTGCTCATTTCCTGCCAGGCTTACAAGCCACCTGCCGCTTGGTCTGGCACCTTCATACCTCTTAAAGTCTAAATCTTCCCAACCTCCTAGAGGAAGCTATTTCATATCATTTCACAAGTGAGCAGCTGAGATGGCCTTCCCAGGTGGTGCTAGTGGTAAAGAAGTGAAAGTGAAAGTTGCTCAGTCGTGTCCGACTCTTTGCGACCCCACAGACTATACAGTCCATGGAATTCTCCAGGCCAGAATACTGGAGTGGGTAGCCCTTCCCTTCTCCAGGGGATCTTCCCAACCCAGGGATCGAACCCAAGTCTCCCGCATTACAGTCAGATTCTTTACCAGCTGAGCCGCAAGGGAAGCCCAAGAGTACTGGAGTGGGTAGCCTATCCCTTCTCCAGTGGATCTTCCCGACCAAGGTATCAAACCGGGATCGCCTGCATTGCAGACGGATTCTTTACCAACTGAGCTATGAGGGAAGCCCTGCCCATCTGCAAATGCAGGAGAAGTATGAGACACAGGTTTGATCCCTGGGTAAGGAAGATTCCCTGGAGGAGGGCATGGCAACCCACTCCAGTATTCTTACCTGGAGAGTCCCACGGACAGAGAAGCCTGGCAGGCCACAGTCCACGGGGTTGCACAGAGTCGGACATTACTGAGTGACTGAGTACACATACAGCTGAGACTTGGGGAGGTGAAGAGATATACTCAAGGCTACACAGGGAGTCAGCGGCCGACTATTTGTCTCCATAGGGGCTCTGAGCCTCCCCTGTCCTCTCCTTGGGACTCTTCCCCAAGATCCTGAGTCTTCCGAAAGTAAAGATTCAGGGCCTATCCAGGGGCTGGGATAGCTGAGTTCCTGTAGCTCAGACACTCAGCACCCAGCAATCCTGGCTGATCTGACCTCTCTCCTCACTCTAGGCCTCAGTGATCTCATCTGTCAAGTGGGTAGATTACCTCAACTGTCACAGGGAGGATGTCTGTGATTACAGTCCATCCTGGGCTCCTCCCCCTGGCTTCCCCAACTCCTCCAGCTCAGAAGGCCCCAACAGCTCAGTGCCCCCATCTGGCCTTCTCTCAGGCACCCAGCCCCACAACCCCCATCTCCTGGACCAGAATCCTGAGCTGCCCCTGGACGTTGCCCCTTCCTTGCCCTCGAATACAGTCACTAAGTTTTATAGCTTCTCCCAGCAAAGAGCTCGTGTGGCTTCCACTCTCACAAAGTTGCAAGCTCTTCAAGAGTGAGCCCCAGTCAGAGCCGTAGTTTGAGCCACTGAGTTCTGGGAACACCCCCTGGTTGCAAAGCCTTATGATTTTCGGGCTAGCACACCATTCAGGCAGATTCTTGATGGACCCCTCCAAGGCAGAGAGATGGGTCACCGGCCCTTAGGGCCACCGGTTCAAATGACATCGCCTACCAGAAGCATCCCTAATTTCCCAGCTGTACGTGAACGCGTTCAGGGCACTTCTCGGGGTCGCAGTCTCAGTCAGGGAGTTTTGGGGCGGTCAGGGCCTGTTTTCTCTCTGCTCATGGCCCTCGCGTTGCCCTAGGCTTGGCCCGAACAAGCACCTGCTCTCCGCCTGACCCAGACCGAGCAACACCACCGCGACCCGCCTGCAGCGCCCGCGGCGGCCACTTGGGGGCAGCAGGTGAGCGCCCTCTGTGCCGCGCTCCTGCCCGCCGCCCGAGTTCTAGCGCGGGGAGGCAGCCTGGAATGAGGCGGGGTGGGGGGGGAAAGCTTCCGGGGGGTGGGCGAGGGGAAAGGCGGGTCGCGGGGTGAGGGGACTTGGACCTGGGTCTGGCTTGGCCCTGACTCCCCCCGCGGACCCAGGCGATCTACGGAGCCTCACTTTTCCCATCAAGCAAATGGACTATGCCATCTGTAAGGGCCTTAAAAAAAAAAAGTGAATGTAAATTGTCTATTTATTTACTTATTTGACTGCCCTGGGTCTTAGTTGTGGCATGAAGGCTTCTTATTTGGTTTTCATTCAGGATCTAGTTCCCCGAACAGGGATCGGACCCAGACCCCTTGTACTGGGAGCAGAATCTTACCCATTGTGCCACCAAGGAAGTCCCTGCAAGGGTGTTTTTGACCCTGGTAATCCCTGACTCAGGGCTTCCCTGGTAGCTCAGTTGGTAAATAATCCGCCTGCAATGCCGGAGACCCTGTTCGACTCCTGGATCGGGAAGATCCGTTGGAGAAGGGATAGGCTACCCACTCCAGTATTCTTGGGCTTCCCTTGTGGCTCAGCTGGTAAAGAATCTGCCCGAGATGCAGTAGACCTGGGTTGGATCAATGTGGTAGACATGGGTTGGATCCCTGGGTTGGGAAGATCCCCTGGACAAGGGAAAGGCTACCCACTCCAGTATTCTGGCCTGGAGAATTCCATGGACTGTATAGTCCGTGGGGTTGCAGAGTCAGACACGATTGAGCAACTTTCAATTCCTGAGCAAGATTCAGTAACAAATGGAGAGTGCCTTTTGTGCCTGGTGTCCCTGCTCACAGAGCAGAGTCTTGTCTTGGCCTGACTGAAACCTCTCAGGCCCAGGTGGGGAAAAGGAGCCAGGAGAGGGAGGCGAGGGCCCTGAGGTCACTCCTGACTCCAAGCGCAGTGCCCTGCCTTTGGAGATCCCCATATGCAACTCGTCCCCAAAGGGGAGGGGATCTGCCTGCTGTGTCGCCAGGACAGGGCAGCTGAGCCTCCCTCTCTGCCCAGCGCTCCCTCCGCTGACTCCCTGGAGGTTTAAGAACCTAGCAGCCCCACTCCTACCCCTCACCTTGACTTGAAAAAAATTAAAGTTAAACAGAACAAGAATTGGCAGCTCACTCTGTGTGTATAGCCAGAGAAAGGGGAGGCTCCACAGGCACCGTGGAAGTTTCTGGACTCAGAGAACAGCCCCCATTCACTGCCTCCTGAGGGTCTGCACCAGAAGCCTGACCTGGCTGCCAGGACTTGTTTCCACTTGACCCTCTTCGAAATGTCATCTCGGGGCCAACCTCACCCAGGTCCTTCCATCTCCCTCAAGAGGGAGGAGGAAGCCAGGGGTGGCCTCCGCAGCCCCTGAGCATGGCCCTTCTCATGAGCACAGATAGCAGCCCGGACAGGCTGAAGAAGATACTTATGTTCATGGGTCAGAGGTGGGGCCAGGACTTGAACCTCCCTCTCTCCAGGCTGGTTATACCTCTGAGCTGTCCCCTGCCCACCTCAGAACAGGAAAGGAGGGCAGAGGGGATATCTGCTGCAACTCTGCCGGGAGCCTGGCCCGGACCTTGCCTCACTGGATGTTCCAGCTGCTCTGAGAAGTGGCGCCATAGCACCTCCGGGCTTAGACATGAGCCCTGAGCCCTGGCCACCAGGAGGGAGCACAGGCTGGGGCTTGAAGCTAGGTCAGCTTGGCTCCCACCCCTAGCACGGAGGCTAGGGTCTGACCTGTCTCCTACAGGGACCCTGCAAGCTGCTTCCCCATGTGACCCGAGAAATCACCAAGGGGAACAGCGTTTTTTTTTTTTTTTTTT
>NW_011494785.1:6801795-6822691 GCF_000754665.1 Bison bison bison | reverse complement strand
TTTCAATTTTCATTAAAAAAAAAAAAAATGTAACTGAATTCAGGGAATCCTAGCATCTTATGGACCTCCTGCCTCAGCTATCACACACAGCTCTGCCCTCTGAGAAGACCCTCAGGTTGGTCCCCTTCTAAAAACCTCCTGGGACCCCCACAGTCTGGAAGATACTATCCGGAAGCTTTGGTCTGGCACTCAAGGCTTCCGGCCCCAGGAGACGTCTGCCATCACTCCTCTGGGGGCTGCACCAGATCCTGTACCCAGTGCACACCTCCCAGAGTGGCCCCATAGGAGCCTCTGCTTCTGGAAGTCCTGCTCCCTCCCTCATCCTGTGCCCTCGCACTCCTCCCCTGGGAGCACCCTCCTCCATCCTCCAGGGATGACCTGGTTTCCTCTTCTGAGTGCCTCCTGTCTAGCTCACTGGGGAAGCTTCCCTGGAGACCCGCAGGGCAGGGCTGAGTGTCCACCAACTCCAGGCC
This sequence comes from Bison bison bison, assembly GCF_000754665.1. Classification (NCBI taxonomy): domain Eukaryota; kingdom Metazoa; phylum Chordata; class Mammalia; order Artiodactyla; family Bovidae; genus Bison; species Bison bison. Next base: position 6,822,218 of record NW_011494785.1, on the reverse strand, counting down.
CTTCCTGGAGCCAGTGCACAGAAGGGGCTCAGGTGGAATGTGCTGAAGGATTGGTTTAAAGCAGCTCTCCTGTCCACCCTCTTAACTCAGTGGGAGCAAGTGGGACTGGTGGAGAGTTAAGTGTCAGGAGCCGTGGGTTCCTGCCCTGAGATTTGCTTTGTGACCTCCAGGCAAGTGTCTCTCCTCTCTGGATATTGGTTACAGCCTTCTAGGAAATGTGGCCTCCTGGGAAGTCAGTTCCATGGAGCTTGCTCTGTCTGAGAGCCATAAGGGCGGGGCAGGCAGAATCATCAAGGGCCATGACCTTATTGACAGGGCCAAGGCCATCATCCCCATGGTGGAGTTTTCTAGGTGCTCACACACACACACACACACACACCCCACCCCAAGCTATGCCCAGCACTTAGCTGAACCCGCCCTGGGCTGTTAGAATGCCAGGGAGGGGCCAGAGCTCCATCACTGCCACCATCATGCTCTTCATCACTACCATCATCTTCATCACCACCATCATCCTTGTCATCATCAAGAAGTTGAAAGAATTTCCTTCTCTGGAGGGCCCATCTCTGGCTGGAGACAAGCCTGCTCTCTGTACACACAGTGGGCTGGACAAGAAGACCTTTTTAGACCCTGGGAGGGGCTGGAGGGAAGCCCCTGTGAGTCTTTGTCCCCAACCTCCTCAGGGGTGAGAGGGAGGGAGGGGACCCCACTTTATGGAGGATCTGGTGTGTGCTCGGACAGGGCTCTAGCTCCTTAAGCTTCAGGGCAGAATTCTTCCCCCATCTGAAGTGGCGGCTCAGAGAGGTCAAGGTTGCACAGATGTGAGTGCACAGGGGTGGGGGTGCTCAAACTCTAGTCTTCTCAGCTTCACTCTGGTCATCCCCCGGCCCGGTGATCCCATGTGCTGTGAGGCCATGCAGTGTGTTAGGAACCAGGCTCAGGAGCCTTCCTGCCCAGGTTCAAAGCCAGCTCTGGCTCTTTCCAACCATGTGCCCTTGAGCAAGTCACTGCCCTCAACATCAGAGTTCTCCAGCCATTAACTGGGGATGCTAATAGCACCTGCTTCCAGGTTGGCATGAGGGCCGGGTCAGCCTATGGAAAGCACATAGATCAGAGCCGAGCCAGGCACATGGCCAGGCACCGATAAGCCTTGGCCAGCAGGATTAACATTTCCCTGCCAGGCAAACTCCTCTTCCTCTTCCTCGCCGACTACCCTCCCAGGCCAAGCTGCCCTCTCCCTCCTTGGGAGCTTTTTTCATCCTCCAAGCTGAGGGACACTTATCCCCCTGCGCCTCCTCATGGCAGCCCGTGCCCCTCCTGAGACTGGCAGGTGGCAGTGTCCTGCCAGGCTCCTGCCCGCCTCCCAGGCCCAGCCCAGGGCTAGCCCTGGCAGGTCTACTGATATTAGAATGGGTGAGTCCACATCCATTTCCTCCTCCCGCAACTGCCAGTCACCTCCTCACCTCCCAGGACTTTGTGGAATCTTCCCTGACCTTCTGCTGCCTCATCTCACAGCTCAGGCCTTGGGCTCTGCAGACCTACCCAGCCCTCCTCCCTCCACCCTTCAAACTGTCCCTACAGTCTCTCCTCTGCCCTGCACACCTTCTGACCTCAGCCCTGCCCTCCAGGAGCCTGGAGTCCTGACATCCCCTTCCTGCTGGCTGTGTGATCTTAGGCAAGGCCCTGCCCCTCACTGAGCCCCAGGGATGTCAGGTCTAAAGGGAGAAGAACCCTCATCTCAGTGCATTCCTATGAGATTGAAAAGAGGGGATGGGGAGCTCTTTGTAAACTGGAAAGGGTGGCGCACTTTAGAGATCTGTGTTAGTGGACATTAGGTGCTGGCTGGAATGGGATTGGAGCGGTGGGCGGCTTTGGGATATAACCCCATCGTAGGTTGGGTTAGAAAGCCCCCGCCTTCTCTCAGAAGACCTAAGTGGGAGGGAGGCTTGTGTCCTGTGGCCTTAGAGTCAGAATACCTGGGGTCCCTTCTGTTGAATCATCTATTCCTGATTGGCCTGAGGCCCTGCTTTGGGCCAAGACCGGTGCCAAGTACTGGGACCAGGTGAATCCACAGGCTCTGTCCCCAAGAGCTGAGAGCCTGAGGGGCTAACAGTTCTGGAAACCCTTCCCCATCACCAGTGTGAACCAGGGAGCCAAACAAGGAGGCGTGAATGCTGTCAAGTGGGAGGGGGATGTAGGGGGGTCCCAGAGGGGGTCCCAGAGTACGCAGCGCTGCCCAGAGTGAACCTGAAGTGGTCAGAGTCTCCATCTCCCCCAGAACTCCCTGGTAAGGTCTCAAAAAGCCTCAGAGAGGAGGCAAATCAAGTCTTGAAAGAAACTGCCATAATTCAATCAGAAGAAGAATCCCATTAATTGAGTCAGAGAACCACTTAATTGAATTTCTTTCCAAATGCAGGCCTATTCAAAAAGTCAGTGAATCCAAATGCTGCTAAATTTAAAGTAAACTCCAAGATAATTTAATAAACAGGCCAGTCCAGTCAAATCCCTGAAAAATCTAGCCCGGAGTCATTCCAGTCCTATGACTGCTCATGCAAACAGCTTATCCTTTTCTTTCTTTCTTTCTTTCTTTCTTTTTTTAAAATAAAGTGTAATTCAGGCAAACAATAGTCCACTTTGGTCAAACAACCAGAAAGTTCAGGATGAAGATGGCCGGCACCAGTTAAATGAGAAATTCGTCACGCCTACTGGCCAGCTGGGGTGACATGGTGTTGGGACGGTCAGTGGGAGGGCAGGAGCCATAGATATGAGCAGGATGTTGGCTGCCCCATGCACGCCAGCCTTGTGCCCTCAGGGAGTCTTTCTCCAGCTCTAAACCTCAGTATTCACATCTGAAAAATGGGGAGGTAGCTGTGAAGATTAAAACAGGGAACCAAGGCGAGAGCACCCTTTTCCCCTCATTCCCTTCTTCACCAGGGACATTGTAGGAGAGGAACCTGCAAACTCTGTTGATCCATGGAGTTTCCCTTACTGTGAAATGGCTTCTTAAATTTTTAATTTAATATAGTTTTTGGAATGGAAAATATTTTCACATGAATCAAAATTCCAAAGTTACCAAGGAGGATACAGTAAAAGCCTCCCTCCCATGCCTTTTCCTACAGCCACCATTTCTTCTCCTGGAGAAGCCCCCAACAGCATCAGCCTCAAATATTGCCAGCCAGAGATACTCATATAATATACAAAAAGGGACTTCCCTGATGGTCCAGTGGTTAAGACCCTGTGCTCCCACTGCAAGGGGGCATGGGTTCGATCCCTGGTCAAGGAACTAAGACCCCACACATCTCAAATCATGGTTAAAAAAGGATGATGGATAGATAGATAGAAAAAGACAAATGCACGTTCTTTCTCCTCGCTGTCTTTTTACATAATAACAAACTACATACTCTTCTCGGAAACTTGTTTTTTTTTCCCCTGCTGAACAATACTTCATGTATTAATAGATCTTTCCCCATTTGTGCATAAAAATACTTCCTCATTCATTTATATGACCTCATTATGGTCCACTGGATGAATGTTCTATGATCTATTTTGCTGTTAGAGTTGCTAAGTCATGACCGACTCTCTTTCGACCCCACGGACTGCAGCCTGCCAGGCTCAGCTCCTTACTGATGGACATAAATTTCCAACACACACACATTCACAGATATAAACAAACCCCTCTTTTTTTTTCACATAGACCATTTTTTAAAAAGTCTTTATTGAATTTTTTGGAAGGACTGATGCAAAGTTGAAGCTCCAATACTTTGGCCCCTTGATGCAAAGAACGGACTCATTGGAAAAGACCCTGATGCTGGGAAAGACTGAAGGCAAAAGCAGAAGGAGGTGGCAGAGGATCAGATGGTTAGATGGCGTCACTGACTCAAGGGACATGAATCTGAGTAAACTCTGGGAGATAGTGAAGGACAGGGGAGCCTGGTGTACTGCAGTTTAAGGGGTCACAAAGAGTGAGGTTTGACTTAAGGACTGAACAACAACAATTACAATTGAATTTGTTACAATATTGCTTCTGTTTTAGGTTTTGATTTTTTTGGCCTCCAAGCATGTAGCTCACCAATCAAGGATGGAACCCACACCTCCTGCTCTGGAAGGTGAAATTTTAACCATTGGACCACCAGGAAAGTCCCCAAACAACCCTTTACATAAGCTAATTCCCTCCTGTGTGACAATAGAAAGGTAAATACCTGGATTTGGAATTCTGAGGGCAAAGGAAATGCGCAGTCATCATTTTGATGAGAGTCATCATTGCTCTCCTCTAGGACTGTACTTGTTTACTCTCCTAGGGATGAAGCGGTTTGTTACCCCAGAGCCTGGTCAGCAGTGTGTTAACAAAATTCTGTATCTTTCCCAACCTGATGGGTGAGAGTGGAATCTCTGTGTAGCTTTAATTTGCATTTTTCTTAGTTTGAATGAGGCCGCCATCTTTTCTAAGTTTCTGAAATCTTTGCATTTCCTTTTCTGTGAACAGTCTTTCCTTTTTCTTAGTCATTTTTATGTTATATTGTTTGGGTTTTTTCCTTACTGATTTCTACGTGTTCTTCATATTTTAAAGAAAGGGTGATCCGTAAACATTTTTCTTCTGGAAACTTCCAGAGTCTATGCACATAGAAGCAAAGACATATATATTACAATGAACATTTTGAACTAGAATTTGCTGGAGGTTCTTTTCACTCAGTGGCCCAGGGGTCTGAGCTGGGGGTGGGATCCCTCCAGTCAGAACCTTGGAGCTGGAGCTGAGGATGAGGTTAGACTTTCTCCTTTCTGGGATAGAAGCTAATGACCCCCAGGTCAAGTTTCAGCAGGCTTCCTTAGGCCTTTGATGGCAGGGGACGCTACCTGGGGACAGCAGTCAGGCTTCATGGTCCCCCGAACACTCATCATCAGACTCCTGGTCCAGTGCTCTTTGCACTGTTCACTGCGTAATAACGTCTGCATACTCTGAGGACGTGCCGGGCCAAGCCACACCCTCCCTCTATTCCCTCTTGCCCAGGGCAGACGTTTGTGATCACACGTCCACAGTGAGGAATGGAGTCGTAGGCCACAGCCCAAATCACACCTCAGGCTTTACTCATAATGGTGGGCTCATTCCTCTGCCTTTACTCCCCACAACAAACTCCGACACATGCTTAAAGGCCCAGCTTAGTGATGCTTCCTCTGGGGAGACTCCATGACTCTATGGGTCTTTTTGCTTTGTTGTGCTGCGACTGCACAGCTGTGGGATCTCAGGTCCCTGAACCAGAATCGAACCCAGGCCCACAGCAGTGAAAGCACTGAGTCTTAACCACTGGACCGCCAGAGAAGTCCCATCTTTAAAATTAAAAAAAAAATTTTCTCTATAGTTCTGATCACTTTGTCTATGCCTATATTTACCAGAGCAAGAAAAAACAGTGCTTTTTAAAATTTTTATGTATTTATTTATGTTGAATTTTTTTGAGGGGGAGCATGTGCCATATGGCATATGGAATCTTAGTTCCCAGAGCAGGGATCAAACCCTTGTTCCCTGAGGTGGAAGCACGAAGTCCTAACCGCTGGACCATCAGGGAAGTGCAACACTGTTTTTTTCCCATTTCTCTGTCTTTTAGTATCTCCTGAGATGAAGTACCAAATTTTACCAAGGGCACAGTTTTGGGCCTTAGTTTCCTGATTTGAAAAGGAAGATCAGAATATAAAGCCAACAAAGGATTACTGAGAGGATTCAATGGGTCAGTTCGTGTAAAGTGCTCAGCACAGCGCCAGGCATATAGTAAGGGTCTAACATGTGGGAGCTATTGGTTATCACTAACCCTGTGATCTGGGCATACCACTTCTCCTCTTTTCTTTATCTATAATCTGTAGCATGAACTAGCAGACTGAATTCATGGTCCTCAATGGATGCTAAAATCACTGGGTAAAAGTTTGATGGGGAACTCTAAAACAGAAGGATGAGATTAATGACTCCTAAAGCCACTGATCAACCTTAGCATTGCTAAATGGTGGAACACCCCAGCCTGTGGCTCCTTCTCTGATACACTGGGAGGGATACAACACCATCCATGAAACATTCTTGAGAGGATCATTGAATCCAAATCAAATCAAGCCTCAAGGGACTTCCTTGGTGGTCTGGTAGTTAAGACTCTGCCTTCTGATACAGGGGGCCTGGGTTCAATCCCTGGTTGGGGAATTAAGATCCCACACGCTACATGGCCAAAAACAAATGAATAAATAAATAAAAATTAATTAATGAAAAAAAATCAAGCTTTCAGTTTTTAGAATCTACATCTAATTACCAGTTTATGAGAAACATAGAGGATAGTGGAGCATGTTAAAAGACACCACAGGGATGCAGTCAACCAATTCTAGATGGTGGAAAACTTGGTCTGGACTATTATTCAGCCATGAAAAGGATTGATATATGTGGCCACATGGTGGAAACTTGAAAGCATGATGCCAAATGAAACCAGACACAAAAGGTCGCATATCATGTGATCCCATTTATGTAAAATAACCAAAGTAGGCAAAAGACCAAAGTGGCTGAGTGGTCACCAGGGGCTGGAGGAGCATAGAAATGGGGAGTGACTGCTGGTGGGTATGGGGTTTCTTTTTCTAGGATGATAAAAGTTTTAGGGGCTTAGATAGGGATAAAGTAGTACTTGCAAAACCCTGTGAACCTACTGAAAGCCATCAAATTGTACACCTTGGAAATGATATGTGAATTACATGATATGTGAATTTTATGATAGGTGAATTACATCTCAAGGAAACAAAGAGATTTAAAAGATTTATCAAACATATATAATATGTGGGTCTTGTGTGGATTCTGATTCAAGGAAACCAACTATAAAAAGATACTTTGAAGATAAACTAGGGAAATTTGGACATGGACTGCATATTAAATGATCTAACAAAATAAATGTATTATTTTCAACAGCTGTTCTAATAGTTGTGTGTGGGCCTATGTTTTGTTTTTTAACAAATTCCTTATCTGTTAGAGATAATTATCAAAGTATTTATAGGTGAAATATGATCTCTGTATTTTTCTTTAAAAAAATGTGTGTGCGGTTGGGATTGACACATACATATTACTGTATATAAAATAAGTAACTAATCAGTACCTACTGCATAGCACAGGGAACTCTACTCAGTCCTCTGTAATGGCACATATGGGAAAAGAATTTTTTAAAAGAGTGGATATATCTATATACACATAACTGATTCACTCTGCTGTACACCTAAAACTAACACAGCATTGTACATCAACTATATGCCAATAATTTTTTTTAATGTGGGGGGGTAGATAAAACAAGAATAAAAAATGTTGATATTTATTGAAAATTGGTATTGGGTATATGGGTTGATTATACTATATCCCCTCTACCTTTTAGTATTATTTAAAATTTCCATAATAAAAGATAAGGCGGTGAAAGGATTGACTTTTCTTCTCTACATTTTGCTTACTCTCAATTTTCTGTAAAAACATAGATGCTGCTTTTATAATCAGAAGAATACATTAAGGCTATAAAATTAACTGCGGAGGCTGAAATATCTGACCTGTCAACCTCAGAGCTTGGTCTCCCCGAAGCTGTGTCTGTGCCCCACCTCTCACCCCACCCCAGGGTCCTACCAGGGTCACGCTAGCCTTGAGGCTTCCTGGTGGGAGGGAGAGACTACTCATTGCTTCTTCAGGACTATTGCAAGGATTGCATGAAAGGGGCTTATTCTAAATTATAGGAAGTGCTCAATTAATGGGAACTATTTAAGAAAGAGATAGAGGGACTGTATAAAAGTGAAATGATCCTATTAGATGAAATACAGGAAACAAGGATAAAAAACAAGCTTCATAGTGCTCCTACCCAGAAAGAACCACAGTGAACTTTTTCTTTAAGCTTTCTTTCCCATGCAGGGAATTGTGTTTGGCTTTAAAGTACAACTAAGCCTGCTGTCACCACTCACTTACAGCCTGCTTTTATTCTCTTAATATTTTAACATATTTCCTTGTATGCTTAGCTGTTTGTAAACATAACTCTTCAATGGTTGCATAATATTCGATTGTGTGTTTGTGCTGTTCACCTGAGTCGAGTGTTGGACACTTGAACTAGTTCCAAGTTCACCACAATAAGGAACACCACAGGGGACACGTATGCCTGAATGACTTCCTCAAGATAGATTTTCAGAATGAAATCACGGAGCCCAAGGGCCAGCACATTTTCAAAGGGCTTGGAGAGGTGAACCCGGTGGTGCTCTTGATTTTTGCCACCGTTTTGCTAGAATTTTCAACACTGAACTTGCCAAATATAAACAGGCTCTGATCATACAAAGAAGATGGAAACAGTTTCTGACTATGGGTGTCAGATGGCAGGTAATTTTCCCTGATACCCAAGAGCTGGAATCACCCTTCTTGGCCGTTCACGCACACCCTTAGCAGGAGGTGGGGTCAGAGGGTAGTACAGAGAGCGGGGTAGGAAATGAAGAAAATACTCGGGGGGAATCACGGGCTACCCCCGTCCCTCCGATCACTCCTTACCCCAGCTGATGTGAACCTGAAATCTGAGAACTCAGCAGTTCTGTGTTAGCAGAGGGATTTGGGGGTGGTGGTGGGACCTCCCCTCTCAGTCCGCCCACCCCCGAGGGTCGCACTTTGGAGGCACCGCTGATGGATGGCTGGGGGCCCAGTCCGAATGAGGTGTGCGTGTCGGGGGAAGTGTCCCCTCACCTCACCCCGCAAACACGAGAATCACGAATCTCCGCGGGCCTGGAAGCGGGGGAGTGGCCGGGAAGTCGGGGGCGGGACCGATCTGGTGACGTCACCGCCCCGCCCCTGGCCGGCTCCCTCCGTCCTGCGCGCGGCGCGCTCGCAGAGTCCTCACCTGGAGGGACAGGTGTGCGCATCTGGCATCGGAGGCCAGCCCACGAGTGTCAGGTGAGCGTCCGCAGGAGCTCCAACCGGGGGAGCTAAGAGGAGGGTCTGGGGTGGGAGTCTTCACTGGACCCAGAAGAGCCTGGTCTAAGAGCGGAGCTGGTCCGGCGTGCGAGGAGGTACTGGTTTCTCCCCAAACTACCTATCTCTTGTTTATAGTCACGGTGTACTGAAAGCGTAGCCTTTGGAGGGATTTGAAGGAGGGGAAGCTGACGGGGAAACAGCAGATTTCCAAATATTTCAACCACAAATTATTATTTTTTTACACGGTATCTTTTCTTTGTTGTAAAAGTAACAGACACTGATTGTTTGGCAACTGGATTAAAGTAGGAAAGAAATCACCCATGGTACTAACACACAAGCAAAACAACTGTGGCTATTTTGATGTATTTCCTTTCGATCTTTTTTCTAGAGACAGTCATTGTAATGCAACTTTATCATACTGTATTTACAGGTTTTGTGTCTTCCCTTCTTAACACTGTGTCATATGCATTTTCTTGTGTTGTTATTAGTCATTCCAATATGTATAATCATTATTTTTAATGGCTGCATAATGTTACGTTTGAAGGATGGGCCGTAGTTGGGTACCATTCTGAACACTTGGAGGAAGGATTAGAAGGGGGGACAGAGATGTATAATAGAAAGAACATGGGCTCTAGGTCAAGGAGGCCTTCAACAAAGGAATCTTGGGAAAGATCTTTGCTTTCTCTAAGCATCAGTTTCCACATCTGAGAAATGGCTACATAAATCTGTTTCCCCAGGGTATTGTGAGGATTAAGTGAGCTAATTTATGTAGACAATCCCCATCTCCCACCCAGCTCCCATGGTTCCAGCAGAAAAAGGGTCCACTTGTTTGTGAGGTTGGAGGAGGGATTTGGACGAGTGGAAACTGCTCAATGAGTGGAGTAGAGGAAGAGTTGGGGATGGAGGATGGGTTCTTGGGGAAAACCTCAGAATGGAGAGGCCTCTGGGTCTGGGAAAGATGGGCATGGCCATCCACTGTGTTTGGGACAGGCACAGACAGGGCCCCTAAGGCCCTGCTGGCAACCTCCAGCCACCTCCTTGGGTTCAGCTCCTCAGCTTCTGGAAAGAGTTCAGAGTGAGCGGATTGCAAGAAAAGTAGAGTGGGCAGAGGTGGCGCTTAGTCGTCAGCCCCTTGTACAGATAAGGAAACTGAGGCTTGAGCACAGGTGATTTGTTCAGGATCCACACAGGCAGCAGTAACAGAGTACATGTGGAGTCCCAGGCTCCTAATACCCTCAGGGGCCTCCACACCAGAGACTACTCAGTGTAGGAAGAGGAAGAGGTCAGGGCTGAGTCACCAGCTGCACTTATACCAGGCTAAGTTGTGCTTAGAGAAAATAGATGTCTCTGTTCTGCGAGCCTCCATTTTCTCATCTGTCAAATGGGGAGAATAACTCCTCACCTACCTACTTAGTACCCACTGCCAGGCCTGCCTATCCACAGCTAGCCAGGGCCTCCTTCCACTTTCAGGGACATAGTCTGTCTCTGGTCATACACCCTTACTCTGAGCCCCTCATCTTCTTGACCCCTAGCCATCTTCAGGGGGATGGGGTCTGGGACTTGTCAGCTTCACTAGGCTGTGGCCACACTTCAGTTAGAGTGGGAAATTATACTCTCCGAATCATCTGTTTCCTGACCTGGGACATTCTGTTCTGTGTTTCTAATTTGGCTCTCCCATAATGTGCCCTGACAGCCCGCTCCCACTGGATGAGAAGGACTCTGAATCCTGGCAGGAACTCCTGAGGACTAAGAAAATCTTGTACTGAGGGTCTACAATCCTCTGAGGCTTTCTCTTTTCTTTATTCTTTTTTGGCCAAGCTGCGGAGCTTTCGAGATCTAAGTTCCCTGATCAGGAATCAAATCCCCCAGGGCCCAGCAGTAGACACGCAGAGTCCTAACCACTGGACCATTAGGGGAATTCCCTTGAGGCTGTCTGTTTCTGCCAGGCCTGTCACTCCAGGACAATAACGAGGGTGTCAGGGATCTCTGATGTTCTGAAGCAGAATCGGGGAAGTCGCCTTCCAATTCACAGAACTTGAGAACTAAAACTTGTTGAGAGCCTCTTGTCCTCTCAAGAGGTTTGCCAGCCTCTTTTTCTAAGGGCTTTTGAGCCATACTATGAAATTGTCCCCTTATTGTTCCCATTTTACAGATGGTGAAACTGAGGCACAAAAAGTTAAATAAATTACTCACATGGAGCCAGGATTCAATCCTGGCCATGCTAACTCAAGTGTTGGTTCCCATTACTGCTGCCTCTTTAGCCTACAATGGTGTCTGATTTGATGCACACCTGTTGTCATCTTCTGCCTGGACCATCAGGGCTTTCTGGGATGTCAATATCCTGCTGATGTCCTGTTGATGTCCTTAACCCTGGTCACACTGATTTCTAATGACTCATTCTGGGTTCTGAGTCTGCAACTGACACACTCCATCAGAGCAGGGCTCATCCCAAGGCCCAGACCAAGCCTGGCTCTGCTTCCTGTAACTGAGTTGGTCATAACTGCACATATCAATATGTGTCAGGCTCTGGCTACAGACTTTTGGTCCATCACCTCTTTTAATCCACTTGAGTGCTATTACCACACCAATCCCTGAGATGATGAAATGAGGCTTCGGAAGGTTTTATAAACTCACCCTGCCACCTAGCCCAGAAGTAGCTGATTGAGGACTTGAATCCAACTCGTTGCAGCAGGGTCTCTACCATCACTGCCTCTCAAGTGAGAACGCATTGCAGGGCTCCTAAACACTAATGCAGACTTTGGCTGCATACCCAGTCTGTACAGATAATTTTGAACATGGCTTTTGTATTTAAATGTATGTCTGTTTGTTACAACTTAAGTGTGTGTGTATATATATATTCTCTGTGTTAATGCATGTGTGTGTGCTGTGTGCACTGTCTCTTCAGTCGTGTCTGACTCTTTGCTACCCTATGGGCTGTAGCCCGCCAGGCTCCTTTGTCTATGGGATTCTCCAGGCAAGAATACTGGAGTGGGTTGCCCTCCTCCAGGGGATCTTCCTGACCCAGGGATCGAACCCCTGTCTCCTGAAGCTCCTGATTTACAAGCGGATTCTTTACTGCTAAGCCACTGGGGAAGCCGCAATGTGTGCATTATAAAACAAACATTAAATTAGAATACTTAGGGAATTCCCTGGTGATCCAGTGGTTAGGACTCCACACTTTCATTGTCAAGGGCTTAGGTTCAATCACTGGGTCAGGGAACTAAGATCCCACAAGCCACCCAGCATGGCCAAAAATAAATAAATAAAAATAAAATAGAATGTTTAGAAGGCTCAGGTGAATAAGAATACAAATTCCATTTTTTCTCTTCCCACACCCCAGTGGATCACTGCATGAACAGGTATCTACTTTGGACATAACCACCTTAGTGGGCCCCAGAATCCCCTGGATGCTTCCAGAGTGGGTGAGCAGACTCATTTAGTGGGGGCCTGAGATACGTGGGCAGGTCCAAGTTGGCCCGAGGGAGACAAAGGCAGACTGGGGCCCAGTCCCCGAGGATAGGGTGGGGCTCCAGAGTGGATCTGGGCTTCCCTGGTAGCTCAGACAGTAAAGCGTCTGTCTACAACGTGGGAGACCCGGGTTCGATCCCTGGGTTGGGAAGATCCCCTGGAGAAGGAAATGGCAATCCAGTCCAGTACTATTGCCTAGAAAATCCCATGTACAGAGGAGCCTGGTAGGCTACACAGTCCATGGGGTGGCAAAGAGTCGGACATGACTGAGCACTTTCACTTTCCAGAGTGGATCTGGGAGGGTAAACTGAGCCTTTCGTAGCCTTTATGAACATTAGGTCAGATTCTCCTGGACTCTCGAGTTTTGAGCTGTGAAACAGGTGGGGCCATCTCCAGCTCCCAGGATTGTAGAATTCAACCAGGTTCAATCACGAGCGCCCAGTGCGGCCACGGGCATGTTGTGTATCCAATAAATGTCAGTTTGCTAGTTCAACTCCTCCCTCTCCTTTTCACCCATGTGTAAAACGTGAAGCTGCTCTGAGCTAACAGTGGATAAATCCCCTATTTAGCTGTTTTGGTTTGGAGACCCTGCTGACCTCCACCTTCTCCCCAGAGGGAGATTTGACTGGGTGCCATTTGACTGGTCTGCTCCCCAACCCCCAAATATCTGAGGTTCCTTCCATAGGGCATTCACCTGGGCTGTTCTTTTTTAGCTTCTGTCTCGTCGCCACCCTCAAATCCTATCCACTTTCAAGTCCCACCTCCCCCCACCCTCACCAATGGCAACTCCTGAGTCACTGAAAGGGCTGGGGCTCAGTGTGCTTAGAAGGAGACTCAGGGACTTGTCTGGATGCTCTATGTGTGCAGCACCTCACTTGAAGTTAAGAAAACCCAGAACTTCTCCTAGTACATCTCATAGAACGCCCCAGTGGAGGGCCGGGGGACAGCTGGCCACCATTTGGTGCCTCTGCCGACTGCAGGCCACGTGCATATGTCTGGCATTGTTAGTCCATCTTTTTTCTTTGGTACACCTAGCCTCCCCCCAGCGGATTTTCAACTCCTGGTGAGCAGAGTCCGGTGAGCATCTCTCAGGCCCTGAGAGAAGTTGGCATCAGGAAATGTTTGTGGACAGACATGTGACACAGTGAAGACATGATGAGTCGCAGCAACTATGCTGAGTTGAGAAGTGCTGTGGGAATTGGGATTATTAGCCATGGCAATCATCGTAATTCCCGTGGCCTGGCTAATGAGTGGTTGTGTATCCTGGGGACGGGATTCCTTGGATTCCCCGAGGATGGAAGGCGCGAGTTTTGGAGAGAGTCAACAGCAGTGTGAACAGGGGAGGTTGTGCCTTGTTCACAGGGGCCAGGTGAGCCCAGAGGGGCGGCCAGGGGACAGGCTGAGTTGTTGGAAGGAAGTGGATGAGGGTGGGGCTAGAGGCAGGGTGATGTGGTCCTTTGGTGATGCTGGGGTATTTTTAGTGCTCACTCTGCCTTTGGGACACGTGGCAGACATTCCTAACTCCTCTGGGAGTCGATTTCCCTTAAGAAGACAGCAGCATAGGAAATGCTGAGAGGGTGTGCCCTTGCCGAAGGGCGGGCTAGAGCCCACCACAAGAAGGCAGGGAGAGGGTGAGGAGAGACCACAGGCCTGTCCCTGAGGGGAGGCTGTCAGGCCACATCTGGCCCAGGGATGGAAAGTGCCCGGCCCCGCCTCCACCCCCACGACCACACACCCGGGCAGAGTTCGCTCATTGCACAAGTATTTATGGACACCCAATACCAACTAAGGGCCCACGGGAGCAGCCTGTTACAGGAGGGGTCCTTTCTCTAGGAGATTATGTTCACGAGCATTAAAAATAAACAAGCTTATGTGTTCAGCCTCCAGCAAGTTCCGTAAAGACAAGAAAGTCAGGGTGATCCAGCAAACCAGGGTGGCCTGCTTTAGATTGTGTGATCAGGGAAGGCCTCTGTGAGGAGGTGACTTTTGAGTTGGGTGTTGAATCATGAGTAGGAGGCAGTCACTGAAGACCTGGGTGGGGCAGATCATTGTAGGCAGAAGGAGCGGGAGGGTGAGGGGCCCTGAGGTGTGACAAAAAGGAAAGACAAGGAGGAGAGGGTTTCAGGGTGAGACCTGAAAGGCAAATTGGGGCCAGATCGTGGCAGGCCTGGGAGAGAACGTGGATTTCACGCGGCTAGAAGGAGCTGTGATGTATTTTCAGTAGCAGAGGGACACAACTTCAGCATTAACAGACCAGTGTAGGGTCCACGTAATTCAAGCCAGGTTCAGAACACAGTTGGGAGGCAGAGCTGACAGGAAGTGCACGTGTTTTGAATATGGGGGTGGTGATGGGAAGAGAACCCTTTCCCACTGGGCCCAGATGTGTGTGACCTCAAGTATTTCTTAACAGAGTGCCCGGATGTGGAGTGTATAGGCCATTCCCCACCCGGTCCAGCCTTGAGTTTACGGACAGGAAGACTGAAGAAAGAGCCTTACAGGTCTCCTTGTCCAGCCCTCTGGAGGGGGGCTGTGAATTCTCCAAGGTCCCACTGAAGTTCAGGCCTCCTGGCCCCGGTCCAGGCCTCTTGCTGCCCTGCCCTGCTGCCTCTTGGCTGAAGCTGGCAGAGGAGGGAGGAATCACTGCCGGAATGACCTGACTAGTCATGACGATGTGGTGAGGTCACCCAGAAGAAGCGTGGAAAAGCAGTGGAACCTGGAGAGGGCAGGCCAGGGCAGGGCATCACTGTAGCAGCAGCTGGGGGGGGGGCGGGGTGAGAGGGACGTCCTGGAAGGGTCTGGGGCAAAGGGCCAGGGTGAATGGAATAAGGCAGCATTTTTAGGCTAGCATGCAGGACAACCTCTGAGAGCAGAGCCTACGTGGGCCACTGACCCTCGGGGGTCTTGGGAAAGACACTAGTAGGAGGACCCCAGATGAACTTCTCCTAGAAGCAAGAACACAGATGTAGACAGAGTGGGCAGGGCCAGTGGCTCACCTGGGCCCAGCTAGGCTTGCATCCTTCCAGCCCACCCACCCCAAAGGGATTGGTGGAGGCCCCTCTAGGGGGAGGTAAGGTAAGGAAAGAAGAAGGGATCCAGGACAGGCCTGTTTGCTCCCTAACTGCTCCTCAGAGCAATCAATAGCATCAGCATCTTCCACTTATTCTGGACTTTTTCTGCACTAAGGTGTTTCTGTGCATGCCCATCTGTATTATCTCCACTTTACAAATGAGACTCAGAGAGTTAAAGGAATCTTCCTAGGGTCACACAATTCAAAAGTATCAAAGTCAGGTTTTTAACCACTGTGGGCTACTGTCTCAGACTCCCTCTGTGACCTTGAGCAAGACTCCCTGAGCCCCAGGCTCTCTGCCTGTGAAATGATGGAGTTGGAGTAAATGAGCCCCATGAGGCCCCCTGTCTCTCCACTGAGTCCCAGAATTGATTCTCGGGTAGAGGGGCTTAGTGGTCTGATGGAGGGGGCCAGGGTCCTGTCCCGGAGCTGTGTTCTCCACCAGCCGGGGCAAGGTGGTTAAGAGCATAGGCTCTGCCAGGCCACTATCTCTGCGGAGGATACACGTGAAGATTGAACGCAGGTAACAGGGCTCAGGGAGGGCCTGGCACACAGTAGGTGCTCAGTAAGTGATAGCTCTTAGTGTATTCTCAGAGCTAGTGAAGGCCGCCCTTTCACAATCCAACCATTCACTCCTTCAGCACGTATTTGTTAAATCCCTCCTGTGTTTCTGAAGGACATTAGTCTTGATCCTGGTGACCTAGTGATGCCCCCAGAGAGCTTTAACTCCCTGCCTTCTGATATTCCAGTGGGGGAGGCGGACCAAAAAAAAAAAAGCCACATCAAATAAATACCATGTAGAATAAGGTAGATAGTGATAAATTCCAGGACTCGCTGGGAAAGACCCTGATCCTAGGAAAGATTGAGGGCAGGAGGAGAAGGGGGCGACAGAGGATGAGATGGCTGGATGGCATCACCAACTCGATGGACATGAGTTTGAGCGAGCTCTGGGAGATGGTGAAGGACAGGGAAGCCTGGTGTACTGCAGTCCATGGGATCGCAAAGAGTCAGATACGTCTTAGTGACTGGACAACGAAGTGCCAGGAAACAAAACAAAGCAGAAAAGGAGAGGGAGAGGGAGGCAGTGTCTGGAGGAGGGTGGGGGGTGGGGGTGGATCTTATATCAGGACTGGAAGGCCTCCCTGTGAAAGGGACTTGAAGGTCCTGACCTGAGCGAGGGAGGCTAATCCCTGCGGGAAACACGTCCTTGGCAGCTGGAGAGCCAGGCCTGAGATCCTGAGGCTTTGGGACAGCCTTGTGGGACAGATTGTGTAGGGTCATTTTTTTTTTTAATGGTTCTTTTTTTTTTTTAATTCCTTTTTTAAAAACAATTTTATTTATTTATTGTTGGATGTGCTGGGTCTTCCTTGCTGCGTGGGCTTTCCTCTAGTTGCAGAGAGTGAGGGTTACTCTCTAGCTGTGGTGGTGTGTGGGCTTCTCATTGCAGTGACTTCTCTTGCAGAGCACAGGGACACCTGGGCTTCAGTAGTTGCGGCTCCCCAGCTCTAGAGCACGAGCTCAAAAGTTGTGGTGCACAGGCTTAGTTGCTCTGCGGCATGTGGAATCTTCCCAGATCAGGGATCAAACTGTGTCTCCTTCATTGGTAGGTGTATTCGTTACCACTGAGCCACCAGGGAAGCCCCCATAATTCACTTTTTCAATATTTTCTTGGCCATGCAGCACAGCATGTGGGATTTCAGTTCTCTGACCAGGGATCAAACCCTCATCCCTTGCATTGCAAGCTCTTAAGTCTTAACCACTGGACCACCAGGGAAGTCCTATGTAGGGTCATTTTAAGGATCCTCCCTGCTGCGTGGTAAATCTACAGTGACCTCCCCCTGCCCCAAGATTCAGGTTGCAGGTGCCTTGGGGGTGATACTGAAATCTTTCTTCTCATCACTGGACACCACAAGCTTCCCAGCCCAGTGCTCTGGGTTACCAGAAAAAGTTCAAGCTCTCAGGAATGGCTGCCCCTGACCCAGTACAGAGGAGCTGAAACCCAGAGCTGGACTCAGTGATTAGCTCCTCACTGACACCTATTGTCCCAGGCCTGATTGCATCTTCTGGGTGGGTGGGTTGGTGAGGGAAGGGGAGGGAGGGGGGCTAGGGGAACTCCAGCCTGACACACCCTTGGGCTTTAAAGTTGGGAGACAAGTCCTGGGAGGAATCATTGAGAATCCAGTCTGGAACCCAGCCTCAGGCCCAAAGGCTGCTAGACAGAACTCCCTTTGAATCACCTTTGAATCACCTCCCCACCTTGGCTGGGTTTTTCGGCCCCTCAGTTTTCTTCTGAGAGCTGAGAGGCAAAGTCCTTTAAAAGGACTCATGGGTGGTGTCAGAGGGGAGAAGGAAGGAGGAGAACTTGGGCCCACAGAACAGCTAATCGGAAGGGGGTGTGGGGAGCATTCTTCCGAGGAAGAGACTGGGTAGGGACTGGGGGGAGAGGCTGGGGACAGGCCTTGAGGCAAGGAGTGGGTCTGAAGACTGGTTACCAGGATCAACAGTGGTGTGTGTGTGTGGAGGGGGGTCAGTTACAGGTTTTGGAATGGGAGGGGACATGTGACAAGACTGGGAGGGGAAGCTGGGACATCTGACTGTTAATGTGTGTGTGTGTGTTAGTTGCTCAGTCATGTCCGACTCTTGGCAACCCCATGGACTGTAGCCCGCCAGGCTCCTCCGTCCATGGTATTCTCAGGCAAGAATACTGGAATGGGTTGCCATTTACTTCTCCAGGGGATCTTCCCGACCCAGGGATCAAACCTGTGTCTCCTGCATTACAGGCGGATGCCTTACCGTCTGAGCTACTAGAGAAGTCCCTAGTTAATGTGTACCTGGAGGCAAAGGTGAGGAGCCTCAGATTTCTCCCTGAACCAAGGAAAGGACAGAGGAGGATTCCATCTCCTCTACTGAGGATTGAGAGGGTTAAATGAGATAGTAGGTGCTGGTGGGGGGTGGGGGATTATCAGTCCCTTCTTGGAGAAAGAGGGCTGGGAAACAGGGCCATGTAGGAAGCATGGGATGGTTGGCTGTGATGGAGAGTACAGTGGTGTATCCACCCTGCTTAGTAGTGCCATGGGAGGCCCTCTGCCTGGGGACCCAGGCCTGGCACCTTGTCTTACTCAGGAGAACCTGCAGTCACAGGCAGGGTTGGCCTCCCTGGGCTCTAGAAGCAGGATTCAGGGTTGATGAGATTGGGTTGGAAAGAGATGACAACGGAAGGGCCTTGGTAGCCAAGCCTGGTGGGTGGCTTCTACAGGTCACATTGGGGGCCTCCAGGAGATGAGGGAGTCATCAAAATGGGCAAAACAAAGCTGACATGAGGAAACCAGGGCCCTTGAGCTGTGACCAAAGTAGGTGGCTGCCACCCAGGCCAGCTAAGTATGGCCAGGGCCCAGAGTGAGTTTGGGCCCAGAGTGGCAGTTCTCCCAGTACTTCAAGAGAAGTAGGGAATACAGACCTGTCATCTAAAATCTTTCCTTTTTTAAAAAATTTATCCACTTATTTAGCTGTGCCAGGTCTTGGTTGCTGTGTGTGGGAGCTTTCATTGCAGCATGTGGGATCTAGTTCCCCAACCAGGGATTGAATCTGTGCCCTCTGCATTGGGAACATGGAGTCTTAACCACTGGACCACCAGGCAAGTCCCAGATCTTTCCATTTTAAAACTCTGGGAATCAGTTAACAAAGCAAAAGAAATAACAACAAAAAGCACCACGCAGGCCAGGCAAAGCCTACCACTTTTGACTGGTGACCCTCTCCTCTGGCAACAGTGGCACTGAGGGCAGGTCCCCAGTTGAATGTCCCAGACCTCTCCTGGAAGACTTGTCCTCGCTCTCCTGCTCTTGGAAGCGAGACTGTGATAGACACAGTTTCCCAGGGCCCGATGGGAGAACAGAGACATCTTGGGCTGTGTGGCCCTGGGCCAACCCCTTGCCCTCTCTGGACTGTGGTTTCCTGGGCTCTGAAAGAAACCAGTCTGTGGGGCTCCTGCCAGTTTGGAGACTGTGTGACTAAGTTCTCAGGCTTGAAGGAAGATGCGATTATTATTGACGTGACTCTTCCCACCAACCATGCTTCTGGGATTGGATGCGGTGCACTCTAGCACTTTGCGTGTCCACAGCCAGAGTTGTGTGCATGAATGGTTGTGTGTCATAATTTGGAGCTTTGCATGGTACAGTGTAAATATCATTGTGTTAATAACTCTGCCCTGGAACCTTTCATCCCCTGCTCTGGAAGCCAGTAGGAAGCCTTAATTAATTCTTGGTGGCCTTGGGAGGGGTGCAGGTGAGGAAACCTAAGCCCAGAGCTGGGAGGCAACTTGGCTAAATGTGCAACACTTGGGGGACCCTGACTCAAGTGTTGGTTCCAGGTCAGGGAAGGCAGGAACCAACCCGTGCCAGGCCATTCCTGTGTGGGGTCCAGTCATTAAACGTGTGAGGACGGGATTGGGTTTGAGGTCAGCTCTGTGCCCACGAGTTTGAGCTGTGGGAAGAGGAAGAAGGCCGAAGAGAAAGGTCACTTGAGTTTTTCTATGGAGGGGAGAAAGCAGCACAGCCTTGGCTACCTCTCTGGACCTTTTGTCAATGTCCCTCCATCTCTTGCTATCTTGTCAAAAAGTTGGCCCCTGAGTCAACCTGGCCTGCGTGCTCAGCAGCACTCAGAGCCCCGAGGCGGAGTAAGCCCTCAACTCTCTAAACAATCTCCTTTTGCAGTAACTCACATAAACACCGGCCTTCGGAGGGGCCCACTGCTAGGGTGTGAGAGGAGACAGAACCGGCAGAGGAGAGAGGACGGTCTGGGGCTAGAAGACCCCAGCTTTTGGGGCGCCTCCTCCTCCCCACCACCACCCAGGTTTTTCCACCTGTGCCCCCCAACTGGATCAGTGGTGTTCGTGTCTGTGTGCGCTTCCCGGCCCCACACGGAACGACCCGGTTCCTTGGAAGGCGCTCCTCGCGAGGCTGG
>NW_011494785.1:6799694-6801288 GCF_000754665.1 Bison bison bison | reverse complement strand
AATATTGGGGGGCCGCGGGCCGGCGGAGGGGCGCAAACCTGGGGGGAAACGGGGCTCCCTCCGCCTCTTTGTTTTTGCGCGAGAGGGAGGGGGGAGAGGGCGGACACACACGCGTTCGCACTCGGCTATGGGGGGGCTGCCCGGGCGCCGCCCGCTCGGCCCGGCGAGGACAAAGGCGCGGCTGGGGACGAGAAGGAGAGGAGGGTGACTATTTTGCAGGCTTGCCCAGGGGAGCCCCCCACCCCAAGTCCGGCTCGCCTCTGTCTCCCCAGCTGGACCCTTCAAGGCCCCGGCCGGCCGAGGCGGCCACCCCTGGCTGCGATTTGAGGACGCTGACGGAGGTGGGGGGGTCCGGGACTGGGGTGCCGGGGACACCCGATTCTGTTGATTCGGGATTCTCAGCCAAACCCTTGGCTTCGGTAGGCTTCACTAGCCCATTAGCAGCGCCCCCCACCCCTCCGCTCCTGGCTTGAGTGCTCCAGACCTGGGGGTCAGCAGGGCTGCTCCTGCGTGTTGGATGGGGTCGCTTTGGGGCCCTGGGGTGATGGGGTGTGTGGTCACCCAGCCACCGACTCTTGTTTTCCTTTGTGGAGAGAAAGAAAGGGGTGGGGGTTATTTATCAGATCGGATTCTCCCATTTCTGCCTGTGAGAAATCCATGTTTTGCAAGTCCCCGCGGAAGAGAAAACTATGTTTGTGCCCGGGTGTCTTTAGAGAGCAGATTCCCAAGCTCTTCACACCCAAACTCAAAGTGGGGTGAGCCCCCTCCCCAACTTTTTCTCTTAGTTTTCTTGCATATATTCTTGGATTAGCCTTCTTTGGGGAGAAGAATTTGGGAACAGGGCCAGGGGATCCCCAGTGTCTTAAGTTGCACCCGTTCAATAAATGCCTGTGTCTTGGGGCTCCTTTGGCTGGCTGGCTGGGATGTCCCTCCAATTTTTATTTTAATGATCCAGGGAGGGAGGTGGGCAGGGAGTAAGAAGACTGCCCATGTGCCATTCAGCTTGGTAGTTTGTCTCATTTTTCTTAACCAGTTGAAACTCTGGAATCTTCACGTCCGCCTTTTTTATCCCCTTCATTTCTTCCAGCGCCACCCCCCCTTCCTCCCCCCAAAAAGAAGCAGCAAAGAACTGGAAAGCCTCTCCCATTCCCGCCTCAAGTCTTTCTGCTCTCTGGGAGGCTTTTGAGGGGGACAGGGCTGGGACACTCCAGGCTCTCCTTGAGGCCTTGGCCCCTGGAGTGTAGGAGCAACACTGGCCGGTCTGGGTGGTAGCACAGAGCTGGGTGGGGGGTGGGTTGCCTGCAGGGCTAGTGGTTTGCACCCTCTCTTCTCCCCTTTTCTGCCGACAGCCGGGTGAGTGGGGAGGGGCTGGGGGGGTCATGTGCGGTGTATTTATGTAAGACACCCAGACGGGAGGGCACGGGTATTTATATAACCCGGCGTGGGTATTTATGTAATATAGGATGCGGGTGTATTTATGTTCCTTTCCGAACCTGCGGCTTGCCCGGCTGCCATGTGTGGTCTCTGAATTGGCGTTGGCGGAAAACGGACTTGGGGGTTGGCGGTGTTTGTGTGTGTACACACCCGCGTCCCC
>NW_011494785.1:6799323-6799425 GCF_000754665.1 Bison bison bison | reverse complement strand
GAGTGGGTTCTCCTGGCCGCCCTGGCACCTCCACTGAGACTGGCCGGGGCGTGTGGGCAGAGGCCCTTGGTGGAGAGCCCGGAGTTTGGCCGGCGCGGGGTG
>NW_011494785.1:6778696-6799223 GCF_000754665.1 Bison bison bison | reverse complement strand
CACCTCCCCTCCCAGGTGGGTCTGGCTTTCCGGGTAGTCCTTAGTGTGGGGTAGGGGCTGAGACTTTGCCGTTTTTCCCCCTTCCTGTGCGGCCTCCTGGCCCTGGCATCAGCTGGTGGGTGGGAGGCCGCCAGGTAGGGCAGCAGGAGCCCTGTCTGGGCCTTAGGGTAGGAGACTTGCTGCTGGAGGGGAGGTGGGCAGGCTGCGTGACCTCCCTGGGCTTGAGTTCTCTGTCTGCAGAGAGCATCTCGCCTTCCTAGTTGTCTACACTGGCTGTCTTGTAGACACTCTGTGATTTTAGCCGACCCCCACACAACCTTCTCCTTATTTCATAGGCCCCCCCAGAGCAAGACCTCATCTCCCAGCCTTGGAGTTTCCTCCTCTGCTGGCCAGAACCTCGAGAGTGCCCAGACCTTTGCCCCAGGCCAGAGCAGAGGGGTCCCTCCCAGGGTGGTCCCTGCTGTTCAGAGAGCTTGGGAAAGCTTGGACACCCAGCGTGGGGCACAACAGGGAGGGAAGTGCTCAGATAGGCACTTCCCCCCAGACTCCTCCCACCCCACAGAAGCTGACGGGCGGCTCAAAACTTGGCTTTGGTCCCCTTGGTTGCTCTGCAGGGCTCTCTTAGGAGACCCTCCTCGTCTTGAAGAAAGCCAGCCCCAAACTCTCTGTCTATCCATAGAAGGCCGTACAGAGTCCTGTTGCGGTTCTTGGTGTTGGCGAGGTTGAGAGAGGGAGAAGGCCAGAAGCTGGATGTTCAGGGGGCCCCTTTCTGGCCTTCCCCCTGAGTTAGGGCAACCACTCTTTGTGGGGCTCAGTGCACACTTGCAGAGTCTACCTCTGGGAAGACCTGTCCAGGCTGTGGAGACCTGGCCTTCAGTTCTTGGTGCTGGAAGCCTGGGGTGGGAATGGGGTCACCGGGACCCCATCATTTCCACGTCCTAAGGGGGCTGAGGAACTCCTTTGGGGACCCTCCATTCACTCTGTCCTCCTGTCCCTGGAGGTTGGAATTAGCAGGTGGTTGCCATGGCAGCAGCCCCAAGGTGATCAGCTTCTGCATCTGCCCTCCCCATCACCCCCTCTGTCCTTGATTTTCCTTTCAGGGTCTTTGCCCATTGTGACTAGCCTGCCCTGAGAGACTCCTATTGGAGAGTCCCCAAATGCATGTCCCCCGAGGAACTGCTTGCTTTGCTCTTTCCTCCTGCCCCCTGTCTCCAACCCCCTTCTTCTGCCTGGCGACACTGACACCTGTTCTGATAGCCTCACCACCCGTGGAGGCTGTTGGGCTACCTGACACATGGTTGCCCTCAGGCAAAGTGAGGCCAAATCCCTTCCAGGCCAGCCGGATGGAGATCCCAGTGTCCCGAGTTTTTTCTTGTGGCTTTGTCAGACCTTTTTGGTGGTGGAGGGGTGGGGTCTGGGGGCTCACCCCCTTCCCAGCTCCCCTCCTCTCTGACCCTGTGTTTCTGCTTCCCTCTGCAGGAGTGAACCATGGAGCTACGTGTGGGGAATAAGTACCGCCTGGGCCGGAAGATCGGGAGCGGGTCCTTTGGAGACATCTACCTAGGTGAGTGTTTCTGGCTCCAGCTCAGTGGATCTGGAGCCCCTGGGACAGCGCTGGGGACTCGGAGGAAAGATGCCAAGATTTCACGCTCTGAAGCTAGAACCTGACTCTGGTACCGTGTTTTGATCGTTTTGTCCCAGAACCATCCCAGGTGGGGAGGAAGCCTCAGGCTGGGGGTGAGGCAGGCCGAGGGACTCCTCCTCAGTCAGGGCAGGAGGGTGGGCGGCCGGGATGTCAGTGCTGCCATCGGGCTGTAGGAGGTATTTTTAACTCTTGGTTTCTAGCTGCAGATGACCTGGGTTTCCATCTGGGCGTGGGAAAGCCCAGGCTGGGTTAGCACCCCTGTCTTGTCTCCTGGGAAAAAGGATGCTGGTGGACAGAAGTGGCCTGGGCCGCTGTTGCTTCCCCCGTTTGGCCTGCCCCGCCAGACGGCCGCCTGGAATTCAGCCCAGGAAGACTTTGGAATGATGCAGCCTCCCCACTAACCACGGGGGCGGGGGCGGCGGGGGGGCGGTGGCGGGGCGGCGGCGGTGGTCTTAACTTTTTAGAATCTCTCTCCCCGGATGTGCTTCCTGTTGAAAGGCTGAGCATGGTCTCGTGTTGTTGATTGAGTAAATCACTGACATCTCATCCCTGTCCTTGACCCTGGAGAATGCCACTTTCTCAGCGGCCCTGGATCGGGGAGGGGGGCGAAGTCAGGAGGCACAACCCTTCCTTGGCAGTTGTTGGTCCAGAGAGAGAGACTGTGTTGGTCGATCGGGAGTGGGAGTTGTTAGAGCGAGGTAGCAGCCCCTGGGGTTTCTCCCCATTGCTGTCCCTGTGCTCTTGCCAGCATCTGTGCTTCAGTTTCCCTCCTGGAAAAAGAGTCGTTGGTCAGTTCTGTCCTGAGCGGAGGAAGCCGACAGGTCAGTGTGCCGGGCTTGTTGCTTCAGACCTCAGAGGGTTTCTCTTACCCAGTGGTCTGGGTCCCTGCCCTCTTGGGGTATGAGATCTGCTTCTCAGTGAGCCACTTCTTCTCCATCAAGGTCGGGGGAGACATGTATGCCCACATTCTTCAGGCAGTACTTGTGCTGGGAGCCCTGTGCGAATGTGGTCTCTGCTTACAGCCGCCTCTGGGGACAATGCCGAGCTGTTCCCGCTTTACAGATCGAGACAGGGTGGAATGGTCAGGTTGGCCACCAAGACTTCTCTCCAAAACTAGAAATGACAAGGCGCTCTCTTGGTGACAAGGTCCAGGGGTTAGGACTGCATGCTTCACTATCAAGGGCGCAGTTTCGATCCCTGCTCAGGGCACTAAGATCCCATGGGCCAGGTGGTGTGGCCAAAAAAGAAAAGAAAAAAAAAAACAACTACAAAAGGCAGACTTTCTACCCATAGCCCTCCAAGGAGTAAGAGTGTAGAGGACAGAACATGGGAGGGAGCCGTCAGACGTGGCTTGGTGCGGTCGCTGAGGTCTGTGTGATGCAGCAGGTTTGTGTGATGCTGCCGCCTGGCTGACCAAGGACTTCCAGGAGGCACATGAGGAGAGCATCTTGTAGACTGGCAAGTGCCAGCCAGATGTGCACGTCATGGTCAGGTACCTAGTAGACCACCCTCCTGTAAACACTGCAGAGCCCAGGGCAGAGGAGGAGGGGACAGTGCAAGCGGGAGCTGATGGAAAGGTTTGCTCTGCCACTCTGAGCTCCTGTGGGGGTGGGGAGGGGCACTGGCTTGCCTCCATGCTTTTGCCCCAGGGCTCAGCACGTGGGGGTTCAGTGAAAGCCTCTGAAATGAAGGAATGAGGAAATGAGGCTGTGACACTCAGAGGCCTGTGAAGTGGCAGGGGAGAAGAAGGATGGGATGTGGGGGGCAAGTTCAGGTCCCCGGTCTATTTCTCATGGGCTTTGACACCTGGGATAAGTCATTTTCTCTCTCTGAGCCTCAGCATTCTCATCCGTGAAAGAGGGAGGTACCCCATCTCCTTTCTGTTTGTGAAATTGGGGTGAACATAGAGGATCCGCTTATCGTGGCAGCTTCGGGCTCAGAACTGAAGCCTGGAGCCGTTGGTTCAAGGTGGCTTTTGGCAGATGCACAACACTGGGTCCCAGGCCTTCTCTGTACAGAAGGGAAACTGAGGCCCCGAGACGGAGGGCAACCCAAGGTCATTCAGAAAGCCAGTGTTCCTGGTCCTCCCTGGGACAGACTTCTCTTTATCCAGTAATCATCTGTGTGACTTGCTCAGTTGTGCTGACTCTCTGCGACCCCATAGACTGTAGCCCACCAGGCCCCTCTGTCCATGGGATTTTCAGGCAAGAATACTAGAGTGGGTTGCCATTTCCTTCTCTAGAGGATCTTCCCAACCCAGGGACCAAACTTGGGTCCCCCGCATTGGAGGCAGATTCCTTACCATCTGAGCCACCAAGAGAAGCCTTAATTCCCAGTATTCATCTAGTTCATTTTAAAGTTTAGGTCCGAGCTCACTCCTCCAATTTACTTTGGAGTACATTCTACCGGCTCTGGGTATTGGCCTTTCTTTACCTCGTGTGTGCCCTTGGACAAGGGATGACCTCTGCCAGCCTTGGCATCTCCGTCTACAAGGTGGGGTCGTGAGGCCACCAGGGTGGCGAGAAGCAGCGAGATCATGGCACACAGACCCTCTGCATGCGCTCAGCCCAGCAGTGGTGCTTTCTTGTGGTGTCCCCCAGCCCTCAGTCTTGGTTAGGATTTGCTACCATCAGAGGAGCTGGGTCCCCTTGGGCCTGAGCTGGGGTGGGGGCAGGGGGTGCAGGAGCCAGTTCTCCGCTGACTGTCCAGCCTTCATCAGTGCACAGGCCGTGGGGACCCCGGCCTGGTGCAATGTCCCGCCAGCTCCTTCCTGGGCCCCTTTCTCTGGCGTGGGGGTGGCAGGGATTGTAGGGCCTGCCCAGCTGGCCTCGCTGGCTCCCTTTGTTCAGAGCTCTGGCCACATTCTCATCGCTAGTGCTGGCGCCAGGGCCTGACTCCAGATGGCCTCTGCAGGTGGGGCTGGGCGCGGCCTCCAGGCCCTGCTTTCCAGGATCGACCGAGGGCAAGCACATTTGTGGATGTGGCTTCCTGGCCGGTAGTGGTCCTCTTCAGGTCCCTCCTCCCTCGCCCTTGGCATCTCAAGGGGCTGCCCAGCAGGGGTGGCCCGCTTTGCTAGTGGCCAAGCTTGTGCCACCAACTCTACCAGCTGCCGACCGACTGCCCTCAGGAACTCTCTAGACCTCTTCTTAGTCTCTGGGCCTCAGTTCCAAATGGGGAGGGGATGGCCCACTGCAGTGGGTGATTGTGGGGTGTGCGTCATCCCCACCTTCCGTCCAGCCAGGTCCCTGATTATGCCAGTGTCTGAGGGAGCCCCCATGTGAGATTGGTCATCCTCCTCCCCATCTAGAACTTGCCAAGGTCCCAGACCCTCAAGGGCTAGCCGGGGCCAAGCCCTTCTCTGTGTCCAAATTTGTTTTCCAGAGTGTTTCATCCCTGCACCACCTCCCTGCAGAACTGCTGTATCCGACCAAGGGGCCCCCTCTGCTGCCCTCGCCTGGCGCTTTGTGCCTAGTCAAAGTTATCCATTGTCATTGCCACAGAAGGTGAGCTGAGCTCCTCCAAGGCGGGGCCGGCTCAGGGCTCAGTGTGTGTCTGTTGAGTGATGAATGAGATGCTAGGGAATTGAAATCGAGAAAAAAGCAGCTCCAGAGATGAATTTTCAGATCCTGGCTGTGCCCCAGCCGGTTCTGTGTGACCTCAGGCCAGTTACTTAACCTGTCTGAGCCTCAGGTCCACAGCTGTGAGAAGTAAGGGAGGTCAGAGAGAGGACTTGCAACTTCCTGGTAAGAGTTCAGGGGCAGTGCGGGGATCTGGTGGGGCTGGTGGGACCCGGAGGCAGCTTGGCAGTAGTAGGAGTCATACGCCTTTGCCTAACATCTTAGGTCCCTGCTCAGGGATGCTGTGCAGCGTTTGCTCATTGATTGACCTTTGGTGTCTCAGTTTCCACACGTGTCAAATAGAGATAAAGGCAGTAATACTTGCAGGATGGTGTGTAAGAGCCCACAGGGCCCAAAGGCCCCTCCCCTTCACCCCCCCCTCCCCCATCTCGGGGAGGGGCCTTCCCTGTGCACCTCTGCTCTCCGCACAATCTGCTGAATCATAAGTGCTGAAGGCCCTGCGTCGCCCAGTCCCTGCCCCCTGCCTGAGCGGGGCTACCGTCGTCTGGACAGTTGCAGCAGCCTCTGTGCAGATCCCCACCAACTTCAAGTCCTCTTCTGTCCTTCCTGATACACCAGTGGTCCCAACAAGAGGTGGGACTGCCGGATTTTATCACACGGGGGACATCAGTTTTGGTTGTTTTGGCTCAGGGTGGGGGGACTGCTGGCAGCTGGTGGGTAGAGTCGGGAATGCTGGAGAACACCCTGCAATGCGCAGGACGGCCCCACCACAGAATCACAGGGCCCTGTAATAAGGCAGCCAGGCCTGGTCCCCAGAGGCTCAGGCTGATGCCTAGGATTGTGGCACTTGAGACCCTTCCTGCCTCCTCCCCGCTCACCTCTTCCACTGTCTGCTTCGGCCCACTCGAGCACCAGCTAGCTGCACCAGAACCACCCAGAGCTCACTGCACCCCACCCGTCGGGCCTTTGCACGTGCTATGACCACTCTGGCCCAGTCCTCCTCACACCGCAGGAGCCTTTGCAGCCTTTCCTGCCACTGCTAGGCTGGTGGACTGTAGTGAGCCCCAGCCCCCACTGCCTGCATCCTTACTGTGCCCCCAGAAACACGCGAGGCTTTCCCCAGCGATGAGTGTTGATGTTTCAAAAGCACCTTAGAGTTTGCACAGTGCTTTCTCTCCTCCCATTGTGCACTGAATTTGGAGATCTGCTTTATTTTTTTAATTTTAATTTTGTATGATTCAGAAATGAAAATACACACAACCAAAGTCCAAAATACACAAGCATACTAAGGGAAAGACGCCAGTTACAAAAGATCGCATATTGTATGATTCCATCTGTATGAAGTGGCAGGAGTAGGCATATCCATAGAGACAGAAAGTGGCTCCGTGGGTGCCTAGATTGGGGGGGTTGCTGGGGGAGGTGGGGAGTAACTACTAAGAGATACGCGTGTTTTGAGGATGGTGAAAGTATTCTAAAATTGATTGTGGTCCCAGTTGCATAACCTTTTGAATGTACCAAAAAAACCCCACTGAATCCTACACTTCAAAGTATGTGAATTTTAACAAAGGTTTTGAAAAAAAACAAGGGCAACATATAACTTAGTATCAGAGAAATGTCCTTTCACTCCCCTGCCCTGCTCCAGCCTTGTGGGTTTCTCCTGTTTCTTTTCAGTGTTTCTTTATGTAGATACAACCAAACACAGATACATACTGTGTCCTCGAGCATAGAATACATACGGTTCTGTACTTCGCCTTTTCACTTCCTATATCTTTGAGATCTTTCCACTTCTGCACCGAGAGAGCTTCCTCATTCTTTCTCCATTGTGTTCCGCTTTATGGATGGGCCTTTCTTTATTTAACCAGGGCCCGCGCTGGACATTTGGGTTGTTTCCAAGCTTTTACTATTGCAAACAGCCTACAGCCCACAGCCTCATCCAGGCCTGTTTTGCCCTGTGTGTGCCTGTGTCGACTAAACTCCCCCAAGTGGAAGCCGGAGGGAGCCAGGCGGCCCTGCAGCCTGCTTCCCCAGTTCATATGGGGCCTGCCCGCTGGGGAGGGGAGCCCCCTGCCCCTGCAATGCAGGCCACCTTACATGGACTTGGTCTTTCAGGATAATATTAACTTATATTTTCTCTTACAGGAGGTTGGGTGTCTTCATGAGTAAGCCATTTTTATACTAATAATTTCTTTCTCTGTTAAGTGTGTGTTTGACTCCTTCAGCCTATTTTCTGTGGAGTTGTTGGTCTCTTTCCTGCTGATTTGTAGACGCTCAGTATAAGTGTGATATTAGTTCTTTGCCATTGATAAAAGTTACGAGTATGTACTGTAAGTCTTTGGAGTTTGTTTGTGGTGTTTTTGCCATGCGGAAGGGATTCCTCTTTTGGAGGGGAGGGAGACTTTTTTTTTATGGCTTCTGGATGTTAAGTCAGGGATAGAAGACCTTTCAGTTCAGTTCAGTTGCTCAGTCGTATCCGACTCTTTGCAACCCCATGGACTGCAGCACACCAGGCTTCCCTGTCCATCACCAGCTCCCAGAGCATACTCAAACTCACGTCCATCGAGTTGGTGATGCCATCCAACCATCTCATCCTTTGTCATCCCCTTCTCCCGCCTTCAGTCTTTCCCAGCATCAGGGTCTTTTCAAAAGCGTCAGTTCTTCACATCAGGTGGCCAAAGTATTGGAGTTTCAGCTTCAGCATCAGTCCTTCCAATGAAAATTCAGGACTGATTTCCCTTAGGATGAACTGGTTGGATCTCCTTGCAGTCCAAGGGACTCTCAAGAGTCTTCTCCAAGACCACAGTTCAAAAGCATCAATTCTTCGGCACTCAGCTTTCTTTATAGTCCAACTCTCACATCCATACATGACTACTGGAAAAATCATAGCTTTGACTAGACTGACCTTTGTTGGCAAAATAATGTCTCTGCTTTTTAATATGTTGTCAGGTTGGTCATAGCTTTTCTTCCAAGGAGCAAGTGTCTTAATTTCATGGCTGCAGTCACCATCTGCAGTGATTTTGGAGCCCAACCGTTGTTTCCCTATCTATTTGCCTTGAAGTGATGGGACCAGATGCCATGATCTTAGTTTTCTGAATGTTGAGTTTTAACCCAACTTTTTCACTCTCCTCTTTCACTTTCATCAAGAGGCTCTTTAGTTCTTTGCTTTCTGCCATAAGGGTCATGTCATCTGCATGTCTGAAGTTACTGATATTTCTCCTGGCAATCTTGATTCCTTCTTGTACTTCATTCAGCCCGGCATTTCTCATAATGTACTCTGCATATAAGTTAAATAGGCAGGGTTACAGTATACAGTCTTGACGTACTCCTTTCCCGATTTGGAACCAGTCTGTTGTTCCATGTACACTTTTAACTGTTGCTTCTTGACCTGCATACACATTTCTCAGGAGACAGGTCAGGTGGTCTGGTATTCCCATCTCTAGAAGAATTTCCCACAGTTTGTTGCGATCCACACAGTCAAAGGCGTTGGCGTAGTCAATAAAGCAGAAGTAGATGTTTTTCTGGAATTCTCTTGCTTTTTTGATGATCCAGCAGATGTTGGCTATTTGATCTCTGGTTCCTCTGCCTTTTCTAAATCCAGCTTGAACATCTGGAAGTTCTTGGTTCACATACTGTTGAAGCCTGGCTTGGAGAATATTGAGCATTACTTTGCTAGTGTGTGAGATGAGTGCAATTGTGCAGTAGTTTGAACATTCTTTGGCATTGCCTTTCTTTGGGAAACCTTGCCTACCCCCAAATAAAAAGCAATGCTCCCTTCCTGTAACATCTCATTGTTTTATTTTTTAAATTAAATGTATAAAACATGTGCATGGTTTAAGGCACTCTTCTCACCACTAGTTGGAGGAAGACAGCTCTGTCACCCTGAAGACCCCTAGTAACCCACCCCATCCTGCCGTCTGCTTCCCCCACACGGAGGTAACCACACCCCATCCTGCCCTTTGCTTCCCCCAAACAAAGGTAAGGACTGTCTGAATCTTACATTTTAAGTTATTCCCTTTTGTTGAAGAGTTCTATCACGTGTGTATATCCCTAAACTGTATATATTTCGGCATGGAATGTTTTAAAATTGAGACAGTCAGGATTGTGCTTGCATCCTTCTGTCTCTTCCTTCCTCTTTTTTTTCTCCCCCTGAAATTGAGGTGAAATTCACATGACATACAATTAATCATTTTAAAAGTATACCATTGTCTGATAGGACTGAGCAACTTCACTTTCACTTTTCACTTTCATGCATTGGAGAAGGAAATGGCAACCCACTCCAGTGTTCTTGCCTGGAGAATCCCAGGGATGGGGGAGCCTGGTGGGCTGCCGTCTATGGGGTCGCACAGAGTCGGACACGACTGAAGCGACTTAGCAGCAGCAGCAGTACAATCTCAGGGGCTTCCCTGGTGGCTCAGATGGTAAAGCGTCTGCCTGCAATGCAGGAGACCTGGGTTCGATCCCTGGGTCGGGAAGATCCCCTGGAGAAGGAAATGGCATCCCACTCCAGTACTCTTGCCTGGAAAATTCCATGGATGGCGGAGCTTGGTAGGCTATAGTCCATGGGATCACATTCCGATAGGACTGAGCAACTTCACTGACTCTAGTACAATCCCAGTGTGTGTGACCACCATCCCTGTCTAGTTCCAAAACATTTTCATCACCCAGAAGAAAACCCTGCACCTGTTAAGCAGGGTAGCCTGCCCTGTGGCCTGTCCTACTTCCCCCTGCCCCAGTCCCTGGCAGCCACTAGTCTAACCTTTGTCTCTGTGGGTTCCCCTGTTCCGGGCATTTCATATACTGGAATCAGACAGTGTTTGCCCTCTGGAGTGTGGCTGATCCACCATGCACCATGTTTGTGAGGTTCGTCAGCGTCGCAGCCTGTGTCGGTCCCCTGTTCGTTTTTAGGGACAGGCAGAGTGGTGGTCCACGGCTGCGCTGATGGGCTCTCGGGTGCCTCCACCTTCTGGCCTTTGTCAGCAGTGCTGCTCCTTGCCCTCTGCTCAGGGAGGGTTCAGGTGCAGAGAGCCACCCGCACAGCCGTTGTGCTGGCTCCCCCTGCCTGGGGCGTCCCTGGGCGCCTGCCCCACCTCGTGGCTGATTTCTGGCGCTGGACGTTGTGCTCCTTTGCTGCTGCGCAAAGGTCCTTGCTTGGCCTCCCGGCAGTCACGTTTCTGAAGGGTGTACCCTTGGGAGTGGCCTGGTTTGGCTGAGGGTCTGTGTGTGTTCAGCTTTACCAGACAGAGACCAGCCTGGCCTCCAAAGTGGTTGAGCCAACTTACACTCCAGTCTTTTTTCCCCCGTGTGATCTTCTGCTCTACTCAGGACTTGTGGTGCGTGGCGTGAGCTGTGTTGTCTTTCCTCAGATTGCCAGCTGTTCCAGGCATGTTTGTTGTGGAGCCCCATCTCGGGCATCCCTGGTTTGAGGTCCTGGCTTTATCATGCCCTCCCTTCTTCCAGTAGCTGTCTCCTCCTCCGGACTTTCTGTGTTGTCTCTGTGCTGAGACTACACCATTTAGTGATGGCAGCTCTAGTACCCCTTGGCTCCCAGCAGGAGCTGGCCTCTCAGCTTAGCCCCCAGCCTTCCAGCTCAGCCTGCCCGTGGCTGCAGCTGGGGAAACTGAGGCCCGGCACAGCTTGGGTTGGGATCTTTCTCGAGACGGCCCTGCGCCTCTGCCTGTTCCCCTCCTCGGCTCTACGCCCCACTGACGGTTCCTCTCTCCAGGGAGTCCTCAATGGCTCCACTCTGCAGGACACAGCTCCCTTGAGTGGTCTGGGAACGTTTTTTTGGCCCCGCCCTGACCCCCTCCCGTCTGGTCGCCTGCTGCCCCAGCCTCCAGTTCTCTGCATGGTCCGCAGCCCTTCCCTCCTTCCACCAGCACGTGCTGCAGTTCTGGTTCTCCCTTCCTGCCCAGGCTGGGTCAGGGGCATGCTCTGTGCTCCCTGGTCCCTCTGCTTCCCCTGGATACAGCCTGGGGCCTCCACCACCTTTCCAGCCTCTTCCCAAGGGACACTGAGCTGCTCAGGGGCAGACATGGAGTGGTCCTGGTCTGGGGCTGCCTGGCCAGCTGAGTGTGACCTGGGTCCCTCTGCCCCTGCAGGTGCCAATATTGCCTCTGGTGAAGAAGTCGCCATCAAGCTAGAGTGTGTGAAGACGAAGCACCCCCAGCTGCACATCGAGAGCAAATTCTACAAGATGATGCAGGGGGGAGGTGAGGGCCGGAGGGGCGGTGGGTGTGGGGGTGGGAGCTCTGCACCTGTGCCTTGAGCACTTGCACGGGGAGGGGCCCAGGGACTGGTGGGCTGGGGAGTGACGGCGCCTGACTGCCCTGCCTCCATGCAGTGGGGATCCCATCCATCAAATGGTGCGGGGCCGAGGGGGACTACAACGTGATGGTCATGGAGCTGCTGGGGCCCAGCCTCGAGGACCTCTTCAACTTCTGCTCCCGCAAGTTCAGCCTCAAGACTGTGCTGCTCCTGGCCGACCAGATGGTGAGTCCCCCAACTCCTCCCTCAGGCCGGGGGTCACTGGGTACCCAGCTGGAGGATGCTGGAGCAGGAAGCAGTGACAGCGACCTGGGACTGGGACCAGGGGACCTTGACCATCAGCCATGGCTGGGAGTGGGTATTAACATATAGACTGCCAGTTTCCGCTCCAAACCTGCTCAGCTGGGCTCCCACGGAAGGCCTGGGACTCTGCCCTCAGGTGATTGAAAAGCCTGTGGTCACCCAGACCTTTGGGCCTGTTCCCATGCAGTGGCCATAGGTAAGCTGCTGGGCCTTGTCTCCTCAGGAGTGGCTCCCTTTTGTGGGGTCACTTGGGACGCCCCCTGGCCCCAGTGCCCACGGACAAACATTTCTTGCATCCTCAATCCTTTTATAAATTCAAGGGAGGAAAAAAAAAAGTAAAGCACAGGATCCTGGCCCTGGGGGACTTTCCTGGTGGTCTAGTGGTTAAGACTCTGCTTTCAATGCAAGAGGCACAGGTTCAATCCTGGGTCAGGGAACAAAGATCCCACAATACTGCATGGCACAGCAAAAAAAAAACAAAAATCCTGGCCCTGGAATGGAACGTGGAGATCTTGTTCCCCAGGGTCTGTGTCTGCCCTGCAGAAAGTCCGCAGACATCCTCCAATTTTAGGCTAAATGTGTGTGCGCAGAGAGGGTTGTCAGATTCTCACAGGACGAGAAACTCAAAAAAGTCTAGGTTTTTTGAGTTTAGGAAATATTCAGAAGCTTGAGGCCCAGGGAGGGGGCCAACCTGCCAGAAGACAGATTGTGTGCATATTTATTAACATGTGTTTCTAACACATTGTTGAAAGGAAGGTCCTCTGTGTCTCCCTGACTTTGGTATCCTCCAGAAGCCAGGGGTTAAATCCTGCCTGTGTGCTTCATCTCTGTCACCCCTACCTACCAAGTTTAGGGTTCCATGTGCTCCTGTTCCCCCCAGTCTGGTTGGCAGAACAACCTCTGAAATGCCTCTCTGGTTCCTTGAGGGCCTCTTCTGTACCCTGAGGGTGTAGGGCCAGGCAGATGAGGCCTGAGTGCCTTTCTGGGCTTCCTTTCTAGAGCTTGCCATGTACTTTCCTGCCTTGCTTTCTTTCCTGTGTCACAGCAAACCCGATGAACCCCTCCATCAGAGTTTCTCTCTACTGTCGCTTCCTCCAGGAAGCCTTCCCTGACCTGCCCCTTTAAAATCATCATACATGGTGGCTGCAGACCGATCTTGCTCCCCTCCTCGTGGCAGGGGTCCCCATCCATTGGCAGGGACCACGGATGTGTTTTCCATTTGTAGGGCCCCAGCCCCCAGCCCAGGCCTGGCTCCGAGCATCTGGTGAGCCCTGCTCCCCCTGCCTCAGCACTTGCTGAGTGACTCGCTCTCCCGTCCCCCAGATCAGCCGCATTGAGTACATCCACTCCAAGAACTTCATCCACCGGGACGTCAAGCCTGACAACTTCCTCATGGGGCTGGGGAAGAAGGGCAACTTGGTGTACATCATTGACTTCGGCCTGGCCAAGAAGTACCGGGACGCCCGCACCCACCAGCATATCCCCTACCGGGAAAACAAGAACTTGACTGGCACTGCCCGCTACGCCTCCATCAACACCCACCTGGGCATCGGTGAGTGCGTAAGACCTGGGAGCAGAGGGTACCTATGGGCTGCCCGCCAGGACCTTGGCTTCCTTCTGCAGCCTGGGTTTATTCCTCAGCTGGTCACACAGGCAGGTCTTCTCCTTCGCAAGAAGCACTCTTTATTTCATGCCTTAGTCATCCCCACAGCAGCCTTGGTGGGCGGGGACGTGTCCCCATTTTTACAGCTGGGAATTGCAGGCTGACTGTGTGACACAGGCACTTAAGGTCGTGCTGCTTAGCAAGTGTTAAAGTCAGGTCTGACCCAGCCCTGTCTGATGCCACTGCTTGTGCCTGATCCGTGGGGTGGGCTGGGCAGGGAGGCCCCGGGGTGCCTACTGCACAGGGACTAAATGAATGAGAGCCTGAGCTGGAGACACTAGGCCTAGGTTGAGTGAGCAAAGCCCAGCCTCAGGCCCCTGCTCTGCAGGAGGGGTAATAGTGCAGCAAGCCAGCATGTGCTGGGGTGGGGTGGGCTCGTGCTGAGTGCACAGGGAGGGTTGTTCACCCCAAAGAGCAGGTCCTGGAGAAAGGGGTCCTGGCCCCCTCAGCCAGGAGCCCAGGTGGACCCTGCCCCTCACCTTGTCCTTGACTCTGCAGAGCAAAGCCGTCGAGACGACCTGGAGAGTCTGGGCTACGTTCTCATGTACTTCAACCTGGGCTCCCTGCCCTGGCAGGGCCTCAAAGCAGCCACCAAGCGCCAGAAGTACGAGCGGATCAGCGAGAAGAAGATGTCAACGCCCATCGAGGTCCTCTGCAAAGGCTACCCCTGTGAGTAGCCCGCTGGGGCAGCGTGCTTAGCCTGCGGTCCCCAAGGCCCCTTCCGAGGGCCCAGCAAGGCCGCACAGAGCCCGTCTTGGCCCCACTGCCCGGCTCCACAGCATCCGTCACTCATAGCTCTGTCGTCCTCAGCCCACACTCCTGCCTCTCCTCGCAAGGGCTGAGTGTTGAGACCAACGCTGGACCTTGCTTGACACCAGCTGGGTGTCCTACATTTTAACTCACTTCCGACACTGCCTCCCTGGAGGAAGCGTCAGACCCTGCAGTTAAGGGCTCAATCCTACGAGGCTGTTCCTGCTACACTTCAGATGCCAGTCACGAGTCCAGGTTGCTACCTGTGCTCCTGATCAGTTGGCTATAAATCTGAGATTTCCCTTTTCAGATTCGATTAATTTGGCTCACCAACGTCAGGGAAATACGTTTTAACCAGTCTATGAAAGAATGTGATAAAGGATACCGAGGAGCAGCCAGTTGAAGAGAGACATGTAGAGTGAGGTCTGAGAGGGTCCTGAATGCAGGAGCTTCTTTCTTGAGTGGAGTTGGGGATGTGGTCACCAACCAGGAAGCCCTCCAGACCCCATGCTGTTGCGATACTTATGGAGGCTTCATCCCATCGGCATGGCGACCATTAACTCTGATCCCAGTCCCCTCCCTTCTCTAGGGAGGCGGGTAGGGGTGGGCCCCGGGAGTTGCAAGTTTCTGATCATGGCTTGGTCTTTCTGCTGACCCGCTGCCATCCGGGAGCCACCTGGAGTCTCCTCCGTTGAGGTCTGGACAGGATGCTCCTTGTGCTCTCACCACTTAGGAAATTACACGGGCCTTAGGAGCCCCGGGAGAGGAACCTGTGTGTGTGTGTGTGTGTGTGTGTGTGTGTGTTCTGTCGTCTCACAAGGGCCCTCTCTCACCTCTGGTTTTCAGAGGAGGAAACCCAAGTTTTTCTCCTATGGCTTAGAATTTCCATCAGGTTCTTGACTGTCTTTGGGGCTCACAGATCGTGGTAGGGAGGACATCGTCTTGACCCCTCTTAGATCCAGAGCATCTGTAGGGGCGGGGGCTGGGTAGCACAGCGCCGTCCGGGGGGCCCCGGGAGCGCAGGCCTCATGACAGCACCTTCTGTCCCCCCGCCCCCCGCACCAGCCGAGTTCTCCACATACCTCAACTTCTGCCGTTCGCTGCGGTTTGACGACAAGCCCGACTACTCCTACCTGCGCCAGCTCTTCCGCAACCTCTTCCACCGGCAGGGCTTCTCGTACGACTACGTCTTCGACTGGAACATGCTCAAATTCGTGAGTCTCCTGAAGGCCGAGGCGGGCATGGGGGACTGGACCGGGAAGGCCAACGTGACCCTGTGGTGGGCGGGGCTCCCGGAAGCAGGGAGCTATGAGCTGGACGGCGCACGTGACCCCCACTCCAGCTTCATCCATGCGGACAGCCTGTGCTGCCGCAGTCAGCAGGGCCCAGGTGGGGCGCTGCCTCCCAGCGGACCCGAGAGGGCCCACCTGGGCCTCCCGTCCGTCCTGGATGCCTGGGTGAGCGGGGCCTGGATGGCACTGGTGGGCCCCCCCACTGTCTTGATCCTGGCCTGCAGCGTCTTGCTCTTGGTGTCCTGCACGTGCCAGCTGGCGGCCTTTGCTGAGTCCCCCTTGGCCAGCCTGGACCCCTTCATTGTGGCTTCCTTCTCCCTGGTTGTGGCACCCTGGGTCTTGCTAGGCACCTCTCTTTTCTCTCTCTCTCTTAAGAGTTGTGGGGGTGGGGTGGGGAGAAGTGTTCAACCGCTGGGCCTGGGACTCCGGAATCTGTGACATCCTGTATCTTGTTTCACGTCTCTTCTGGAGAAGGGGGCTTCCTCGAGCCAGGCTCAGCCCCGCGACAGCGAAGCTGTTGCACTGCCCAGCCCCCGCCCCTGTCCCTGTGCTGGGCCAGCGAACCCACCTGTGTACTGGTAAGCGCCTCCAGGATCTGACTTCTCCGAGACTTACCGCTTGGCGGGGTGGGGGAGCCCAAGAGGCTGAGCCTCCGCTGTGCTCTCTCTGTCCCTTCCAGGTGCCCGGCGCCACTGGGCACCCAGGACCCTCCACATAGGCCCCTGGAGGAGGTGGAGGAGCTGCCCCCCCAAAACTACTGGCCTGTGGTCTGGGCTGCGGGGCCCCAGTTCTGACATCACCAGGTGTGCCCAAGCCCATCGGGGCCAGGCCCGAGGAGACAGCCCTTGATGTGGTGGGGGTAGAGTGGAGAGGGTGTGCAGAGAAGGCCCTGCTGTGAGATTCTTGGGGACGAATCAGCTGCCTGGTGAACAGAGCCTGAAGGAGACACCATGTTCCTTGCCCTGGAGGGCCTGGTGGCAGTGGACCCCAGGAACAGCCTTGGCCAGACCCCGCCGGCAGCCTCTGTGTTGAACCTGAGCTCATTAAACGCCCCTACCTGGAGTGCATGTCCTCCTGACTGCCTCTTTTCTTGGCGGGCACCCTTCTGCCGGATGCTCAGGACGAGGCCTTGTTCTCCAGGACCCTGGGATTGGCACTTGGTCTCTGATCCGCGCTCTCTCTGACTCTCAGACAGTGGCCTAAGGAGCGGGGCGGAGATTGGGCGGAGGATGAAAATGTCCCACAGGCTGGAGGGCCCCAAGGGTGGGAGATGGGCAGTGGCAGCCATCACCGCAGACCTTCTGTCTAGGAGCACAGCTCTCACCCCAGGGTGCTGCTTAGGGCACTGCGCCCACCCTCTCATCCATGTACAGACGTATTCATGAGTCTGGTTCAGGGCCGAGTTTGGCCCTTCCTCTCGGTACAGCTCAGAGAATGGATTTTGCAAAGTCTGGGCCTATGCCCGCCGATGTGGTAGCCACTGGCTACATGTGGCTAATTTTTCATTAAAGTTAATTAAAGCTGAAAACATACTTCCTCAGATCGTTTGCCATATTTAAAGTTTTCAGGAGCCACAGGTGGCCAGCTAGTGGCTGCCACACCTGTCAAGGTGGATGTTAACACATCCATCATTGCAGAAAGTCCAGGGGCACCTGCAGCTCCAGATGGCTCCTCATAGAGCCTCTCATGGGACCACCCAGCCTACAAGATCTCACCTCAAGCCAGGCCGGGAGCACTCTCTCCACCCTTTGCTGGCACCCTGACCCCTTCCTGGAGTTCCCATCGAGGCAGGCCCTAGAGGCAAAAGCTGAGCAGAGGTACCAACCTCCCACACCAATCTCCGACTTGAGGGCCATTGGACTGGATAACTGGGCACCTCTGACCCCATCCCTGCTATGGTGAGCTTGACCACCTCCAGCTGCCCCTGGCGGAAGTATCTGTGGACACGCCCTGGGGACCTTCCACGTTTTTACCTCAAGGCCAAGCTCCTCCCACATCACCCCTCCTGCCCTGCCTACAAGAAGCCTTCACCAGCACCTACCAGCAGACCGGACACCATGCTGGGCACCGAGGGCTGCAAACTCTTCCATGGGAAGGATCCTGTCCTGACTGAGAACTTCCCTCCTTGGAGGGGCCACGCCGTATTGTTCAGCGTCAGGGCCCCGGAGTCCCCCGATACCTGGAACCTGGGATACTGCACAGAGCCACTGTATTCTGAAGTCCAACCAGCCAGCCGGGTGGAAACTTGACACTGCCAAGGACAGGGGTCTGCACAACACGGGGGAAGGCTCATGTGACTCAGACGTTGACCTTTTGTGTCTTCTTGTGGGCAAATAAAAGCCAAGAGACCTTCCTGGTGTGCATTTCTTGAGGCATCACTCGGGTTGGATGGAAAACGGGATGAGTGACTCAGCTCCTTCTGCTGCAGGGCCACTGTGGGCCCAAGTCTGTGGAGGGCGAGGGCTCCAGCCCTCTGCTCAGCCACAGCCCCTGGGCTGGGCACCTCTGGGGGAGTCACTTGACTTCAGTGAGCCTCAGTGTCCCCCCACCAGAGAGTGAGTTCGGACCTGCCTTGCAGGGTGGATGTGCCCCCTCCCCGAGGGATGTTTAATGAGTGGGCGTGGCAGCTCTCGTCACAGGTTTGGCCCTGCTTCTGGCTCAGTCGTTCTCTCTCCCCATCTGTTAACTGAGTGGATGGGAGCCCAGGATGAGGACCCGGGGTCAGGTGGTATTCCCTGGTGCTTCCCGGCCTGCCTGGACAGGCTTGAGGGTGGGAGGACGGAGAGCATACACCTCTAGAATGTTCTGCCCGAGTCCTCTGGGAGCACGGCAAGCGGAGACTGGGACATAGCCCAGTTCTGCCCTGAGCTGTGCGGCCCCAGGCCTCCCGAGGCTTCTCTGGGTCCTGGTTCTTCCTGTAGGATCCAAGGATCCTCTGATCCCCCAACCGCTAGCTCCTGGAGTTGCTTTTAAGTCCAGAGCCAGCCCCCACCCCATCTCTGAAGGATAGTCAGGCCTTCTCGGCCGGTTCTCTGGGAGAGACAGGGTTGTAGGAGCCTGTGGCCCATGAGCAGGCCGCCTCCGCCCCCCCAACTCAGCCTGCAGCTCTCTCCTCCACAGATGCGGCCCCCCTCATGCCAGCCCCCTGCCCTTCCCTGTGGACGACCCCAGGACCAACTAGGTAACGCGGCCGCTGCCGCCCCCATGCCGCGCTCCTCTCTCTGGGCCTTTCTCCTTTCCTCCTGCATTGGGGGTGGCAGTGGCTAGAGGGCAGAGCCCCCCAGGGGCTCACGCACCTCTTCTGCCCCCGTCTGCCTGCTGGGCCTCTTTCTTCCATGGGGCATCTAGTCCATGCCTTCTTCAGCTCCCATCCCAAGCAAGGCAGCATCTGTGTGGGTCCCTTGGGCCTCTTAGTTGTGAAACCATTGCCAGGTCCA
This sequence comes from Bison bison bison, assembly GCF_000754665.1. Classification (NCBI taxonomy): domain Eukaryota; kingdom Metazoa; phylum Chordata; class Mammalia; order Artiodactyla; family Bovidae; genus Bison; species Bison bison. The sequence goes on along the minus strand of NW_011494785.1, from coordinate 6,780,294 downwards.
GGGGAAGAGCAGCCCTTGGAAAAGATCCCCCTAACTGGGCCCTGAGAGGCCTGTTTGAGTCCTGGCCCTGCCTTCAGCTCGCCTTGTAACTCTTTTCTCGGCCTCTGAGCACCTGCCCTGCTGTGTTTGGAAGCGTCAGGGAACCAAGGGCCCTCTGTACATGGGGGCGGTGGGGAACTTGGCCGTCCTGGGGCATCAGTCCTCCCAGCCCTGACTCCAGGCCCCACGAGACCAGGACAGAGTGACCTCCCTCTGCTCCCCAGGTCGAGCTTTCTCCTGGGCAGTCGTGTGGCTTTGTTTTTTATCTGTGCAGTGTGATCAGGGGGCATCTCCGGGTCTCTCGGGCTACCTGCTTTGTGGGGAGGCGGTGGGACCTGAGGGTTTCTGAGACACACACCCCCCGCCCTGCCTCCCCTGCTCTGACCCCGATGGAGTGCCGGATCCCGGAGCACCCCAACCCCCGCAGGGTTGACCAGGGTTCTCGTCTCATGCCCGCAGGGTGCAGCCCGAAACCCCGAGGACGTGGACCGGGAGCGGCGAGAACACGAGCGAGAGGAGAGGATGGGGCAGCTCCGGGGGTCGGCAACCCGGGCCCTGCCCCCTGGCCCACCCACGGGGGCCGCTGCCAACCGGCTCCGCAGTGCAGCCGAGCCTGTGGCTTCCACCCCTGCCTCCCGTATCCAGCAAGCTGGTGAGCGGGCACCTTGGGCAGTGGGCGGGGGTCTCCAGTGTCGGGGGCGCAGGGCAGCCAGGGGCCTGGGTGCTGAGGGCAGCTTCCCTCACCCTCCTCCCCCAACCCCGACCCCCCGCCTTGCCTTCCAGGCAATACTTCTCCCAGAGCGATCTCACGGGTCGACAGAGAGAGGAAGGTGAGCATGAGGCTACACAGGGGTGCGCCTGCCAACGTCTCGTCCTCCGACCTCACTGGGCGGCAAGAGGTCTCCCGGATTTCAGCCTCACAGGTGAGCTGCCCTTGCCCCCAGCCCCTTCTGGGCCTCACCACTGCCCCAGCAAGGCGGTGGGAGTCAGGACCCAGCCCTCTGCCAGGGGCCCCAGCCTGGGTGGGTGGCAGGGAGCTCACAGTGGAGAGGGTCGTGGTCCCTGCCATCAGCACGCCCCCGCCGTCCCCACTCAGCACGGGATGGAGGGGTGGTCGGACCCCATCGGGTGGCCCCCACATAGGGGCTGTGTGTGGACTAGCAAAGTGGGGAAGGGAGGATCCCCGGGGAAGGGGTCTGGCAGAGGTGGGCGGGAGAGCCACTCTGGGCCTCCAGAGGCGGTGGTGGCACCCCAGCAGGACAGGTTGAAAGCTGGGAAGCCCACGGCCTTGAGCAGCTGCTGGGCCTCCCGGGGCAGCGTGCTTGTCTACAAGATGCGAACATCTGGGGTGCTTGAGATCACACACCCACTCCTTCTCTTGCATGAGAGGCCTGGCGGGGTGGAATTCTGTAGTGGGGAGAGACTTGCCCGCTTATCCTGCCAGCAGCTCAGCCCCTCCCACCCTTCTGCCTCCCTCCCCCCAGACAAGCGTGCCATTTGACCACCTCGGGAAGTGAGGAGGAGCCCCCATCGGACCAGTATTTGCTTAGGTGAGTCGA
>NW_011494785.1:6776877-6778596 GCF_000754665.1 Bison bison bison | reverse complement strand
GAGTCGACGTCTGCTGCAGTCGCAGCCCAGCCAGGTCTGGGCCCCCACGGTCCCTGGAAGAACCCATGGTTGTGCTCTGAGCAGGCCCGGCCCATACCAGCTAATTTCTGCTAGAAAGCCCTCTCTTTGTGTGGGGCCGGCTTTCCATCCCCATGCTGCCCTAACTGTTCTGGGAAGTTGGTAGCAGGGACGGAACCCGAGGGCCCACCCTGTGACCTTCCCCAGGGTTTTCGCCCTGGTCTCAGCCTCTGGGCGGTTATGCTTCATTCATGCAAACCACTTAGAGTAGAGCCTTGAAGTCAGGAGTTTACCTGCTCTCTGAGAAGCCCCTTGGTGACCTCCGCAGCCCCAGGGCTGGGAGGGTGGGGGGCGCCCTCTGGTCAGTATGAGCCTTGATGGGACCTGTGGTTGCACGAAGCTTTGAGGCGGGGTGTTACAGCTCAGCTCACTGGGGCCCCATCTGGAACGCAGGTGTGGCAGGGGCTAACTTGGGTGTGTGTGTGTGTGTGTGTGTTGGGGAGGGGTAGTCTGAGCTCCCTGGGGAATATGCACGTGGCTGGCAGCAGCTGACATTTCACGGGCTTGACCTCACACCAGCTGCGTGTGACCTGCTTTGTGGACGTTTATTCCGCAGGTAGCTTTGGGCCGGCATTCGGGCTTTACCTTTGTCAGCCTCACGCCCAGGAACCAGCCCCGTTCATGGCAGGGTTGGGTGTTTGTATAGCTAGGAGGTGGCTGTTCACCAAAAGAGAGGAGAGAAAGTGATTGTGTCTTTTCTGTGAAAATGAAGCACCTACTGTGACTCAGACGGTCAAAAATCCGCCTGCAGTGTGGGAGACCTGGGGTTCAATCCCTGGGTTGGGTAGATCCTCGAGGAGGGCATGGCCACCCACTCCAGTGTTCTTGCCCAGAGAATCCCCATGGATGGAGGAGCCTGGCAGGCTACAGTCCATGGGGTCACAGTCGGACATGACTGAGCGGCTGAGCACACTGTGTGCTGTAGAGGGACTGACTCGGAGCCTTGGGGCCAGGGAGACCGGAGCGGAAGGTGGCTGGCGGCTGGGTGACCAGGGCAGATGCCCACCTTATCTGTCTTCTCTCTCCCCCTTTCTAGTGTCTTCACTGTATTTTCTTTAAAAAAAAAACAAAAAACAAAAAACAAAAAGATGGGGAAAAGAAACCACTCAAAAGAACAAAAAGAAAAAAACCCAGCACAAAACCAACGATGGATTCTGTTTCGAATTTTTTTTTTTTTTTTTTAATTTGCCGATGGCAAGAAGATGGGATACCCTCAGCACAGAGAATCCTGTCCCTTCACGTTCCCCGCTGCCCACAACCTCCAGGCTGCCAGAGGCTCCCAGATACCAGGCTACACTCACCGGATGCCACGGCCCCACCCAGCCACCGCCTGACTTGGCCAGGAGGGACATTTCTGCACTGGAGCTGCAGCGGGTCCTCACAGGCCCTCAGGAGGTGGCCCGAGGCACTGGGAGGAATGGATCTGCTGGTCAGAGGCAGGTCCCGCTGGGTGTTCGTGAGCCTGGGGACCTCAGGAGATGAGTGCAGTCCCCACCCCCCACCCCGAGATGAAGGTCACCAACTTTCTGTGTTGGGCTTTCGTCAGTGCCCCCTTGAGCATGAGAGTCCCTTCTCTGCCTCCCCACAGAGACCTTGAGGAGTGGGGTGGTGAGGCGGTGGGGCTGAGAGTCCTTGTGGGCA
>NW_011494785.1:6769766-6776777 GCF_000754665.1 Bison bison bison | reverse complement strand
GCATGTGTGTCTGTATCTGACCTCTGTCTCCTAGGACAGCAGGTGTCCTGCCCGCCTGCCAGGCCAATTTTTCTGTTCTTATGCCCCTGACAAGGACATGGGAGTGGGCAGTGACCTCCATGTCCCTCAAGAAGGGTACAGACAGTCTTTGCCACCACCGACCCCTGAGACTGTCCTCGGCCTGTGGTCCCCCCGGTGTAGGGACAGAATCCGTGGAGACTACTTCCAGAAAGCATCTGGCTCCTGGGTTATGAATTAATTCCCTGGTTCTGACACTCACCTGGGTTCCCCCTTCCCAGTGTTCTGTCTCTGTCAGGAGGAGCCTGGGGTTCAGGGCTGGGCACTGGATTTATCCATCCCACCTAGTTAACCCTTTTTTACTTTATTTTTGTTTGTTTTTTCTTTTTCCGTGTGTGTATTTCCTAATTTATTTACCTCTGTTTCCCCTTTTATTCTTTCTTCTTTTTTTTAATTAAAGAGCAAAGCTTTTTATTACTTTGTAATTTAAAAAACTGAAAAAAAAAAATACTGAAGAACTTTGGGGGGAATTTTGTACTTTTTTCCTGTGTAAATATTGGACTTTTTTGAGCTTTATTGTGGTTGTTAATTTGAAGTAATAAAGTAGAAAAGGATAAAGTGACCTGGGAAGCCCTTGGTCCACCTCTTGCTCTGGGGGCTTCTCCCCAGCAGACCTGGTGAACTGGGTATGGCTGGGGACACTCGAGCAGCGCTTGGTGCCTCCTTGGGGCTGTTTCAACACTTTGCTTCAAAAACCACACACAGGGACGTTCCTGGTGGTGCAGCGGTTAAGAACCTGCCTTGCGTGGGCTTCCGTGGTGGCTCAGTGGTCAAGAATCAGCCTGCCAGTGCAGGAAGCACAGGTTTGATCCCTGGTTCCAGGACGATCTCACATACCAAGGAGCGACTGAAACCTGTGAGCCACAACTGTTGAACCTGTGCTCTAGAGCCCAGGGGCTGCAACTCTTGAAGGCTGAATACCTATAGAGCCCGTGCTCTGCAGCAAGAGAAGCCACCACGATGAGAACCCTATGCACCACAACTAGACAGAAGCCCCAACAGCAATGAAAACCCAGCACAGCCAAAAGTGAATAAATAAAATCTGCCTTGCAATGCAGGGCACACGGGATCAATCCCTGGGTAGGGAACTAAGATCCCGCGTGCCACGGAGCCGAAAATACTGAAGCCCGTGTGCTCTGGATCCTGTGTGCCACAACTTGGGAGTCCATGCACTGCATTAAAGATGGTGCGTACTGCAACTAAGCCCCGACACAGCCGGTCAAGTCAGTTCAGTCATTCAGTTGTATCCAACTCTTTGCGACCCCATGGACTGCAGCACGCTAGCCTTCCCTGTCCATCACCAACTCCCGGAGCTTGCTCAAACTCGTGTCATCGTCGAGTCAGTGATGCCATCCAACCATCTCATCCTTTATTGTCCCCTTTTCCTCGTGCCTTCAATCTTTCCCAGCATCAGGGTCTTTTCCAGAGAGTCAGTTCTTCACATCAGGTGGCCAAAGTATTGGAGCCTCAGCTTCAGCATTAGTCCTTCCAATGAATAGTCAGGACTGATGTCCTTTAATGGACTGGTTGGATCTCCTTGCAGTCCAAGGGACTCTCAAGAGTCTTCTCCAACACCACAGTTCAAAAGCATCAATTCTTTGGCGCTCAGCTTTCTTTATAGTCCAACTCTCAACATCCATGCATGACTGCTAGAAAAACCACAGCTTTGACTAGACGGACGTTTGTTGGCAAAGTAATGTCTTTGCTTTTTAATATGCTGTCTAGGTTGGTCATAGCTCTTCTTCCAAGGAGCAAGTGTCTTTTGATTTCATGGCTACAGTCACCGTCTGCAGTGATTTTGGAGTCCCCCCAAAATAAAATCTGTCACCGTTTCCATTGTTTCCCCATCTATTTACCATGAAGTGATGGGATAGGATGCCATGATGTTAGTTTTCTGAATGTTCAGTTTTAAGCCCACTTTTTCACTCTCCTCTTTCATCAAGAGGCTCTTTAGTTCCTCTTCGCTTTCTGCCATAAGGGTGGTGTCATCTGCATATCTGAGGTTATCGATTTTCTCCCAGCAATCTTGATTCCATCTTGTGCTTTAATCCAGCCTGGCATTTCTCGTGATGTACTCTGCATATAAGTTAAACAGGCAGGGTGACAATATACAGCCTTGATGTACTCCTTTCCCAATTTGGAACCAGTCTGTTCAATGTCCGGTTCTAACTGTTGCTTCTTGACCTGCATACAGATTTCTCAGGAGGCACATACGGTGGTCTGGTAATCCCATCTCTTGAAGAATTTTCCACAGTTTGTTGTGATCCACACAGTCAAAGGCTTTGGTATAGTCAATAAAGCAGAAGTAGATGTTTTTCTGAAACTCTCTTGCTTTTTTGATGATCCAGCGGATGTTGGCAATTTGATCTCTGGTTCCTCTGAGTTTTCTAAATCCAGCTTGAACATCTGGAAGTTCTTGGTTCATGTACCATTGAAGCCTAGCTTGGAGAATTTTGAGCATTGCTTCGCTAGCTTGTGAGATGAGTGCAATTGTGCAGTAGTTTGAACATTCTTTGGGATTGCCTTTCTTTGGGATTGGAATGAAAACTGACCTTTTCCAACCCTGAGGCCACTGCTGAGTTTTCCAAATTTGCTGGCATATTGTGTGGCATCATCCGACACAGGTGAATATTAAAAAAGAAAAAAAACTACACACAAACCACCTGGGGAACTTGTTACAATGCAGCTTCTGACTCAGGAGGGCTGGAATGGGCCCGGGGGTCCACATCCTAACACGTTCCAGGTGATGCCGCGACCCTGCTGAGTGGGGAGAGTTCAAAGCACTCTTCACAGCATTATCTTATCCACAATTCTATCCATTAATCCTGAGTTAGGTATTAACCTCTCTGCCTTCAGATGAAGGAACACCATGAAGACAGTTGTGCCATAGATGACCCTGGGTGGTCTCTTCAGCCAAGCCCAAACTCCGATAAAGAAACAGCCCTCAGCCTCAGCGGCCTTTGTCTGACCAGCTTATCTAAGAATTGGTCTAGCAGTTCACGTTTACCCAGCACACATTACTGTCCTACGTATTCATTAACCCAAGAGCCACTATGACCATGATCTCTGCCCACAGGCAAGAACTCAACCTGAGGAGGGGATGGAGGGCTCTGAGAGCCCCCTTGTAAGTCTTGGGCATCACTCAAAATCCTCATAATTCAGGTCTCTTCCAGGGCTGGCATTCCAGTCTGGCTCAGCCCTAGTAAAGGGTCTCCTGGACCTTCCTGTGAGACTGAGGAAAAGGTGGGTCCTTAATGCCTGTGTGTGTGTTACTCACTTAGTCATGTATTGACTCTCTGTGACCCCATAGACTGTAGCCTGCCAGGCTCCTCTGTCCATGGGATTTCCCAGGCAAGAATACTGGAGTGGGTTGCCATTTCCTTCTCCAGGGGATTTTCTCAACACAGGGATTGAACCCAAGTCTCCTGCATTGCAGGCAGAATCATTACCATCTGAGACACCAGGGAAGCCTTAATTCCTCAGTTTCCAGTTCAGTCGCTCAGTTTTGTTGGACTCTGACCCCATGGACTGAGGCACGCCAGGCTACCTTATCCATCACCAACTCCCGGAGCTTGCTCAAACTCATGTCATCAAGTCAGTGATGCCATCCAACCATCTCATCCTCTGTCCTCTCCTCCTCCTGCCTTCAATCTTTCCCAGCATCAAGGTCTTTTCTAATGACTCAATTCTTTGCATCAGGTGGCCAAAATGTTAGAGCTTCAGCTTCAACATCGGTCCTTTCAATGAATATTCAGGACTAATTTCCTTTAGGATTGACTGGTTTGATTTCCTTGCAGTCCAAGAGTCTTGAGTGTTCTCCAACACCACAGTCCAAAAGCATCAATTCTTCAGTGCTCAGCTTTCTTTATGGTCCAACTCTCACATCCATGGGCTTCCCTTGTGGCTCAACTGATAAAGAATCTGCCTGCAATGTGGGAGACCTGGGTTCCATCCCTGGGTTGGGATCCTCTGGTGAAGAGAAAGGCTACCCACTCCAGTATTCTGGCCTGGAGAATTCCAAAGAGTCGGATGTGACTGAGACACTTTCACTTTCTCACATCCTTATGTGACTACTGGAAGAACCATAGCTTTGACCATACAAACCCACCAGGAAATGCCAGAGGGTCCTGCTTTGCAGGCAGTGAACCACATGGAGACCTGCCTTGGAGTAGGGTCACTCTCAGCCCCTCCCATCTGACTTCAAACAGTAGGTGTGAAGTTAGCAACTGTGGGCCCTGAGGGGAAGTACAAGGAGCTAATCTTAAAAAAAGAGCTTTTTATTTCTATATCTTTTGCAGTGAAAGTTTTAGTTCCTGCTAATAGTAACATGCTTATTTGCTGTACCCAACAATATATGCAAGTTTTCGTTTCCCTGGTGGCTCAGGTGGTAAGGAATCTGCCAGCAATGTGGGAGACACAGGTTCGATCCCTGGGTTGGGAAGATCCCCTGAAGTAGATGGCAATCCTCTCCTTGCCATTTTTGTTACCAGTATTCTTGCCTGGCAAATCCCATGGACAGAGGAGCCTGGTGGGCTACAGTCTGTGGGGTCGCGAAGAGTCAGACACAACTGAACGAGTGACACACGCACACACTAAAAGTATATGATGTGTTAGTTGTTAAGTCTGATTCTGTGACCCCATGGACTGTAGCCCACCAGGCTCCTCTGTACATGGGATACTCCAGGGAAGAATACTGGAGTGCGTTGCCATTTCCTTCTCCAGGGGATCTTCCCCACCTAGAGATCAAACCTGAGTCTCCTGCATTAGCAGGCAGATTCTTTACCCGTGAGTCACTAGTTGGTTCAGCTGCTCAGTCGTGTCCGACTCTTTGCGACCCCATGGACTGCAGCACGCCAGGCCTCCCTGTCCATCACCAACGCCCAGAGCTTACTCAAACTCACCTCCATCGCGTCAGTGATGTCATCCAACCATCTCATCCTCTGCCGTCCCCTTCTCCTCCCGCCTTCAATCTTCCCCGGCATCAGGGTCTTTTCCAATGAGTCAGTTCTTCATATCAGGTGACCAAAGTATTGGAGTTTCAGCTTCAGCATCAGTCCTTCCATTGGATATTCAGAACTGATTTTGGAAGCCCAATACCTATGGGTAAAGAGTTTTTTACAGACTTTTTTTCCCCCCTTAGATTATATTCTGAGGAAATGTGGTCAGAGCACAGTGCCTGGAAGTAACTTGAAGTCATTCTTTTCTCTGTATTCTGTGTAGTAATTAATTTCAATAATGAGTTAGTGTCCCCCCTCTCTTTTGGTTTAATTTTTTGGAGCTATTACATATATGAACATCAAGCTGTATAAGTCAATTTGTGAGACTTCCCCGGTAGTCCAGTGGTTAAAACTCTGCCTTCCAATGCAGGGGGGCGTAGGTTCAATCCCTGGTCTGGGAGCTAAGGTCCCACATGTGCAGCCAAAAGTCAAAAATAAATAAAAGTCGAATTATAGAGAGTCATTACCATCCCTGCCCCCTCCACTGTGTTCCTACCCACGATCATCACTGGTGTCTGGTTTCTCTTTCCTGTGTTTCTTATTCAGGGAGCTAATGTATATGAGAGGGGGTGGTGGCTGACAGCCTCTGAGGAAGTGATATTTAAGCTGAGGCCAGGGAATGACCAGGATGCGTCAACCAGGCAAACAGTTTATTTTTATAAAGTACGCCAAACAATTGCTCGGAAATTGTGCCCAGATTGGAGGGGGCAAGCATGCCACTTAGTGAATCATTTTTGTTCATGCAACAAACACTGGGGCTTGTGGGTGCCAGTGCTGGGCTGAGGGGGAGTGGAGTGCAGGGGTGAGGGGTGGAGAGCACAGAGTGGAACCCAGAGGGCTGGCTTGGTCCCTCTGTGACCTGGGGCATTGTCTGGCTCTCAGTTTCCTCTTCTGTAAAGTGGAGGTGCTATTACCTGCTTCAGAGGTTGTAAGATTAAATAAAACCACAGATGCTCATAAGGGCCGAGGAGGCTCCTGGTGCCAGGCCCTGTTCCCACCCTCTCTGCTCGTAAGCATCCTAGGAGGCTGATGTACTCTGATGCTCGCTGAGTGCATGAGGACAGAGACACAGTGGCCCATGCTCCTAACCTTCACTCTAGCCCAGTGCTGCGTAAGTGCTCAGTAATGGTTACTGCACACTGCAAACCCGAGGTGTGACTTTGGCTTCCAAGGGCCCAAGTCAGAGGAAACACTTAAGTTAACCAATGGCTTATCCCAATCCAAAATCCAGTGTGAGATACGCAGTATGAACCAGGGACAAAGGAGGGAGGGGGTGTGTCAGGAAGGTGTTCAAAGATACCTGATCTGACCCTTGAAACGTGAGTAATTTACTGGGTGGTGATGGCCTGGGGGGTGGGGAGGAGGGATGAGGTGGGGACAGTCATTACTGCCAGAGGAAACAGCATGAACAAAGGCCCAGAGCTATGAACTAGCTCGATATATACTCAGAGATCCGAGCACAAAGGGGTAGGGAGGAGATAGCCGCCAAGGATAGAAGAGGCAGACGCCAGAACCCACCGGCCTGACTTCCATCCACCAGCGTCTGCACTGCGGGGAACCAACGATTAGAGAAGAGCCACGGCGGATGTGAACTTGAGGGATATGAATTTGGCAACAGTGGGCAGGGAGATTGGAGGATGGAGAAAGGAGGCAGGGAGAGGAGTTAGGGAGCTATGGTTACAATCCAGGCAGGAGACATCCAGAAGGCAAGGATGACTGAACCCTTTTCTGAACCGGTCTGTTCTTAGCCGACTGAAAGAAAGGGAGAAGTCGGAGGCTCTGAGGTGATCTACGTGGGAGCCTGGGAGCATCGCAGGACCACTGAGAGAAAGCAAGAATGCAGATAGGGCAGTAGGGCAGACCTTCGGGGCTTGGAAACCTTCGCAGCTTGGAAATCAAGGAGGCCGGGCCAGGGAGAGAGGAGCCTGGCTGGCTA
>NW_011494785.1:6764018-6769666 GCF_000754665.1 Bison bison bison | reverse complement strand
GGCCAGGGAGAGAGGAGCCTGGCTGGGGGCGGGGCTTCAGGGAAGAGGTGGGGTCAGCGAGCTCAAAGCAAACAGAGCAGAGAGAGGAAAGGGGGCTGGCAAAACACAAGCTTCCCACTGACCATTTCCCGCTCGATCTTCTTTTTCTTTTCTAAGAATTGAAGTATAACGTATGCACAGAAAAGCTCACACATCTTAAGTGTACAGGGATCCATAGCTTTTTACCTGTTTCTATGTACCTGTGTAATCACTACCTGAAACAGATGTGGGCAATGTCGACCCGCCAGCAAGTTCCCTCATGCCCCTTCCCATCCCTGCAACTTTGCCCCACATGCACACACAGGTAACCGCTCCAATAAAAGCCAACAGGTGACCTTGTGTCTGAGGGGGTGTGGGGAAGAGTGGAGGGGAGGCAACTGGGGTTGAGGTGTGGAAGGAGATGGTTTTGAGGATCTAGGAGGTCTGCTCTTGTTTGGAGGCCAAAGATCACTGGAGGAAGGGGATTGAAGACTGAATGGCAGAAGGTCTGGAGGAGGAAGGAGGGGAGGAGACCGAGGAGACACCCGCAGAAAATGGTCTGGTACAAAAGGAAGGATTTGGCTTCCTCTGAACTTGGTTCAGTCACTTCCTGCTGTAAAACACAAGCCGCTGGCGCCACGGGGCTGCTCCGTGGCAGCCTCTCTCCTTCTCCCCTTTCCCACCTACCTTCTGATGCCCCCCACAACCCTCTACACTCCCCTCTGCCGAAAGCCAGGGCCTCCTGTAGGGGAGTGGGTTGGGCAGACCCCTGCCATCAGCTCCAGTAGGAGTCACTCCAGTGTGACTTTAGCCAAGGAGAGAGCCTTCCCCTCCTGTATTCTCTCATTCCCTTGCCTCCCCCTCCCCCATCTCTGCTCTATTTCGGAAACGGAGATGGGAATAGTTACAGCTAAGAAGGCTGAGGCCTCCACGTCACATCCTCGTTCCCAAAGCCTGCAACACAGGCGCCCACAGGAACCCGTCTAATCGTTCAGAAGAGTAAACACATTCCAAGCTCCAGCCTCCAGCTGCCCAATCTCTAGACATCTCCTCTCTCGCTCAAGCCACACTTGTCTGGGGCCAGCTTTCCGGGCTGGGCTGTGTGTGGCTGGGTGATGAGAAGGGGTCTGATGAGCCGGGGAAGTGTTGCCATGGTGACCGAGAGCCACCTTCCCCTCCTCCTCTTCCTCTGGCCTGCTCCCTCCATTCTTCCCTCCACCCTAGCCCTGAGACGCCAACAGCATCTTCCTGTCTGTCCTCCAAACTGTTCCATGTGAGGCTGTGTCCTGTTGCCTATTGAAGTGCAGGAAGCTGCAGAGCTGGAACCTGGCTTCGCAGAGGCTGCACTTGCCTGTGCAGGGGATGCTGATAGGATGGAAGAGCCGTCCAAGGAAGGGAACAGAGAGCCCACCCCTGGGGTGCTGCCCCTTTAAGAAGGCCCCACTGGGGACTCCCGCAACATATCTCTGCAGATGGTGACTTGGGCTCCTGCAGGCCCCTGAGAGAATGGCATCTCCTGTAATTATACCTCCCAAGGCCTTTCATCCCTGCATCTTCAAAGCACCTATGATTAAGGTGCCGCCCCTCTGAAGTCATCCCCTCCAGGTTTACTGAGTCACAGAAGATCTGAGACTGGGCCACCAGGCCTACTCTGGACCCTTCCCTCTTATAAAAGGCTTTCCCGGGAAACCCTGAACCCAGCTTCCCCAGTTCCTGCATGTCCCCGACCTGAACCTCCCTTTCCTGATCACAGTGCTCGGGATGGTTGGCAGCAACCTGGGATTTTGTAGAGAACCTGAAACAAGTTCCTAGTGATTCCAAGGAAACTGCAGTAAATCCTTCTCTTTGTTTTCATTTGTGTGTTGGTTTGGCTAGGTAAGCTCGAAGTGGGACTTGTCCCACCTTTGTTGGAGGCCCAGGTGTGTAAGTCTGTGTGTGCACGTGTGACAGACAGGCAGAAAGAGGAAGCTCCTCTCTGTGTCTCCAACTCAGGCTCTTTTCACAGCAACCCATAAATCCATCACCAGCCACATCTCTGATTCACACACACACACACACAACTTGGAAGGCAGGAATGGCCTTGTTCTGCTTGCTGATGGTCACTATCCCAACAGGAAAGTCTTGGTGAAGTCATAAGCCTTTTGTCTTGCCAGTTGATTTTTCCTAGTTCCCTGTGGGACTGGTGTGGGTCCCGGCTTCATTTAATAAACCCGGGACCACTAGGCCTCCCTGTGTGCTGGGCAGCTCAGGTGTGACTTTGGCCAGGTAATGATGCGTCTCCGTGCCTCAGTTTCCTCATCGGCCAAATGGCAGTCAGCACCGCTGCTTGTTGAGATAATGAAGAGGAGCTTAGTACATCTCCTGCCACATAGCAGCTGCTCAGCGCGTAGTAGTCGTGATGAATATGATGGCCCGGTGTGTCGGGTTCTGAGCAAAGATGACTAACACCCAGTCCTTGTTTGGCCTCTGTTTATGGGAGGGCCCGTGCTTCTGCATTCCAGAAAATTACTACGCATTTTATTTATTTTTATTCATTTTATTTTTTTAGCTACACTGCACAGCTTGAAGGATCTTAGTCCCCCAGCCAGGGATTGAACCCACACCCTCTGCAGTGAAAACCCCAGAGTCCCTAACCACTGGGCCGCCAGGGCATTCCCTATTTTTAATGTATTTTTTAAAAAGTATTTCTTTTTGGCTGCGCTGGGTCTTTGTTGCTGCGTGTGGCGTTTTTGTAGTTGCGGTGAGCGGGGGTTCCTCTTTACTTGCAGTTGGTGGGCTTCTCACTGTGATGGCTTCCCTTGTTGGGGAGCTCGGGTTCTAGAGCGTGCTGGCTTCAGTAGCCATGTGCAGGCTCTCAGCTGGGCTGTAGAGCACAGCTTCAGTAACTACTACACATTTTAAACCACACACAAATAGATGTACACACATATTTGCATAAATGATATATTTAGTACTGTTCTGTACGGTATTTTCTTTTCTCTACTTAATGACATATCCAGGGCAACTGACGTTTTATCAGGGACCTGAGGGAGGGGCAGAAATTACCTAGCGAAAGAAAAGGGTGTGAGAAGTGTGGTCCAGGTGATGGGAACAGTAACAAGGCCCTGACGCCGGACACAAAGTGGTTGCTGTGGACAGAATCACTGATGCCAGTTTGAAGCAGGGTCATCAGAAATGACCCAGTTGGGCCTGTTTATGTTTTCAGTTGCAAACAAGAATTTCAGGAAAGGCCTTCTTGCTAGTTACATTTATAGATATTAAAAATAGCACTTTCTGGCTTCCCTTGTGGCTCAGCTGGTAAAGAATCCGCCTGCAATGCAGGACACCTGGGTTCGAATCCTGGTTGGGAAGATCCCCTGGAGAAGGGAAAGACTATCCACTCCAGTATTCTGGCCTAGAGAATTCCATGGACTATATAAATAGTCCATGGGGTTGCAAAGAGTCAAATGTGACTTAAAAAAAACACAAAACACAGCACTTTCTTGAGGACTTCTCTGGCAGTCCAGAGGTTAAGACTCCTCATGGCCAATGCAGGGGCTAGGCCTGTTCAATCCCTGGTCAGGGAACTAAGATCTCACTTGTTGGCTTAAGTGAAAAGTGAGCTCAGTTGTGTCCGACTCTTTTCGACTCCATGGACTATATAGTCCATGGAATTCTCCAGGCCAGAATACAGGAGTGGGGAGCCTTTTCCTTCTCCAGGGGATCTTCCCAACTCAGGGATCGAACCCAGGTCTCCCGCATTGCAGGCAGATTCTTTACCAGCTGAGCCACAAGCTTGGCATGGCCTAAAAATAGATAAGTAAATAAATACATTACTTCCTGAGTCCTTACAGCATGTCAGGCCCAGTGCTAACAGCCTTCCTTGTGTTATTTCATCTTCACATCAGCCTTGAAATGACGGTATGGTTGTTGTTGCTCAGTTGCCAAATCATGTCTGACTCTTTTGCAATCCCATGGACTGCAACACACCAGGCTTCCCTGTCCTTCATTCTGTCCCAGAGTTTGTCAAACTCATGTCCATTGAGTCGATGATGCCATTCAACCATCTCATCCTCTGTTGCTCCCTTCTCCTCTTGCCCTCAATCTTTCTTAGCATCAGAGTATTTTCCAATGAGTCAGCTATTCGCATCAGGTGGCCAAAGTGCTGGAGCTTCAGCTTCAGCATCAGTGCTTCCAGTGAATATTCAGGGTTGATTTCCTTTAAGAATGACTGGCTTGATCTCCTTGCTTTTCAAGGGACTCTCAAGAGTCTTCTCCAGTATCACAGTTTGAAAGCATCAATTCTTTGGCACTCAGCCTTCTTTATGGTCCAACTCTCACATCTGTACATGACTACTGGAAGGACCAAAGCCTTAACTATATGGACTTCTGTCAGCAAAGTGATGTCTTTGCTTTTTAACACACCGTCTAGGTTTGTCATAGTTTTCCTGCCAAGAAGCAATCGTCTTCGAATTTCATGGCTGCAGTCACCATCTGCAGTGATTTTAGAGCCTAAAAAGAGTAAATCTGTCCCTGCTTCCTCCTTTTCCCTTTCTATATGCCATGAAGTGATGGGACCGGATGCCATGATCTTAGTTTTTTAATATTGAGTTTTAAGCCAGCTTTTACACTCTCTTCCTTCACCCTTAACAAGAGGCTCTTTAGTTCCTCCTAGCTTTCTGCCATTAGAATGATATTATCTGCATATCTGAGGTTGTCAATATCTCACCTGGCAATCTTGATTCCAGCTTGTAACTCATCCAGCCTGGCATTTCATATGATGTACTCTGCATATAAGCTAAATAAACAGGGTGACAACAAACAGCCTTGTTGTACTCCTTTCTCAATTCTGAATCAGTCAGTTGTTCCAAACAGGGTTTAAACTGTTGCTTAATCAGTGAAAGAGTCCAAAATGCAGTACTTGGGTGCAACCTTAAAAATGACAGAATGATCTCGATTTGTTTCAAAGGCAAACCATTCAATATCGCAGTAATCCAAGTCTATGACCCAACCACTTATGTTGAAGAAGCTAAAGTTGATAAGTTCCATGAAGACCTAGAACACCTCCTAGAACTAACACCAAAAAATGATGTCCTGTTCATCATAGGGGATTGGAATGCAAAAGTAGGAGTAACATGCAAGTTTGGCTTTGAAGTAGAAAATGAAGCAGGGCAAAGGCTAGCAGAATTCTGCCAAGAGAATGCACTGGTCATAGCAAACACCCTTTTTCAACAACACAAGAGATGACTTTACACTTGGACATCACCAAACGACCATTGACCTCAGATCAGATCAGATCAGATCATTTGCTCAGTCGTGTCCCCATAAATCGCAGCACGCCAGGCCTCCCTGTCCATCACCAACTCCCTGAGTTCACTCAGACTCACGTCCATCGAGTCAGTGATGCCATCCAGCCATCTCATCCTCTGTCGTCCCCTTCTCCTCCTGCCCCCAATCCCTCCCAGCATCAGAGTCTTTTCCAATGAGTCAACTCTTCGCATGAGGTGGCCTAAGTACTGGAGTTTCAGCTTTAGCATCATTCCTTCCAAAGAAATCCCAGGGCTGATCTCCTTCAGAATGGACTGGTTGGATCTCCTTGCAGTCCAAGGGACTCTCAAGAGTCTTCTCCAACACCACAGTTCAAAAGCATC
>NW_011494785.1:6754643-6763573 GCF_000754665.1 Bison bison bison | reverse complement strand
GTTTCTCATGATGTACTCTGCATATAAGTTAAATAAACAGGGTGACAATATACAGCCTTGACGAACTCCTTTTCCTCTTTGGAACCAGTCTGTTGTTCCATGTCCAGTTCTAACTGTTGCTTCCTGACCTGCATACAAATTTCTCAAGAGGCAGATCAGGTGGTCTGGTATTCCCATCTCTTTCAGAATTTTCCACAGTTTATTGTGATCCACACAGTCAAAGGCTTTGGCATAGTCAATAAAGCAGAAGTAGATGTTTTTCTGGAACTCTCTTGCTTTTTCCATGATCCAGCGGATGTTGGCAATTTGATCTCTGGTTCCTCTGCCTTTTCTAAAACCAGCTTGAACATCAGGCCATTGACCTAGGACTGGCCAATTGGAGCACTGCAGTTCCTGGCTCCAGTGACTGGCTCAGAGATGGGAAAGTGACCCAAGATGGGCCAATCAGAGGCAATTATGGAACAGAATTTTTGGAATTCTTGGGAAAGGTATTATGGTTTTTCCAGTAGTCATGTATGGGCATGAGAGTTGGACCATAAAGAAGGCTGAGGGCTGAAAGAGATGCTGTGGTGCTGAAAGAAGACCCTTGAGAGTCCCTTGGACAGCAAGGAGAACAAACCAGTCAATCCTAAAGGAAATCAACCCTGAATATTCATCGGAAGGACTGATGCTGAAGCTGAAACTTCAATACTTTGGCCACCTGATGGGAAGAGCCGACTCATTAGAAAATACTCTGATGTTGGGCAAGATTGAGGGCAGGAGAAGAAGGGGACAACAGGGGATGAGATGATTGGATGGCATTACTGACTCAATGGACATGAGTTTGAGCAAGCTCTGGAAGACAATAAAGGACAGGGAAGCCTGGCATGCTGCAGTCCATGGGGTCACAAAGAGTCAGAAATGACTGAGCGACTGACCAGCCACAAAAGGAAAGGTAGTCTATTTGTTGTAGAGGGAAAAGACCACCTGGGAACAAGCCCCTCACACACACCACCCCCCCAAAAGAATGAGAGAAATAATGAGCTAATGAAGGTGTATGAAGCCTCACATCCAGCTGTGCCTCACATGTTCTAATTAAGTGAGCACTTAAATTCTCTTTCTTTCTTTTTTTTTTTTTTTTTTAAATTAGTTTGAACTGGCTTTTAATCCGCTGCAACCAAATGGATCCAGTTCGGGTACTAAGTTAGTTGGGCCTTCAGCAGCCCCATGCCATAGACTGTACCATTCTTGTCAGCCGTGTGCAAAATTCCGTGTCAACACTTTTGTATGATGGGGAAACTGAGCCTCAGAAAGGCAAAGCCACCTGCCTAAGACCAACTGCTAGGAAGCAAGTGGAGCTGGCCCTGTGCTCTGCCTGCCACACCACACTGCCTCTCCAGGGCACTTGGCCAGAGCTCCCACAGCATCCTTGGGGGCAAGCAGGAGATGCAGAGACTGCAGGTAAGTGTATCTGAAGTGCTCTGGGCTCTAGGCCACTTGTCAGCTAGCACTGTTGAGGCCCTGGCTCTTTCCTCTGTACTCTCCAGCAGATGCTAGGAGTGGATTTGGGATCAGAGATAATCCAACCTGGTCCCCATTACCCACGAGAGGCCCTTAGTCTGGGGGTTGGGTGGGGAGGGGAGCCAGATGCATTCAGCTAAAATGATGCAAACAGAAGGGAACGACAAATCATTTCTTTAAACAACCTGTTTTCTTTGAAAACATTGCACGCTTTTTGCAAACGCATTTTGGAAAATGCAAACAAAAATTAAACAAGTAAAAGAGAGAGAAGGAGGAGGGGAAAGAAGATAATTAATATTCATAATCCTTTTACTTAGGAGAACCCACTATTAACATTTTGTTATATTTCCTTCCAATCTTTCTTCTAAGATTTATTATTATTATTTTTTTTAACTACAGGGTTCAGATCAGGCTGCCATGCAAATTTATTACTTTTTATTACAAATTTATTACCTTTTCTGATGAGTAGTCTTACTAATCATTGTCCCCTTGTTATTTGTAATGCATAGAGGCTGTTCTGATATCTACACGATATATATCATTGTGTGTGCCTGCGTGCTAAGTTGCTTCAGCTGTCTCTGACTCCTTGTGACCCCATGGAATGTAGCCTACCAGGTCCCTCTGCCCTCCTGCTCATGGGATTCTCCAGGCAAGAATACTGGAGTAGGTTGCCATGTCTTTCTCCAGGGGATCTTCCCGACCCAGGGATCAAACTCCAGCCTTTTACATCTCCTACATTGGCAGGCGGGTTGTTTACCACTAGGGCCATGGATCTACCATAATTACTTAACTACTCTGTGATGAGTTTCAAATCATTTGTGATTTTTTTTCTTATTGGGGAGAAGCTAATTAAAACGGAATGGGGAAGGAGGTGGGGGAGTGGGGATCTAGAAAGAACCAAAAGATGACATCTGAATTGGCCTTTGAAGGAAGAGTAGCTTGTTGCTGGAGGTGGAAAAAGACTCCTCCTGTAGCCAGTGAGCGGGGGTAAAGGTGTCTGGTTGGGCTGGGGAACTGTTACTATTGTCCAGAACTAAGGGTTCCTGCTGGAGAAGTAAATGGCAACCCACTCCAGTATTGTTGCCTGGAGAATTCCATGGACAGAGGAGCCTGGCGGCCTATAGTCCATGGGGTCACAAAGAGTCAGACATGCTGAGCGACTAACACACACCAAGGGGACCTGAACTAGGACAGTGGCCCTGGGCATGAAAGGGCGAGGGGACTGATGTGAGTGACATCTTTGAGCCAGGGTGAATGAAAATTTGCAAGGAGTGAGGAGGTGACAGAGCAGGGAAACATTTATCTTCTAAATTAGACAGCCTGGGGAGAGGATGAGGAAAGATAAGGAGAAAACAATGTGGGCTCCCAGTGCCACCTGCTGCCAACCTGCCATGTCAGTCAGGCCAGGTGACTTTCTGTGTGTGAGCCCCTTTCTAAACAACCCAAACCTAAAAATACCCACCACCTGCCTCTGCTCCTGCCAGCCTGGGGCCTCTGTAAATTGAAACTCAAAGATTGCCTTTGGTGAACAGGGACTAAGAACTTGAATAAGGGTGTGGTTTGGTCTGATGCCAGATGTGTCTGTTTTCTAGGTTTCTATGCTAAATGTATAGCATAGAAACATAGCCTACGCTAGTAAAGTAATGCTCAAAATTCTCCAAGCCAGGCTTCAGCAATATGTGAACCGTGAACTTCCTGATGTTCAAGCTGGTTTTAGAAAAGGCAGAGGAACCAGAGATCAAATTGCCAACATCCGCTGGATCATGGAAAAAGCAAGAGAGTTCCAGAAAAACATCTACTTCTGCTTTATTGACTATGCCAAAGCCTTTGACTGTGTGGATCACAATAAACTGTGGAAAATTCTGAAAGAGATGGGAATACCAGACCACCTGATCTGCCTCTTGAGAAATTTGTATGCAGGTCAGGAAGCAACAGTTAGAACTGGACATGGAACAACAGACTGGTTCCAAAGAGGAAAAGGAGTTCGTCAAGGCTGTATATTGTCACCCTGTTTATTTAACTTATATGCAGAGTACATCATGAGAAACGCTGGACTGGAAGAAACACAAGCTGGAATCAAGATTGCCGGGAGAAATATCAATAACCTCAGATATGCAGATGACACCACCCTTATGGCAGAAAGTGAAGAGGAACTCAAAAGCCTCTTGATGAAAGTGAAAGTGGAGAGTGAAAAAGTTGGCTTAAAGCTCAACATTCAGAAAACAAAGATCATGGCATCCGGTCCCACCACTTCATGGGAAATAGATGGGGAAACAGTGGAAACAGTGTCAGACTTTATTTTTCTGGGCTCCAAAATCACTGCAGATGGTGACTGCAGCCATGAAATTAAAAGACGCTTACTCCTTGGAAGGAAAGTTATGACCAACCTAGATAGCATATTCAAAAGCAGAGACATCACTTTGCCAACAAAGGTTCGTCTAGTCAAGGCTATGGTTTTTCCTGTGGTCATGTATGGATGTGAGAGTTGGACTGTGAAGAAGGCTGAGCGCCGAAGAATTGATGCTTTTGAACTGTGGTGTTGGAGAAGACTCTTGAGAGTCCCTTGGACTGCAAGGAGATCCAACCAGTCCATTCTGAAGGAGATCAGCCCTGGGATTTCTTTGGAAGGAATGATGCTAAAGCTGAAACTCCAGTACTTAGGCCACCTCATGCGAAGAGTTGACTCATTGGAAAAGACTCTGATGCTGGGAGGGATTGGGGGCAGGAGGAGAAGGGGACGACAGAGGATGAGATGGCTGGATGGCATCACTGACTCGATGGACGTGAGTCTGAGTGAACTCAGGGAGTTGGTGATGGACAGGGAGGCCTGGCGTGCTGCGATTCATGGGGTTGCAAAGAGTCCGACACGACTGAGCGACAGATCTGATCTGATCTGATCTGATGCTAAGCGTAAGATATGGTGATAACTGAGACAAGGACTTTGCCCTGGAGGGGTCATGTGCAGGGAGAGAGAATCAGGAAGTCGTGAACAAGTGAAGATGATGCAACTGATGATAAATGTTGTTTGTGTGCTGGGAAAGCCCTGAGCAACTTCCTACCTGGGGGCTGGGAAGGAATTTGCCTAGAAGACTTTCTCTAGATGATCTCTGTTCATGCTACACATATTCTTTAAGCATGTTGTCCATACCAGCCCTAGTACTAAGTACTGGGATTATATCAGGCAACAACAAGGACAAAATCTTTGTTCTTCTAGAATTTATGTTTTACAGGTTGAAGACAAGCAGTAAAACAGGCGAACTGTGTTATGATAGACATTAAGTGATGTGGGGAAAACTAGAGCATGGAAAGGGGGAATCAGGACTTGCAGGTAAGGAGTTTGGCAATTTTACTGGGTGATCAAGGCAGGCTTCCTGAGTGGGGAATGTGTCAGTAAACCCTAGAAGGAAGTGAAGGAGGGGGCATTCAGGTATCTGTGTGTGTGTTCAGTCACTAAGTCGTGTACGACTCTTTTGCAACCCCTTGGACTATATAGCCTGACAGGCTCCTCTGTCCATGGGATTCTCCAGGCGAGAACACCGGAGTGGGTTGCCATTTCCTTCTCCAGGGCGTCTTTCTGACCCAGGAATCGAACCTGGCACATCTTCTGCTTTGCAGGCGGATTCTTTACTGTTGAGCCACTGGGGAACAGCAATAGGTATCTGAGGGAACAGCACTCCCAGCAGTGGGGAACAGCCAGGGCAAAGGATTTGAGGCCAAGGCTTCATTTGTTCTAGAAACAGCAAGGGGTCAGCATAGAGGGAAAGAAACAGAGGAGATGAGGTTGGACGTGACTAGGTGGGTGGAATGTTAGACAAAGCAAGGCAAGATTCAGCAGGGATCTGTTAAGGTCTTTGGGTTTTACTCAGAGTGAATTGGCCAGCCAGGCGAAGGCTTTGAGCAAACAAGTGCTATGTTTTGAGTTAGATTTTTAAAGAATCCCTCTGGGGACTTCCCTGGTGGTCCAGGGGTTAGGACTTCGCCTTCCAATGCAGGGATGTAGGCTTGATCCCTGGTTGGGGAGCTAGTCTCCCACATGCCTCGTGGCCATACAGCAGAAACAATATTGTAACACATTCAATAAAGACTTTAAAATGGTCCACATCAAACAAAAAAAAAAACAACGAACCCTTAAATAATAAATATAAGAATCCTTCTGGCTCCTGCACTGAAGTAGACTGGGTCACCAGGAAAGCCTGGAAAAACAGAAACAGGTTAGGAAAATATCGCATTCACCCTGGCCAGCTTCGGTTCAGTTCAGCTGCTCAGTCGTGTCTGACTCTTTGTGACCCCATGGACTACAGCACACCAGGCTTCCCTGTCCATTACCAACTCTCTGAGCTTGGTCAAACTCCTGTCCATCGAGTGGGTGATGCCATCCAACCATCTCATCCTCTGTCGTTCCCTTCTCCTCCTGCCTTCAATCTTTCCCAGCATCAGGGTCTTTTCCAATCAGTCAGTTCTCCACATTAGGTGGCCAAAGTATTGGAGTTTCAGCTTCAGCATCAGTCCTTCCAATGAGTATTCAGGACTGATTTTCTTTAGGATGGATTGGTTTGATTTCCTTGCAGTCCAAGGGACTCTCAAGAGTCTTCTCAACACCACAGTTCAAAAGCATCAATTCTTCGGTGCTCAGCTTTCTTTATGGTCCAACTCTCACATCCATGCACTTCTCTTGTGGGTCGACTGGTAAAGACTACTGGAGAAACCATAGCTTTGACTAGATGGACGTTTGTTGGCAAAGTAACGTCTCTGCTTTTTAATATGCTATCTAGGTTGATCATAGCTTTTCTTCCAAGGAACAAGCGTCTTTTCATTTCATGGCTGCAGTCACCATCTGCAGTGATTTTGGAGCCCCCCCAAAATACAGTCTGTCACTGTTTCCATTGTTTCCCCACCTATTTTCCATGAAGTGATTGGACTGGATGTCATGATCTTAGTATTCTGAATGTTGAGTTTTAAGCCAACATTTTTACCTCTTTCACTTCCATCAAGAGGCTCTTTGGCTCTTTACTTCTTCTTCGATTTCTGCCATTAAGGATGGTGTCATCTGCGTATCTAAGGTTATTGATATTTCTCCCAGCAATCTTGATTCCAGCTTGTGCTTCATCCAGCCCAGCATTTCACATGATGTACTATGCATATAAGTTAAATAAGCAGGGTGACAATACGCAGCCTTGACGTACTCCTTTCCCAATTTGGAACCAGTCTGTTGTTCCAAGTCCAGTTCTAACTGTTGCTTCTTGACCTGCAAACAGATTTCTCAGGAGGCAGGTCAGGTGGTCTGGTATTCCAATCTCTTTAAGAATTTTCCACAGCTTGCTGTGATCCACACAGTCAAAGGCTTTGGCTCTGCATACAAATGGGCATATCTTTCCTTTTTTCCTTTGCCTTTAGCTTCTCTTCTTTTCTCAGCTATTTGTAAGGCCTCCTCAGACAACTGTTTTGCCTTTTTGCATTTCTTTTTCTTGGGGATGGTCTTGATCACTGCCTCCTGTACACTGTCACAAACCATAGTCATGTTCATAGTTCTTTAGGCACTCTATCAGATCTAATCTCTTAAGTCTATTTCTCACTTCCATTGAATATTGTAAGGGATTTGATTTAGGTCATACCTGAATGGTCTAGTGGTTTTCCCTACTTTCTTCAATTTAAGTCTGAATTTGGCAATAAGGAGTTCATGACCTGAGCCACAGTCAGCTCCTGGTCTTATTTTTGCTGACTGTAGAGAGCTTCTCCATCTTTGGCTGCAAAGAATATAATCAATCTGTTTTCAGTGTTTACCATCTGGTGATGTCCATGTGTAGAGTCTTCTCTTGTGTTGTTGGAAGAGGGTGTTTGCTATGACCAGTGCATTCTCTTGGCAAAACTCTGTTAGCCTTTGCCCTGCTTCATTCTGTACTCCAAGGCCAAATTTGCCTGTTACTCCAGGCATCTCTTGACTTCCTACTTTTGCATCCCAGTCCCCTATAATGAAAAGGACATCTTTTTTGGATGTTAGTTCTAGAAGGTCTTGTAGGTCTTCATAGTACCATTCAACTGGTCAGCTTGGGCTGCTATAACAGATTACTGTAAACTGAGTGCCTTATCAACGAGAGACACTTACTTCTCATAGTTCTGGAGGCTGGAAGTTCAAGATCAGGCTGCCTGCCAGCATGATAGGTTCTGCTGAGGGCCCTTTTTTGGGTTATAGAGTGCCAACTTCTTTCTGTATTCTTAGGAGGCAGAAAGCAGGCTACAGAGTTCTCTGGGGTCTCTTTTTAAAATCCTATTTAAGTTTGCTCCAAAAGTTGCTCTGCTCCACCCAGATGAGCTAATCACCTTCCATCCCCAACTCCTAACACCATCACACTTGGGGGTTAGGATTTCAGCATGTGAATCTGAGGGGATACAAACATTCATTCCCTAACAAGAATATTGCAATAATTATAGACAGAAAATAAGCAAAGTGGTTGGTAGCAGTGGAGATGGAGTGGAAGAGGTCAGAGTCTAGGTGGTGCCAGTGGTAAAGAACTTGCCTGCCAGTGCAGGAGATGTAAGAGAGTAAGAGTCGCAGGTTCAGTCCCTGAGTGGGGAAGATCCTCTGGAGGAGGGCATGGCAACCCATTCCAGTATTCTTGCCTGGAGACTCTCACGTACAGAGGAACCTGGTGGGCTACAGTCCACGGGGTCACAAATAGTTGACACGACTGAAGCAACTTAGCACGCACCCAACGTAATTTCCTGGTCTAGTGGGTAAGCAGTTGAGAAGAAGGATCCAAGGGTAACTCCAGGAGTTCTGGGCTGGTGTCGGAAGGGGGGAGCTACTAACTGCTGTTGTGGGTAGGCTATGAGAGTGCAGGTCTCTGCAGTTTGAGAGGAGATGGTTCTGTTGTGGGTGTGTTGACTTTGAGCTCCTACTGGACCTCAAGGATGAGATGTGGAGTACACAGTTCAGGGGAGGAGTCTGGGCTGAGGATAGAAGTAAATGTGGGGATCTTGAACACACCAAAGCCAAAAGTTGATTGGATTTTCTGTTTTTCAGTTAAACTGCTGTTTGGTGTGGACCTGGCACGTAGAAATGAGGTGAGCGGTTTGAATGATATCTGAAGAATTTGCTAGTTACGCTACCTAGAGCGAGGTGGGGCAAGACGCAAGCGCTGCTAAGTGGAGTGGGAAGAAAAACCTCTTCCTTTCTTTTGCAATTTCATTTCGATTATTGCACACAGCACTTCAGTAGACATTCATTCCACAAACACCTGCATCCTTCACACGATTAAAAAGCCGTTACTGTTTCATTTTCAAACAGGCCCAAATGGAGGGAATTAGGGTTAAAAGAAGTGAAGTTCCATACAGCCTGAGAGTGCCAGGACAGAGCTTGGAGCCCACGACTCTGTCCCTGCACCCCAAGAAGCTCAGTGGTGGGTGGGGTTGGGGGGGGTCGGAGGAAGGTG
>NW_011494785.1:6744737-6754271 GCF_000754665.1 Bison bison bison | reverse complement strand
GCGGTGCTGTCTGCCTGCCTCGCTCTCCCAGTCCGGCTGCCGCGCGTCGCCCGCACACGCCGCCGCCATGGGCTCCTGAGGTACCCTGCCCACCTGCCCTGCGCTGGAGGCCCCGAGGCGGGGGGAGGTAGACGAGGGCTCTCGGGAGCGGAGGGGCTGCTCCGATCTGGAGGGGCCCGTTCGGGGGGTCGTCCCCGCGGGTCGCCGTGGCCGCAGGTCCTCAGGCGGGAAAGGGGACGGAGGCAGCTGTCTTGGCAGCGGAGGGAGGGGGCGTCTGCGCCCCCGCCGGCCTAGCCCTGCGCCTTCTCCCCGCCCTGCGAGGTCGCGGGGCCGCCCGTGGGTGTGCCCTGGCCCCCTCCTCGCCAACGTGGCGGGGCCCGCGCCTGGAGTGTAATCGGACCTGCCCGTGGGGGTGGCTCGGGGAAGAGGGGAGGCGGGCTGGACAGGCCCTTTGCAAGTGGGATTGTGTGCGCCTGGTGGGTGTGCTGGCGCCTGGCACGACCGAGTGAGTGGGGGAGCTCCTGTGCCGGGGTTGGGGGGGGGGGGTGGCGCGAGGGGCGAGCTGTAATCTGGGATGGTGGCTGGCCTGGCAAGGCCTCCCGGGAATGCGTGCATGAAGGTGTACACGGCTTGCATACAGGTCTGCAGTCTGGAGGGTCACCGGCAGGGACCTGGGGCTCCAAGGATGTTTTCTTGGGAAAGGACCCCCGAGACTGGTTTAGGGTGTGTGTATGCCTGCCCTAGGTGTCCTCCCTGGACTAGCTGCTGGGGTCTAGTGCTGATGGACTCCAGGCCAAGGCTAGAGGATAGGGTTGAGAGGTGGGCATGAGTATCAGTTCCCAACTCATATATGCCCTCTGGAGTTGTGTAAGGCCAGGCATTACACACACACACACACCCCCAGGGCACTGTGGGACTAAGCAGGTGTTTGCACAGCTGATACCTGCGAGTGAGGCAAAGGCCATATATTATTTATCTGACTGCTTGGTGCTTTATGTAAGGAAAGAAGCAGCAATCAGTGCCCTGGAGGCCCTTGTGCCGCGGAGGCGGCCAGGCAAACAAGCTCGCACACCTGCCGAGGAGGCACAAGGTCTCAGAGGTGTGACTCCTTCACAGGTTACCTGTGCAGCGTCCCTTCCTATCTCCTTTCCTTTTCGGTGTGCTGGAGGGTGCCGTGTGTGTGTGTGTGTGTGTGTGTGTGTGTGTATCAGAGCTTGGACTGTGGGTGGGAGGGGCCCTGCAGTCAGGCCTGCATGCCCATTTTATCAGGCTTTGAACATGGAACTCATGGTGCCTCTGGGATTCAGGACCTCTTGGGTCGGAGGGGGAATCCAACTTAAAACCAAGTAGTCACAATGATGTGAAAGATACAAAACAATAGGGGCACTGCAGAGTAGGTTCAGTGCTGGGGGAGGGGGCACATGGCCAGCAGAAAGGGCTCCAACATGAGGTGGGAAGGTGCAGAGAGAGCTGAGCTGAAATGGAAGGGTAACTAGCATTCCTGTGATGCTATGGTGCTTTCCATGTGTGTTTCCCCAGTTAGTTCTCTCTGAGGCTGTGAGAATACAGAACTGTTTGTTATCCCTCTTTACAAATGTGGAAAGCGAGACCCAGAGGGAGCACGTGACTCCTTGTCCATGTATGTGGGAGGCCCGGATGGAGTGGTCCATGAACCAGCACCACTCTCTTGCTGCCAGGTTTTGCTGCCTTGTAACTTACCTAGCTGGACTTCCTAGGTGGCTCAGGGGTAAAGAATCCACCTGCTAATACAGGAGATGTGGGTTTGATTTCTGGGTCGGGAAGATCCCCTGGAGTATGAAATGGCAACCCACTCCAGTATTCTTGCCTGGGAAAATCCCATGGATGGAGGAGCCTGGCGGGCTATAGTCCATACGGTCACAAAGAGTCGGACAGGACTTAGCAACTGAGCACGCACAGCTTACTGAGCATCTAC
Organism: Bison bison bison; assembly: GCF_000754665.1. Taxonomy (NCBI): domain Eukaryota; kingdom Metazoa; phylum Chordata; class Mammalia; order Artiodactyla; family Bovidae; genus Bison; species Bison bison. The sequence goes on along the minus strand of NW_011494785.1, from coordinate 6,752,317 downwards.
TATGTGCCAGGCACTATGCTAGGGGCACAGGGGTTTAAAGATGAATGGGACCTGGTGCCTGGCCTCTGAGGGCTTCTGGTCTGCTGGGAGATGGACGTAGATAGTGACCTCAATCCAGACACGAGGCCCTGATAGCTAGTGTGCGTGGGGAAGGCACTGTTAGCTCCCTCCAGGAACCTCAGGCGACCTGGTTCTTTTGTGCAGCCTAAGGGGGATGTGTTGTCAGTTGCTCCCACGTGGTAGTAGTGGGTTATACCAGGAACCCCATCTAAAGGTCGCCAAGAGGGTGGGAAGAAGAGCTTCAAGGCAGAATGGGTGCAAGTGATCTTGTCCTAGTTCGCTCGGGTTGGCCGAGTTCCGCGGAGCTCGGGCTTCTGTCTGGAGGCTGTTTTCTCCTCTGCCTTTGAGGTTTTGCTCCTGGTTCCTGGCGGGCCGGCCGTGCTCTCTTCCCTGAGAGGGGCTCCGTGCTATTTCCAGTCCCTGCTGTGCTCATTTCTCCCTGTGAATTCCCTGGAGTGGAAGCAGCCTGGGAAGGCAGAGGACAGCCCTTCATTGTTTTGAAACCAAGTAACTGTGAATGCCCTCCTCACTCTGCTGGGCCTGGAGACTGGGGATTTGGTGTGTGAGCTGTGGAAGCAGCTGGGCCCTGGAAAAGCTCTGGGGTGGGGGGGGTCTGCCGTTGAACCCTCATAGGTGGTGAACACTTGCTGAAGACCTACTGTGTGCCCAGCACTGTGCTGAGTCGTAGGTTGTGTCTCTTGCGACGCAGTGGTTGGCTGAGGCTGTCCACTGGGTAACAGATACATGACAGACAGTGCTCTGCTTGTGGTGAAGACAGAGGGCCCTAGCGGAGCCAGAGGACAATAGGAACAACAGCTCGTTTATTAAGCACTTACTGTGTGCCAGGCACAGTTCAAAGCGCTTTCGTGAATTACTGCCTTTCATCCCCCATCACCCAGTTAGGTGGGGACAGTTTTCTCCATGTTTTTCAGAGGAGGCAGCCTAGGAGGGTAAAGCTGTACTGGTTGGGGAGCTTACCCTGGAGCCCACGCTCTTCCCCACTAACCGTGGGGTGTGCCAGGCCTGGAAGGATAGGGATGCTCTGCCCAAGGAGAGAGAGAGGGCCTTGCAGGCAGAGGGAGCCCCTGGGCAGAGGTGCAAAGGCCTGAAATACCTCGCCTCCCAGACATGGCTGCAAGGGCCCGGGGCCTGAAAACCTTTGAAGGCCCTGCTAAGGAGTTCAGACTTGACCCCAGAGTGGCCAGCAGGGAGTCCTGAAGGTTTCAAAAAGGAAACGACATACTCAGCTGCGTATTCCAGGGCAGTATGTTGGTGCCTCTCCCCCTTGCTTCCTTCCTGCAGGTAACTCCAAGGACAATGGGCTTTTCTTCCTTTTGCTTTCCCTCAGGTCAGTGGCATCCTTTTGGTCCCTGTAGCCTTTCCCTTCTGTTCTTCCAGCAGCTTCTGGTCTTGACAGCCCTGTGTGATGCAGGACGGGCCTCTGGAGCCCACTGCTGTCATGGTGGTTCTGGCCTGGCCGCTGTGGCTGGTGGTGGGGGTGGCTCTCTGAGCTGGAACTTCGGTTCTTCCCGGCTCTTCTGGGCCTGGCGGGTCCTCCCTGACTTCTCACCCTGAGGATCTGGACTAAGTGGGCAGCCCCCTTCCCCATCTTGCGTCCTCCAGGCCCCCACGCTCATGAGTGCTATAAATACAGGCAGGGGTGGGGCTAGGGACATAGCGGGAAGTGGGCATAGAGAGCTGGGCTTATCTGCCTGATCCCACTTGTGGGTTCACGGAGGGCATGCCCGCCCTAGCCGCCTGCTTTGTTGGGTGTTGAGTAGCCAGCTGAGTGCCCCAGCCTGTCCCACCCTGCAGGGCTGAAAGACTAAGGGTCTTTGCACAGGATGTCCGGTGAAGCACAGCAGAGGGGGTCCACACCGGCATGGGAAGCCATGGGTGTAGGTCATGGGGAGAGGAGTCAGAGATGACTTTTGAGTGGAGTGCCTTGGGAGAGGAGGCTGAGGATTCAGAAATGGGACAGAAATGGTCACTGGGAACACAGGACCAAGAAGTGCCCCTTGGGGTCCCGGGGAGAGAGGGAGGTCAGCCAAGCCTTCTGGAGAGCGAATTGAGAGCTGAGGTTCAGTCTTCATTCTCATTAGCTGCATGGCCTTGGACAAGTTGCTGACCGGGTTTTGATTCCCATTCTTTAAAAATAGGGGGAGATGATGCAATTTCCTTCACCTGTGAAAGGGCAGGAGTACGAGAGCAGCCGTCACATGCCGACGGTTCTAATGTCTGTGTGGGGTTCCCACAGCACTCGGCCCATAGTACGTGCTCAGTAAACAGTGGCTTTTATTATTACCTTCCAAGCTGTTTTGCTTATTCAGGAAAGAGGTGTTGCACACCTGTGTGTCAGTGCAGGGAGCCGAGTATCCATCTAGGGAGAGAACCGCTCCAGGTGTCATGGGTACTCTGAGGGAACGTTGGGGCATTCCTGCCTGGGCAGGCACTTCTCTGACCAGGTAACATATAAGCTGTTACCTGGTGTAAATGGAAGTAGGTTCCAGGCAGAGGGAACAGCATATGCAGAGCAAAGGTCTGAGTTCTTTGTCTGCAAAACTATTTGGCATCAGGGCTCAGCACATAGTAGGCCCTCAGCACATAGTAGGCCCTCGGTTAATGTTAATTGAATGTGATCTTCTTGGCTCCAAGAGGACAGGAAGGGGAAGAAGTACAGTGTAAAGGGCCCAGGAGAGAAGATTTGGATGGTCCCCAAGTTTCAGGTTATCTCGTGTTCCCTCCCTGTCTTGTCTCCCTCTGCCAAGTGGCCTGCAGTTCAGGTACCTTAATTCAGTGCAGTTAAGCTGCTGGGTTGTCATCAGGGGCTCAGGCTTGGCCCCCACTTTGCCCAAGTCCTGGGAGGAGCGGCACTGGAATTAGGCAGCACTTGTTCACATTCCTGTTTGCTGCTGTTTTGGTGTATCTGAAACCCTATGCCAGGGCAGAACTTAGAAGGGTGGCATGGGCCTGCCTGTGTCTCATTGGTCGTTTTTCCAGTTTGGGGTTAATGGTGGCTCAGTGTCTGGCATGATTCCTTGCACAGAGTAGGTGCTGAAATAGTTTTTGACCAAACAAGCCAACACTTGGATAGCTTAATATCATTGCCACTCAGGATAAAGCTAGAATTGTTCTTGAGAAGTGACAGGTCAGAGCAGCATTGTTTATTAGTACTGAGCTTATATCAGAAATCGACAGGTACATTAGACAGCCTTGGGTCTGCCCAAGGGCAGGCTCTGTCTGATGGCCTGGAGGTCTCGGGCCTGGGCTGGGAGGCAGGAAGCCCCACAGTCACCTCCTTTTCCTTCTCTTCTGGGGCGGAAACCAGAGAGGGAAGATCCCACCCAGAAAGCCTTTGTGCCTAACCTGCGTCACTTCCAGCTTTACTGTGTTTTTATAAAGTTACACAGGACGAAATGAGCATTTCACGGAAAGCTTGCGATGTTTCAGCCTATGGAAAACAATAGGCATCTCTGCTTTTGAAAATAGTACTTGTTGGTTATAGTAAATTTGGAGCACAGAAGAGAGTGAAGGGTAAGAATAAAAATCACCCCGGATTTCCAATAACCAAGAAATAGTCACTGTGGAAAAGTGGCATAATCCTCCTAGGCATAATCCTGCGTTATCTCATTGTTCGTATCACGGCGGGGCACAGGCCTTTACCCATGCCATGAAAAAGGTAGCCATCAATGTGAAAGGATCGGAGAGGGGCTGAAGCAGTGCCTCCTAGTCCTTTGTGTCAAGCTTTCTGTGAGAAAGACGGGGTCCCCACCCTGTTTGCTGGATGGCCCTACGGTGTGAGGAGCAGGCAGAACCCTGCCCAGAGTCAGAGAGCCTGGTGCTGACCTTGGTGCAGTCACTTGCCCTGCAGTGGGGCTGCTCGTCACCTGCTGGCTGCCACAGGGCCCAGAAGAGGTCCTAGGTTAGAAAACCGTGAACCTCCTCCCACCCCCCAGAGGAGGGGCCTGGTTTCTGTTTTGGAGGGAGAAGCCGTCTTCATCGTCACGTGAAGATGGATGGAGAAGGGGTGTGTGTGTGTGCATTTTCTTTTCCAACCTGAAGTGTTTTTGGCGATCTTCCGGAAGACTTCAGTCTCCTGGTTGGGGAGCCATGATCTGTGGGCCCTGTAACTTCTGGCCAAGGGTGGTCCCAGGATGGCTGTCCCCCAGCCTCACCTCAAGGCAGGGGGTGGCGTGAGACCTCTAGAAGTTACCGCGTCTGTCACCCTGAAAGGGATTTTCAGATCTGACAGCCTCCGCATTGGGAGTGAAATGTGTGTGGAGGTTGGTACCTTTATTTTTCTCCTACTGCAGCCCCTGTGGACAGCCTGCACCCAGGGAGGCCCTGTTCTTCTGGCAGGTGGCTGGGTACCTCCATCCTGCTGGGCAGGGCTGTTCACCAAAGCCCTCTGGGTCATCACTTACAGGAAAGCTCCAGGCGAAAATAACTAACCCCATGGCGGCGGCTGCTGTAGCTGCTGGCAGAGCCCTTGGTCTCTATGTCTCTAGCAGCTGTGTATGTTATTTTCATCTAGAATGAACAGAGAACCTGAGATTCCACGAGCAGTCATTTCGGGTGCCTGCAGACACAATGATAGGTGTTGGTAAAGGGATGTGTGTGAAGAAATGAACGTTAATCAATGTTCTTATATTAATTGGTACTAATATTCCTAATCCTCACTGGGATTGGTGTAAGGCTTTGCAGTTTGTGAATGACTTTTCACAAATAACATTTCATTTAATCCTCCCAAAGGCCCTGGCATCTTGGAAATTTTGCGCCCATTTTGTAGACAGATAGACTGAGGCTCAGAAGGGTGAATTTGCCTAAGAAACTGTGAAAGGAAGCACCCAGGTTTTCAGTTTCAAATCCTGTGCCCTCGCTGCTCTGAGTGGCCCCTCCAGCACAGCCATGGCCCCCAGAGAGCCTGCAGTCCCACTGGGAAGCCTGGCAGGTAGAATTGCTTCTCAGACTTGGAAAGCGTGTTAATAGAGAATCTGGTTGAAGCTGTGGGGGCCCCAGGAGGCAGCCCTGTGCTCTGCCTGCCGGTGAGCTGAGGAGCTGAGACTCCCCAGGAAGAGGGCAGCTGAGCTGGGGCTCTGATGGACAGTGGCAGTGGGCAGGTGGAGGAGCCGAAGAAGGCTTTGCAGGTAGGGGGGCCACCCAGAGCACAGGCCTAGGCCGGTGAGTGGAGGAGCGGAGGGAGTGAGCTCGTCTGGAACAGTAGGTGTCAGGGCATCGCTTCCAGGAAGAGAAGTGTGTCTCCCCATGAGCTGGTCGGTGGGTTTTAAACAAACAGTATGTATGAAAGTCTGGACTTGACAAGGCGGTACGTATTTGCTTCACAAAGAAAGGTTGATGCACGGGGCAGTGGTGACAGAAGGTTAACAGCCGTAACCTCAGTGCATCTGAGTATGATTTGACTTGCAGGAGGCCCTGGCCATCCAGTCTGCTGGAGCAGGGCACAGGCTGGGAACGGGGAAGGCTGGCGAGCCTTCTGCCCCTCGAATGCTGCCTTTGGTTTGCCAAGAGGTATCTCCCACTCGACTGGGGCAGAAGACCACTTCTTCCATTTGCAGTTCTGGGTCGTTGAGCAGAATTTGTGGGGGTGGGAGGAAGCCCCACCCTGCCTGCTGCGTTTACCCAGCTGTCCTATCTCACAGGGAGGACGTGAGGCATCCAGAGGCCCGCCTCCGTCCTCTGCCGGCCGCCGCTTGATGAGCGAGGGTTGGGTGGCCGTGGCTGTTACGTAACAGGTCTGATGGACGCAGCAGTGAATGGAATGGAGCCTGAATGTGTCATGCAGGGCTGCGGTGTCCCTCCAGCTCATGCAGGTGCATGTCACTGGATCAGGGTGGCCAGACTGAAAGCACCCCGCCTTCCTGGGCTCCGCACTCCCACCCCTCCCCACCAGGCCTTCTTCGTGGTCTGCCCGCCCCTCCCCTGGCACCTTTGCCCAGAGAGACCAATTAAAGCTGGGTGTCGTGGTGACTGCGTCTTCATCCACACTCCCACTGGCCCTGGAACCAGAGCCTGTCTGTGCCAGGAAGGGCCGAGGGGGTGAGCAGGTCTGGCCCTTCACTCACAGGTGAGGAAATGCGAGTTCGTGGACCAGGGCACTAGCGAACCAGGGCCGCTCCAGGTTTAGAGCCATCTCCTGACCCAGCGCTCTCTGTCTGCTGAAAATGGGGCTTTACTGTCTCTTCATCTGGATGTCCGTGGGGCTACCTGTTGTCAGTATTTTCCTCAATAATTCGGCTTCTTTCTTGGATGAGCAATTAAAATGTATCCTGCGTCTCCAGCAGTGTTTTTAAAATTACAGATGCTTGAGGCTCTCACCCGGCAGTTGCACTTCTAGGAATTTACCCTACAGATGAAATTCCACGTGTACAAAGTGACTGTGCAGTTAGTCACAGCTGCCTCTTTTTTAATAGAACAAGGTTGGAAGCAACCTGAAAGTCCATCCGTAGAGGGCCAGGAACAAATTATGGTCCATCCACACCATGGACCACGATGCAGCCGTAAAAAGTTAGATGGAGACTGCTTGCCATCCACAGATACAGAGCAATCACCAAATGGATGTCTGTGAACGAGGCAGGTGCAGGACGTGTGTGTCTGCTGTGCCTCCGTCTGTGTGAAAGTGAAGGGAAGTGGAAAGTGCATTTGCTTCTGTGTGTGCTCAGGGTCTCTAGGGGTTCACACAAAGTCGGTGACTGGGGTGCCTCTGGGGTCGAGGTGGTGCCCGGGAGCTGTTCACTGGAGACCCCTCGTACCTTTTGAGTGCCGATTCATGTGACTATGTAACTTTTTCAAAAACTTAAAATGAATACAATTAAATAAACAAGAAGCACAGGAAATGTATCCTCACCTCTTGCCAATGCAGGAAGGCCAGGGCTACCCTGTCAAGGAGCAGCGTCCTCACTCAGGCCCCTGTTGTAGTTGTTATAGTCATGTCCAACTCTCTGCGACCCCATGGACTGCAGCACACCAGGCTTCCCTGTCCTTCACTATCTCCCGGAATTGGTTCAGACTCATGTCCATTGAGTCAGTGATGCCATCCAACCGTCTCATCCTCTGTCCCCCGCTTTTCCTCCTGCCCTCAATTTTTCCCAGCATCGGGATCTTTTCCAATGAGTCAGTTCTTCATAACAGGTGGCTAAAGTATTGGAACTTCAGCTTCAGTATCACCTTCCCAGTGAATATTCAGAGTTGATTTCCTTGGAATTGACTGGTTTGTTCTCCTTGCTGTCCAAGGGACCCCCTGACCATCAGTTAATCAAGAATGCAAGCTTGGGTCTCACGAAGGGGACCAGACGTGGAAGTTTGGGTGTTTCTTGGGAAGTCTGGTCCCTAGCCCCAGCCCTGGAGAAATGGAGCCCCCTTCCTCTGGTCCCTCTGAAGTACCGCTGTTGTCTAGCTTGGTATTTAAATCCCTGCTCTGATATGTTTGTTTTCTGACCCCTGAAATCTTCAGGGGTTCCCCCTCTGACACATGAATGAAGTCCCTGCCCCAGGCCCTGCTT
>NW_011494785.1:6737767-6744637 GCF_000754665.1 Bison bison bison | reverse complement strand
CAGGCCCTGCTTACTGGGCCCCTGGCTGAGCCACACTTGACTGGGCACCCTTTCCTCCAGGTGCCTCCTCGCCTGCCCACCTCCGTGCTGTTGCTCACGCCATTCCCTCTGCCTGCCTGCCTCTCCCTCCCAGGCGGTCTCCACGTGCCCAAATCCTATCTACCTCTGAAGGCCCAGCTCAGTTTCCACCTCCCTCTGCCCTCTGACCTCCCCGTTTCTTTATCTCTTCCTCTCCACTGGCACTTAAGCCTTTTACACTGCGTCCTAGGTGTGATTCCCCACTGGGCTGCAGGTTCCTTTAGGGCCAAGTGCACTTCACAGCCCCTGTTTTGTTAGATGTTTGCACTTTTGATAGAGGGGGTGAGTGGTGGCTGCCCTCTTCGTGGTGGGATCAGGAGCCGAGGCAGGGCAGGGCCTGTTTCACATCTGTGAACCGTGGTGCCTGGCACAGGGCGGGCGCAGCCTCGCGGCAGGAATAACAAATCTCACGGCCCAGTGCTCTGGGTGCATTCTTTCCCTGATCCTCGCAAGGACCCAGGAAATGCTGTGCTTTCCACTGTGGTTCCCCCGTAGGCTGAAGAAGCAGAGCAAACGTCGGGTCCAGGTCACACGGTGAGAAGCAGGATCGGACACAGGTCTGGCTGCCTCCAAAACTCCTGCATTGGATCAGTTTTTTCTACCCCTTTTCCCTGACTCAGCAGTGATGCCAGCAATCCCTTGGCCAACTCTCATCACCTGCCCCACTGGTCACGGGCAACCTTGCATTGTTATTTGAGTGTATTAATATCTTCTTCCCTAGTGGACTGTGAGCTCTTAAGGGCTAGAGCCTTGCTTGAGATACCCTTTGGACTTAGCACACAGAAGGTGCTTGAAGGTATATGTTCATTAACCTGCTATAGTAAAGTACACAGGTAGGTGTACAGTGCGATGATTTTTACATCTGTAAATACCCGTGTAAACCACTGTCCAGCTCAAGCTGCAGAACATTCCCAACCTCTCCCTGGGGCTCCCTGGGGCCTCCTCCAGGTCAAAACCTCTGAGGGAACCACTGCTCATACCTCACCACTATTGACTGGATCTGGCCTTCTTGAAAATGGAGTCATGTCTTTAGAAGAGTCACCCAGGTTGTGTTGAGCAGTCCTTGCTCACTGCGGCATGGAAGTCCACGCTGTTTCAATATACAGTTGGTTCTTGAACATGGCTTTGAACTATGTGGGTCCACTTACCCATGGACTTTTTTTCAATAAATGTGCTCACAGTGCTGCCTGATCCATGGTTGGTTGAATCTACAGATGTGGATGCAAAGGGCTGACTGTAAGTTATGCGTGGATTTTCCACGCCTGAGGGCTGGAGCCCCTCACTCACTGTTCATGGACCACTGTTTATTCACTCTGAGGTTGGGCATTTGGTTTGTGTCCAGGTTTTGGGTGTTTTAAACAGGGCTGCTATGAAATGTCTTGTTCTTATCTGTGGGACACACGTGGATTCCTGTGGGGTGTGCACCCAGGGTGGAATGCTGGCTCAGCCCACTCAGTACATACATGTTTTCATGAATGACCTTCAGGCTGGGATTTCTCACTGGGTACCCAGGGCTGAAGCTGGACTTCTTGCCAGAGGAGTCCCAGGGGGTCGGGGCAGGTTCAGGGGTCTCAGCTTCCACAGTCTGTTCTTCCGGGCCAGCGGGACTATTGAGGTTGAGGGTTTCTCATCCCAAGGGAACCCATTTGCTCAGGGCTGGATTGGGTTTAGCTGGCTGAAAAGGTGGTTTCATTAGAGGGACACAGAGTCTAGTTAGAGAGGCTGAGCACTGGCCCATCTGTTCTCAGTTTGGGAGAAAACTGTAAGGGTCAAAATTTGGCCTGGTATGTATTGGAAAAAAACAAAACAAAACTTAATTACAAGGCTGAATTAAGTAAGCTCTTGCTGAAGGATTTTGGATTACTGTGTTCTCTTTCATTTCTGCACCTACCCCCTGTCCCTACCACCAAGTGAAGGATAGATACACGATTGGATGGTTTTTCTTTCCTGTTGAGAGATTCGTGGGAACTTGGCCCCAGGAGAAGAGGAACAGATGCCGAGCCACTGGAGTGGCCTTGGCTTGTCTGTGTTGATCCCAGGGGAGTGGGACCGAGAGACAGGACCCTGCCCCCTCGGGAGGGCATGTGATACTCTTTCCGGAGGCTAACCAGGCAGAACCGCCCAGCCCCTGGCTGCTCTTTCCCTCTAATCCCCTCTGGAGAAAGGCCAGGCTGAGGGCTGCTGACCTGCTCTGATGTGGGTCAGCCTCCCCCAAAAGGCAGCCACCCAGAAGTTCCCAGAGCAGATAGCCCCCGGAGACCGGAGGGCCCGTCATCCCCCCGGTGGCCGAAGTGGGAGCAGTGGCCAGTTCAGATTAACCGTGCTCAGATCAAGTGCTGCCTAGTGAGCTCTGCGAAGGTGAAAGTTTCTCCATGGATCTTAAAGAGCTGAAATCCCTCCCAGGCTGTGTTAATATTCCAGAGACGTGCTGGTGAGCGTGTTGGAGCCCAGCTTGGCTCATGGGTGTATAGCAACCGTCCGAGCAAGCACTTCGTGGCTGCAGCTCAAAAGGGTTTGGATCGGAACCTATATGAATGAAAATATGACCTTGGAAGGTTTAAAACAGAGCCGACCACTGGAGACAGGACTGGCCCAGGTCTCAGAGACTGTTGGGTGGGTGCCTTCCCACCCTGGCCAAAGGAGGGAATGCCTGTGAAACAGGAGCGAATTGTCACAGATAATGCCATGCCCTCCTGACCCTGTCCTCGGTGCTGTGTAGTAACTTGTTTATTCCCTACAGTTCTCTCGAACCTAAGTGTGGCTGCAGCCCCATCTTAGCACTGAGGAAGCTGCAGCAAGGAGAGGTTGTGTAACTTGCCCACAGACACAGAGTGAGTAGGTGATGGGGCTGGAAGTCAAGTCCTGCTGTCTGACTCCAGAGCTCACGGCTCTTTAACAGCCCTTGGAAATCCAGGGCCTGACAGGACGGTGCAGGCAGCGTGAGGAGCCTTTTACCAGGATTCTGTGGGCAGATGGCCTTAGCCCTCCAGACCCCTGTTTTCCTCATCTGTAAACTAGGTGTATTAATTTTCCACTGCAGCTGTCACAAACTGCCAGCAACTTAGTGACTTAAAAGATGAATTTGTTATCTTTGGGTTTTGCAGTCAGAAGTCTGAAATGTATTTCAGGGCTCTGAAGTCAAGGCGTTGGCAGGGCCCCATTCCTTCTGAAGCCTCGAGGGGGGAGAATCTATTTCCTTGCCTTTTCCAGCTTCTAGAGGCCACTTGCATTCTTTGGCTCAGGGCCCTTCCTCCAGCTTCAAAGCCTTTATTTTCCCCTCTTGTAAGGACCCTTGTGATTCTGTCTGGCCTACTCAGATAATCTGGGATAATCTCTTCATCTCAAGAGCCTTAATCACACCTGCAAGGTTCCTATGGCCATTTAAGGTAAAATGTTCACAAGTTCAGGTGAATATCTTTGGGATGCCATTGTTCAGCTGTCCACACAGGAAATCTTCAGGGGACACGAAACGGCGAGATAGCGCCCAAGCATGGAGTGAGATGATAGAATAAAATCTGGGTGAGACGGTAAAATACCTAAGTTCCAAGGCAGGTGGCTGAGTCTGGGGACTATACATAGCTCTGTAGCTTTTCTGGAAAAGGTGGGTGTCTTCAGAACGGGAGTCAGCCAGAAGATATCTTTCCCAGAGAAGGACGGGGTGGGGCTCTATTAGCAGCCGTGAGCGTCTGCGTCACTCCGGGTTGTTTGCTAAGCTGTGGTGTGGTTCATCAAACCTGCCAGGGCCTGGTTGAATTTGACTTGAGACCCTCCCATCTCCCTGTACGCTGATCCTGTGACCTCAGGTGCCCTTCTGGGGGCTGATAGGAGGCGTGGAGGACATTCATAAACCAGCACTCCTCGCTTGTGTGCTGGGTTTGCCTGACCTTGTCCCCCCTGTCCCGGGCTTTCTGCACCTGCCAGGTGAGCTCTGCCCAATCTTGTGGCTTGCTGCTCCCCGAGGCCCTTCCAGAAGACCCTGTTACCCTGCCAAGATGGTGTGACTCCAATCAAACCCACTCCACACGGCTGTCAGGAGTGCTTTGTCCACTGTAGAGTCCACAGGCCACCTGTCAGGCAGGACGCAGTGCCCCTCACCTGACAAGGTGTCCTGCTCTGGGTGCACCCCGCTGAGTGTCCTTGTCACCGTGTCCCCACAGCAGTCATTCAGCAAGCACATTTCATCATGGTACTTAGTCCCTGCCCTCATGGAGCCCGACTCACAGGATGTTAAGGGAACAGATTTAATGCCACTTGTGGTAGATAATGGGAAAGGCCAGGGAGGACATGCCATGTACAAGCAGCTACAAAGGCAGGGAGGAGGGGGAGGTGGTAAAGATCCGGGGGCAGGTGGCACAGGAGAAGGTGTTCTTCGTGGGGTTGGTACAGGGCTGGTGGGTGGTGTCATAGAATGTTAGAGTTGGAAGGAGTTGCAGAGCCCGAACATTCATTTGGTTTCCCCCGCCTTTATCCAGCCAAAGCCTGTTGAGTGCTGACCACATCCAGGCTCTGAGGTAGGTGCTAGAGATCAGAGCTGCACATGAGACATGGCCTCTGACCTCCACAAGCTTGCAGGCTGACTGGGAAGAAGACAAGAAAGAGTAAACCACCTTCCAGAGGTTCCTCAACCAGTGTCTCTGCACCAGGAGACCTTTAGCCCTGTTGTATTGGGAGCTTCCTTCTTTTGGAAGCAGCCAGAACATTTTGCTATCTTGTGCCAGTTGGTTCAAACATCCCTATCTTGGCAGGTTCTCACCTTCCTGTTGCTTACACCAGGTGGACTAAGTTCTGATGGAGCACTTGGGACAAATCCCTTTGCTCTCAGTGGTGTGGCCTCTCCACATTGGAAGACGTGTGTGAGACAGTGTAACTCAGCCTCCATCCTTTGCCCTGGCCTATCCTTTCCTCCAGCCAAACATCGAGGTCCTTCAGCAGAACTCTGAATGGCGAGGAAGGGACCAAGTGACAGAAAGCCGGCGGCCTGCATTATGTGGCTTAATGCCTGGCGTTTATCAGTCATCTGATTGATCCTTCTCTTCCAGATCCCTGCTGTGTATCTGGTGCTATGCCAGGCTGAGAGATAGATGACTCAGGTGTGGGGAGACGGGAACATTGTCGGAACAAACCTCATGGAGACAGCTGGGAGGGAGTGAGCCGGCCCTCACGGAGGCTGTGATGCTGAGGATGGCTCATGAGTGAAAGTGGTCACTTGCCACAAGGACCAGGGCTGAGAGGAGGGTGTGTTGGGACCGGGGCCAGGCCACATGTAGAGGGACCCTGTGTTGCCAGCACTCAAGGAGGAGGCAGGGAGGGAGGCTGGGGCTTGGCTGCCAAGGGCTCTGGACCTCTGCATCCCACCATCAAAGCCTAATGTATTCTTAGATAATTTCAGATCAGGAGGAGGGATGTGGGCATTTTTGAAGATAAGTGAAAAAATAAACCACACTTGATTCCTGCTTCCCGCAGCATCACCTCCCCGAAGTGTTGGAGGATGGTCAGGGCCGTGTCCCTTCTCCTCCTTCCTGGAATCCAGAACGCTTGAAATCCCAAAGGTTCTTCCTAAGTCTGCAGCAAGCTAATTTTGTGGCAAAAATCTGACCTGAATTGATGCGAGACTAATTATGGTCTTTAAAAATATCTCACCTTTCTCTGTGGAAATACTATGTGTTTGATTTGGGGGTGCCACCCAGACCCCTCTAGGAGTGTTACCACGTAACAGCACCATGCACACGTGCTAAAGTCGCTCCAGTCGTGTCCGACGGGAGTCCAGAGGGTCGCAAAGAGTCGGACACGACTGGAGCGGCTTCACTTTCACTTTTGACTTTCGTGCATTGGAGAAGGAAATGGCAACCCACTCTCCAATGGGCTGCTGTCTGTGGGGTCACACAGGGTCAGACACAACTGAACTGAAACGACTTAGCGACAGACTGTAGCCCACCAGGCTCCTCTGTCCGTGGGATTCTCCAGGCAAGAATACTGAAGTGGACTGCCCTTTCCTCCTCCAGGTGATATTCCCAACCCAAGGATTGAACCCAGGTCTCTTCTGTCTACTGCAGTGGCAGATGGGTTCTTTACTATTAGTGCCACCTAGGAAGTTCATAGAAAGAAAAAGAAAGTGAAGTCTGACTCTTTGCGACCCCATGGACTGTAGCCTACCAGGCTCCTCTGTCCATGGAATTTTCCAGGCAAGAGTACTGAAGTAGGTTGCCATTTCCTTCTCCAGGGGATCTTCCCAACCCAGGGATCTAACCTGGGTCTCCCGCATTGCAGGCAGACGCTTTCCTATCTGAGCCACCAGGGAAGCCCATACAGCACCACAGTTCAGTTCAGTTCAGTTGCTCAGTCGTGTCCAACTCTTTTCGACCCCACGAACCGCAGCACGCCAGGAGTCCACGTCCGTCACCAACTCCCGAGTCCACCCAAACCCATGTCCGTTGAGTTGGTGATGCCATCCAACCAATACAGCACCACAGTCCTTCCTTATATCTGAACAGCTCTTGAGTTGGTAAACTCTTTGGCCCAAGGGTCCTGCTTACAGCATGGTGCACCCAGAAAACCAGTTCGGTCACCTGCCCAGTCACTGCTGGGTAGCGGCACCGAGATTCTAGCCTGGCTTCCCTGACTCAGAGCCTACGACCGAGTGCAGCAGGGGCAGGCGAATAAGGCCCACGTTTGGGGCCACCTTGCTGCTAGTGGGCTGCCGGAAGAGAGAGGCAGGACCAGGCCTTGACTGTGCTTCCATTCTGGTTCAGCCTGGGACTGAGGGAGGCGGGAAGACAGAAGCAGAGAGACTGA
>NW_011494785.1:6734243-6737667 GCF_000754665.1 Bison bison bison | reverse complement strand
AGAGAGACTGAAGAGAAAGTTAGGAGCCGTGTCAGTGACTGGCTTTTCCCACTGCTTACAACATCACTTCAGACTTTCTTTACTCACATGTCCCTATCAGTAAAAGAACTTTGGGGACATGTGCCCCCATTATATGGATACTGTTGTAGTTATTATATACTTGTATTTTCTTATTGTTACATTGCAAACTTTGGAGAAGGAAATGGCAACCCACTCCAGTATTCTTGCCTGGAGAATTCCATGGACAGAGGAGCCTGGTGGGCTACAGTCCATGGGGTCGCAGAGTCGGACACGACTGAGCGACTAAGACACACACATACATTGCGAGCCTAGTCACTCAGTTGAGTGCCATCTCCTCTTGCAGGGGATCTTCCCAACCCAGGAATTGAACTCAGGTCTCCTGCATCTTCTGTGTTGGCAGGCAGATTCTTTACTGCTGAGCCACTGGGGAAGCCAGTGTTTACACAAAAACTGTAAAGATACACTGTTACAATACATGTATCATAAAACCTACACTAAAACTGGAAATCAGAAGATGAGTTAAAGATGTAATGATTTTTAAAAATTGTTAGTAGTTCAAAAACCTTCTGGCTTCATGTACTTATTTTTGGAAACTGTGCTCTGATGCTGTGGGAGAGACCAGTTTGTTTAGTTACTTTGTTTTAATGGCTGCCCTCCCTGAAAAAGATCCCTGCCTGGGACACGTAGCTGCACACAGAGGAAACGCATCACTGGCTTGTTTTCTAAATCGGGTTACTCATTTTTCCATCCCATGCACGCGTATGCAGAGGATTTGTTGAAATTTGGCTAGTACATTTCCATCCTCCCCGAGGCCAATCAGATGTTCCTGTAAACTAAATGGAAGGTATTTTAAAGTTCTTAACGCATGAGTCCAAAACCCACTCAGATGCTTTGGAAATTTTTAAACAGATTAGAAAATTCTGTTACGTAGGCTTTTAGGAGCTCAGATATGAGCATTTTTTTAAGTTTCAGCATATTGTTTTGGATGACATACTTTTGTAACAGAAGTGTTTTATATATACTTTTCTGGAAACCTCTGCCCTAACTGAGGTTTCTTTTAAAGAGCAGTTCCTTTCTCATTGACTGTGAGAACAAGCCTTTCCTGTGAGGGACATGTTAAACATGCTTAAAGATGTTATTAGGCTTCCCTGGTGACTCAATGGTAAAGAACCCGCCTGCTAAAGCAGGAGATGCGGGTTTGATCCCTGGGTCAAGAAGATCCCCAGGAGAAGGAAATGGCAACACACTCCAGTATTCTTGCCTGGGAAATCTCATGGACAGAGGAGCCAGGCAAGCTACAGTCCATGGGGTCACAAGAGTCGGACATGACTTAGCCGTTAAAATAGCACCAAAAGATGTTTTTGAAACATCCTTGGGAAGCATATCTCTGACAGCCAATGGTCACAGGGAAAAATGGGCAAGTAGAACTTTTTTTTTTGGTTAAAGAAAGATGTGTTGAGGTCAGTGATAAGGTTTGACAAATCTTTTTGATTGTGTTTCTACAAGATAACCAGTAAATCTCTGATAGAGATGCTTTCCTGAGTCAGCGCCCATCTCATTACAGATTTGGTGGGAAATTCTCCTGTTCTGTGGTCGGAAACTTTATTATGAAAAGTGTCTAACGCAGGGAAGTAGAGCGCCTAATAGACTATGTTTCTACCTGCCAGTCACTCAGCTGCAACAGTTAGTGACATCTGGCAGCCTTGTTGGCATCTGTCTCTTTCCCGCTTTCCAAAGAGCAAAATCCCAGCTGTCATGTTCTTTTTCATCCTGAAGTAGTTCAGTATGCATCTCTACTTGATAAGGACCTTTTAAAACCTTTTAAATTTTGAAATAATTATAGGCTCATAGGAAGTTGCAAAAATAGTACATAAAACCCCATGTACCCTTCCTCCGCCAAGGCTAACATCTCAAAATTGCTGTAGGCCAATATCAAAACCAGGATGTGGACATTAGTATAGTACTGTTTTTTGAAAATATTTATTTATTTGGCTGTGCTGGGTCTTAGTTGCAGCATGTGAGATCTTTAGTTGAGCCGTGAAAACTCCTAGTTGCTTCATGTGGGATCTAGTGCCCTGACCAGAGATTGGAACCTGGGGCCGGTGCCTTGGGAGCGTGGAGTCAGCCACTGGACCGCCAGGGAAGTCCCTATGGTACTGTTAACCAGACAGCAGTTGTTGTTTAGGCACTAAATCGTGTCTGACTCTACAGTCCATGCACTGTAGCCCACCAGGTTCCTCTGTCCATGGGATTTCCCAGGCAAGAATACTGGAGTGGGTTGTCATTTCCTTCTCCAGGGCGTCTTCCCAACGCAGGGATCAAACCTGCATCTCCTGCACTGCAGGCGGATTCTTTACTGCTGAGCCACCAGGGAAGCCCAGCTAGACAGCAGAGGACAGACCTACTCAGTTTTCACTGTTTTCTTGTGTGTGTCCTTTTTTGCAGTTTTCACGTGTAGTCTCATGTAGCCACCACCACTGCAAGATACAAAGTGTCTCTCCGCCTGGAGGGACCTCCCGAATTTCCCTCTGTGTATATGTGCGCCCACTTTCCTTGTGCCTTGGCCAACCACTGAGCTGTTCTCCATCTTTATGGATTTGTGGTCTTGAGTATGTTATATAAACGGAACCAGGCAGTATGTGATATTTTGAGACTGGCTGTTTTCACCAAACAGTACCTCGGGATCTGTTTAGACTCCCGCCTGTGTCAATAGTTTGCTCCTCTTTGTCGCTGAGTGGCGAGCCACGGTCTGGATGCACCAAAAGTTTAACCTTTCACCTGTAGAAGGATATCTGGATTGTTTCCATGTTTCCATGACAGTTACAAAGGCAGCTGCTGCAAACATTTCGTGTATAGGTTTTTGTGTTAATGTACGTTTTCATTTCTCTAGGATAAATGTCTAAGAGTGATTACTGAGTTGTATGGTAAGTGCGTGTTAGTTTTGTAAGAAACTGCCAGACTCTCTTCCAGAGCAGCTCTACCTTCTCATACTGCCTCCAGGAATGTGTGTGTGAGCCAGTTTCTTTGCATCCTCACCTACGTTTGATGTCGCTATTTCGTATTTATATGCGGGTAGTGATACTTGGTTGTGGTTTTAGTTTGCATTTTCCTAATTGCTAATGTTGAACAGCCATTTACATGTTGGCCATGCTACTTGTGTGAAGTGTCTGTTTGTATCTTCTGTGAATTTTCTGACTGAATTGTTTGGTTTGTTTTTTTTTTTTTTCTTTTTACTGTTGAGCTTTGAGCATTCTTGCTATATTTTATATTCCAGATGCTGGTTATTTGTTGGATACGTGGCTCAAAGATATTTTCTTCCACTCTGTGGCTTGTTTTCTCATTCTCTTAACTATTTTCTAAAGAGTAAATGTTTTTAATTCATGGAACATAATTTATTAGAGTA
>NW_011494785.1:6723443-6734143 GCF_000754665.1 Bison bison bison | reverse complement strand
TTTTTTTTTTTTTTTTTTTCTTTTTACTGTTGAGCTTTGAGCATTCTTGCTATATTTTATATTCCAGATGCTGGTTATTTGTTGGATACGTGGCTCAAAGATATTTTCTTCCACTCTGTGGCTTGTCTTTTCATGCTGTTCACATAATCACAGCATAAAAGTTTTTACTTTTGGTGACGTCCAGTCAGTTTTTCCTTTTAGAGGGTCATGCTTTTGGTGTTAAGTCTAAGAACGCTGCACCTAGCCCTGTGTTTGAAAGATTTCCTCCTGTGTCTTCTAAAGGTTTGTAGTCTTATGTTTTGCATTTTTAAAAATGATTTATTATTTTATTTTTGACCGTGCTGAATTTTTGTTGCTTCTCACATGGGCTTTCTGTAGTCAAGGGGAGTGGGGGCTACTGTTTGTGGAGGTGCCCGGGCCTCTCCTTGTGTTTTCCTTGTGGAGCACGAACTCCAGGTGTACACACGTCAGTAGTTGCCCTTGGTCTCTAGAGTAAGGCTAGTTGTGGTGCGTGGGCTTAGTTGCTCTGTGGCATATGGGGTCTTCCTGGACAAGGGATCGAACCCATGCCCCCTGCATTGGCAGG
Source organism: Bison bison bison (assembly GCF_000754665.1). NCBI lineage: Eukaryota > Metazoa > Chordata > Mammalia > Artiodactyla > Bovidae > Bison > Bison bison. The sequence continues at coordinate 6,733,557 of NW_011494785.1, read as the reverse complement.
CAGATTCCTATCCACTGAGACACCGGCTAAGTCCCTGCATTTTGCATTTAAATCCGTGATCATGGTGTAGAGTTTAGGTTAAGGTTCTTTTTTTTTTTTTTTTTTCGTCTCTGGATATCCAGTTGTTCTAGCTAGTACTATTTATTGAAATGATTATTCTTCCTCCATTGATAAACACTTTTATTTTTGCAAAGCTACTGTGCACCTAAAGTGGGCTTCCAAGGTGGCTCAGCAGTGAAGAACCCACCTGCCAATACAGAAGATGCAGGTTCGATCCCTGCATTGGGAAGATGCCCTGGAGGAGGAAATGGCAATCCATACCCGTATTCCTGCCTGGAGAATCCCATGGACAGAAGAGCCTGGTGGTCTATGGTCCATAGGGTCACAAAGAGTTGGACCTGACTGGAGCGACTTAGCACATGCGCCTAACAAAATCGGCAGGAATTCTCGTGTGCTATCTATTTCAAAGATGTCTTCTTCTATTTTTAATTTATTTTTTATTTCTGTTAACTTCTTATTTTATGTTGGAGTATAACTAATTAACAATGTTGTGATAGTTTCAGGTGGACATCAAAGGGACTCTGTCATACATACACACGTATCCGTAAAGATATCTTTTTACATCACTGGTTTGTTAACAGAAACTCAACAAAGTCCACACGTTACATTTAGTTGTAATGTCTCCTTGGCCTCTTGTTCTATTACTGCCCCTCAGCCACCTTTGTTTATAAGCCATTGATTCCTGGGAGAAACCAGGTTCTTCGTCCTGTAGATGCTCCCACGGTCTGGCTCTGCTGCTGCTTCTTCATGGTATCATTTCATCTGTTGTGCTCCCCTCTGTATCTCCTGATAGTGGTGGTTAGTTCTAGGGATTTGCTTTGATTCCAGTTCACTTTTGGGGTGAGGGTCCTTCCTAGATGATGTCGTGTGTGCCCTGCGTACCCCATGCCCCTCTTCAGTGATGTTGACCTTGACTGTGGCCTGTTCCATCCCTTATCAGATTCCCCGTAGCCTCACCCAGTGGTTTTATCAGCCACTGATCCATATCTGTGTCCATGGTTTGTATTCGGAGTTGCAAAATAGTCATTTTTTGGTTGCATTCTGTCTCCCTTTACTAACGGGACTTGTGTAAAGTGGAAACTCCCCTGACAATGATGTCGTTACCCTCAAATATTATAGATGAAGCAACTGAAGCTCTGAGACATGAAGTCGAGCTTGCAGGTGGTGGAGTCCAGTAGGAACTCGGCTTGGTGACCTCACAGCTGGAGCTTGGGTGTGCTCCTTGGAGCTCTGCCCAAAGCCCCTGCCACTTTGAAGCCTTTCCCGACCCCTCTCCCCAGCCTTTGCCAAGGTGGTTGGCGCTTCCTCGGGGCTCCCTGGGTAGTGGGCACTCCCTTGTGCAGTGTGGTGGGGGCAGGCCTCCAGGTCCCCCAGTCACGTAGAGCAGGCATGTAGAGGAGCCGTGAGTCCTTGAACCTGCTCTTCCATGCCCAGCACAGTGTCCAGAGGCCTCAGGTCGTGTTTGCTGGAAAGATGACTCCAGTGTCTCCCCTCAGGCTCTCTACATGACCCTGGCAGTTTAATTTCAGTCGATTAAGAACATACAGGGCACCTGCCAGAGCTGAGGTTCTGAGCTCCATCTGTGTGTCTGCCTCCCTGTGGTGTGTGTGGGCTGTGTGGAGAAAAGGCAGCTATTGGGGTCCTTTCCCCTGGGGAGCAAAACCCCCCACTTCTCCCAGTTCTGAGGTGTCACCAGGCCAGGATCCTGCTCGCTTGTGGGGTCCAGGCAGGCAGAGATCCTTTCCAGGAAGGTGCCTGTCCCATGTGTGAAAGGATGGGACCCAGTGCCCGCCCCCTCCTGCCAGCGCTCACACTCTGTGAAGTTTGCGGGGTTTAGCGCCATGAGCTGCCCAGGGTCCCAGAAGCAGGGCGACCCCTGAGAGCCACCTTCACTTGCCTCTCTCGGTGCTGGGGACCTTGCCCCTGTAAGTCAGAACACTGCCTGAAGTATTTGGGGTTTATTACGAAAATCCTAGAGTTATTTGGTGGTACGCCCAGAAGTATTTTGGGGGTTATTATGAAAGTCCTCGAGTTGTTTGGTGGTACCCCCGGAAGCTATAAAAACCCAGTTTCACATTGTTCTCCTCATCTCTGAGATGCAGACAGTCCTACTTACTTCAGAGTTGCTGTGAGAAAAGGCATGAGATCATGTTGGGGGAAATGGTTTGTAAACAGCGAGGGCCGCCTGAGAACGAAGTCAGTGGTCTGTAAATCACGGGGCCCCAGCACGAGACATGGTCAGAAACGTGGCCAGCATGGCTCAGGCCGCAGGAGCGCCCGCCGAGGCCGCAGCTTCCTCTCCTGGGAAGTACCTCCCTCCCCTTCCTGCTAGAGTCAGGGCCCTGGTGAGACGGCCGTGACCCCCGTCCTGGAAGGGGGCTCTGGAGCCCGCGGTGGCAGCTCATCCACGGCCCCCCATTGGTAGATAGTAGGCATCTGGAACATATTCTACTGAAGTCCTGGGTCTGATTTGGGGGCAAGTCACTCACCCTCTGAGTGGACTTCTTGGGAACTAGATGACCTACATAAGGAGAGCACTCAAGGGAGAGGAAGCAAAGCCCAGCAGGAAACCAGCCACACTGAATAGATGCCCTAGTGGGTCACCCCTTAGCGGGGCCAGAGCTCAGCGGTTACCCCGTCTCGGGAGGTCTATGCACAGTCCCGTCAGCACCGCTGTTAGTTGAGGGCAAAATGGCCTTTGACACACCCAGCCCTTGCTCAGAAGGGGAAGATGGAAGCGTGTCTGTACTTCCTGAACCCCCCCTTCCCGTTTCCTTGTGTTTGTTCATTTAATTTGGGATGACAGACAAAGATGATGATTTACAATCCAAATCTTCTCTTTTAGGAAATACTTCTGGCACTGGTTTTCAGTGTTGCAACCATACTTCCAGGAGCTATTCTGAGACTTGTCACCGTGTCTCTTTTTCAAAGCGCCACCAGTCTTTATATAGACACCTTCAATTTTGAGTTTCTTTATATAGATGCCTTCTCCACTTTTGAGTTTTTAATCGAGATTCTTCTCTCGGTTGGTGCGTTAGAGATTGTTTATTTTTACAGGAAAATAAAAACATAGGGGGCTCTTCCAGGGTAAAAACATATAGCTAAGAGCAGACGTGACTCAGACGGGGGCCGAGGGGTGGGGAGATGTGGGCAAGAATTCTCTTCTTCATCTCAGGGTCAGGATCCACCCTGGGAAGGCCCCAGGAAGCCTCAGATGGGGAGGGCTCTGGGAGAGGTCATCTGGGCTGACTGCAGGGTTCAGGCTGAGATGGTTGGGTGTGGGGGATTGGCCGTTTTCTGGGTCGGGCAGTGGAGACCCTCTGGGGTCCACTGAGCCTGTGCAGACACACAGCTGGTCGTGGTGGAGCTAAGATTTGAGCCTCAGCCAGGGCTCTTTCTGCTCTCACCTTCGTATCTGTTTGCATCAGTGGTTGGACGGTCACCTGGTCCGTTGCAGGTTAGTCTGGGGCCTTTGCTGCATGGAGGCTCCGTGACCCCAGGATGGCATTGTCCAACCTGTCAACAGGTGGCAGCGCTGACAGGGACTCCCGTCAGGGCCGTGGGTCTCGGCGAGTCTGTGGAGGGGAGTGACCGCTCCTCCTAGAGCTTTCCAGGTGCTTCTGATGGAATGGCTTCACTCTTTGAGAGTGGTGCCAGCCCCCAGCCTGGCATTGGTCCTTGTTTGTAAACTTGCCAGGAGAACTGTAACAACAGTTCTTCCTGTAATATATGGTTTTCTTCCAGCGTGAAACTATTAATTTGTTACCCCAGGTACTGAAGTTGCTACCAGGAAGTGTGGGGCCGACATGGCAGCCCACGTGGGGTAACTGCCCGGGACGCTGGAGTGCCATCCTGTGCCCCACCCACCCCGTCTTTACTTTCCCCACCCAGAATCTTCCTTTATGTCAGCTGTCTCGACCCTATTCTTTGCTTCTCTCTGACGTACCTCAAATTCCTTTTGAAATAAGGAGTGGAAATCGATGGATGATAAAATAAACATTATAAATGGTCTTGGTGCTAAGCTTGCTGCTGGGGATTCCGAGATGGAAAAGTGGTCTTGCCTTGGAGAGTGGGCGGACTTAGGAGGGTAAATGCAAGCAAATGACAGCAGCAGCATGTGTCACGTAGGGCAGCAAAGGCGGGTGAAATGCACGGAAGTACCTAAATGGGGAAAGTGATCAGGGCAGGCTTTTAGGACGAGTGGTCCGTGAGCTAAATTAAAAGGTGAGCAGTTTGCAGGTGGGGAAGGGCCACAAAATCTCCAGCACAACACAGCTGGTTGGTGAGGACCAAGTGTCAGCGTTAGGGAAACTGGGGAGAAATGGCAGAGGAAATACACCTGCCGTTAGAGGGGGTGCCTCAGGGCTAGAGTGACCCTGCTAGACCCCAAGTGTAGAGATGGGCGGGGCCCGCAGACAGTCACCGAACACCAGCTGCGTGTGTGCCCGTGCTGTTCCAAGGGCTGGAGATCCAGTCCTGAGCAGAGCAGGGCCCCTGCACTCAGGGAGCTAGTGTCTGGTGTGGGAGACGGACAGTTAACACGTGAGTGATGTACAGTTTGTCAGCTGGAGCCAGGTGGTAATGCGTGCTCTGGAGAGAAAGCGAAGAGGTCCAAAGCGCTGGGATGAGGGTGGTCATATTTGAATGGGTGGTCAGGGCAGAGACCTACAGGGTGTGTGGGAGCTGCTGTGTGGGGGGACAGAGGCTGTGCAAAGGCCCTGTGGCAGGAGCAGGCATGGCATGTTGGAGCCGCAGGAGGCTAGTGTGGCTGGAATGGAGGATCATGATGGGAATAGACATGAGATCAGAGAGTGTCGAGGGCCCATCAGGCAGTCTGTGGGCCTCTGTAAGGACAGCAGCTTGTAGTCTGATGGAGACAGGAGCCACTGGAGGGTTTTGAGCAGAGGAAGGGCTCAATCTGACCGATGTCTTAGAAGGTTCACTCGCTGCTCTGTGTGGATGGCGGGGCCAAGGAAGAGGCAGAGAGATTGGTCAGGAGCCTGTTCCATTAATCCAGGGACTGGAGTGAGGCATGGTCAGGGTCTGGTTACATTCTGAAGGGAGATATACAGCCTAGAAGGTTCTTTCTGGTGCTGCTGCTGACACTGGAAGGAGGCTAACATTGTGGTTCCCTGTTTCTAGGCCAGCTCGTCGTTTATTCTGAGGCTTTCTCTCAGGAAGCCCCCTGCTGCCGGGCACCATGACCGTGAGGGGGGCCGCGCTGGCCCCGGATCCAGCGTCGCCCACCACGGCAGCAGCCTCGCCCAGCATCTCCGTGATCCCCGAGGGCAGCCCCACGGCCATGGAGCAGCCCGTGTTCCTGATGACAACCGCTGCTCAGGCCATCTCTGGCTTCTTCGTTTGGACAGCCCTGCTCATCACCTGCCACCAGGTACCCAGGCCAGGCGAGCCAGCAAGCCCCAGCCCTCCGGGGGTAGGGGGGCAGTGGTCCCGAGAGGTTTCTCATCCAACATAGTGTTAGTTAGGCCAGACCAGGCTACACTACAGTAACAAATAAGCCCAGAATCTCAGAGGCTTCCCTGGGGGAGTCAGGTTCTCGCTTAGCCAGCCCAGTGCCGGTCAGTTTCCATTCTGTGGCTCCAGCATCTTACAGTTGCAAGACACCATCTGTCTGACAACTGCAGGGAGGGGTGTGTGTAGAAGGTACTCTGAATATTTAACTTTCTCAACCAGAAAAGGCCCACCTTCTGTGGGCCAGAACTGGTCATGTGTCCAGCCCAAGCTATAGGGGAGCCTGGGAACTGTGTACAGAGTAGCAGTGACCCCTTTGCAGATGAGAAAGTTGAGACCCAGAGAGGAAAGAAGGAGGGGACACTAGCCTAGTCCCATACAAGTTGGTGGCAGAGCTGGGACAGAAGTCAAGTTCCGCATCCCCCGGGCTCGCCATCCCAGGGGACGCTGCCATGGGCTGTGACGTGCCTTGGCTGCCCAAGGAAGAAGGTTTGAAGGCTGCTCTGTGAAGAGGGAGGCTGAGCCCGTTCCAGTTCCAGGGTTCCCCGCCCCTCCTAGAACCCGATTGCTTCCCAGGCGGCTAGCTCACAGCAGATGGGAAACGCTTCGTCTTCCTCCTCCCGAGCACAGGGCTTGGCTGGGCCAAGCATGAAGTCATGGGAGCTGGGACAAGGGAGACTCTGGCTGCTGGGACTGCTGCATCGTGGTTAGAGCCGTTCTTGGCATTTGTGTGCAGCTTTTATTTTTTCTCCTGCTTTCTAAAAACTGCATTGCCTTCTCCCAACTTGCCAGCGAGGCCGGCAGCCCTGCCCCTGTTCAACAGATGGGAAAGTGAGACCCAGAATGAGGCTGTTGCTGCAGCCACTCAGCCAGAAAGGACTTCCACCTTCTGTGGAAGGGAGGGTCCCGTCTGTCCCGCCCTCTGCACCCTCTGCACCCTAAGTTAGTTAAGCAACAGGGCAGGGTGGGCCACCACCTGAACACCTGTTTGTTAGCTCCATGCCCCAAGGGCAAGTGTTTAGAAAGTCCTGGAGGTGGAGGGACAATACATGCATGTCAATCGACTCCTGCATCAGGCACCTGGTTCCCAAACCCAGACATGCACACATCCTGGTCCCCAGGGAGCATGACATTGCTGTGGATCCCAGCTCATCCCTGACTGATTTGCATAATCTTGGGGGTGACCTCGTGGCCCTGGGTCTGCAAGGCAGCCTGGGCACCACCGCATGCAGCTTGCGGGCTTCACGCACCCCTTTGTCGGACGCTTACAACAGCCTCACCCGGGAAGTGTATGTCATCACAGTGGAGAGAGAAGGACGCTGAGGCTCAGGGCTGAGTTATGTGGTGGTCCCTGTGCTAGTTGAGGGCAGAGCCGGACGCGGGCAGGCTCCTCCTCCCGTGGGGTGGGCGGGCCGTGGGCCCTGGGGCTCCGGCTGACCGGCCCCCTCCCCCGCAGATCTACATGCACCTGCGCTGCTACAGCTGCCCCAACGAGCAGCGCTACATCGTGCGCATCCTCTTCATCGTGCCCATCTACGCCTTCGACTCCTGGCTCAGCCTCCTTTTCTTCACCAACGACCAGTACTACGTGTACTTCGGCACCGTGCGTGACTGCTACGAGGGTGAGGACGGCTTGGGCGGCAGCCAGAGGCTGTGGGGGGGCTGGGAGCTGTGCACCCCCACTTTGTCTGGGGGCTAGAAGACCCTCTTCTCGGCTTCCTTCTGGAGGGGCCACCTGTCCCTTCTTGAACCCCTTCAGGGTTTTCCATCCCTAGGTTTTCAGGTCCCAGCACATGTGTAACCAGGTATCACCTGCTGAGACGCTTCACAACGTGGCCCCCAAACACCTGCACAGACACCCAGGATCAGGGCTCCTTTCTCAGTGCCGGCATCTCTGGTGGGGATGGGGGCAGCAAATAAGTGGCTCATTGGTAGACAGAAAGGCCTTCCTTTCTGTGGAAGGGAGGGTCCTGTCTGTCCTGCCCTCTGCACCATAAGTTAGTTAAGGGACAGGGCGGGGTGGGCCACCTGTGTTTTAGCTCCACAGCCCAGGGGCAGGTGTTTAGAAAGTCATGGAGGTGGAGGGACAGTACATGCATGTCAATCGACTCCTGCATCAGGCACCTGGTTCCCAAACCCAGCCGTGCACACCGGTCCCCAGGGAGCGTGTCATCACTGTGGATCCTAGCTCATCCCTGACTGATTTGCATAATCTTGGGGGTGACCTCATGGCCCCGGGTCTGCGAGGCAGCCCGGGCACCACCACACACAGCCTTCACGCACCCCTGTACCACGAGGTACAGGTGGGTAAGGGGCTTGTCCAAGGTGTATTGTAAGGTAGTGTAGTGACAGGGCTAGGCCTCCCTCCCTGTGTGTCTTAATCCTGAGGGCTTTGTCCCAGGAGGAGCTCGCTACCTTTCAGGGGGCAGTTCTCATGTGTGGTGTGGACATGTCACTTGCTCCTGTGCCGAGCTCCAAGCACCCAGCCAGGCCCCATGCTGGGCTCCAGGCAGGACAGCCCTCACCCCGCCTGCCGTCCAGGAATCTGTGCAGCCTAAACAGTCAGCACAAGGAGACAGGGTGCTCTCTCCCAGTGGCCCTGGCTAGGGTTGGGGTGGCGGTGGGGCAGGAATCAGGGTCTTAGAGATGAGTTGGCATCTGCCAGGCAGTGGCATGGATGAGCATTCATTCTGGGCAGAGAGGAATCTCAGTGTGCCAGTTTGGGGGTGCTGGAAGCTGTGGGGGGAGTGGGGGGCCAGCCATGGCCAGAGGAGAGGCCAGTGGCTGGAGGCGATGGACCTGGGAGGCAGGGATGGGGACATACACAGCTTTGGGGGCATAGAAGGAAACAGAGGCTTTCTTTTTTACTGGTGATACACAAGAATATGACATGACTGGAAATTGCAGTTTAGAAAATCTCCAGGTGCTGAGTGGGTGAAGGAAGGGGAGGCCAGAGACCCCAGGACAGGTCACAGGCCAGCGATGCTTCTGCCTGTCCCCAGGCAGGCCAGTAGGGAGAGGAAGGAGGACCCTTGAACTCAAGATCCCTGCTCTGATGCCCACCCTCCTCAATGGTTCTATGCTTTCCTGTCTCCTCCCCGTACCTGCACCGATGGTTTCGGGTAGAATGACCAAACATGGTTTTCCTTATGCCGAGGCTCTGACCACGACTAGTTATCTGCTTCCCAGACCCCGGGGCAGGGGAGCGCTTTGCCCTGGCCCTGGATATTGGAGTGCAGCATGCTTGGCCCCAAAGAAGCTAGAGTCTCCTCTCATCTCACTTTGAACCTGTGTATCCCTGAAGACTCGCAGGGTGCAGGAAGTGGCCTTTGAACTTGAGAAAGAATGCAGGCACCGGGTGGGCCCCGCCGGCCCTGCAGCACCGCCGGCCTCCTTTCCCACCCAGCACAGCACATCTGTTTTCCCAGTACCAGCAGAGCTCTTTCATCTTGACTCCAGCATCCCCTCAGAAAGGCCTTCCCGTGGCTCTGGCTCCCAGCCCCTGTTGCAGTTAAGCATGGACAGCGTGTGAGCCTGGACTGTCAGCTCCACGAGAGTAGACACGGGCAGAGAGCCTGGGTGATAGAGCCAGCAGGTGAGAGGTGCTCACGCCATCTGTATTTTTTGAACGAATAAGAAGCACGGAGTCTTCTACTGCAGGGGGTGCGGGTTCGATCCCTGGATGGGGAACTAATAAGAACGTGTGTGCAGCTTGGCACAGCCAAAACAAGAAAAGACTTTATTAAACAACTGCTACGCGCCTTGCAGTCGCCCACATGACTGCCTCGCTGAGTCCCCAGGCTGGAGTCCCTGCCCGGCTCCGTCAGGGGAGAACATGGCAGCTGGGCGGGGACCCTAGAGCCTGATGTTCCTGGAAGCGGTGGATCCCCAGGGAAACCGCTGGGCACCTAGGCAGTGGTAAAGCCTGGGGCCGGGGACGGTGGGCTCCCTTTTCTGTTCAGCTGCCAGCCTTGCCATGGTGCCCAGGAGCAGCCTCTGCCCACTGGTTTCTTTGGAAGCAAAAAAGCACTTCCCTACTGGGGGCCTGGGGTGGGGCTGTCCTGTGTGATGGGGGGACAAGTATAGGCTCCCTTCTCTCCAGGGCCCTGAAGACTGGGGCTCACAGCAGAAGTGGGGACCACCCGGGGCCTCCAGCCCATCTCACTCTGGGCCCCGGAGCCGGCAGCAGATGGTCGGCAGCTACTCCATCCCAGAACCCTTTTGTTCAGGTCCAGCCCGTCCCATCCTTCCAGCCACACGAAGGTCCTCACAGGAAGCCGGCTGCCCTACGAAGCACATCTCCTAGCAACGCTATTATCCGCTTGGCCTCTCCGAAGGAGTTTACAAACAGCGCAGCAGCTGCCGTGGAGTTCAGGCTGCCCCCCGAGTCCACCAGCTCGCAGTGTCTGAGTCAGTGGGCTGAGCCCTGGCCTGGCCTTTTCCGCACCTCCCTCTTGCTGCTCTTATCTGCAGCTGCCCGCAGGAGCCGCCCCCACAGAGTTGGTGATGGGGCGTGTCTCTTAAAATTCAAAAAGAACCGCCCCCCTTCACCTTCGTTCTCCCTCCCACCCTCCCCCCCAAA
>NW_011494785.1:6716638-6723343 GCF_000754665.1 Bison bison bison | reverse complement strand
CTTTAACAAAATTAAAACAACTGAAATTTTACTGTTATTGAAGTAATATATGCCCTTGGTTGAAACAAAACTCCTTCTCACTCTCAAAGTCATCCCACTTTCAACCTTTAAACTGGTTTCATTTGCTTGAGTGACCTAAAAATAGGCTTTTACTGTTATTTCTTAGCTTTTCAGTTTTATGTAGGGTTACGTAGTGACTTCCTGCTGTGGAAGGCTTTTTGTTTTGGTTTTGGGGTTTTGTTTTTGGTCACGCCGTGCAGCATGTGGGATCTTAGTTCCCCAACCAGGCATTGAACCCATTCCCCCTGCAGTGGAAGTGCAGAGTCTTAACCACTGGACTGCCTGGGAAGTCCAAGGAAGGCTTTGAGCTAGGTATCTTATCTCCAGCTACAGCACACACACACACACGTTTTCTTTCCTTCCTCTCTTTAATGTGATCGTATCCTGATTTTTCTTAGTCTGTATGCAGTGTGAGGATTATACATCTGTAACTGTTGTTCAGGGCTCAGCCTTACAGTGACCCAAGACGACATTTCCTTCTTCAGCTTTGTTTTCCCTCTGGTTACTACTTGTCTGCCTCTTTGGCTTGCTGTTTTGTGTTTCTTATCATTAATTTATCCCGCCAGCACTTTAGTTGAATAAAACAGGAAGCCCTCCTGTCAGTCTCGTAGCTCCGGGTGTTCCAGGCGGAGATCCTCCTGGAGCCCCGCCCTCCTTGCTCCCTTCTGGACTGGTTGTCCTCCACGCCTCTTACTTTTCAGCTGTGGTCCTGGGTTTTTCCTTCACCATCAGTCCAGGAATCCTGCCATCTTTCCTGTCCTGAACCGCCTGTTCCCTGGGTGCTGTCTTTTCTGCGTTTGAGGTTTGCCCTTTTTGGTGAGCACACATTTTCCAGGGGCTTCCTGAGAAGACAGGTTGCATGGGAGTTCTGTTTTCTGAAATCTGAACATTATCTGCAAGTATCTTTATTATAATGTTTAAGTTTGTTGGTGTTTGGTGGGAATATGATTTCTGAATTGAAAATCATTCTCCCTCTGAATTTTGAAGGTGTGTTTTTAACTGTCTCTTAGCTTCCAGTGTCGTTTTTGGAAAGTCTGCTGGATCCTTAATGCTTATATGTAACTCTTTTTTTTTTTGTTTCTCCTAGCTTTTTAGGATCTTGCCTTTATCCCCGTTGTTCTGAAATCTCACAAGAGATGGGGTGTTCATTGTGCAGGGCATCTGGTGGGCTCTTTCAGTATGGCTACAACTCATGGTCCTAAGGTTCTGGGAAATTTTCCTGAATGTTTCTTTGATAATTCCTTCCCCTCCACTTTATCATCCCTTTCTGGAGTAAGTTAAGTAGGACATTGCACTTTTGGATTGAGCCTCAAATTTCCTTTACAGTTTCTTGGCATTTTCCATCTCTTTCTTTGTTCCGCTTTCTAGGAATTTTTCTGATTATGTTTTAAATCTTTACCTTTGAGCTTTCTGTTGAAGGTTTTATTTCCTTTATCACGTTGTAAAATGTCAGGAGCTCTCCCCTGCTCTTTTTCCCTTGTTCCTGGTTTTGTTCTTCTCTCTCTGGGGATGCTAAGTACATTTTTCTTCTATTCCTCACATTATCTCTGTCTCTTGAGTTTCTTCCATTTGATTGCGCACTTTGCTCTTTGACCTTTGAATAAGAAGCTTTCCTCAAATGTCTGGTGTTCTTGGCTTTTTTTTTTTTTTTTTTTTTAATATATTTGAGAATGGGGCTTGGGCTTTTCAGGTGGCACAGTGGTATAGAGTCTGCCTCCCAGTGTGGGAGATGCAAGAGACATGGGTTCAAACCCTGAGTCAGGAAGATCCCCTGAGTCAGGAAATGGCAACCCACTCCAGTATTCTTTCTTGGGAAATCCCAGGGGCAGAGGAGCCTGGCAGGCTACAGTCTGTAGGGTTGCAAAGAGTCAGACATGACTGAGCACACACATAAGTAAAGGAAATACCAAGTACACGCTGGAGCCCAAAGTAAGAAATCTAAAACGGTGGAAAAGAAGAATGGGTTTTAAAACTGCTGGGCCTTGTCCCGGTTGGGTGGAGGATGTGGATAGGACATTTCCTCTGCCTTTTATTTACTTTTTTCTTTTACTGCAGCATATGGGATCTTATTTCCCTGACCAGTGATTGAATCCACACCTCCAGTAGTGGAAGTGGGGCATCTTAACCACTGGACCACCGGGGAGGTTGCTCCTCTGCTGTTTGCTTGCAGTGATGGGGTAGACAGTATATGAAGGCTCCTTGATTCTGGGCCTGTTTCCCCAGAGAATAATGTTCTCATCACCTTCTAGGTGGACGAAGCTGAGGGGCTGAGCTATAGCTGGGAAAGGGCCCTGGACATCTTCCCTTCGTGTTCAGACTTCCCGTCTATATTTTCTGCAAGTCTCTTCATTGCTGCCCTTAGCTGGGCCAAGTTCTGTGAGGGCAGAACCATCTCAACTGTCTCGAAAGGAAAAAGCCAAGAGCACCACATGGAGACTTGTAGCCAGTGTTCCCGTCTGTACCCACAGCCATCAGAGCTGCCTGGCGTGCCTGGTTACACAGGTTCCTGGGGTTCTTACTGGCTCCTTCCTGTCCCCAAGTCAGTGGCCATGCCACACCTTCCAGAGCTTTTGTGACATCCCTCTGCTTCATGGCGCCTGCTGCTTCTGGGGCCATGTCCTTGCCTTTGAAGGTCTATAGCTTTCCCCCCAATTCCTTCTCACTTCAGGGCCATTTCAGGGGAGAATGGAGGTAAACCCTGTGAATTGGAGCTAGTGATTCCATTATCTAGGGAGAAATGGATGCTTGCCCAGTGCCCCTAATGGAAGTGTTAGTTGCTCAGTTGTGTTCGATTCTCTGTGACTCCATGGACTGTAGTCCACCAGGCTCCTCTGTCCATAGAATTTTCCAGGCAAGAACACTGGAGTGGGTTGCCATTCCCTTTTCCGGAGGATCTTCCTGACCCAGGGATTGAACCTGGGTCTCCTGCATTGCAGGTAGATTCTTTACCACTGAGTGTCTACCACCTGGTAAAGACCAGAATTCACAGAGCTGGGAGTGGAGCACCAGGGTGTACAGGTGTACAGGTGTACAGGCAGACGGTGAAGGGGTGGGATCCAGCCCCCTTGCCTGCATTTAGTGTTTGACTGGGGTAGGGGGTCACCCCTAAAGATGACTCTGAGACACCCTGGGGAGTACGGTGGTTGGAGAGGCGCAGGTGGCCGAAGCTCAAATTGGGGAAATGCTTCCACAGCTGCTCTGTGTGGGCACTGTCTTGTTAATAAGGTTTGTGTGGCACTTCACAGTTCACCACATGTGTTTCCAGTACTGTTAGCTCATTCTCTCATCTCAGTTACCTGGTGGAGTATCTGTTATCATCCCCATGTTTCACATGTGAAAAAAAATTCACATAGGCTAAGAAATTTGCCCAAGTTGTGACCTAGAGAGTAACTGCCAAAGGCCAGACTCTGGTCTGGGTCTCTGAGGTCCAGGAATTGCTCTGCGGCCAAGCTTGGGGAAGGAATACAGGACAAGGTTCTTCCTGCAAAAGTGTGAACTCTTGTTAAGGGAAGAGGTGTTACATGCACGAGAGAAACAAAGACTGATGCTTCTTTCACCCAGTTTCCAATTTGGGATGAACTTGGATTCCTGGATTCTGGTCCAAAGTGAAACTTCTTCCCAGGTGGGGAGAGTGCAGTTGAGGACCACCAGCTTGAGGACCACCAAAGACTCAACGACCAGTGTGCTGCTGCAGGACTCACGGGGCTGGCAGTGGCCCTTGCTGGTCACGGCTCTGAGACAGCCAGGAATCAGAAGAGCTCAACCCATCAGGATAAAGACAGGCAACCAGAAGAAACCAATGAACACAGGGATCGGAGTCAGCTTTTTGGGTGGCAGGGAGCAGCAGTGAGCAGGAACAGCAAAGGGCAGAAAAGCCACGAGGGAGGAGGAGCAAGGACCAGTGCAACGGCTCAGAGTTCGGGGTCAGTGCTGAGGGAAGACCCCACCCGCCTGGCTGTAGCACGTGCACCTGCTATTGTCCATGATGATCAGCAGCCACGGGAAAAGCGGGAAAGAACGTTCGGGTGTCCCCTGTTTGCTAAGCAGTTGAATGTGGTCTTTTGCCTCTGATTGTGTGCATTTGTCTCTAGTTCATTTAAGATTTGGTGCCTAGAATGGAGATGGAAGTTCCAGGTACCTGATTGTCCAGGGTGAGCAAGAAAGAGAGAGAGCCCATTTTTCTCTTATGTTGGATGCTCCTTGTGGGCCCCTGTGGTCACTTGTGTGTCTGGGGTCTCTCCAGGGAACCAGAATGGGAGCTGTGGTCAGAAGCGTGGTCAGGGGAGAACCCCCCACTGTTAATCTTTTTTGCTCTTGTGACGTTCAGAGCTAGCTTATCTCTGTGTTTGTTCCCTGGCTGTGTGTTGAGCTGTCCATTTTAAACACACATGCTGGAGCGTGGGGGTGGTATTTTGCATGGCTCTGTCATTTCCTAGGAAGGGCATTGATTTGTCCAGATGGTCAGTGGGTCTTGGTGTGGGCTGGTTGAGTCATCTCCAGGAGATTCTGTCTTGTTTCCCTTCTCCAAGATGCATTATCGACTCACTAATGATTCTTTTAACAGAAACCATCAGCAGATTGGGATTTTACAGACTGTCTGGCCCCAGAGCACTGATCAAAGGTCAAAAATCCTGAATTGGGAGAGATGGATGAAGTTTGGTGATCTCACCAGTTGAATGCAGAGCTGCATATGGACAGAGAGCTGGACCACGTAATTCAGGAGCGGGCTGACATATGTTGCGACACAGGAAAGGATGTGAGCTCAGGCACCAAGCTCTTCCCAGAAGTGGATTGCAGGATAGCCTAGTTCGGTGGTTCTGGACAGAGGGGCAGAGGAACCTTGGGCCCTGTGGCCTCTCCCTTGGACTTTGGTGACCGGAAGTCCGATTACCCTGGGGAAGGTGCAGCTTCCCAGCCTGTGAGAGGTTGAGCACCCTGAACGCAGGACTCAGTGAGGGCCGCACCCACAGCTGTCCTCTCTGAGCCTCACCTGGAGCTGTGGCCTGTGTCCATCCATTCGTTTCTTCGTTGCTGATTGAGTGTGGAAGTGCCAAGCCGTTTGATCGCTGTTGGGGGTGGGCCTCGGGTCCTGCCTGCCAGGTGTTCACAGAAGACAGTGGGTAACACTGTGCAGTGTTCACTGCAAGCCCAGCCTCGTAGATAAGGCATCACACTCTCAGCCCTGAGCCCCGTCCTCACCACAGCCCCCACCCGGAAGGAGCTATTATCCCTGGCTTAGAGATGAGGAAACCGAGGCCCAGAGCACTGAAGAAATTTGCCACACAGCTTCTAGGTGGTGGGACCTAAGTGGTGGGACACGCAGGCAGTCTGGCTCCAGGGTCCATGGCTTGCTGCCCGTTTTACGCTGCCTCTTGTACTTGAAGGAGCAGGCGTATCCACAGAGATTGTGGGGTGTGATATGAGCATGGCGATAAGACAGGGGACCAGCCAAGGACAAGGTGGCGTCGCAGCTGGGTCTGCCTCCGGGATTTAGCAGAGCGACCTGAATGTACCCCCAAGGGGAGGCCTGAGAGATCGTGGCATGACGTGGGGAGTCCAGAAGAGGTTTTGTGTGCATCCTGCTCACTTGGCTGTGTACGTAACTACCCCACAACAGGCTCGTGTGAACAGCAGTTTATTTTGTCCATGAATACTGCAGGTCAGGAATTTGGACAGGGCACACCGGGACAGTTTGGCCATGCTCCGTGGGACCTGGGCCTGAGCCGGAGAACTTGAAGGCTCGGGGACGATCACCTGATGTCTGGTTTAGTCACGTTGCTGGCAGTTGATGCTGGTATCAGCTGGGAGCCTGGGTTCCTGCCACATGAGCCTCTTCATGTGGACTCTTCACATGGACCAGTGTGGGCTTCCTCTTGGCATGATGGCCGGGTCTAAGGGCCAGCATCACAAGAGAGGATAAACCAGAAGGAGGCCTTTTCTGGGCTTCCCTGGTGGCTCAGTGGAAAAGATCTGTCTGCCAATGCAGGGGACGTGGCTTTGATCCCTGATCTGAGATGATCCCACATGTCTTAGAGCAGCTAAGCCCATGCACCACAACTGTTGAGCCTATGCTCTAGGGCCTGTGTGCTGCAACAGCTGAAGCGCATGCACCCTAGAGCCCGTGCTTCCCAACAAAAGAAGCCACCGCAATGAGAAGCCCACGTGCCGCAACTAGAGAGGAGCCCCTGTGCTCACCGCAACTAGAGAAGAGCGTGCACAGCAATGAAGACCCAGCACGGCCAATAAATAAATTTTTTGAAAAGTTATAAAGAAAGAAGGCTTTTCCAACCACAACATCAGATGTCAAAAAGCTTTGCTTCCGCTATGATCTCCCCCGTTCACCCAGATTCGAGAAGAGGGAAGAAAACCCCCATCTCTCAGCAGAGGAGTGTCAGTGTCAGGATGTGGCTGCCTTTGGGAAAATACCATTGACTACAATATAGCTGGACCGATTGGAAGAGACACATCCACTCCTCTTGACCTTATATGGTTTTGGATAAAACCATTTTAGTAGGCTGACATCACATTTGGCTTGATGCTCCTCACCTCCTGCCTTCAGATGCCCAAAGTTCCTGTCAGTGGAAAGTGATCTAGAGGCCAGTGAGTGGAGATTCCCACCACATACAGGGCGCTCAGCCTTGTTGG
>NW_011494785.1:6707701-6716532 GCF_000754665.1 Bison bison bison | reverse complement strand
GGAAGGTGGGCAGATAAACAGCCATGACCGCCGATGCTGAGGGTGCCAGCCACTCTCCTGAGCACCTTGCATACTCACAGAAACCCCACCACCTCCTAACTTGATAGGAGCTCTTTGTGCCCCTGTTTAACAGATGAGAAAACTGAGCCACAGAGAGGCACCCAGCAGAGCCACATTGCGAACCCTCTGCTGTGTGTCTCTAGGGGGATCGTCACAGCACAGGTGGCCAGTGCTATGGGTCCTGTTTATACAGGGTGCCACCTGGGCCCCTGTTTCCCAGCCCCCGACATGAACCCTTAGTAGGTTAGACCAACTGAGGGGTGTACAGCCCTTTCCAAGTGGCTAAAGGCCAGTTTTACCTACAGACATGTGGCCAGGGTCTGCTGTGCTCCAGTTCCAGGCAGTCAAGCTTCTGTGTTAGTGTATGGCGAGGGCTGGGCCCACGCTAATCTCAGTCAGTGATCACACTCCAGCGGGGAAGGGCTGCCTGGTGTCTGCAAATCAGCACGTTCCGTGGATGTGGGATGCACGCGTCCCCATGGTGGTGGCCAGGGACTTCTCAGGAAAGGTGATGTCTGACAGTTGGCGGTTCCAGGAGTGCAGAGGGCAGGGCACAGGCAGTGGGACCCCCGAGGGCAGAAGCTCGAAGGGCATAAGACCCTGCCAAGGGGAAGGGGGTGCCTTGTGTTTCTGGGAAGGAAATGTGCGGGCTGTGCAGGGACCAGGCTACCTGCTGAAAGGCCTTGAGCTGAGCCGGGGGCCTGCTCTGGGAGCCTCGAAGGCCTTTCTGCTGCACGCGGACGCGGCGGGTCAGATGAGAAGGGGCCTGCTGGCTGCAGGGCCGCTGGTGCGTCTCCCTAGATCTTCTTACCCCCTGACCCCGCCTTGACCCTCCCCTTGGCCTCACTCCTCTGCCGGACGCCTGTCCTGTTCCCCTGCCCCCGCCCCTGGCCTGCCTCCTGCACCTTTCCTCCACACGTCCTCCTCCTCTCTGTGCCCTGGCTTCTGGCACATCCTGGTACTTCTAGTACCCTGCAGGCAGCAGCCTTCATTTGCTGACCCCTCAGAAGTCCTCTGACCAGGAGACCTATGACAACGTCGTGCTGTATTTATAGCACTCACAGCATACTTCTACTGTGCCCCCGTTGGAGGCTGTTGCAGATTTTGTATCTTTGTGGGCGATGTCAAGCTGTGTCCTGATTCAGAACGCGCTGGCCCAGCTTCCCGAAACATTTGCACTGTATTTTGGGCACCTCTCATACGTTTTGTTGTAGCTTATCGTGCAGAGGCTAAGATGCTGCTACATGCTGATGAATGCATAAGGGTTCTTTCTGTCTCATTCTTGCTGAGAATTTCTCCTGAGATCCTTCTGGAGAATGTTTAATTGTTGCTTGGTCGTAAAACTGTGATTTGTAACACAGAAACAGAAAAGTGCATAAAACTAGTAAACAATTATAAGGCCAAAACCCAGAATGTGCACCCTGCCAGCTCTTCAAGCCCCCAGCCTACCTGTCCAGCTCGCCCCTCACAATCCTGCATTTGGTGGTAATCACGTTCTTGCCTTTCTTTAAGGTGAGACCAGCAGCGTCTGTGAACACCGTGGTGTAGCTGGGCCTGAGTTTGATTATACACATGGAATATCCCCTGTGGGTTCTTACATTCCTGAGGTCCGCCCCCCACCCCTGCCACTTCCAGTCCTCCCCACCTCGTCTCTGTCTGTGACTGTGGTTCATTCACTTTTGTTGCTGTTTAGAATTCCACCATCTGTTTATCCGTTCTGTTGATCTGAGTGGTTTTCTCTGGACTTTGTTTTCACAGCCTTGGTCATCTATAATTTCCTGAGCCTGTGCTATGAATACCTCGGAGGGGAAAGTTCCATCATGTCAGAGATCAGAGGGAAGCCCATCGAGTGAGTAAAAAGTCCCCGGGAGCCTTCCCCACTGCCCTGTTTCCTGGGCCTGACGTTCTCTGAGCCGTCCTGGCATCGGCCAGTCACACAGACCATCTCTGCCTGTGACCTTGACCTACTCTGCCTCTCTTGCACCTCCTGAACAAGGTCATTCACTGGGACTCTGGGGAGGGCCTGCCTGGCTTTCTCCTCATCTCCCTTCCTGTCCTTTACTGTCTGCCTATGTTTTCCCTCTTGCAGTTTTCACATTCAGTGCCTTTCAGGTTGATTTGTTATCCCAAGGGTTCCTGCCGCATATACTGTGTCTCTCCCAGTTCTTGGCCTCAGGCTCAAAGACTGCCCAGGATCTGAGCTTGATCCCCACCCTGGCCTGCTCCACCCCGGCTTGTCAGGGTGTGAAGGAGTGAGGGTGGCCTGCCCCCGCCACTGAGTCCCAGCTTTCCTGAGTCCCAGCTCTTTCTTTGCTCACCAGCCCTTCTCCGCTCGTCTCTTCCAGGTCCAGCTGTATGTATGGCACCTGCTGCCTCTGGGGAAAGACTTACTCCATCGGGTTCCTACGGTTCTGCAAGCAGGTGGGTACCCCCTGCAACTGCCCTGGTCACAAGCTGCAGGCCGGGGACCAGGAGCCTGGGTCTATGCCCTGGAGCGGCAGCTGCAGGGACCAGGCTACCTCTGATTGACAGAGCAGTAGAGGCAGGCGTCAGGCCAGGAGGACCCTGCTCCCGGCCCGCCAGCAGGGTTCCCATTTCCTGCAAGGCACCCACTCCCCGAGCTGTTAGGGATGCGCGAGCACTGGCAGGGTGTCCTCAGAGGAACATTGGCAGGTACCCCAGGGGTGTCTGATGCAGGAAGTGGCCCCAGACGCTTGCTCATTTCATCCAAGTCTTGGTGTGTATGTGTGAGAGTCCGAGGAAGTGCATGGCGATTCTGGAATCTCATTGTGAAAACCTATCAGCTGTGGCTAGAGCCAGGAGGGTTTCTGCATTGAGGAACACGATGGAACAGACCTGCGCAGCCTCTGGTTCTTTCCCCCGTTTCCCGCTTGGCAGGCAGCCCAGCAGCTTCCAGTTTCCAGACCCGCCCTCCCAGTGGTCTCGAGTAGCCTGGGAGGAGGCAGCGTGGTGTTGCGCTCAAGTGCCTGGGTCTGGGTCTCTGACCGTCTGAGTTTGAATTCCAGCCTCTCCTCTTGACTATGTGACTTTGGCTAAATTACGAAACCTCTCTGAGCCTTGGTTTCCTTTTCTCTGAAATGAGCAGAATGATACTTAACCTCAAGGGATGGTTTGAGGAACAGATGAAGGAAAGCCCTTAACACAGCCCTGCCTCTGAGCCTGCCATCCCTTGCTCAGGAGGGCCTCAGGCACCGTGCCCCACTGGCAGGACCCCGGCTTCATCTCCACAGGGCCCATCAGCCCGTCCAGCATCGTGCATCATCATCTTGGGAGATGAAACTCACAGCCCATCCCCAGACCTGCTGGAGGCTGGCCTCCCTGCTCCCTCCTGGGCGGGGCTGGGGCACGGCCCCACCCTCAAAGCCCTGCTTGGATGGCCAGTCTCCAGTTCTTCCAGATCTTCCTTCCCTCGGGTGTTTCTAAATTCAAAACCTCCCTGCGGGACCTGCAGGGAAAGAGTTCACACTGTCCTGGCTTCAGGGTGGGGCCTCTGAGAGCCTTTGTTTACTAGTGCTGGCCCAGCTGTGACTCTCTGCCTTCTTCTTGGAGGATCAGATTGTGTACGAAGTGTTGACGCCAGATCACTAGCTTCGTTGCCTTGTTGGAAATTACTCCCCAGCCTTGTGGGCCCAGATGTTCCGCTGCTGGTCCTGGAGGTGGCGGGGACAGGTAGTCAAAGGCGAGAACTAAAGAAACCTCTCACCCTTTGCCCTTGGAGAGAGGACACCGCGGCTTTGTCATCAGGGCCACCGTCTGGGTCTGAATCCTCTGCCGCTTCAGCCAACACCCCCCCATGCTTTGGTTTCCTTATCTGTACCCTGGGGGTGATGACAGACTTACGTCAAGGGGCTGTCCGGAGCACCACATGAGCTGAGCCAGGGCAGCACCAGCGCTTATTTCGGACATGCTGCTGACCCTCCCCAAAGGTGCTGATCCCGCTTCCTCGAGGGGGTGGGGGGCAGCAGGGTTTGTGGGCATCACCCATCTAACCCCACCATGTGCGCCTCTCCTCTTGGCAGCCCTGCAGCTCAGCTCGCCCTGGCCTCCCCTGCAAACCTCACTCGAGCCCCTCTCGGATCAGAAACTTAGGGTTCCACAGGTTACTTTCTCTGCTCTGAGGTCCTTGCCCCATTTGGAACCACAGCAGCTTAGCCTTTGAAAGCTAATCCCACCTCCCCAAGCAGGACTTTGTGGCAGACATTTATTGGGTTTCTAGAGAGTGGTAAATGGCAACCCACTCCAGTGTTCCTGCTTGGAGAATCCCAGGGATGGGGGAGCCAGGTGGGCTGCCATCTGTGGGGTCGCACAAAGTCAGACATGACAAGCGACTTAGCAGCAGCAGCAGCAGAGAGTAGTAAAGTGAAAGTTGCTCTGTCGTGTCCAACTCTTTGCAACCCCATGGACTGTACAGTCCATGGAATTCTCCGGCCAGAATACTGGAGTGGGTAGCCTTTCCCTTCTGGGGATCATCCCAGCCCAGGGATTGAACCAGGTCTCCCACATTGCAGGCGGATTCTTTACCAACTGAGCCACCAGGGAAGCCCAAGAATACTGGAATGGGTAGCCTATCCCTTCTCCAGGGGACCTTCCTGACCCACGAGTCAAACGCAGGTCTCCCGCATTGCAGGTGGATTCTTTACCAACTGAGCTACCAGGGAAGCCCGTAGAGAGTGGTGCTTCTCGTGATTACATGGGCACTGCAGCTCCCCTCGGCATTTACTGGGGCCTCTGGAGGGACTTGTGAAAACTCTACTGAGGGCTTCTTTCAGTGGCAGAGGCCTCTGCTGAGTGCTCAGAGGTGGGAGACCTCCAAGGGCAGCCTGTGTGGTCTTGTGCTTCAGTCCCTGCACAGCGACCCTGCCTCGGGCTGGTTACAACCGTCCTTCACGCACCGCCACTCAGAGGCTGAGTGACTGCCCCCTTGAGCTTCCGCAGCGGGTAGTTGATGAGGCCAGAATTCAGACTCAGTCGGGACTCCAGGCCTTTCTTGGGCTTTGGGCTACTTCCTACTTTGGGGTCATCCCCATCGTCAATAAAACCCCAGCTCAACATAAATCCTAGACCCAGGCCCAGAGCATGGGGCAGAGGGCCAGACCTGGGGTGGACGAGGAGGCCCTCACCCACCCAGAGTGGGAGGCCTGCTCCCCACTGCCGCCTGTACACCGGCACTTAACCCCTCGCCCTTGTCTGCTGTCTGCCCCTGGGCCGAGCTTGTGCCCCTGGCTGCCCCCTCTGCCAGTCCTCCCATCTTAGCATGTTCAGTGGTCTGTCCTGTGGAATCTCTGTCTCTGCGTCTCCTCCATTCTTCCTTCACACCCGTCTTCGCACGCAGCCGCGTTGCCCTATTACTGTCTCATGTCTTCTGCAGACAGCAGTTCCACCGGGGGCAGGACAGTGGGTCTCTCCCATCCGCTGGCTTCTGGCACCAGCCCAGCTGGCCAGAGGAGGTGCTGCTTCCGTGGTCCGTGTGCTCAGCCTTGACTCTTGCCTTATCCCCAACAGGCCACCCTGCAGTTCTGCGTGGTGAAGCCGCTCATGGCCGTCAGCACCGTGGTCCTCCAGGCATTTGGCAAGTACCGGGATGGTGACTTTGAGTAAGTGGCGGGTCCCCTCCTCCGAGGTGCATGTGGGGAGGAATGGGCAGCTCTGCCCAGAGGCTCAGGCTCTGGCTGAGGGAAGCGGTGGCCGCAGACTGGCCCCACGCCTGTGTCTGTCGTCCTAGTGGAGGGCAAGCCTGACCCCATCTGTCCTCACGCCTCTCTGCACCCCTGAGTTGCCAGGGCCGGAGCCTGGCAGTGGTGCCATCACACTTGGCCTCGCCTCTGACAGAGGAGCATCTGTCAGACAGTGGGGCCCCTGGGGGGAGGGGGGCAAGAAGGGACAGTGACCATTCCCGGGTAGGGGACGAGAGAGCCATATCCCTGAGATCCCCAGCTCGAGTCTCTTCTACATGGATTGACACACACGCCCCACTTGAGGGTTTAGTGAACATGACTGTGTGTCTAGGCCCTGAGCTTGCACACACACCCCCTGTAACCCTGCACGACAGTCCCTGGGGGTCGGTGAGCAAACAGAGGCTCAGAGGGAATGTAACGTGGCTCAAGTGAAAAGAGCCAAGCCAGGTTCTGTCCCTTGGACCATCAGGCTGAGACCCTGCCCCCGAGGCCGCCTGGAGTCCTCTGCCAGGAGCGTGGGCAATGGAGCTGCAGGTGGCAAGGCTCACCAGTGCTCTGCCCACTTCTATCAGTGGCTTGGGGAGCACTGCTCAGGGAGCCTTCTGAGAGCCATGTGAAGGGGCATGCGGGCAGGGCAAAAGGGGAAGGAGGCCCCTTGTCGCTCAGAAGGGTCTGTTCAAACCCGAGAATGTCCCCGGTTCCCGCAGCGTCACCAGCGGCTACCTCTACGTGACCATCATCTACAACATCTCCGTCAGCCTGGCCCTCTACGCCCTCTTCCTCTTCTACTTTGCCACCCGGGAGCTGCTCAGCCCTTACAGCCCTGTCCTCAAGTTCTTCATGGTCAAGTCTGTCATCTTTCTTTCCTTCTGGCAAGGTGAGCCTCCTCCCGGCCCCTGCGAGGCCAGCCTGTGCCTCCCTGTCCCCTCAGCCTCGTCCTCTGCCTCCTGCTCACCATCCCCGGTGCCCCGAAGGCCTGGGCCATGGGGTTGCCATGGGCGATCCTGGCTGGAGCTCAAAGGGACCTCTGTCCACTGAGCACCTGTGGAGCATGAAGTCTGGGCCCCCAGGGCCTTTCACTGGAGCCAGGAGCTTTGGTGGGATTGCTTCCTGGACAGAGGGATCTCAGGGTTGGTGTCCAGCCAGGACCTGGGGGGTAGTTTCCTCAAGGCTCCGGCTTGTGTCAACAGCCCCACCCAATAGGAGTAGCTGTACACCCCGCTTTCATCCTCCCGGGGGCGTGTGGCACTGGGACGCTATGTGGAGGGAAAAGGAGAAGGGGATCCAGTCTTGGGCTCGAGGCCCATAGCGCCCCTTCCACACCTCCCCTTCCAGGCATGCTCCTGGCCATCCTGGAGAAGTGCGGGGCCATCCCCAAGATCCACTCGGCCCGCGTGTCGGTGGGCGAGGGCACCGTAGCTGCTGGCTACCAGGACTTCATCATCTGCGTGGAGATGTTCTTTGCAGCTCTGGCCCTGCGGCATGCCTTCACCTACAAGGTCTATGCCGACAAGAGGGTGGACGCACAAGGTATGAGCCAGGGTCCTAGAGTCGACCCCCGACCCCCCACCAGCTGGAAGAGTGCTTCCCGGCCCTGCCCCCCGGCCCCTCCTGCCTCCCAGGGTCTTTCCGGTATTGATGGATCAGGAGGTCAGGAGGGGACCCTCGGTGTAGGAAAGGGGCCACAGAGGTCCAGGCACCCCTGCCCCCAGTTACAAGGTGTCGATGGGGGTGGGGACTGGTCCTGGAAGTTGGTGGGGGTGAGGACTGGTCCAAGAGACCCCTGGTCTCTTGCAGCAGGTCTGGAGTATGGAACCCTGAGATGATAAAGCACAATATCCCCATGGGAAGGCCAGGACAGAGACCCTGGGTTAAACAGATTCCTAAGTTCCTGATATTGAACAGCATTATCCATTTTGTCCTGTATTTCCTTGTCTCTAAAGCTTTTTTTTTAACCTGATTACTTCTAAGAAACAGACTCGGATGGTAATAGCTTTTAACAGCTTTCTTTTTACACCTGCTAATCTTCGCTTTGTTAGAACAGCGGTTGGCAACCCCAGTTGTATATTAAGATGCCCTGGAGACACTCACCCTCAGAGATTCTGCAGTACTGGCCCTTGGGTTGGGCCCGGCAGGAAGTGCCGACAGCTCCCCAGGCAATTCTAACATGCTCTCAGGAAAAGCAGGGGCTGGGGCTGCCTCTGGCTGCTGCTAGGCAGAGAGGGGAGGCTTGGGACGAGGAGGAAGAGGCTGGCAATGCCTGAACCAGCTCGCCCCTCGAGGAGGCAGGAGGGTCTGGGGAGGAGGAAGTCTCCTGGTCTAACACATCTACCCACGGGGTTGGTGGCTGCCAGGTCTTGGGGTAGGTGGCTGAAGGCCCATGGCCCACTTGCCTAGGCTCACCACCTGTGCCCACCATGGGCTCACTGGGCATGCTGAGCTGAGTGTAGAAACACTGGCCTGGCCTTTGCAGGGCTCCTCAGGGGCCCCCTCCCACCCTACTTGTCTTGTGCTTTCCCTGGTTGAGAAGGGGCCTTAAAAACCTGCGGCTGCTGTAGGTGTATGGACTGAATCACCTCCAGGCCTCTCAACTCCTGGGCAGCTGATTACGTTCACCCAACACACTTGCCGCCTGGGCATTCTCCATCCTTTTTCCGGTTCGGATTCTACGCTTAGTGCCAGAGGGGCTGTGCTGGCCAGGGCTCACCGCTGCTGGCTGGCATCCCACCCGCTTCCCATCAGTTGGAAGAGATGTGGCCAGCACTCTCCCAGTGTCGAGGGCAATGTCCCTGGGACCTGGTCACCCTGGTGCCTGGAGCCTAAGGTTGTGGCCGAGAACCCTTTCTAGACCATTAATGTCTAACATGGTTTAAGGCCCTGCTTCTGTGGCCCTCCCCACAGAGGCTCTCCGCGGTCACCTGGGCTCTCTTCTTGCCCACTGCCCCGAGACACATCCACCCCCAGCCAGAAGCAGTGTGGCCAGGCATCCAGCTCTAGCAAGGACCCCAGCCCAGCCCGGGGGAGCTGCTGCATGCCCTCGCCCACCACTGTGCGGGTCCTAGGCCGCTGTCCACC
>NW_011494785.1:6706512-6707103 GCF_000754665.1 Bison bison bison | reverse complement strand
CCTGCCAGTGCAGGAGACATAAGAGATGCAGATTCAATCCCTGGGTCAGGAAGATCCCCTGGAGAAGGAAATGGCCACTCACTCCAGTAATCTTGCCTGGTAAATCCCATGGACAGAGGAGCTTGGCGGGCTACAGTCCATGGGGTTGCCAAGAGTTGGACACAACTGAGCAATCAAGCACCTCAATGCAGGGTCGCCCCCCGCCAGAGCCAGTATGTCTGCTCTGCTGTGGGTCCAGGCCCCCGTCGGCCTGTTTGGGTGGAGCGGGCCCCTGGTCTCCTCTCCAGAGTGAAGGGGAGCATCCCACAGGCCTGGGCCCTCTCCCCCAACTCCCTGGGGTCCTTGGGCTCATGCCTGCAGCACCCCAGTCTCCACCCCAGCTCCCTTCCCCACTCCCAGACACCCCCCACTGCCCCCCGCCCTGTGGCTCTTGACTGTCTCCCTTAGGGGTGCCCTGCAGCCAAAGGAGCCGTTCCTTTGCTCATCCCTTCTCGTGTCCAGGACCCTGTTCTCTGTCCCAAGAGGGGTTGGTTAGATGACACACACTTGGGACCAGGGGCGGGGGCCCAGCTGCCTTGCACCCCGCTGCCC
>NW_011494785.1:6705797-6706412 GCF_000754665.1 Bison bison bison | reverse complement strand
TGAAGCCAAGCTGTCTCTTGTCTTCTGTTTCTCTGGCTCCCCTCCCTCCCCCACTGCCCTGCTTTTGCCCCGGGTTTGGCCTCGGGCAGTGCCAACATACGGCCCTTACGGTAGGTTCCACTCTGTCTGTACGTCTGTCCTGCACGCCAGTCCTGTCACCAGCATGAGTCTCTCCCTAGCTCCTTCTCTGTGTCCCCGTCTCCTCCCACACAAGCACCCCTGGGTGCGGAGAGCGCCTACCAAGGGCTGCCCTCTGTAGAGCTTGCCTGCTTCATCCTGTCTCTCATTGTCCTGGAACATGCCCTGTGCATTCTGGGGGCACAGTGCTCGTTGATGGGGAATTGGGGCATTTGGTTCTGTTCTGTGGCAAAGAATGCCAAGGGGGAAAGGGCACGCGAATTTGGGTCTGAAGACTGGGGCCAGGGTGGGGCTCGCCCCTTAGGTCTCAGTTGGGGGCCTGGGCCATCTCTGCCCCTGCTTCCTCCCTGAGCCCTTGAGGACAGTATGTTAGGGAATTAGGAGGAAGAAATAAAGAACCCGCCTGCCAGTGCAGGAGACATAAGAGATGCAGATTCAATCCCTGGGTCAGGAAGATCCCCTGGAGAAGGAAATGGC
>NW_011494785.1:6702648-6705412 GCF_000754665.1 Bison bison bison | reverse complement strand
CACAACTTCTCGCCTGCCTACCAGCAGTACACGCAGCCAGTCCACCCTGGAGCCCGGGGCCCACCTGGGCGTCGGGGGGGCCCCACGGCCTCTCTCGCTCCCACAGCCTCAGTGGCGCCCGCGACAACGAGAAGACGCTCCTGCTCAGCTCCGACGATGAGTTCTAGGGGTGGCTGCTGCTGGCGGGGGGAAGGACTGGGCCCTTGGCCCCAGGGCAGGGTGTGCCCCGCTTCCGGCCTCACCTCCAGGCGGGGAGGCCGGCTGGCACAGCCTTGGCATCGCCCTTTAATTTATTGGACCAGAAACACTCACATATCGCTTCAAGAGGAACAGCCCGACGCCGCCATCTGCCCAGGGTACGGCCCAGGCTCACCCAGGAGCCTTCAGGAATATTTATACAAGGCCACGGCTCTACCGCCTGGACCACGGGGAGAGGATGGTGGGAGCAACTCCCCGTGCCCCTGCGGCTCGTCCTGTGAGGACCAGCTATGCCCAGGCCCCGACGCTTGTGTTGTGGACCAGCGGCTGACGCCTTCTCAGCCCCTCACCCTCCTCCCCCAGATGTAAACCCCTCCCCCAAACACCGTGCAATACTCTCTCCCCTGGGCTCCCGCCTGCTCCCAACCCTGCCCCTCTGGTCCCATGCTAGATTAGCCTCACATGGGTGGGAGGAGGAGGCACGGATGCTGTCTGCGGACCCTCCTCCCGACCCAGGCCTGCCTGGCATGCTGCAGGGATCAGAGCCAGACACCAAGAGCCATGGGTCCCACCTCGGAGGGCGCCTGGGCGTCCTCCGGGGCTGCCCCTTCTGCCTGCCTCATGCCCCTTCCCCTGGGCCTGCTGAGGAGCCAGCAGTCCACACTGCCCTCCCACGAGGGGTCCTTCTTGAGAGCATATTGAGCAGAGCCCTTGCATCCCAGCTACTCAAAGGGTCAGGGGCTCCCAGCCCTCCTTCCTCTGCTGGATCCTCGTCTCTCCCTGGGGCTCCTCCCTCCTGTTTCACAGGGAGGGCCTGGTCTCTGCATTGCAGACCAGCTTCCAGAGGAGGAGCAGCGTAGGCGGGAGGGATGGGGCGTGCGGCGGGGAGCCCAGAGTTGGGGGACTCCTCTCTCTGGCCCCGTATCCACACAGGACCTGGTGTCCTGCCTCATCGGCCCCACAGCCCATCTCTTCTGTGCCTTAGTCACATATGAAAGCCCCCTACCCCCCCACTGCCCCTGCCCCTGGCTGTCAGTCTGGCCCAGACACTCCCTGGGGGGCTCCCTGTTAAGCTGCTGGCACTCAGTGGATCCTGTAGTGCAGGGCCAAGTACCCTTGGACAGGCCTCAGGGGTGGCCAGGACCACCAGTCCCCCTCCTTTCACCCACCTCCACGCCCACGTGCATGGAGCCTCCCAGGGCCGGAGCCCCCAGGCAGGCCGGGCTTCCACTGGCCACTGTCTTTGGAGGAGCCTCATGATAATGGGACACAATGCATGTTCATTCAGGCAGGAGTTCCTGTCACATGAAACCCAGAGAGCACGCGGGTGTGGGCTGCACCAGCCTGGAGGAGGGGAAGGGGAAGGGGAACGGGGCCCGACCCTGAGGGACCTTAGCATCTCTTAACCTTTTGGCCACTCCTGGACTGAACCATGCCAAGGTCGGGCAGAGGGTTCCATCCCAGGAGTCTTCCCCGGCCTCTTTTGGCGACCAAGCCAGCACCGGGGTTGGGGGGCACAGAGGCCAGCTCGTGGGCCCCTGTTGGATGGGCCTGGCCAGCTGGTTCCAAGCTGTGCAGGAAGGCAGTGGGTAGGTGCGGGCTGTCCACAGAGAACCTCTGGGCTGCCCCTGTCATTTGCTTTCATGAATTTGAGTCTCCTTCCAGGCCAAAGTGGGCTGCTGACTCCCTGTCCCCCACCCCCGTCTTTGCCTGCTCTGGCCGCTGGCCGCTTGCAAGGTGGACGGGAGGTGCCCATGACAGGGAGCTAGCAGCCCTCGGGGAGATGGGGGCCGGGAACGCGTGCCCAACCACTCCACCCCTCCTTCCTAGGATGTGTAACCTACCTTGTCTTTTTATTTTTTTTTTTAATTTTTTTTCCCGATAGAGTAGCTCTTTGTATATAAAAAATACTTGAAAAATTAATTGTATGATGTATGAGAAGACAGAGTCCCCTAGTTTTGTATCTCGTGTATGACTGCCATGAGTTCCACCAGAAAGCCGCTCTATTTTGGTCTCTGTGACATTTTAAATGCGTGACAGAAGTGAGCAAATACAGTGAGAAAGAAATATATATATGAGATAATATAGATTGTATTGAAATCTCCTCTGCTGGTGGGTGAGATTTTTTTCCCCCCAGCTCCTGTGTATGTGTGTTTGGGGGTGGGTTTAGTGGTTGTGGGTTCAAAGGTGTCCTAGAAAACCCTCTTCTGTCTGGGTTGTAGGTATAAGTGATGGGGGGGGTCACGTTGCCAGACTGAAATTGGGGTCCAAGTCCCCGTTGGACAGAGTGTCTCCCCCTCTTCTGGCCAGTGGGACATTGGTCACTAGGGATCCACCCACCTCAACACCCAGCAGCGGGTTGATGCCTCATGCCAGCTTCAGTCAACCAGCTAAATGGCGTGCACCCTCCAGCAGCCCCATTCCTGCAGGTGTCTCCCTGGGGTTTAAAGAATTTCCTACGATCCTCATGCCTCCTAGTCTATCGCCATGCCTCCAGGAGCCCACCCTCCACCCTGGGACCCAGGGCAGGAGGCCTGGAGCAGGGCCTGCCCAGTAGTGGGCATGT
>NW_011494785.1:6692890-6702548 GCF_000754665.1 Bison bison bison | reverse complement strand
TGGGCATGTGCCAGACACCTGGCACCTTCCTGCCACCGCTGCATGCTGTCTGTGGCCTGGCCCGGCTGACAGGGGCGCTCAGGAATGTGGCGTGGGCGGGGGAAATTCCCAGCCCGCCACCCTCCACTCAGTTCCCCGCACGCCTTCCTGCTCTCCTTTCCGCAGGCCTGGGCTCAGTGTCTCGGCATCAGGATCCTGCACCCCAGCCTGAGAGGGGAGAAGGGCCTGTGGGCCCACCCAGCCCGTGTGGTCTGGCCCTTTCCCAGCTTTCAGATCCTCCCCAGAAGCATCCTTCTAGCCCGGCCATCCCTCCATACCCAGCCACATGGAACTCCTCCTCCTGGCCATCAGGTGCTCTGGGGTAAGCGTTCACTCTGCCTGCAGAAGCTTACAGCCCCTGGCATCCCCAGTGTTTGCCACACATATAACCTTACACTTCTTGAGTTGTACAGATGGGTAAACTGAGGCTGCAAGCAGTGACATGAGACATTGAAGGTCATACAGCTAGAGAAAAACACACCCCAATTTCCCTGACCCCTGGACCACAGAACACTCCTTCCCAGGGTGCCCCGGAAGCACTGGCAGATTGGATTAAATTAACAGGGAAGTCTGGCATGCTGAAGTCCGTGGGGTTGCAAAAAGTCAGACACTACTCAGTGACTGAACAACAGCAACAGCAGGGAGTTTGGGGCCTAGGTTGAGACCCAGGGTTGCATTCTAGGCCTGCAGGCTGGGGGTGAGGAAGTCACTTCTCTCTCTGCCTCCCTGTGCCTTTCCGGAACATGAGGAAAATATTTTTTATTTGGCTGTAGAAAGTCAGACCTCAATGTGAAAGTACAATTCCTCTTAAACTGGGGAATTTTCCTCTCTGGGTGGGACTGTTTATTTGCTGACGGGATGCCCAGGGAATTTAACCCTACATTTCATTGTTTGCCTGGCTTTGCCTTCCCCAGGGAGGCTCCCTGGCTCCAGGCACCCAGATGGAAGGACAAAACCCTGTCTGGTTCCCACCTCCACCCTACATCCCCTTTCAACCCCACCAACCCACCCTACCCCAGCGCAAGCCCAGGTGCTAGAGTTAGTGATGGGTCACAGTTTCTTCATCTGCAAATTGGAGGAAATGCTCCCACCCAGCAGAGGGTTCTGCCTGGGACTGAAAGCAGCATCCATCTTGGGGCCCTCATTCAGAACCCACCCCCGCAAAAAAAATTAAAAAAATCATAAACCAGGACACATACTTCTAAACTGTGGAAAAAGAGAACTTGACTTTATTCAGGAAGTCTACAAAATACAGAAGGCGGATAACTCGCTTACTGTAAGTCAGAAAAATAAATAAATTCTGGGGGCCGGGCACTTTTCTTTTAAAACACATTTTTTGGTTGTTTGCTATCCGGCTTTCCCTAAATATAAGATAAAATGTGTTTTATTTGCAGATATAAAATATAAAGTCCAGTTCAGGACTGCACGCCACATTTCCCAGGCAGTGGGCGCTAGGCCTCAGGCTGGGGAGAATAACTTAGATTCGTGCAATAAATAAACAGCGCGAAGGGGCAGCTGTCTAACAGGGAAAGGGGAGGGGCTGGGGCCAGACTTCCCAGGAGAATAGCAGTCAATGGCAGTGACCTGCCCCCACCCAAAAGGATGGACAGGTCGGACCCTTCCCTTTTTAAGGACCCCTATCCCAGGGTTCAGAACAGTAGGATCTGTCTTCTCATCTCCCCACCTGCCTCTGTGGTCACTTCCTTTGTCCCCTTTCTCTTTGGCCAGCTCCCTAGGTTCAGGGAGAGCCCAGGACAGAGTCAGGCCAGCTCCTTCCCTCTCTTCCATCTGTATCACCTACTCTTTCCCTCTACTTCTCTTCACCTGATTCACAGAGAGCTACCACGGAGGCCCTTGCATCACCTTTTCGGGCCCCGACCACTGTCCCCCTGACCACGGCTGGAATCTCAGGGCAGCCGTGGAAAGACACGGTTCCAGCTTAACCGCTAAGCATATGTGGCCTTGGGCATTGTCAGGTCCGCTGGAGGCCTGTTTTCCCATCTGTGAATTGGGCTTCACTAGGTGATTTCTAATGAGTCTTCCAGCTCTGGAGGGCCAGGCATCCAGGCCCAAAGCAGAGGCAGGAACATCAGCTTTCCAGCTGGACAATCCTACCAGAGGCATGCGGGCTCAAGTCTAGTTTTGTATCGTGGAGGGTGGGGACGGGCCGATGGCACGATCTGAGCAAACAGTTACAAAATGAGGGGTGGCCATCTTCCCTTCTATGGCCCTTCTCTAATCAGCTTTGTATCCCATCCTCCCAAACTAAGAAGGCTGACGTTTTTAGGAAACGCCAGACCTCGACCTCACCCGACTTCCTATCTCACCAAAGTTGCCCCTCCCCGGGGCCATTAGGTCCCAGTTTCAGAGATCGCACGAGGAAGACAGGATCTGGGGAGGGAACGTGTGTTCACCACGGGGGGAGCTGGTGGCTGCAGAGAAATGGCACTTAGAGACAGAGGCGGCGCTTAGGCACTTAGGGATGGCAGCTGGGGTCGCAGGGGCGTGGTTTGGGGAATGGGCGTGGGTGGAAAGAGCGGGTCTCGGCGAGCACTAGGAGCAGGCGGCGGGGGCGGGGCCGGGGGCGGGGCCCGGGCCGGAGGCAGGGCCCGGGCCAGGGGCGGGGCCCGGGCCGGGGCTCGGGGCCGACTTGACGATAGTGATGACGCTGGCCGGCGCCACCAGCGCCGCGGGCCCGCGGGCGGCGGCCACCGAGCGCGCGAAGCCCTGCAGCGCCTCGCACTTGCCGCGCAGCGCGTCGAGCTCCAAGCGCATGGCGGCGTTCTCGCGCGCCAGCTTGTCCACCTCGCGCTCCAGCTCCGACTTCTGCTTCTGCAGCTCCTCCTTCTGGCACACGCGCTTCACGCGGCAGCTGGCCGCGTAGCCGCGGTTCTTGAGTGTGCGGCGCCGCTGCTTGAGCCGCGTCACCTCCTCGGCCGAGAGCCCTCGCAGGTGCCGGTTCAGCTCGCGCACAGACAGCCCCATCAGCGCTTCGTCCGACAGGTGCGGCGTGTTTTCGCTCAGCTCACGCTTGATCTGCGGGCATGGGCGCGTGGGGAAACTGAGGCTCAGGGTCACACTCTACCCTGCGGGCCCTGATCTCTGGACCCGGCGCGTAGCAGGTGCTGGGGTCGGCTTCCCCTCCACCGCTAGTGTTCCCCATTCCGCGCCAGGGACACTGAGCTGGTGGCTGGACTTGCTCCAAGACTCCGAAAGGGAGCAGGAATCCCCAAAGGGAAAACCGGGAGAGACCGGGATCTGGATACAAAAGGAGCCACCCTAGAGCTCAGTCCGGATTCTAACCCAGCGACTCGGCCTGGACTCAGCCAGAAAAACCCAAGAAAGCACCTTTAAAGTCCAACAGTTCCTTGGACGTTGTCCTCATGGGGAGTAGGTCCAGAGAGGGAAGTGACCTGCCCTGGGGTACACAGCCTATGGCCAGAGCCCAGGCCTGCTGTTTCCCAGCCAGGCGGGGCCTGGAAAAGCCCATGAATGGCTTCATGAATGACTGATGTCTGCTGAGCCCCTCTTGGGGATTCTAGGAACTGAAGGGGAAGTTGGGATGGGAGCTCAGCCTGGGCAGGGAGGGAGGGGAGGACTGGAGACAATAAGGGCTGCCTTCTCACCTTCAGCGCTTTGCTGGATAAGGGATCCACAGACATGTTCGCAGAAGGTACCCTCTGGGCTAAGACCTAGCGGAGAGAGGAGACCAAGGTCAGTTTTTCTCCCACTTGGAATAAAATCCAAACACTACTATCTTCACATTCAAGGCCCCTGCTATCTTAGAATTCATCTCATACCACTTTCCTTGGCCCCAGTGGTCCAGCTACAGTGGCCTCATTGAATGGTTCATTCCAGCCTCAGGGCCTTTGCACTTGTTGTTCTCTTTACTTTTCTCTTTCTTTTTATCTCCCCAAAGACTCTTCATCATTTAGATCTTTGCTCAGTACTACCTTTTCAGAGAGGCTAAAACTGGCTAAAACACCCCTTGTACCATATCACATAACCCCATTTACTAACCCCAAGGCTCCTCTCACACCAGGCCTGCCTCTATTCTGCCCTCCAGCCACAAGGAATTTCTTTCACTTCCTCTCACCGCATGCTTTCTTGCCTTTGGGTCACGCCAAACCTTGTGACACTTCTCCCACTCCCACTTACTTGGCAGACTCCTACTATTCAGCCTTCTGCCCTGAGCGTGGACATCTCTTCCTCCAGGAAGGCCTCCCAGACTCCTAGGACTTTTTCAGCACCGCCAACCCCAGCAGTTCTGCCCTATGTTGTCACGGTCTATTTCCTTGACTCCCCACCAGACAGGGACCTCCACAGCCAAGAACCAGGCTCAGACAGCTCTGGGTGTGAGGCTGCCAGCACAGGGCCTGGCAGGGAGCAGGCACTGGTGAGGTGTGGATTGGTGGTCTATGACACTGTCACCCAGCTTGTCAAGGTCTGAACCTCGTGCCAAGCCCAAACCCTGCTGAAGACTGTCGAGAGAAAAACCTCCTGGCCCTGCCTCCAATTCTTCCTCCTTTCTATCTGCTTCCGCAGATAGGGGTGGCACACAGATACCAGGAGGATGGGAGGGAGACGAAGGGATTCTGTCTTCATAACTGGCTCCCAGGGAGGGTATAGGAAACAAGGAAAGGAACAGTGGATTAAGGGTCGAGCCTGGTTTGAATCCCATCTCTGTTTTCTCCAGGCTGTGTGACTGTGGGCAAGCCACTCCTCCCCTCTGGGTCTCCACTTTCCCTTCTGTAGGTTGGGAACAATACCTGTCTCATAGGGTTTTGATGGAACCAAATGATGCAAACGGGAGGTCAGCGAGCACCTGGGGGGTTATTAGAATTGCTGAGTCTGTCCAGGAGGGGTTGCTGCTGCTGCTGCTGCTGCTAAGTCGCTTCAGTCGTGTCCAACTCTGTGCGACCCCATAGACGGCAGCCCACCAGGCTCCCCTGTCCCTGGGATTCTCCAGGCAAGAATACTGGAGTGGGTTGCCATTTCCTTCTCCAATGCATGAAAGTGCCTGTAGCAATTCCTGGGACATCGCTTTGACTTGGCGTCTTCTGGCTGGCCAGGGTCACACAGGAAAGGCTCTTACAGACTGTCTGGTCCCTGCCTCCTCACTTCACCCAAGGGGAGGTGGAGACCAGAGAGGGGCCCCTCTTGCCTGAAATCACACAGCAGGTGAATGGCTGCCTTCTCCTAAATCAGGAGGTATTCTGAACACCTGTAAAGGTCCCAGGACTGAATCCTGATTGCCTTCACACCATCAGCACCCCAGTTCTCCCAACAACCCTGTGAGGTAATGGCCAGAGAAGTCAATAGAGTAGTCCAGGGTCACACAGCTAACAGTGGATAAAGCCTGGGTCTGGGGCCGCATGGAACCACATGTCTCCTCGCAGTGAGGTCCTCACAGGGCATCCTCTCTGGGCCCTGTTTCTCCACCCCTGTAAAGAGGACTCGCCTGGCTCCAAGGCTACCCAGCTCTGATGTGCCAGGATCTATGTTGGGTCTGCAAGTGTCACATAGATATCCAGGCCTCCTGGCTGGCTGTGTAGGGGGCTGGGGTGTTACATGATGCCCAGGCAGTCTGGGCTACACAGAGAGCCTGATGGGAGAGGTGATCTAAGAGCCCGCTAGTTGCTGAGCAATATGTGGCGGGTGACCGATGCAGAACTCTGGAGGCATGGCCCCTAGGACAAGGCATTTTTCCTCTCTGGACCTTGGTTTCCTCACAAAGTGGGGACAATCATCATAGTGTTCGTGGGTAAAAACAAGAGGCTTAGAAAGATCAGAAGTGGCAAATGCTTGGTTTATCTCCCCACATTCCTCCCTCTACTCCTAACACGGACATCAATAATCAATTACCGCACTTTTTCTCACTGAGGTTGGACACAGCTCCTGAATCCTCCTCAACACAGCCCTCCAGAATAGGCCCAAGAGGAAACTGCTGGCCATCCCCTATACTAGATAATGGCTGAAGGTCCCATCCTCTGTGTTGGCTGTGGTTCTAGGAACTTTGGGACCCCAGGGAGGTTTTGAACCTGTTCTTGCCTCCTGTCCTCTTTCTCCTCCTGTCCTAGCCTCAGCCCCTCAAGCACATGCTACATGTCAGCTGAGGCACCCATGTTTGCCCAGGAACATCCTAGCTCAGCAGAGCCAGGCAGTCACAGAGGGAAAGTCACAAGAAGGTCACACCTCAGACTTTCAGCCCTCCAGCTTCAGACCAGGTGCTGCTGGGCTGTCAACCAAGGGGCTGGGGTCCTCCACCAGGCAGCCTTGGCCAGTCTGGTAGACCCTGGACTTGAGGCAGCAGCTGATCCAACCTCCTGGTTCTGCAACTGAAGCAACCAGGCGGCTGTTTGGTGGCAGTGGTGGATTGGAACCCTGGAGTCCCCAGCTCAGGGCTCTTCTTCAAAGCGAGCCACTGTCCTCCTCTCTCTGAAGGGGAAGAGTCGGATACGACTACGCAACCGGACTGAATACTCCCCATGCCCCCATCCCTGCTTCTTCCCTTCCTGAAGCCAGCAGCGCTGACCTCCAGGGTCTGCAGGTTCCTAACATTCCCTGGAGGCGTGGCTTGGGGGACTGACAGCCGCATTGCCCAGTCAGCAGCCACGCCCCTGGCCCCCTAGTACACTCAGAGGCATCCTGGAGACGGCCCACCCGCTGGCATGGGCTCCTCTGGCTGCTGAGCCATTTTGCTTCCTCTGTGAGGACAGAAGGAAAAAATGTGTTTTCCTGGGCCTTGGCAGCCAGCACTGGTGGAGCCTCCTCCCTGCTGGAAGGGGAGCAGAGCTGGGAGAACCCAGCACCACAGGGAAGTAGGAGCCTGGGGGTCTGGCACCCACTAACACTTGCTGTGTGACTTCAGGTACACCACTCCCTCTCTCTGGGCCCAACATGCCAAACCACCAAGCCTAAGGTACCTCCTAGCACTGACAATGTCAAAAGTTTAGAGAGTCAGATTCTGGCCTGGAATGGAACTCCAAGACCACCAGCAGAGTAGAGGCCCTGGAGCAAGGGAAGGGAAATCAGGGAAGACTTCCTGGGGGCAGGGGCCTGAGAACACAAACTCAGAGACTGTCAGCCTTGACTCTCCCTCTGCTCCATGCCTAGCCCTTAAGCATTTCCTCTTTCAGCTGCACCAAGACCAAAACACCTGCTCTCTGGCGTCCAGTCTGCCTCCACCTCTGACCCCACCAGCTCTCCTCTCTGTCAGAGGGATCATTACTGACACAAACCTACAAACCTGACCATGTTCGGCCCATTTCAAAACCCTATGATGCCAGCCTCCCCTCTAGCCCATGTGGTAGGCCCTTCTGGCCACCACCACGTTCTCTCCCCACGTTCTTCCAGGATCCCTGTGCTGACAACAAACGAACTCTTACCATCCCCACACATTCCCCAAAGGCACCCACAAGGTGCGTGTGTGTAAGAGATGTCACTTGAGCCCTGCAGGATCTGCTTGCTTTGGAGAAACTGCTTCAAGAATCTTACAGCCCGTGCCCAGGAGTTCTTGTTCGCCTAGGGTTCCCAGGCCTTTTTCTCTAGGTGTTGTGGAGTTTTACCAGGACACTGACCCAGGGCTCATTCATTCATTCAATCAGCAAACACCCAAGAAGCACCTACCCTGTAGGTCCCAGGCTTGGTGCTGCACCCTGAAGGACCAAAGTTGAATCAAAGCCCCTGCCCTTGAGGTCTTCACAGATGATTATCACTTGATCTGACATTCTGGCTGACTGTCACCTCCCCAGGGAAGCCTTCCTTGATTGCCCTGGCTAAGTCAGAACTGTTATTACTTTTGTAATCACAGTGACTTCCTCCTCATACCACCTATCTCAGCTGTGGTTTTGCATTTAGTTTAGTGGCTCTTTCCCCGACTTTGTTTTCCTTCCTTGACTATAAGCTCCCAGAGGGCAGCTCTGGATCTGATTTGTTCACTATCTTATCTCTAGCATCTGGTCCTTGGTGGGCTCCATGGCAATGCAGGCTAAAAGTATTAGGACTAAGGGAGGCACAGGGGCCAAGGGAGCCCTCACTGGGTCCTGGGCCCTACTGAAGGTCCAGGGGTGATTCAGTGGGAGGTTAAACCTTTTGGTACTAGCTTTCCATCTATGACTGAGTCAATCTGCCACTTCCTCCTGTTCCCTGCTCCCTAGCCCTGCTCAGGGATGTTTCCTGCCCAGTTTTGAAGATCGGCCTGCCTGATTCCTGTGCTCCTGGTGGCTACCTCCCTTACATATTCCACATATTCCTGGACAACCCTGGCCTCCGCCTGGGGCTGTTGGCTCTGTTTTCTCTTGCATGGTTCCCCTGGAAATTAAGCTGTATGTGGAGGCTGTCACACCTCCTCCAGCCCACTGCCCTTCTACCACCTTGAATGTTGCCTAGTTGCTGCTACAGATGGGGACCCAGAAGTTACCAGCTGTGGTAGCAGCTCAGAGATTCAAAGTTAAAAGATTATCTGGTCCAGCTCAATGCCCTCCCCCCTGACACCCCATGATCCTGTAGCTCTGTGGGAGGGAGGAAGAGAGGGCAGAATAGGACCAAGGAAGCCCTAAGCCCCAGCTCAGCCCTCAACATCCCTCAGCAGGGCACTGATGGAGGAGCCAGACAGGGTGAGGCAGTGGTGGGAGGGCCCAGCCCTCTCACAGTAACCCCTCCCGCACCAAGACAAGTAGTCCCACTGCCTGTTAACCAAGCCTGGCCCAAGTCCTCAACTAGCTCCTCAAGTCCAGTCATCAATAGCTCTGTCTGATTAGTCCCACTTGTGAACTGAAACCACCAGAAGGGCAGAAACGAGCTCCACCCCAACCTTGGGTTCTCACCCTTCCTGATCCAGCAGGTACAGCCTTTAGAACCCAGACCAGCCAGAGGAGTAGCCACCAGAGAAAGGAAGCCTGGTATCCCTTCCTACCTCCAACCTTTGCCGTGTTCCCGGCCCCCCATACTACCCCCACCCCCTCACCCCCGCCCTTCCTGTTTCTTCTGTGACTGAGGGGCTGGGTAGCCCCCTGGATGAAGAAGAGTCGGAGGGGAGAGTCTGTCTTCCCCAGGCAGTCAGAATACCTGGGGACAAGGACCTGAACACCAGCCTACTTTGTTGCCAGACCCACCGGGGTGATGGAGCCAGGGGTGGCCCCTTCACCTCGTTCCCCGGGGAAGCCCGGTGGGATCTTTGATATTTTGCCCCACCCCGTAGCTGAAGGCACCGCAGTCACGTGGCTGCGGTCCTGGGAAACTCCGGGGAGAGCAAGGGCCTGGCGGCCACCGGCTGGTGGGAAAGGGACAACCCGGGAGAGAATTCCCAGACCCTTGTGACTATGGACTGGGCCATTTCTTTCGCTTCTTCTTTTATTCCTGTGGTCACGCTCTTTCGGAGGTACGGTCCGCTGGTTATACAGGCCCCGCCTGGGAGCGTTCGGACACACACACACACACACACACTCTCTCACATTCCCCAAGGTACGCGGCGCAAGCACGCACCGGGCAGGATACCCAGGACGCTGGCCAGGGAACACACACGCACTCCCGCCCGCCCTCGGACGTAAACAAACCGCGCACGCTCGGCCTGCGGGCACCGGTCCAGGGACTGTTCTCACCGAGTCACGTACTTGCA
>NW_011494785.1:6692221-6692388 GCF_000754665.1 Bison bison bison | reverse complement strand
CCCGCCTCTCGTCTTGCTTCGCCTGGCGTCCCTGGCACGCACGGGGTCCCGCTGCCGTCTGAGCTGCTCTCCTCTGCCCACGCCTCGGTCAGCCTCCCCCTCCGGTCCCGACCGCGGGTCGCTCAGAGCCCGGATCGCCGGAGCGCAGCGCCGGGTTTTGTTGTGGG
>NW_011494785.1:6686132-6692121 GCF_000754665.1 Bison bison bison | reverse complement strand
CGGCCCCGGCCCCGCCCCCCGGGATTCTCAATCCCGGTTAGAGCGCTGACTGCGGGCGTTCACGCGACATCTCACCGGAGCCACGCGGGTGAAGGTGTCATTTGTCTCATTTTACAGTCCACAGTCGTGGGTCTCTTCTCCTTTCGACCTACACCCTCTACCTCGATGATCTCATCCAGTCTCGTGGTTTTAAATGCCATCTGTAGGCTCAGGAGCTCCAGATTTTGTATTTCCAGAGGGAACGGCTTCTCTTTGAGTTCCAGACTGTATCCAACTGCCCACTCAACGGCTCCACGTGGGTACCAGATGGGGCCTCCATGCCCTGCACGGCCAAGATCCTACTCCTGAGCGTCAACCCTAGCTCAGCAACATACACACCCAGTCTCTCCATCTCAGCTGTTCAAACCCAGACCTCGGAGCCTTTCTCCGTACCTCTCCTTTCTCCTCACTTCATGAGTCACTGGCTCTACCTCCAACACCATCCTGCAACTGACCACTTCTGGCCACCCCCAGTTCTGCCACCTGGTCCAGGGACCATCAACTCAGCTGGACCACGGCCACAGCCTCCTGATAACTTCCTCACTTTATCCCTAAAGGCTGTGTTCACACACCAGACAATATTCTCCTTGTAACAAAGATCAGCTTGTTTAACACTCTCCCACCCTTTGGCTTAACACTCTCAAAGATTTTCCTTCGCATTTAGAATAAACTACACTCCTCCCTTTGGTCTACAGGGTCCTAAGCCATCTGGTCTCTGCCCAGCCTCACCTCTGTCACTCTCGTCTCACCCCGCTACTCTTCAGTCACACTGTCCTTTTTATTGTTCATTTAACCCACCAAGCTCATTCCTGCCACAAGTTCTTTGCACTTGCTGTTTCCTCTTCTGTTCACTGCCTGGCTCTTTCTCATCTTTCAGGTCAGCTCAAATGTCATGGCCTTAGAGAGGTCTTTCCTGATGGCTCTGGCTAAAGGAGCCACCATCTCTGAAATTTGGTTTTTATATTAGCTTAATATCTCCATATTAATATTAGCTTAATATATGCTGATAAGGGTCCATCTAGTCAAAGCTATGGTTTTTCCAGTAGTCATGTATGGATGTGAGAGTTGGACCATAAAGAAGTCTGAGCACCAAAAAATCGATGCTTTTGAACTGTGGTGTTGGAAAAGACTCTTGAGAGCCCCTTGGAGGGCAAGGAGATCAAACCAGTCAGTCCTAAAGGAAATCAACCCTGTATTCATTGGCAGGACAGATGCTGAAGCTCCAGTACTTTGGCCACTTGATGCAAAGAGTCGACTCATTAGAAAAGACCCTGATGCTGAGGAAGTTTGAGGGCAGGAGGGGAAGGGGATGACAGAGGATGAGATGGTTGAATGGCACCATCGACTCAATGGACATGAGTCTGAGCAAACTCTGGGTGATAGTGCAGGACAGGGAAGCCTGGCGTGATGCAGTTCATGGGGTCACCGAGAGTTGGACATGACCTAGCGACTGAACAACAAATATCTCCATAGGTTATTATCTTGCTTACATATTTGCTTATTATAACCAAAATGCAAGTTTCATGAAGGTAGAAACTTGTCTATCTTCCTGACTACTGCAGATCTTTTGCCTAGAGCAGTGCTCGGCACATAAGCAAGCCCTTATGTGTAAATACTTGTTTGAGGAAATACTTGTTGAGGAAATAAATGAGTGAAGGCTCAGAGAGGTCAAGTGACTTTCCAAAGTCACCCAGCCAGGAAGTATAAGAACTGGAGTTTGAATCCAGACCTAATTCCTGGTCTAGACATTTGGGATTCTGCCCAACTGGGTGAGGCCCAGTATAAATGTAGGGGATGTGTTCAGGGCCTATATTCAGGGATGAATACATTCAGGGATGTATTCAACCACCCCAAAAGAGGTGGCTTTGGGGGCAAAATAGGGGAGTGTCCCAGTTCCTTCTTTTCCTTTGCTCATGGTGTTTCCATTGCCTGAAGTGCCTGCTGTCGCTCCAGGAGCCATCGGTTCTATGAAACGAACATCACAGCACCTACATTATTTTACTGAGAAGGACCAAGGACCTTCCCAACTAGGAGGTTTTTCTGTGGTCACCAGCAAGGCTCCCCCTTCCCTTGATCTCAGAGCTCTTGCTTTGCTTTCTCACTATGAGCGTTGGTCCACCTGGGATTGTGACAGCTATCCCTTACCTCCCAAAGGCCTGGATTTCATATGCAAGTTGGCCCACTAGCTTCCCAAGTGACCAAATGTTGCAGCAGCTATGTCTGGCAAAGTATTCCCCTCAAAAATTGTCCCTTGCCTTATATCTACATAGCTAAGAGAGCCACTCACATTACCTCTTGGAGTACCAACGTTCTCAGTTTTAGAAACAGCACAATTGTGATTTTCCTTTTTTTCTACCCTCCATTTTCAATGAGTTTTCAAAAGTTGAGGCCATAGTAGGTGTTTGACTAATGAATGAACCCCCAGTGGATCTGCACAACACTCCTAGACAGCATGAAGCCTACTTCTCCCATCTCCTGCCTGCCTGCCTTAGGGGGTCAGAGCTTCAGGAGCCACCCAGCAGGGACTGCTCCCTGCAAATGTGGCTCCCTCTCTGGTCAAGGTCAAGGGACATGGTGCAATGTCATATTTAAAAGTGGGAGCTCTCTGGCTTGAAGCGGTTCCTAACGGCCAAATTTGGGACAATTTGAGCATCAGAAGAAGTAACAGTAAACACGGGTTATGACCTGCTGAATAAGAGAAGAATCCATGAGTCCATATAATATGAATAAATAAATAAAGAGAAGAGAAAGCTCCACCTTCAAGTAAAAAGAAAGATAGGGACTTCCCTGGTGGTCCAGTGGCTAAGACTCCACACTCTCAATGCTGGGGCCCATGTTTGATCCCTGGTCAGGGAACTAGAGCCTGCAAACATGCTGCAACTACGAGTTCACATGCCACAACTTAGAAAAATCCTATATGCTTCAACTTAAACCCGGCGTAGCCAAACAAAGACATAAGCAAAATATTAAAAAGCAAAACACTGGCGTGTGTTCAGAGGTAAGGGGCATCTGTCTGCAATTTACTCTCAAATGGAGTGGGAGGGTGGATTATAGATAAAATGTGATAAAATATTAACAACTGAGGAATCTGGGTGAAGAGCCTATAGAAATTAGATATTGTTCCTGCAATGTTTGTTTTAATTAAAAAAGTAGGATTTTCTTTGCTTGTTCTAAGTAGGGGCTCTCAAGTCAGCTTATGAAACTCAAATCCCAGCCTCACACCCCACCCCCCACCAACTGAGTGACTTAACCACTCTCTGCCTCCTTTATAAATTGGATTCGCTGTTGATAATAGTGCCTGCTCTGTGGCTTATAAAACTATTTATTGGGTTCACACTGAGAAACACTGAGCGCAGTGCCTAGTACGCAGTAAGAGATCAGTAAATAAATACTGGGTTAGAGAGAGATGAATCCTCTGGAGTCCCCTAGGACACTCCCTCTGAAAAACTGCTTCTCCCCCAGGTGAGTGACGCAAAGCCAGTGGGGACCTCACCCTGCCCGGAGACCCCTCCTCCTGTCAACAGGAAGGAGCCTTGTGGCTTGCGCCTAGAGAGGGAGCGGCCCTTTGCCAGCAAGGTCCAGCAGACCTCCAACCAGCCCAGCTGGTCTCGGCTCACCTGCCTGGCCCCAAAACACCAAACGGCACTGCAGCAGGTCCCGGCGGGGCCCTGGCCCACGGTGGGTGCTGTGCCTAATAGTGGTTGCTCAGTAACCAAATTTGACCCAAGCCAGGGGCTGCAGCTCGGAACCCACCCCTGGCTGCCTCCGGAGTGGGGTATTCCTTCCTCCCAGCCTCAGTCTTTCCCACCTGCAGAGTGAGAGTGTAGAATCAGGTCAGTGGTTTTTCAACAACCTCAAACCACAGTGAAATTTCTTCAAATGAAACTTAACTCTGCAGTGTACTCTGCCTTATAAACCATCAGAAGCCAGGCTGCCATGGAGGAGACCCAGGCTGGCTTTAAGTTTTCCCTCTTTGGGTGTTTTCTGGAGACCCTTCTTGCCCTGAGATTTGATTTCCAGGCCCCCATGAGCTCCTGACCCTGGACCCTCGGGCCTTCCCTTCCTTGATTTGCAGGGTGGCTCCATCAGTTGGGCCAGGTCCCACATTTCCCACAGATCCCTCTACCTGGTGGGAGTGATCATCAGAGGCATCCCTTTCAGCTCCTTCAGGCACCTTATCTTGTCCCAGCTCCTCCACCCATCACATATACCATGTGTACGCGTATGTATGCTCAGTCACATCCAACTCTTTGTGACTGCATGGACTGTAGCCCACCAGGCTCCTCTGTCCATGGAATTATCCTGGCAAGAATATTGGAGTGGATTGCCATTTCTTCCTCCAGAGGGTCTTCCTGACCTAGGGATCAAACCTAAGTCTCCTGCATCTTCTGCATTGGCAGGCAGATTCTTTACCACTGAGCCACCTGGGAAGCCCCTCAGATGCCTTGTACCAGTTTCTTACTACTGCTTATCACTTCTTTTTCTTCTTCTTTTTAAAATATTTATTTATTTGGCTGTGCCGGGTCTTAGTTGTGGCATTTGGGATCTAGTTCTGAACTGGGAACTAGTTTCCTGACCAGGGATCGACCTCCGGGCCCCCTGCATTGAGAGTGTGCAGTCTAAGCCACTGGACCACCAGGGAAGTCCCACTGCTTATTACTTCTGACTCTACTTATGTCTATTATGTTTATGAGATGCCTCCTTTGAGCCAGACACTGCACTAAATGCCTAAGACCTATTTACGTGATATATATTTTCCCATAGCATAT
Organism: Bison bison bison; assembly: GCF_000754665.1. NCBI lineage: Eukaryota > Metazoa > Chordata > Mammalia > Artiodactyla > Bovidae > Bison > Bison bison. The sequence goes on along the minus strand of NW_011494785.1, from coordinate 6,687,313 downwards.
CTCTTCTTCTACTGCTAAACAAACCAATCATCAAAAAAATTATCTGTACTTTTATCACATCTTAGTGTCTTCGTAACTTCAATGTCTCCTTCTTACAGTATCCTTCTCCAATGAGGTGGAATGTGGCACAGAAATGATCAACCCCATCAGGTTTATGGGTTCACCAAATGCCTTGGGAGTCCGTCCCCCCATTGCTGGGTGTGGTGTGCCTGATCCCCTTAATCCCCTCTCCCCATCTTAGAAGTTAGGTATTATCATCACTATGTTGCAGGTGAGGAAATTGAAACCCAGAGAGGTGAGGAAACTTGCCCACTATCACACAGCTAGTCCCTGGCAAGAGGAGAACTTGAACTCAGGTTGATCTGACTCAGGGGCCACACTCTCTGCCGCTGCCCCTGTCAGGAAAAACCCTGGGCTTTGCTGGAGAGAAATGAGCTGTTTCACGTGGGCCACTCCTCGTGTGGGAGAAATCCTCCCCCTCTTTTCCCCTCCTACTTTTAAATCATAAGAAAGCTGGGCCGGGTTGGGGGAGGCCTGACAGATGGTGTCCCTACACTGGGCTGCTGTCTGCAGGGGTCCTGGGTCTGGGCAACAGATTGTCTGTGTGTGCTTAGTCGCTCAGTCATGTCCGGCTCTTTGCAAACCCATGGACCCCCACTAGGCTGCTCTGTCCATGGAGATTCTCCAGGCAAGAATACTGAAGTGGGTTGCCATGCTCTCCTCCAGGGGATCTTCCCAACCCAGGGATTGAACCTAGGTCTCCCACACTGCAGGCGGATTCTTTACCCTCTGAGATACCGGGAAAGCCAACAAAGGGAAAAATGAATTTGAACAAATCCAGATAATCATAATAGCTATTGTTGTCCTGTTTATGAGACATTTCCTCTGTGGATCTTTTATCTCACAAAACGCTATGAGGTGTCTTTCTTGTCCCCACTGTGTAGACGAGGAAACTGAGGCTTAGAGAGGCAATGCCACTTGCTCAGAACATGCCAGTGAATAAAGGCTCTCCCCACCTCTGTGAATATGAGCATTTCAGTGCCACTTTACCAGCACAGGGTATTCTCATTTTTTAAGTTCTGCTAGATACCCTGGAGTATGAAATCAAGAGGGCCTCAGGAAGCATCACTACGAACAAAGCTAGTGGAGGTGATGGAACTCCTGTTGAGCTATTTCAAATC
>NW_011494785.1:6685770-6685974 GCF_000754665.1 Bison bison bison | reverse complement strand
CAGGTCAAGAAGCAACAGTTAGAACTGGACATGGAACAACGGACTGGTTCCAAATTGGGAAAGGAGTATGTCAAGGCTGTATATTGTCACCCTGCTTATTTAACTTAAATGCAGAGTACATCATTCAAAATGCTGGGCTGGATGAAGGACAGGCTGGAATCAAGATTGCAGGGAGAAATATCAATAATCTCAGATATGCAGATA
>NW_011494785.1:6678385-6685001 GCF_000754665.1 Bison bison bison | reverse complement strand
ATTCATTGGAAGGACTGATGCTGAAGCTGAAGCTCCAATACTTTGGCCACCTGATGTGAAGAACTGACTCACTGGAAAAGACTCTAATGCTGGGAAAGATTGAAGGCAGGAGGAGAAGGGGATGACAGAGGATGAGATGGTTGGATGGCATCAGTGACTTGATGGATGTAAGTTTGAACAAGCTCCCTGAATTGGTGATGGACAGGGAAACCTGGTGTGCTGCAGTCCATGGGGGTCTCAAAGAGTTGGACACGACTGAGCGACCGAACTGAACTGAATTTTCTAGGCAAATGACATTGTCTTATTTAAATTTACATTTCTCTGAATATGAATAAGCTTGGCTACATTCTTTTAGTCATCAGTTGGGTTTCTTCTCTGTGAACTGTCTATTCATGTACTTTGTAAACTTTTGGGCCCTCTCCCTCCCTCCATCATATTTTCCCTCTAAAATCTTTTTCCCCTAACAGCTTCAATATACTTGCAAATTTGCCACTAGCACTCTGAGTCCCCTCCATGCCCAGAGCTTGTAAACCCATAATCCTGGGCACCTCCAGTTTGTCTTCTGCCCTCTAACCCTAACTCTAACCCTGACCCTAACCCTGCACCCCAGCTGCTCTGGGCTTTGGAGAGAATCAACCACCGTGAACACCCACAACAACAAAAGTCTGCTTTAAGCTCATTCTCCAGACACAACAAGGTGCCTGGGGGCCCTAATCACCCCTCTCCCTTCTCCAATCCCCCCTCATCCTTGCCCCCACTGAGGGGGGCAGGGCCCCCCCGAGGCCAGACTCAGCTCCCTGCACTGTCTGTCCCCTCCCTCCCTCCCTGTCCCAGTACAAGCTGTCCCTCCTCCAGCCCCAAAGCCACCTTTTTCCTTTCTGGAGGCTCATGCCCACCCTCTCGCTCCTGTCTTCTCTCTCAGCCCTGACATCCACCCCACCGTCACTTGTCTGCCACCCCAGCCCTACCATTGCCTTTTCTTCCCTCTTATGGCCAAAAGTGAAGTCGCTCAGTTGTGTCCGACTCTTTTCGACCCCATGGACTGGGGCCTGCCAGGATCCTCTGTCCATGGGATTTTCCAGACAAGAATACTGGAGTGAGTTGCCATTTCCTTCTCCAGGGGATCCTCCCAACCCAGGGATCGAACCCAGGTCTCCCACATTGTAGGCAGACACTTTACCATCTGAGCCACCAAGGAAGTCAAACCCTTATGGCCAAATCCTTGAGTTATCTTCATTCATTCCCTCTGAGCCCTCCCTTCCTTGCCCCTCCCAGCCTGACTCCTGCCCCCACAGTCCTCTGAAGGGACCCTTGTTGAGGTCCCCACAACCTCTTTTGTTGCTAAATCCCAGGGTCCATTTTCCATCCTAATCTCTCTCATCTTTCCGCAGCTCTGGACCTTGCTGCTCTCTCCTCTCCTCCTTTGGATACACTCTGCCCCCTGCATTCCAAGGTGTGGGCTTCCCTCCTCCTTTTTCAGTCTGCATCCCTGGTTCCTCTCAACCTCTCAGTGATCAGTGATGCCTGTGTCTCTTCTCCCAGGGGAATCTTATTCCTTTTCAGAAGTTCAGGCGGCATCTGACACTGATGAATCCCAAATCTCTCAGCGGCTAGCCTCTTGTTTCTCAGGGGCCAGATCTGCTTAAACATCTGCACAGTAGGTGTGGATTTCCCCCTGCCCTCCTCTCTCCCCAAACAGCCAGCGCCCACAGTCACAAGGCCAATCACTGTCCCCCTTCCATTCCAAGTGCACCCCCTGTATTTCTCAAACTGTCTAGTGATACCACCTTCCGCTGAGCCACCCTAGAGAGGAACCAGGCCACCATGCCTGTCTCCTCCCCTTCCTTCCCTCCCACAGCTAACCCATCACCAGGTCCCTGTGATGTTCTCTCATCTCCTTAGTGCCCGCCTCTGTCTTCACTGTCTTCCCTCATCTGTGGCCTCAGTTCAAGTCACAGCAACTCTCTTCCTGGACGTTGGCAACAGCCTCCTGCCTGGTCTCCTTGCCTCTAGCACCTTCTAAACCCGCCTCCACATGGAATATTAAAACCTAAGTTTGATTAGGACACTCCTGTGCTCAGAAGCTTCCATGGCTCCCCACTGCCTTCAGAACAAAGTTCAGACTCTTTCCACAGATCTTCTAGGTCTGGTCTCTTGCCTCCCTTACCTGCTCAGCTCTCACCACCCTCTCTGAGCTCTCCTGTACCCCCACACTTCAGCTCTTGCAGACCCCTCAACAGGAAACTCCCTCCCCAGTTTCAGCTTGTCTTTCAATATCCAGCCCACAGGTCTCCCCACTTTCTTCATCGAGCTTCCAGAATGACCCCCAGGTGGACTCAGGCTCCTGTCCTCACAAAAGGGATGGCTGCCCTCACCTCTCTCTGTGATGGCACATTTCCCTCCAAGTTGGTGTTCTGTGTTTTTTGGTGGGGGGAGGGCCGCACCATCGTACAAAGTTGGACACGACTGAAGTGACTCAGCAGCAGCAGCAGCAGCACCTTGTGGAATGTGGGAAACTTCTGCCTCAAGGCCTTTGCTCTTGCTGTTCCCTCCATCTAGAACATTCTCTCCTGGGTTATTACAGGGCTTGCTCCCTCATCTCATTCAGGGTTTTTTTTTTTACACATTCATTTATTTGGCATTATTTACTTGGACATGAGTTTAAGCAAGCTCCGGGAGTTTGTGATGGACAGGGAAGCCTGGCATGCTGCAGTCCATGGGGTTACAAAGAGTCAGACACGACTGAGCGACTGAACTGAACTATTTGGCCGCACTCAGGTCTTAGTTGAGGCATGCAGGATCTAGTTCCCTGACCAAGGATTGAACCCAGGTCCCTTGCATAGGGAGCATTGAGTCTTAATCACTGGACCACCATGGAAATCCCTCCCTCGGGCCTTTATTTAAATGTTTCCTTTCTCAATCAGGCCTTCCCTAGCCACTCTTCTAAAACTCTAATCCTCTCTGTCTCCCCTCCTTGCTTTTACCCCATAGCATTTGTCACCCTCTAACACACTGTATTTTTTCCCAACTCATTAATTATAAAAATGTTCTAACACACAGAAAATGGAAGGAAAAGTACAAAGGCACTCAAGTACAAACCCCAGATTCAATGCACTAGGTTTTTGGAAAGATGCTAATATCATGACACTTCACCCAAAGATTTTGGCAAAACCCACTCTTATGCCTGACTTCTGTAGCTTGATTATTGTCTATCTTTCCCCTGCAACTGTCCACACAGTGAGGGCAGGGATTCCAGTCTACTGTTTTCGCTATGATTTCCTCAGCACCAAGAACACTGCCTGACACACAGTGGGTCCTCCTACAGTTTAGGGAAAGAAAAGTCAAGACAGGTCTTGATTCTAGATCTGCTTCTTATGCACATGCGACTGTCAATCATCTCTCGCACAGAATCTTGGTTTCTCCGTCTATTAGAGATAATAGGATTATTTCTCAGGATTGTTGTGACGATCAAACAAGTTAAAAGTGTAAAACTGCACTGTGAGCATGCTAGTTAATTTCACCCTGAGGGAGGGTACTCGGTTGACCCTTTGGGCTCTGGGGTGATTTTAGTTGCAGGGCCTAGTCAGCCCCTCAGAGAAGCTCTTTGACTTGAACTGCTCCAAAGCAAAATCCAGCAGAAACCCAAAGGGTTCCGTATTACTAGCCCCTCCCTTTCCACTGCTTGTTCATTCAGTGCTACCTACTAACTCCTTATTCTTCATCTCTTGCTAAATCCACTCATTTAACAGTTTTCACCAGAAATACCTTATGGGAGGGGCACTCAATTTCGTCATGCGTTGAACATATTGTATCACTTTCTTCTATTTGTTACTTTCTTTCAACTCTATTTTATTAATTTCTTTAGTGGATCTTAGAGTGTTTCTGAAGATTGACCTAGATGACTATCTCTCTCCCTTTGCCTTTTCTGCATTTCAGATTCAGCTGTGTGTCTGTGTTGCCAAACCTGCCTTGTTAGACTCACCTTGAGTACAGGAGTGTATTTGCTGAAGAATGGGACCCATCCTGTTGAACCTATGAGGTTTCTCAGGTCAGACTGCTCAGCAGTAGGTGGAACACCCAAACTTTTGCAAGCTCCCTGATAACCATCATTTTAACGTCAATTGTTTGGGGTGTGGAGTGCAACATGAGTTTTCTTCCCATTCTCTCAACTCAAAGCTGACACTTCTGAACAAAATTTTAATCTTAGTTTAAGAGAACAGTTTCTTCACCTGTGAAAGTAGGAACAAGAGTAATTATATTCTCCAGATGATGGATATGAAGTCACATTACTTTGTAACTGGTAAAGCTCTGTACAAATAGTAGTTACTGTCCTTAGTCTTATTAACTTGTCTGGATTCTTAACTAAATGTTGTCCCTGTTGCATTCGCAGCCCCCAGTCCAGGAACTAATATCTTGGGACAGACCGGCAGAAATATTTTTCTATTCACAGGTAATACCAAACAGCAATCACTTTTCCCATGCCAACAGAGAGCAGTTTGGAGGATTTATCTAGATCTAGAGTTGGGGAATCGTTAAGGGAAGAAAACTTGTCCAACTAAGCCTGGCAGGCTGGAGAGGAGACATGATCTATTCAGTCAGAAGCAGAACTGTGACTAAACTCCAGCCTCCTCCCTTCTTTTTAAAGCATTCTCAGCATTACTAATCATAACAACTGTCATTTATTGAAATCCCAGTAGTGTGCAGGCACCGGGTCTTACTTATTTCTAGTCATCATAATAACCCTGTGCTCACTTCTCAGATGAGGAGTTCGCAGAGACCAAGTCATCTGCCCAGTTCAGTTCAGTCGCTCAGTCATGTCCAACTTTTTGCATTCCCATGGTTCCAACGCCAGGCTTCCCTGTCCAATCACTAACTCGGGGAGCTTGCTCAAATTCATGTCCATTTGAGTTGCTGATGCCATCCAACCATCTCATCCTCTGTTGCCCCTGTCTTCTCGAGTCTTCAATCTTTCCTAGCATCAGGGTCTTTTTCACTGAGTCAGTTCTTCACATCAGGTGGCCAAAGTATTGGAGCTTCAGCTTCAGCATCAGTCCTTCCAATGAATATTCAGGACTGATTTCATTTAGGATCTCCTTGCAGTCCAAGGGACTCTCAAGAGTCTTCTCCAACACCACAGTTCAAAAGCATCAGTTCTTCGGTGCTCAGCTTTCTTTATGGTCCAACTCTCACATTCATACATGACTACTGGCAAAACCATAGCTTTGACTAGACAGACTTTTGTTGGCAAAGTAACGTCTCTGCTTTTTAATACGCTGTCTAGGTTGGTCATAGCTTTTCTCCCAAGCAGCGAACGTCTTTTAATTTCATGGCTGCAGTCACCATCTGCAGTGATTTTGGAGCCCAAGAAAATAGTCTGCGAAACAGATAGCTGTTTCCCCATCTATCTGCCATGAAGTGATGGGACCGGATGCCATGATCTTCAGCTTTTGAATGTTGAGTTTTAAGCCAACTTTTTTATTCTCCTCTTTCACTTTCATCAACAGACTCTTTATTTCCTCTTCGCTTTCTGCCTTAAGAGTGGTGTTATCTGCATATCTGAGATTATTGATATTTCTCCCTGCAATCTTGATTCCAGCCTGTCCTTCATCCAGCCCAGCATTTTGAATGATGTACTCTGCATTTAAGTTAAATAAGCAGGGTGACAATATACAGCCTTGACATACTCCTTTCCCAATTTGGAACCAGTCCGTTGTTCCATGTCCAGTTCTAACTGTTGCTTCTTGACCTGCATACAGATTTCTCAGGAGGCAGATCAGGAGGCAAAAACTTGAAGAATTTTCCAGTTTGTTGTGATCCACACAGTCAGAGGCTTTAGCGTAGTCAGTAAAGCAGAAGTAGATGTTTTTCTGGAACTCTCTTGCTTTTTCGATGATCCAAGGATGTCGGTAATTTGATCTCTGGTTCCTCTGCCTTTTCTAAATCTATCTTGAATATATGGAAGTTCTTGGTTCACAAACTGTTGCAGCTTTGCTTGAAGAATTCTGAGCATTACTTTGGTAGTGTGTGAGATGAGTGCCATTGTGTGGTAGTTTGAAGATTCTTTGGCATTGCCTTTCTTTGGGATTGAAATGAAAACTGACCTTTTCCAGTCCTGTGGCCACTGCTGAGTTTTCCAAATTTGCTGGCATATTGAGTGCAGCACTGTAACAGCATCATCTTCTGGGATTTGAAATAGCTCAACAGGAGTTCCATCACCTCCACTAGCTTTGTTCGTAGTGATGCTTCCTGAGGCCCTCTTGATTTCATACTCCAGGGTATCTAGCAGAACTTAAAAAATGAGAATACCCTGTGCTGGTAAAGTGGCACTGAAATGCTCATATTCACAGAGGTGGGGAGAGCCTTTATTCACTGGCATGTTCTGAGCAAGTGGCATTGCCTCTCTAAGCCTCAGTTTCCTCGTCTACACAGTGGGGACAAGAAAGACACCTCATAGCGTTTTGTGAGATAAAAGATCCACAGAGGAAATGTCTCATAAACAGGACAACAATAGCTATTATGATTATCTGGATTTGTTCAAATTCATTTTTCCCTTTGTTGGCTTTCCCGGTATCTCAGAGGGTAAAGAATCCGCCTGCAGTGTGGGAGACCTAGGTTC
>NW_011494785.1:6677711-6678285 GCF_000754665.1 Bison bison bison | reverse complement strand
AAAAGCATCAGTTCTTCGGTGCTCAGCTTTCTTTATGGTCCAACTCTCACATTCATACATGACTACTGGCAAAACCATAGCTTTGACTAGACAAACCTTTGCTGGCAAAGTAATGTCTCTGCTTTCTAATATGCTGTCTGGGTTTATCATAGCTTTCATTTGCCCAAGTTTCTACTAAAAGCGCTGAGATATTTCCTGAGATTGTCTTGGGGTAGCGCTGCCAGGAACAACCAAGGAACAATTTTTTTAAGCATAACTACACCTAGTATTTTTTTGCTTATACTAAAAAAAAATCATTTTTTGTTCGGCTGAAACCCAAATTTAATCCATTTGCTAAATTTGGCAAACTTAGCTTGGAGGAACATGGCAAAATCAAAGCAGTATCCTGATTGTTATACCCTGCACATCTTTGCTGGTTTTATTTTTATCTTTAGGAGCCGCGTAGTTTAAGTCACGTTCAACCTTCAGGCCTCTGACCGTTTCAGGAGGCGTAGGGTGGAGAACACTGAGCCTCTCGCCCGATATTAACATGTCTGCCCCGGAGCCGTCACACGGACCTTCCTCCTCTCACAGA
>NW_011494785.1:6660633-6677209 GCF_000754665.1 Bison bison bison | reverse complement strand
TCCCCCCTCTCACAGACGTGGCCACGCCCCGCCGCCGAGGATTGGCTCCAGCCCAAAGCCCGGCCTCCCTCGGCGATGGGAGCCCCTTCCATTGGGCAGTTATAAAACATGGCGGAGGCCCGCCCCCGCCTTGCTCTCGCGAAGCACAGGCTTCAGTGATTGGCGGAGAGCAGTGGCCGGGTTGTCACGTGGCCTGGGCCCGTCTGTTTGCGGAAGTGGAAGGAAGCCGAAGTGCTGAGTCAGCCGAGGTGAGTGACGGCGCTGGGAAGGCGGGGCCAGGGAGGGGGTGCCCTTTCCCAAACCTCCTCTACGCCCCAGACTCCTTGGGCTCTATCGGGACAGTCCTTCGAGCCCCCCACTTGTTCACCGATTCTGAGGCCTGTCCTCCATTAACCATGATTGTCCCCTTACTGCCTCCAGCTTCCACCCTTTGATCCCCGACCGTCTGCAACTCCCATCCTGTGACCGCTTTCGTCTCATCTCTTAACCTGTGTGTTCTCTCAGGGACCCAGGTCCGACCCTGGGTACCCCCTCTCAGTGCGTCTTCCCTGTGAGTCTCTCCTCTATCCCTCACTTCCTGCCTGAGTCAACCCCTTCCCTTCATCCCTCGACTCTCAGTGTCTCTTAGTGCTCCCAGTTTTCAGTTTGGTTCCCATTCATTGTCCCCAGTTTCCTTCCTGTGCCTTTCTAAGTGCTCTGATTTGCCCGCCTCAATGAGTTCCTACCCGATTCCCCACTTCACCTCTCTTCTGTATCTGTCTCTCCCTGTTCTCCATCATGCATCCCCTTTTCTGACCTCCTGCTTTTCCCTGCGTATTGACTCCCATGTGCCTCCAGACTTCGTCTCTGCCTACTTTCCCCTCATGCTCCCTCCTTTCCCCTAGCCTATTACACCAGAGTTCTCCCTGTCCCCCAAACCTGTGCCCACCTCCTGTGCCACCGGTGACTTGGAAGCTGCTGACAGAAAGTGTGTGACCTTTGTGACCATGTGACTGCAACAGGCAGGCCAGTGGGTGTGGAACAGGGATCTGTGCCCATTTTTTTTTTTTTTATTAATGGACTGCTCACATGACCCCCAAAACAAATACCTTCCCTTCCACTAAACTTCTGAGTCTTTCCCTCACCTGCCCTCTTACCCACCCAACAGGATGTCAGGCAGGTTTGGTTTGGCAACACCGATGCTCCACCCTGGGGCTGAATGCCATGTTTTTGTTATTGTCCCTGCCTTAAAAATTTCCTGGAGTTTGTAGGCTGTTTCCTGTCTGAGTCTCAGTTGCCTCATCTGTGACAGGGGGATTGTATTTCTTGCCCTCCTAAACCTGCCACGAGGTTCAAAATTTGAGAAAATGTAGAAAGCAAAGCTTTGTAAACAGTATGGCCATGATCAAATACATGGGTTTGCTGTTGTGTCATCAGCAGAAAAGGGGAAGGGATAGAAGGAAAAATCAAGGAGGGAAAGACAGGTCTTTCATTTAGCATTTGGCAGATTTATTGATCATCTGCCGTGAGTCAGGCTCTTTCACCGTTTATTCATTCATTCCTCACTTATTTGACAAATATTAGTGGACTGTTTACTATGTTCTAGGCTACCTTCTAGCCAATGTTATTCCCATTTAACATGATAAGGAAGACTGGGCAATTGAACTTCCTGATTCACACTGATGGATGTGGTTGGAGCTGAAATCTGAATATAGTTCTTTATATAATACCAGAGTCTGGGGGTGATTGCTCTGCTCTGTAAGGGCCCCTACTGTTGTCTCAGTGCCCAGAGCACTTTTTCTCCCTTCTGTGGGCTACTTTCTTGTTAAATGACAGTAACCTCCAAAGGGAATTTCCTTCTCAGCAGAATGACGTCACCAAGAGGTAGAGGAAAGGGGAATTTAAATGCTGTGTGTGTGTTTGCACATATCTACTGGGTGTGTGTAGGGAGAAAGGGGGAGCTGTGGTGAAGGGGAGACCTTGCGTTATGAGCTTCACTCTTTTTTTTTTTAATTTTTATTGGAGTATAGTTGATTTTGGGCTTCCCAGATGGCCCTAGTGGCCTGCCAATGCAGGAGACATAAGAAACGTGGGTTTGATGCCTGCTCGAGAAGATCCCCTGGAGGAGGGCATGGCAACCCACTCCAGTATTCCTGGAGAATCCCATGGCCAAAGGAGCCTGGTGGGCTACAGCCCATAGGGTCACAAAGAGTCCGACATGACTGAAGTGACTTAGCATGTGTGCATGAGTAGTTGATTAAAATGTTGTGTTAGTTTCAAGTGTAAAGCAGAGTGAATCAGTTATAAATATGTATATATCTCTCTCCAGTCTTTTTAAGAATCTTTTAGCAGAGTTCCCTCTGCTATGCGGTAGTCCTTATTAGTTGTCTGTTTTATATACAGCAGTGTGTGTATGTCAGTCTCAATCTCCCCGTTTATCCCTCCCCTCCCCTTAACCGTGGTAACTGTAAGTTTGTTTTCTACATCTGTGATTCTACCTCTGTCTTGTAAATAAGTTTATTTGTACTGCTCTTTTTTAAAAATCCCACATATAAATGATATCATGCTATTTGTCTTTCTCCGTCTAACTCACTTCGCTTAGTATACAGTCTCTAGGTCCATCTGTGTTGCTGCAAATGGCTTTACTTTGTTCTTTTTTATGGTGGAGTAATAATATTCCATTGTATATATATGTACCGTATCATCTTTTTCCATTCCTTTGTTGATGGACATTTAGCTTGCTTCCATGACCTGGCTATTGTAAATAGTGCTGCAGTGAACACTGGGATGCATGTATCTTTTTGAATTATAGTTTTCTCCAGGTATGTGTCTAGGAGTGGGATTGCTGATCATATGGTAGTTCTGTTTTTAGATTTTTAAGGAAACACCATACTGTTCTCCATAGTGGCTGCACCAGTTTACACTGCAGTCAACAATGTGGGAGGGCTCCCTTTTCTACATACATTTATTGTTTGTAGGTTTTTTAGCCCTTCTGAATGGTGTGAGGTGGTACCTCATTGTCGTTTTGATTTGCATTTCTCTAACAGTGATGTTGAGAGGAGCTTCACTTTGGAGAGTGTGACTTCTGGGAGAGCATTTTAATTGTTCTATGCCTTAAATGTTCTCTTCCCTGTTTTTGTCCATTCTCATTTTTTTTGCTGATCTCATTCAGTGACATAGCTTTAAGTACTGTTTCTACTCTGACTCCAACTCCCAATTTATATCTCTAAGCCCAGTACAGACATTTCCCCTAAATGACTGACACATACGTAGTTGCTCTGTCAGCGTCTTAAACTTAGGCCTTTCGAGTATTTAGTATTAAGCTTCAGCTATCCATCCCCTCCCTGGTAGCTCAGTCGGTAAAGAATCTGCCTGCAGTTCAATCCCTGGGTCCAATCCCCAGGTTGAGAAGATCCCCTGGAGAAGGCAATGGTAACCCACTCCAGTATTCTTGCCTGGAAAATCCCATTGACAGAGGAGCCTGGCAGGCTGAGGGTGTGGCAATAGTCAGATATGATTTAGCGACTAAAGCACCACCACTATCCATTCCCTTTGGGCTTTCCTGGTGGGGCTCAGTGGTAAATAATCTACCTGGCAATGCAGGAGACACAGGTTTGATCCCTGGGTCAGGAAGATCTGGAGGAGATGGCAACTCATTCCAGTATTTTTGCCTGGGGAATCCCATGGACAGAGGAGCCTGGCGGGCTACAGTCCATGAGGTTGCAAGAGTGACATGACTGAGCAACTAAATGACAATAACAATCCATACCCTTCATCCCGTCCCTCACCCTCCACCAAAATCTGTCCCTCTCATGCACTTTCCCATCTTTGGGAAATGGCAGTATTCTTTCAGTTGCTCTGCATAAAACTAGAAGATTATCCTTGATGCCTCTCTGTCCCCCCACATCCAGCCAGAGTTAATGTCACTCCTTAGCTCCGAGCCCTGGAACAGCTTCTCCTTTCACTGCACCTGCCTGGCCGTCTGTTACCTCTTTGACCTTACTGGCTTCCTTGTTATTCCTGGAACTCACCAGGCATGGTCCAGCCCCAGGGCCTTTGCACATGCTCTTCCCTCTGCCTGAAATACTCTTCACCTATATATCCATATGACTTTTGTTCCCATTTCTTTTAAGTCTTTATTCACAGTCAAGTTCTTGGTGCGGATTGGTTCACCCTATCTAAAGTTTTAACCCCCACCTGGACGCGTCCTATCTCCCTCCTCTCATTTATTTTTCTTCTTGACATCTAATCAGTATTCTAAATTCAGTATGTCTATATTTTGCCTATTTGTCTTCTTCATTATGTTGTTGTTCAGTCGCTATGTCCGACTCTGTGACACCTGCAGAGGACTGCAGCACCCAGGTTTCCCTGTCCATCACAATCTCTCGGAGCTTGCTCAAACTCATGTCAATTGAGTCAGTGATGCCATCCAACCGTCTCATCCTCTGTCGTCCCCCTCTCCTCTCTAAACAGAAGTTCTCGGAAGGCAGGGATTGTGTCTGTTGTGTTCACTAGTGTGTTCTCGGCAGTTGCAACAATGCCTGCTACAGAATAGGTCCTCAGTAAATATAGGCAGAGTGAATCGTAAGAGGGGTCACCCTGTACCACGCCACCAGCCCAAAGACCTCCTGAGGTCCTGGGAGTTTCTGGTGCTGGGAGCTCCAGCAGCAGCTCTGGGCAGTTTGCTTCTAGCTGTTTGCTGTCCAGCTAAACAGATTGGATGAAAAAGATACCTTTTCCATTCCGGAAAGGCCGTTTTGCTTTGGGTCTTATGAATGGTAGCACACTGTTCCATGAGGACCTCAGCTTTTGGCGCACAGGGCTCTGCGCATCAAACCTCGCTCAGCCACATTCCATTCAGGCTTTCTCCTGAAGGCAGCTCGAGGACTACGAGCTGGGGCTGTGGATTCCAAAGAATTGGGTTCAGATCCTGGAAAATTACATCACCTCCTTGCCTCAGCTTGCTGTGTGTGACCTGGGGAGAAGCATACCTTCTCTTAGGAGTGTTTTGAGGAATGAAGATGTTCATTATCTCAAAACTTGGTGAAGTGTCTGATACTGAGCACTGGATGAAAGGGTGGGTGCTGGGTGCGAGGCGAGGGGAACCAGCCCTCTGCTATTCCTTGACGGCTTATGGAAGAGTCTGGGATGAGCTGGGGTCAGGGGGAACATTTGGAAGGAGTTTTTAAAATATATATATATATATATATATATTTGATTGCGTCAGGTTTTAGTTGCAGCAGGCGGGATCTTTCTTTGCAGTGCCTGGGCTCTCCAGGGTGGAGCTCGGGCGTAGTTTGCTCTGAGGCATGTGGGATCTTAAGTTAGTCCCTGACCAGGGTTTGAACCCACATCCCTTCTGTTGGAAGGTGGATTCTTCACACTGGATTGCCTGGGATGTCCATGGAGGGACATTTTGTTTGGAGGCGGCCTTGGAGGTCCAGAAGCTCTGGTGGGAGGTGGAAATGACATTTGACCTGATGCCTATCTTCATCCCATCTTTCCTCGTGCACTAGTTGAGTGCTTGTGCACTGCGTGGGGGCCCTGAGTCCGAGGAAGAAGGCATGAGTCCAGCCGCCAGGCAGCACCTCCCACCTCCTTTCCCTGGGCCTTGTTACCCGGTATGGCCAAACAGGGATCCTGATGGCACTACCCCTGTCTCATGGGTGTTTGTGAGCTCCAAGGCAGCTAACAGATGTGAAAAGCCCCTGCCAGCCATAAAGCAAGGTGGTCCCGTGAGAGTACATGCCGTGGGCTGGCATGCGGTGGTGCACTCGTGCGCTGGGAGGCACAGATGGTGAGCGCTGCAGGAAGGAAGTCCATGGGGGTCAGGGCAGGCGGGGTGCTCTGATCCGACCCCGTGTTCCTGTACCATCCAGCCAGAGCAGGGCATGGGGGTGACATCAACCGCACAGGAGGCTGTCCTGTGTCAGTTGTCCCAATCACGGGACATCCTGTCATAAGCAGCCAGGGCTCGTAAAGCCCAATTTCCAACTCAAGCAGTTCCGCGTGTGCTTCCAGAAGCCCCCATGTGGTCAGTCCCGTGAGGTCAGCTTCCTGGCCGGGGCGCCTCTGGGCTCCTGGCACGCACCTCCCGGACCGCTGCCCTGCTTCTCTGGTCCAGCAGCAAGCTTGACGCATTTCCTTGCTGGAGTATGAATGAGCTCAGCTTCAAACACCGAATTTTCCAGATGCAAGCCCAGCAGATGCCCCATCAAGGTTCCCCTGGTGCCAGGGTGAGCTTCTGAAGGTTTCTGTCGTGGTCAGAGTAGGTGAGGGGTGGGATGTGTGGTCTTTTACCACCGCACAGGGAGAAGAGAGGATGGAGGGGTGCCACAGAGGGACTGGGCCCCCCACCCCACCCCCAACCTTTCTTCTCATTCATCCACCAAACATTCATTAAATGCCCACTGTGAGGCAGGAACAGTATGCTAGGTGCTTGGATAAACCAATATAAAGGGGGGGATGGCCCCCCAGCCCACAGATTCTCTTATCACCATCCCAGGAGAAGTGGTCACTGGGCATGCACTGGGCGGGGTAGGGCGCGGAGGAAGGTACCTGGGGCTGGGAGGAAGGGAGGCGCCAGGTGTGTTTCTTGGAGGAGGTGGCAGGTAAAGTGAGTCTTAAAGGTCGAGAAGGGGTTTATTCACTTGTCTGACAGCCCTGTCTTGAAAGCAGGCTCTGGGGCAGGTGAAGATGGTGGGGAGAGCAGTTCAGGCAGGGGTTGGGGATGTGGGTGGGAGGTTGAGATGACGGGGTGCACATGGGTCCCCCACACTCAGAGTGGCAGCTGCTCCCCAGCCCAGTGCCCATCCCTGCAGCCGTACCGAAAGGAACCAGGGCTCTGGGGTCAGAGGTGGTGGGGATGGGAAGAAGGGGACAGAAAGGAGGCCGCCTGTTGCGATCGGGCCAGGATGTGGCCCTGGGTGTTCGTTTCCTGTCTTCCACCTCGTGATGACAGTGGCCACTGTTTGTGTGCCCAGAGTGGCCGGCGTCCCACTTTCCCTCCGCTGTGTCATTTCATCCTCACGCCTACCCTGGAAGACTGGAGGAGGGCCAAGTCTGTCCTCTGTGGGGCCAGGCTGCTGTCTGTGTGTGTAGAGGGGCACCCTTGCCACCGACCCTGGGACCCTGAGGACGGGGGCTCTCCTTGGGGGTGGGGCATCTTCCCTCCATTCAGCTTGACCTCCACGGTGACTCCTCCTTAACCCAGGGGGGCCGTGGCTGCTGGGTGCTCCTGACTCCCCCACTCCCTTCTCACCAGAAGTGAGCCCCACTCCTTGTGCTTGGCCTGCCTTCTGGGAAACTATGCAGCTGCTAAGCCAGGCCTGACCCCCACATTCCCTCCAGCTCCCCAGATGCAGGCCCCAGGGGCTCAGCCTATACTCCTACTTTCTTTAAAAAATAGACTCATTTTTTTTACCATTTGGAAAAAAGGCGGGGGAGATTGCCCATAAACCTAATACTCTCATCTGCCCTTAGTACTTGGTATGTTTTCTATCAATTTTGTTTGTTTGTTCTGCGTAATTTTTACTCAGTTAAGTTGTATCTTAACACACTTTCTCTGGGCTGAGTCTTGTGTTACAGTTGACTGTCTAGAAGTGAAAAGACCCAGTACCCACCCTTAAGAAACTCAGTCTCCAGAGCCTGCCCAACTGGGCTTCCCTCCTCCACCTACTAGCTGTGTGACCTTGGGCCCGTTGCTTTACCTCACTGTTTCTTGCTTGTCTCATGTGTAGAATGAGGATAACAATGGTAGCAATTTCATAGGTGCTGGTGCAGATGAAAATGATTAATATATGTAGAGGTCCTGGAACGGGGCCAGAGGACAGAAAGAGGCACACACGTACTTGATGTGGTTTGTGTTATGAAGAGTTCCAGCTAGAAACGGAGACAAAAGATATTCTAGACAGACTAAGCAATGCAGACAGGCGAGATGGTGTGAAACAATATTGTTTTCTGGAATCATGTGCAGTTTGGAACCAACAGTGGGGACTGACAGGGAGAGGCTGCAAGGGGAAGCAGGGGCTTCGCAGGCCGAGCTTGCAGCCCTGAAGAGCACAGTGGGGTGGACTGAGCCTATGACAACACCACGTACTTTTCCTGGGTTGTTATGACCTTCACAGTAGCAGCTTTTACTGACCACGTGGTGTCTGTAGGGTAAACGTGTCATAATTTACAATTCCCCTAATGCTGGATACTGAAGTTGCTTCCATTTTGTGTCAAAACAAAAATTGTTATATGCACTTTGATGTGTGTGCCGTGTGTTCCGTTTTGGGGGGATTCTTTTTCTGGAATCCAGCCCCTTGGCTGTCCTTAGTGTCCCGCCCCGCTCCCCTGGCTGTAGGTACCCCAGCTCCTCTGTCCTTTCAACTCCCAAGTGTGGAAGAAAGAAGGGTCTTGACATAGCATTCTCACAACAGAGGAGAAGGGAGTGTTGTCCTTGTGTTAAAGGAGAAAAACTAACTCACAGTCTGCTCACACATCTTAAAAGGAAAGACGTTACAAAACTTTACGGTCTTTTCAAAGCTCTTTAATCATGTTCTATAAGCCTCAGTTTCCTTATCTGTAAAAGAGGGGTGATGGAACTAAAGAGGGCTAGTGCTGAATACTTACTACCTGCCAGGTTCTATTATTTAGGACCAGGAGCTGACTGTGGCTCAGACCATGAACTCCTTATTGCCAAATTCAGACTTAAGTTGAAGAAAGTAGGGAAAACCACTAGACCATTCAGATATGACCTAAATCAAATCCCTTATGATTTTACAGTGGAAGTGACAAATAGATTCAAAGGATTAGATCTGATAGAGTGCCTGAAGAACTATGGACGAAGGCTTGTAACATTGTACAGGAGACAGTGATCAGAGCCAACCCGAAGAGGAAGAAATACAAAAAGGCAAAATGGTTGTCTGAGGAGGCCTTACAAATAGCTGAGAAAAGAAGAGAAGCAAAAGGCAAAGGAGAAAAGGAAAGACATATCCATCTGAATTCAGAGTTCCAAACAATAACAAGGAGAGATAAGAAAGCCTTCCTAAGTGATCAGTGCAAAGAGATAGAAGAAAACAATAGAATGGAAAAGACTAGAGATCTCTTCAAGAAAATTTGAGATACCAAGGGAACATTTAATGCAAAGATAGGCATAATAAAGGACTGAAATAGTAAGGACCTAACAGAAGCTGAAGATATTAAGAAGAGGTGGCAAGAATGTGTAGAACTATACAAAAAAGATTTTAATGACCTAGATAACCATGATGGTGTGGTCACTTACCTAGAGCCAGATATCCTGGAGTGCGAAGTCAAGTGGGTCTAAGGAAGCATCACTATGAACAAAGCTAGTGGAGGGGATGGAATTCCAGCTGAGCTATTTCAAATCCTAAAAGATGATACTGTGAAAGTGCTGCACTTAATACGCTAGCAAATTTGAAAAACTCAGCGGTGGCCACAGGACTGGAAAAGGTCAGGTTTCATTCCAATCCCAAAGAAAGTCAATGCCAAAGAATGTTCAAAGTACTGCACAATTGGACTCATCTCACATGCTAGCAAAGTAATGCTCAAAATTCTTCAAGTGAGG
Organism: Bison bison bison; assembly: GCF_000754665.1. Classification (NCBI taxonomy): domain Eukaryota; kingdom Metazoa; phylum Chordata; class Mammalia; order Artiodactyla; family Bovidae; genus Bison; species Bison bison. The sequence continues at coordinate 6,667,659 of NW_011494785.1, read as the reverse complement.
CTTCAGTAGTATTGAGAACTGAGAATGGTGAGCTGTGAATTGAGATGTTCAAGCTGGTTTTAGAAAAGGGAGAGGAACCAGAGATCAAATTGTCAACATCTGTTGGGTCATCAAAAAGCAAGAGAGTTCCAGAAAAACATCTATTTCTGCTTCATTGACTATGCTAAAGCCTCTGACGGTGTGGATCACAACAAACTGGAAAATTCTCAAGGAGATGGGAATACCAGACCACCTGACCTGCATCTTGAGAAGTCTGTATACAGGTCAAGAAGAAACAGAATCTGACATGGAACAAAGGACAGGTTCCAAATTGGGAAAGGAGTACATCTAGGCTGTATATTGTCACCCTGCTTATATAACTTATATGCAGAGTACATCATGAGAAATGCTGGGCTGGATGAAGCACAAGCTGGAATCAAGATTGCAAAGAGAAATGTCAATAACCTCAGATATGCAGATGACACTACCCTTATGGCAGAAAGTGAAGAGGAACTAAAGAGCCTCTTGATGAAAGTGAAAGAGGAGAATAAAAAAGCTGGCTTAAAACTCAACATTCAAAATACGAAGATCATGGCATCTGGTCCTATCACTTCATGGCAAATAGATGGGGAAACAATAGAAACTGTGACAGACTGTATTTTCTTGGGCTCCAAAATCTCTGTAGATGGTGACTGCAGCCATGAAATTAAAAGACACTTTCTCCTTGGAAGAAAAGCTATGACAAACATAGACAGCATATTAAAAAGTAGAGACATTTCTCTGCCAACAAAGGTCTGTGTAGTCAAAGCTATGGTTTTTCCAGTAGTCATGTATGGATGTGAGAGTTAGATCATAAAGAAAGCTGAGTGCTGAAGAACTGATGCTTTTGACCTGTGGTGTTGGAGAAGACTCTTGAGAGTCCCTTGGACTGCAAGGAGATCTAATCAGTCCATCCTAAAGGAAATCAGTCCTGAATATTCATTGGAAGGACTGATGCTGAAGCTGAAGCTCCAATACTTTGGCCACCTAATGTGAAGAACTGACTGGAAAAGACCCTGATGCTGGGAAAGATTGGAGATGGGAGGAGAAGGGGATGGCAGAGGATGAGATGGTTGGATGGCATCAGTGACTCGATGGACATGAGTTTGAGCAAGCTCTGGGAGTTGGTGGTGGACAGGGAAGCCTGGTGTGCTGCAGTCCACGGGGTCCCAAAGAGTTGGACACGACTGAGCAACTGAACTGAGGTTCTATTATTAGGCACTGTTGTGGTCCACAACAGGCTGAGGAAACTGACTTAGAGAGGTTGAGTAACTTACGCAGGGTCAGTGGTGAGGACAGGATTTGAATGCAGTTTTGCTCCAGAGTTGCACTCTGTGCCTGGGCCCTCTGCCTCATATAGTTCGTGAGAATTAAATGAGACCACTAAGTGCTTACTTAGCTCAGGGCCTACTGCCTCGTAAGTGCTTAGTATCTCCTGGTGTGGTGGTTATTATTGACCCTGCCTGCCTTTTTTGATGATTCTTTGTAGGCCTCTTACTCTTTCTTTCATGCCTGCAGTTGGTCCTCTGTCCGCACGTAGACCAGAGTGTCCACTCTCCTCCAGGACACCCACACTGTGTCCTCCATGTCACCCGCCCTTTCACCAGGTGACATCGTAGCACAGAGGCAGAGGGCGGCCCCCAGCCAGTTGCCACCCAGGTTTGGTGGCACTGCCTGAGGAAGGTGGGGTGTTTTCTGGGAACCTAGGAAATAACATCTAATTCTGTCATCCAAACTGAGAGCAATCTCTATGGCAGACAGTGTGACCCTATGAGTATGAAACAAAATTTCCACCCAAACCTGTGTCACTGTTTCTGAGTCTTAGGGTCACGCTCATTTCTGGGGAGCATGCTTTTGTGTTCTCTCAGAACTCCAAGGGAAGCCTGAGATAGCAGGCGCAGAAGGTTTTATTTTTTATTTTATTTTCTGGCCGCACCTCGTGGCATGCGGGATCTTAACTACCCTGACCAGGGGTCAAACCTGTGTCCCCTGAAGTGGAAGTGCTTAGTCTTAACCACTGGACTGGCAGGGAAGCCCCCACCAAATATTTGAGATCTATGGCCCCGATGGAGTGTGAGGTGACTCTGGTCCCCTCGTGGCATCCAGTAGAGAGGTGCCACTGGTTTTGTTTGTGGACTCGAAATGAGCCATGCCAAGCTCTTTGAGTTCCCAAAAGTCGATTCCATACTTTGCAGAGTGAGAACCGCCCCGCCCCACTTTGCACAGGGAAGTGTCGCTTGTCATGTGTGTTCACGTCTGCCGCCTTCTCTGATCGTGACCACCCCGCACCGCGGATGAGGAAACTGAGTCTCTGTTGGGGAAACTGGGTCGGCGGGCAGGACAGCACCGTTCGCTTGTACACAGTGGCAGCTCTGGAACTTTCCATCAGCCCCCCTTCCGTCCCACTCAGTGCTGTTTCTCTTTCTTTCCCCCTCTTCTTTCCAGGTCCCTCCAGGCCCAGGATCCGGGGGACAGCGCTGGTGGGGAGCCAGCGGGGTGCCCAAGCAGGAAGCTGCCACACGTGGTGAGGTGGGCATGGGAGACCGCACCCGGCTGACCCAAGACTCCGTTTTCTTCCAGACTGAGGGGGAAGGTGGTGGGGCCTCCCCACCGGCCCCCCAGAGGATGCAGTTCTTCGGCCGCCTGGTCAACACCCTCAGCAGTGTCACCAACTTGTTTGTGAACCCGTTCCGGGTGAAGGAGGTAGCCGTTGAGGACTACCACTCGCGCCGCCGGGTCCGAGAGGAAGGGCAGCTGATTCTGTTCCAGAACTCTTCCAACCGCACGTGGGACTGCATCCTGGTCAACCCCAGGAACCCCCAGAGCGGATTCCGGTGGGTAATGGTCAGTTGCCCCCTCCCCCACCGCCACTTTGCTCCCTTGACTCCTCCCAGGTCTCAGCTTGGAGGTCCCCTGACATCTGAGGGGTCTGTGATGGGTGGGGTGGCTGCTTTTAGAAAGGAGGCAGGGACTTCCTGGCCTGGATGACTTCTGGCCCATCAGGGTCCTGGAAGCAGGGCCTGGGGCTGAGCCCATGTGGATAGACGGAGGCAGGAAGGATGAGGAAGTGGAGAAAGTCACATTGGGAAAGGTCCAGGGATTGCCGGTAGTCCTGGGTCGTTAGCATGACTGTCCTTGCAGGGGCTGGTTGGCCGAGGTTTGTTGGGGGCAGCCTGGAAGGGGTGGACACCTGTACTTCTCAGGGCACACTGGGCCCCCTCCGTGGGCTAGAGGAGAGGGTAGGAAGCCAGGACAGGGCTGAGGGAACCGAGCAGATGCAAAGCCGGTTGAGGAAAGGGGAGAGGAGAGGCCAAGGACCCAGAAGGCAAGGAACCTGGGGGAGCTTGGCAGACTCGCATTGAGTTGGGCTGGTGCCGATGGCCCTTCCTCATTGGTTTCACCTGGCAAGTTGTCTTGTGATCCAGGGAGTGAGCTGGGAGGCGGGAAATGGGGGTTAGAGGGTGGAATGCTGGAGCTGGGGTCCCAAAGGGCTGCGGAAATGGAGATGCCAAGGCCTGGGAGTGACCGGGAGCGAGGGCTGCGGGGAGGGTGTGCTGTGCCTGACCCTGGGCTTCTCACTGGGGGTCGTCATTGCGGTGGTGGGGGAGTGCACCCCACTGCTCCGAACACCCTGCACTTGGTGGAGAGCAGGCTTGGGGTATTGGACTTCCTTTTCAAGGGGTCAAGGTTCTGTCTTTTAAGTCTCCTCCTTTCCTTGCTGGAGGGCTTTGAATGATGGCCAGAGTACTTAAATGTGTGGGATGGGGCTGTCAGGGCCCTGCTTCCAGGTGGAGGTGCTCCTATTCTATAGCTGCAGAGCTCCAGGATGGGGGAGCGGGTTGGGGTCTTCTGAATACTCAGGTTTCATTTCCAAAGGCCTGGGAGTCCTACAGCATCCCTATGGATGGAGAGCTGGATGCTGGCTGATATAGACGCAACTCTGATAGCGTTGCGTTATATTAGTGTGTGTGAGGCACTGGTCTGACTCAGTTCCCTTCATCTTCACGGCCGTCCCCCGAGGCAGGGCTTTCACTGACCCCTCCTTACAGAGGAGGAAACACAGCTCGGAGAATTTAAGTAACTTGCTGAAGTCACAAAGCCGCTGGATAGCAGAGCCGGGCTTCAGACCCAGTCATTCTAGCTCGAGAACCCACCTCTTCCTTTTCATCCAGGCGGGCCCCTTTGCAGTGGGATGAGCTGTGGGGGTCAGTGTCCAGCTCCCCCTGGGCCCATCCTAGGCCCCCAGCCCGGCATATGGGCCAGGCGTCTGGCTCTTCTGGGGTGAGCGCCGCGGCGGTCACCTGTAGCACCGCTGTGTACGTTGTGATAACGTCCATACTTCTCTTCCTGGTACGAGTTAATCATTTGCTGCTGACACTGACTTGTGACATATGGTCCTTGATGAGCCCCGCCAGCCTCCCACTGGTATCTCAGCAGAAGCAGGGCTGCACTTCCCTGGAATCCTGGGAGGAATGATCAAAGCACATGTGACACGTGACCTTCTCTTCTCAAAAGGGGACTGAGGTTTTTTTTTTTCTTTCTAATTATTTATTTGGCTGCACTGTGTCTTAGTTGCGGCATGTGAACTCTTGATTGCTACATGTGGGATCTAGTTCCCTGACCAGGGATCGAACCCAGAGTCCCTGCCCTGGGAGCATGACGTCTTAGCCACTAGATCACCAGGGAAGGGCGTTGACTTCCCCCTAGGGGTTGGCCCCCAGGGGGTTGACTTTTGAGGCCCTCTGTGCTGGGACTTTGCCTGGACACACACCCTGAGGTTTACCTGTTCACTGTTTATCCAGTCCATAGCCTGTCTCCACCAAGGGCAGGTCTGTGTCCTCTAGGAGCTCAGGCAGTGGCCAGAAAAGGTGGAGTAGGACCTGCATTCAGTGGACTGAATGTCCTAACAGGCTCATGTGAGACTCGTGTTCCCTGCACAGACCTCACCTCGCTATACTCTCTCTTTGCCCTGGCGCTCTCCCCGTACTCCTTGGCCCACGCCTCTTGGGCACCTGCTCTGTGAGCCTGTGCTCACCCTTCTCTTCTCCCTCACCACTGCCTGAATCTCTGTCCATCCCTCTTGTTTTAGATTGCCCATCTGTCTCCCCCACCAGCCCGCAGAGCTCAGGAAGGACAGGGCCTGGGTCTGAGTCATTTCTGTTAACGCCCAGCTAGTATCCAGTACTTGGCAGATGTTTGAACCCTGGGGCTCTGTCCTTGGAGGTCCGCTGAACTACAGCCATCCATCTATGAAACTTTGCTGTTTGTCCTCGAATGAAGGTTATAATGAGAACAACGTTTAACACTGTTACCATCTCAGAGGAGGTGATGCAAAGTGTGCGCGGCTTCAGTGTACCTACCGTCTACCTTTCCCTGGTTTCTGTATATACGCTTTGAAGAAAGAAACGGCAACCTACTCCAGTATTCTTGCCTGGAGAACCCCATGGCCAGAGGAGCCTGGCGGGCTACAGTCCATGGGTCTCAAGGAGTCAAACATGACTGAACAACTACACAGCAGTAAACTTTGGTTGACCCATGACCACTGAAGGTCAAAGTGTATGTGACAGGAGAGATGGGAAAGGCTTCTCTGGGGTGCTTGGGTTGGAGATGGCCCGGGAGGGTGAGCAAGATTTCAATAGGAGAAGGCCTGAGAGCGCATCAGAGCAAAGTCATTGAGGGAGGGAGAAGGGAGAGAGTTATAAACCCCTCTAACCCAATGGTTCTTGGCCATTTTTCATTCCAGGATCCCCTTGAGAGTCTCAGGGTTCCCTGTCCCCCCCGCTAAATGCATATCCATGCATTTGCCTGCCATTTCCTAAATCACAGGCCCCCTGGATAAGGGGCCCCCTTTTCCACAGGCCCCTTCCACCAAAGCAGAGGCTTCCCCACACTGATGCCACGGTGCTTTAGTCTGCAGGCTCAGTTCTAGAAGAGAGAAAAGATACTGCCCCATGGGTCTGCTAGATCCTCCCCTTTTCTCTAGATCTTTCTTTCACCTCCTTGTTCTAACCTGGACCTGACTCCACCCGAGGGCACTGCTTCTCTGCAGGCCTCCCAAGAGTTTTCCCTCCCAGGTTCCTCCCACTGGGCCTGGAGGTGGGGTCACGTCCTCTTCGCCCATCAGTCGTGAAGTGCACCGCATCCTAGGCTAAGACTCACTCTCTCCCCTAGCGGCAGGCATCTCCCCCAGATCCTCGAAGACGTGAGCCCGTGGCTCGGACCTGCCTCGCACCATCACTGCTCCTGGCTTGACTCTTGGTGACTGTTTCATTCACAGGGTTCCACGCCTAACACCCAGGGCTCTTGGTGCCTGAGCACACAGCCGTTGCCTGAGCCCGGTCATCACCAGTAGCAGCAGCTCTTCCATAGATACAAATGCCAAGCATCCCAGTTTCTGACCTCTGCCTCCTGACTTATCTGCTTCTTCCCTCTGGTACTCTGAATGCCTGGTGTCCCCCTGCAGATGAAGCAATGACCCTGCCACCTTTTTACCATCCCCACGCCTATTGTGAATTTCACTCCTTCAGTTCAGTTCAGTTCAGTCGCTCAGTCGTGTCTGACTCTTTGCAACCCCATGGGTTACAGCACGCCAGGCCTCACTGTCCCATCGCCAACTCCTCGAGTTTACTCAAACTTATGTCCATTGAGTCAGTGATGCCATCCAACCTGTCATCCTCTATTATGCCATCCTCTTTCGTCCCCGTAACCTCCTGCCCTCCGTCTTTCCCAGCATCAGGATCTTTTCAAATGAGTCAGTTCTTCACATCAAGTGGCCAAAGTATTGGAGTTTCAGCTTCAACATCAGTCCTTCCAATGAACACCCAGGACTGATCTCCCTTAGGATGGACTGGTTGGATCTCCTTGCAGTCCAAGGGACTCTCAAGAGTCTTCTCTAGCACCACAGTTCAAAAGCATCAATTCTTCGGTGCTCAGCTTTCTTTATGGTCCAACTGTCACATCCATACATGACTACTGGAAAAACCATAGCCTTGACTAGATGGACCTTTG
>NW_011494785.1:6655525-6660533 GCF_000754665.1 Bison bison bison | reverse complement strand
CAGCTGTCTAGGTTGGTCATAACTTTCCTTCCAAGGAGCAAGCATCTTTTAATTTCATGGCTGAAGTCACTATCTGCAGTGATTTTGGAGCCCAAAAAAATAAAGTCTGTCACTGTTTCCCCTTCTGTTTGCCATGAAATGATGGGACCGGATGCCATGATCCTAGTTTTCTGAATGTTGAATTTTAAGCCAACTTTTTCACTCTCCTCTTTCACTTTCATCAAGAGGCTCTTTAGTTCTTCTTTGCTTTCTGCTATAAGGTTCATGTCATCTGCATATCTGAGGTTATTGATATTTCTCCTGGCAATCTTGATTCCAGTTTGTGCTTCATGCAGCCCAGCGTTTCTCATGATATACTCTGAATATAAGTTAAATAAGCAGGGTGACAATATACAGCCTTGACATACTCCTTTCCCAATTTGGAACCAGTCTGTTCCATGTCCAGTTCTAACTGTTGCTTCCTGACCTGCATACAGATTTCTCAAGAAGCAGGTGAGGTGGTCTGGTATTCCAATCACTTTCAGAAGTTTCCAGAGTTTGTTGTGGTCCACAGAGTTAAAGGCTTTGGTATAGTCAATAAAGCAGAAGTAGATATTTTTCCAGAACTCTCTTGCTTTTTCGATAATCCAGTGGATGTTGGCAATTTGATCTCTGATTCTTTTGCCTTTTCTAAAACCAGCTTGAACATCTGGAAGTTCACGGTTCACGTACTGTTGAAGCCTGGCTTGGAGAATTTTGAGCATTAGTTTACTAGCGTGTTGAGATGAGTGCAACTGTGCAGCAGTTTGAGCATTCTTTGGCATTGCCTTTCTTTGGGATTGGAATGAAAACTGACCTTTTCCATTCCTGTGGCCACTGCTGAGTTTTCCAAATTTCACTCCTTAGCTAGCATATCATTGTCTTCACACACTTGCATACACTCTGCTTTCCTGTTGTCTTCTCTGTTCATCATGTTTACTTGGCAAAACCCCAACACAAGTTAATTCCAATTCTCCACCATGGCTGGAGGAACACCCCTCCACACTGACCACTCTCACTTTCAGATCTCAGGGTGGATGGGCTGGATGCGAGCCTGTGCGTTTGGCAAGCCTACACGTAGGTACTTTCCTAATGGTCCAGTGGTTAAGAATCTCCCTTGCAATGCGGAGGACACCGGTTCCATCCCTGGTCGGGATGCCATGAGATAACCAAGCCCCCATGCCACGACTAAGACCTAGGGCCTCCAGATTAATAAAGAAACTCTCTGGTTCTCTTGGAAGGCGCGTCTGGTCCTCCCTCCTCCGCCTCCAGTCCCTCCTCTCTGTGCTCTGATGACCTGGCTTCTGTCTCACTGAGAAAGCAGAAACCAGGGGAAGAGAAGAAGAGCTCCCTCCACCCCATCGACCCCAACCTGTACCCACATCCAGGCCCATCCCCATCGTGACTCGAGACACGCCAGCCGTGCGTCTGACCGAGCCCCTTCCCGCCTCAGGTCATCGTCTCCTCTCTGTGTCAGGACATCAGTTCACCAGTTCTTTCCTCTCTCTCCCACATAATTCCCCCCTCTTCACTAGATATTTCCTATTGATGTACAAATAAGCTTTAAAAAAAAAATCTCCTTAACTCCATATTTCCCCGCATTCAGGCAGTTTTCCTGTTTGACATAATTCACCATCATTTCCTCTCCTCCTGTTCTCTTTGTTTTTTTATTTTCTGGGTCTTTTTTTTCTAAGTCTACTTGATTTATAGTTTCAGGTTTATGACATAGTGGTTCAATATATTTGTAGACTATAATCCATTTAAAGTTATTGCAAAACAGTGACTTTATTTCCCTGTGCTGTATAATATATCCTTGTTGCCATCTATTTTATGCGTAATTATTTTTTTAGTATTTATTTATTTGGCCACACTAGGTCTTAGTTGTGGCATGGGGGCTTAGTTGCCCCGTGGCATGTGGGATCTCAGTTCCCCGACCAGGGATGAAACCTGTGCCCACTGCATTGCAAGAGAAGTTCTTAACCACTGGACCACTGTGGAGGCCCTAAATGTAGTTTTCTGTATCCCTGAATCCCCTTCCCCTATTTTGCCCCTCCTCTCTTCATGCTCCCCAGTGGTAACCAATAGTTTGTTCTCTGCATCCATAAATCTGTTTCTGTTTTGATACATACATTCATTTGTTTTGTTTTTTAGATTCTATAGATAAGTGATAACGTCTTATGTTTGTCTTCTCTGTCTGGCTTATCTCACTAAGCATAATACTTCATAGATCCACCCTTGTTGCAAACGGCAGAATCTCATCCTTTTTCATGGCTGAGTAGTATTCCATTGTTCATCTGTCGGTGCACACGTAGGTTACTTCCATATCTTGGCAATTGTAAATGATGCTGCCCTGAGCGTTGGTGCACATGTATCTTTTTGAATTAGTGCTTTCATTTTCTTTGGATATATACCCAGAAGTGATGGCTACTGAGGTATTTGTTGCAAATCACACCACCCTTGTCAAGAAGGAGAACATGGCAGCACCCCGGAAGCCCCTGTTCCCCCCCGCCCCAAGGTGATCATTAATCTGACTTTTATAACTGCTTTTGTGTCTGGCTCCTTTGACCAGCATTTGCCTGGAGGTTTGCGTTTTGCACGTTGCTGTGTCAGTCCTTTTCAGTGCAGTGGAATCCCGTTGTGTAACTACAGCCTGACTTGATGTATCTGTTGGTACTGTCAGATGTTTGGGTTGTCTCTGGTTCTGGTGCATACATGCCTGTATTTCTGCTGGGCATCTATCCAGGAGTGGAATTGCTGGGTCGACGCAGTACATATTCTCAACGTCCATGAATAATGCCCATCTCATATTCTACCAGCAGCAAGTGAGATTTCCTGTTACGTCACATTCTCTGATCCACTGGATCTGTAGTAGTACATAATTACGGTTTTAACTTGCCTTTTCTTGATGACATATGCAGTTGGGCCCCTTCGATATGTTGATGGACTATTTGGCAGTCCTCTTTGGGCAACTACCTGCTCAGCTGTCTTGAATATTTAAAACATAAAGTTCTTTTCCTTACAGCATTTTGGCAGGGGTATTTTGTATGTCTGTATTTCAAGATTGTGTGGATTCTTTACCACTTGTGTGGATTAAGTGGTAAAGTATCTGCCTACCAGTGCAGGAAATGCAGGAGATGTGAGTTCGATCCTTGGGTCGGGAAGATTCCCTGAAGAAGGAAATGGCCACCCTCTCCAGTATTCTTGTCTGGGAAATCCCATGGACAGAGGAGCCTGGTGGGCTACAGTCCACAGGATCGTAGGAGTTAGATGTGTCTTAGCGACTGAGCAAGAGGATGAGCATGATTCCAGATACACACCCTAGAAAAATTACTAGAGCTAATCTGTGAATTTAGTGAAGTTGCAGGATTCAAAAGTAATACCCAGATACACACCTTTGTTGGTTCCGTGTGTTGTTCTGTTGCGTTGTGAATGTTCCTTTTTATTCCCAGCTTTCTGAGAGCTTTAATTTTAATCATACAGCCTGTAGTCCTTTGAATCTGACTTTTTTCACTTAGCATAGTGCTTTTGCAATTCATGATTGAATGTTTTTTTCTTCTTATTCCATTTTACCCATCTCTATCAGCTTGGAAATCTGTACTCTATTATTATCTTTTAATGATATCTTTTGGGAGGTAGTTCTCCATGGGCCTTTTGTGTTTCTGTACATCTTACAAGCAGAGCCTCTGACTGCCTTTGTTCCACTCTAACTTCACAAGGATGTTTGTCTTGTGAACAGCCGTGGAAGATAGAGGCAGGTTCTAGACTAGAGCAAAGTGTAGGTTTGCTTACTCTACTGTGTAATCAAGATAATATTTTCCTCCAGAGCAAAGCTTAGACAGATGTTCTCATTGATGATTTTGAACAGATTCAAGTTCCCTGCACTCAGGGTTTCTCTCTTCTAAGGCAACGTGAGCAGCTGTCACCTGACCCTCTTCATGTCACCCTCTGGGAAATGGATCCCAGAGAATTGGCGCAAATGCTGATCCTCTGGCACAAATGCTATTGCTGTGAATAATAAGTTGCCCTGTGTCTTTGATCCAGCAATCTTGAGTCTTCTGCCAGCATCCATGAAACTGTGTCAGACTCACTTATTAGTTTGCAACTAGGGTAAAATCTGAAACCCTTCACAATTCTTGATAGAACCCTAGAGATTGTAACATACATCCTTGACCTTCAGTTCAGTTCAGTTCAGTTCAGTTGCTCAGTCGTATCTGACTCTTTGCAACCCCATGGACTGCAGCACGCCAGGCCTCCGTCTATCACCAACTCCTGGAGTTTACTCAAACTCATGTCCATTGAGTTGGTGATGCCATCCAACCATCTCATCCTGTGTCATCCCCTTCTCCTCTCACCTTCAACCTTTCCCAGCATCAGTGTCTTTTGAAATGAGTCAGCTCTTCGCATCAGTTGGCCAAAGTATTGGAGCTTCAGCTTCAACATCAGTCCTTCCAATGAACATTCAGGACTGATTTCCTTTAGGATGGACTGGTTGGATTTCCTTGCAGTCTGAGGGACTCTCAAGAGTCTTCTCCAACACCACAGTTCAAAAGCATCAATTCTCCTGCGCTCAGTTTCTTTATAGTCCAACTCTCATATCCATACATGACTACTAGAAAAACATAGCCTTGACTAGATGGACCTTTGTTGGTAAAGTAATGTCTCTGTTTTTTAATATGCTGTCTAGGTTGGTCAAAACTTTTCTTCCAAGGAGTAAGTGGAGTAAGCGTCTTTTTATTTCATGGCTGCAGTCACCATCTGCAGTGCTTTTGGAGCCCCCAAAAATAAAGTCTGCCACTGTTTCCACTGTTTGTCCATCTATTTGCCATGAAGTGATGGGACCAGATGCCGTGATCTTAGTTTTCTGAATGTTGAGCTTGAAGCCAACTTTTTCACTCTCTTTCACCTTCATCAAGAGGCTCTTTAGTTCTTCTTCGCTTTCTGCCATAAGGGTGGTGTCATCTGTGTATCTGAGGTTACTGATATTTCTCCC
>NW_011494785.1:6649287-6655425 GCF_000754665.1 Bison bison bison | reverse complement strand
CTGAGGTTACTGATATTTCTCCCAGCAGTCTTGATTCCAGCTTGTGCTTCATCCAGCCCAGCGTTTCTCATGATGTACTCTGAATATAAGTTAAATAAGCAGGGTGACAGTATACAGCCTTGACGTACTCCTTTTCCTATTTGGCCATCTGTTGTTCCATGTCCAGTTCTAACTGTTACTTCCTGACCTGCATACAGATTTCTCAAGAGGCAGGTCAGGTGGTCTGGTATTCCCATCTGTTTCATAATTTCCCACAGTTTATTGTAATCCACATAGCCAAAGGCTTTGGCATAGTCAATAAAGCAGAAATAGATGTTTTTTTTGGAACTCTCTTGCTTTTTTGATGATCCTTGACCCTACAGAACTATAATTGGCACTTTGACATCTTCCAGAACAATAAAGGGGTCTTAGAACCCTTTAACTCCATTTATCCCCATCAAGACTTCTATGCCATCTATTATTTTTATAGTATTTTTAATTTAAATCCAATAAGACATTATACTCTCAGTATTTACTTAGATTCATTCCCATATTTACCATTTTTATGGTGCTTAATTTTTTTTTTTTCCTGCCTCTTTGACCACCCACCTAGGGTCAAGATCCTTCTGCCTGAAGAGAATCCATTTATATTTCCTTTTGTTTGGGTCCACTAATGAAACAATCAACCTGTTTGCTTTTCTCTCTCTTTTTATCCTTTGGTGAAATATTTTAATTTCAAATTCATACTTGAAATTTTTTTCTGGGTGTAGAATTCTTAATGCCATTTATTCTCTTTTAATTCTTTAAGGATGTCATCTCATTATCTCATTCCATTGTTGAGCTTGTTGAGCTTCATTGTTGAGTCTCATGCTTGCCTTCTGAAGATAACCTTTTTCCTCTTTCCTTTTTTTAATGTTTTCTCTTTGCATTTTGTTTTTAGCAGCTGTAACGTGGCACATGTGTCAGTTATCGCCACATTACAATATGTTGACCAATATATGTTACTCTCTGTTATTACTATGCAACAGACTCCTCCAAAACTTAGTGGCTTAGAACAGTATGTTACTGCTCAGTCACTTCAGTCGTGTCCGACTCTGTGCAACCTCAGAGACGGCAGCCCACCAGGCTCCCCCGTCCCTGGGATTCTCCAGTCAAGAACACTGGAGTAGGGTGCCATTTCCTTCTCCAATGCAGGAAAGTGAAAAGTGAAAGGGAAGTCGCTTAGTCATGTCCGACTCTTCGCGACCCCATGGGCTGCAGCCCACCAGGCTCCTCTGTCCATGGGATTTTCCAGGCAAGAGTACTGGAGTGGGGTGCCATTGTTATTTAGCCCACAAATCCGTGAGTTGAGCGCACCTTAGTGGGAAAGGCTAGTTTGATTCTATTGGGTTGGCCAAAAAGTATGTTTGAACCCAAATGAACTTTTTGGCCAACTCAATACATGGTATTATCTGTGACTTGACTGCATGATCCAGTTCTAAGATGACTAGCAACTGGCAAGTTGGTGCTGGCTGTTGACTGGGAGTTCATTCAGGGTTAAGGTTTCAGGGCTGAGAGTCATCCCCATAGGTGCTTCAGCTTCCCTGCAGTGTGATGGTTGAGTACCAAGAAAAAAGAGATAGAGGCTTCCAGTCTCTGAAAGCCTTGGTCTAAAAACTAGGATAGCATAACTTCCATCATACTGTCTTTGTAAAGCAGTTACAAAGCCAAATTAAAGGATAAAAAGTGAAAGAAAGTTGCTCAGTTGTGTCTGACTTTTTGCAGTCCCATGGAATGTAGCCCACCAGGCTCCTCTGTCCATGGAATTCTCCAGGCAAGAATACTGGCATGGGTAGCCATTCCCTTCTCCAGGGGATCTTCCTGACCCAGGGATCAAAACTGGGTCTCCTGCATTGCTGGCAGATCCTTTACCATCTGAGCCACCAGGGAAGATTAAAGAATAAAGACACTGCTCAGTGGCTCAGTGGGAGGAGTGTAAGTGTGGATTTGGTGAGGGGGGTAGATTAGTAATTTAGGATATAGGATATTTTATATCCTATATATATTGGATATTTTAAATTGATGGAATAATGCTTTCCACCAGTTTTGGAAAGTTCATAGTCATTAAGTCTTCAAGTGTGGTTTCGTACAGTTCTCTTTATTTTTAGAAACATTGATGAACCAGTTCTGGTTTTGGTTGCACTGGGTCTCGTTGCTGCGTGCAGGCTTTCTCTCGTTGCAGAGGGTAGGTGCCGCTCTCTAGTTGTGGGTGGGCTTCTCACTGTGGCGGCTTCTCTCGTTGTGAGACACAGGTTCTAGTGCCTGGGCTCCAATAGTTGCAGCACAAAGGCTCAGTAGTTGCCACCTGTGGGCTCTAGAGCACAGGTTCAGTCATCGTGGCACGTAGGTTTAGTTGCTCCGCAGCAGGTAGAATCTTCTCAGACCAGGGATTGAACCCATGTCCCCTACATTGACAGGCAGACTCTTATCCACTGTACCACCAGAAAGGTCTTATATAATTCTTTTTCTATTCCATTTTTGTGGCTCCACCTATCTGTGTGCTAGAGCTTTTCATGATATAGTGTATGTGCTTAGTCACTCAGTCACGTCCGACTTCGTGACCCCACAGACTGTAGCCTGCCAAGCTCCTCTTGCCATGGGGTTTCTATGTCTTTTATCTATTTTCCTGTATTTTCCAAGATTTATCTCTCCATGTTTTATTCTGTTTACTCTCTTCTGACCTATCTTCCTTTTCACTAATTTTCTATTCAGCGTTGTCCAATCTGCTATTCTGCCTAGCCACTGGGCTCTTAATTTTGGCTATTGTATTTGTCAGTTCTTCAATTTCCACTTGGTTGGTTCTTGTTTTTAATAGTTTAAGGTGATTTGCCAAAATTGTCTGTTTTGCCCTCTTGAATATTATCACAGTTATTTTGTCTGTATCAGATAGCGTCAGTGTTTGCAGCCCCACCCCACCCCTATTTATAGATCTGTTTCTGTTGTGTATTGTTTCTGTTAGTTTTCTTTCATATTTTCTTATCTCCTCATGGGCCTGGTGAGTTTTGATTACATGCTGGGCCATGGATATGCAGCAGTGCTTGTGGAAATATATGTGATGTTATTTTTTAAAAAAGAAAGAAAAGACCGGAAATCTTTTCAGATAAAAAGGAAGCACCACTTCCATTTAAGGGTGTGTGTGGGAAGAAGGAGAGTCCAGCTGGAGCAGGTCAGTCCACACCTGGAAGCAGGCAAGGACCTGTTTGAGGGGACGCAAGTCTTTGGATTCCATCAAGGGCATGGGCTGAGGGCCTCTTCTGGCTCATGTTCATGTCTTCCTCCTCTGTCCTGGCTCCTCAGACTCTTCCAGCTGGAGACAGAGGCTGACGCCCTGGTGAACTTCCAGCAGTATTCTTCCCAGTTGCCACCCTTCTACGAGAGCTCCACCCACATCCTGCAAGCTGAGGTCCTGCAGCAGCTGACCGACCTCATCCGCAGCCACCCCAGCTGGTCGGTGGCCCACCTGGCGGTGGAGTTGGGCATCCGAGAGTGCTTCCATCACAGCCGCATCATCAGGTGGGCGGGGGACCTGACCAGGTGGGGCGGGAGGGCAGGACCCTGGAGACACTGGGAGTGGGGATGGGGAGTTCTCAGCCCTGCCTCAGTTCCCTCCATAGCATCAGAGGTGGCCCAGAACATTTGACTCAAGAAGGGGGCGGCACTGCCTCTGGGTTGGAGTGGAGGAATGCTGACTGAAGTCAGAGAGCACTGAAATGTTTCCGGAGTGGCTACCAGGGGCCAGGTCCCTGGTCACTGTTTTTGATACACCATGAACTTGAATCCTCTTGACATGTCCAGGAGGTGGTGTCACTCTAGTGAGAGGTTATGGGTCTTGTAAGGTCACTCAGCTGACGAGGCTCCAGTGCCTTGGTGTCTCCTTCCAAAGGCTTGTTGCCCTTCTAAAGCCGCAGCACTTTCATTCGTACATCCATTCGGCCAACACGTGTCAGTGGATACCCCTGGTGAGGACCCCGTGCCGGCCAGCGGACTCCAGCTCGCCATCCTGCCCTGAGGTGGCCGTGCCTCCAGTTTTCCACCTCAGACATCTTGCTTCCACTCCCAGCCCCAAAGCTCAAAACCCTTCACTGTCCTTTACAGCTTAACCAGCCTGTTTCCGGACGTCATGGTGTTTCATCTCACAATAGTTCTATCCGTTTCCTAGGGCAGGCCTGGCAGGTTTTATTTTTTATAGTTTTGTAGATAAGGTTATTGAAGCCTGGAAAAAGCTTAAGTGAATTGCCCAAGGTTGGTGAGATTTCTGTCTTCTGCGATTCTTTCTACACCACCCCACTGCTCACTTCAGGCTGAGGTGGCCTTCAGGCACGTCCCTCATACACGTGTGCACACTGAACTAAAAATGGAGAAGAAAATGACGTCTGATACAATAACTCGGTGACTCAGCCCTGGGTTTGAAGCAGACGGCTCGAGCAGGGCACGAACGCTCTTGGACTCCTCGCCCACCTCCCTTGAGTGTGCCCTTGGCTTTCTCAGCACCCGCCCACTTGGTGCCACACCTCTCACCCCCCAGCCCTCCCTCCTCTGCAGCTGCGCAAATAACAAGGAGAATGAGGAGGGCTGCACGCCCCTGCACCTGGCCTGCCGCAAGGGCGACACCGAGGTCCTGGCGGAGCTTGTGCAGCATTGCCGCGCCAACATGGACGTCACCGACAACAGCGGGGAGACCGCGTTCCACTACGCAGTCCAGGGTGACAGTTCCCAGGTGCTGCAGGTGAGCAGGCGTGGGGGCCGGGCGACTGGTGCTGGCCACACCTTACAGTGCCCACGGCTGTCTTCGGGACCCTGGGCTCAGGTGTCACTGCCCCACCTTGATCCTTGAGGCCTGAGCTCCTCCATGGTGGGTCTACCCCACACCCGACTCTTTCCTCTGCAAGCTTGTCACGGAGACACATCCTTGACCCCTTTGGTCCAATGACCGAGGGAAAGTCCTCCAGCCCAGCAAACTGAGCTCGAAGTCCAGACCCGCCCATCAGTTTATCCCAAACACCCGCCATAGGCCTGACCCCTGGGCTGGGTGAATGCATTTCAGCTCCTGCCTCGAGGTGCCCATGGTCCAGCAGGACCTGGGACTTAACTTTTTACAGGAACTCAAGCAAATAAAACTCCATTGGGCTGCTGTGGGCATTTGTGCCAGAGAGGCTCCTTCTGTTAAAGTTTTGATTAGCTGGGCAGAAAAATAAAAAATAAAAGTTGTGGGCGAGTAGATCAAGTGACAAAAAAGCTACCTTCTATATCAGATAGAAGAGACAGAATAGTGGGCTGTATTTTATTGCCTAGAATTAGAAGATTCTTCCAAAGATTATATCCTTGTCTCTGCCCTTGACATTAGACTGGAACCACATTATTCCAGAAAATGTGGATTCCCGTCTTATGATTAGTGCTCAGCGGGAAGGGAATTCTGCACCCACTGTTGAACTTCACCCTTACTGAGACCCCGCTGTGGGCCCAGCACAGCGCCACATGGAGCCTAACTCCAAGCAGAGGGTGGGACACATTCATCAATACCTGTCCTTCATCCCTGGTCTTGTATCTGGCCCTGCACTCAGTGTTATATGTGTTCTAGTTAATTCTCTGTGGATGGGGGCTCTTGTCCTCTCCTCACCAAGGAGACCAAGGTTCAGTGCAGTTAAGAAATGTGCCCAGGGAGGACCACAGAACTGTGAGCGGCAGAACTGTCCTTGAGTCAGGCCTGGATGCCAGCACCTCAGCTTCCCTGCTGGGTCCCCAACCTGTTCTCAGACCCAGCCAATCACAAGGGCCCACAGGGGTCATAATTAACTTCAGGGAGACAACTTTCAGCCACAACCAAGGAAATAAAAGCCTTGCAGTTGTCTTATGAATACTGGTATGTTGTTTTGTTTTCTTTTAAAGAAATTATACCCACACAGAGCAAAACAATATTCAGGCAGGATAGAAGGATATACAGTGAAAAGCAAGTCTTTTACTCCTTCCCAGACCCCCCAGTGCCCATCCCAGATACAACCTGCTTTTAAGTTTCCTGATTGAGAAAATTTTCATGCACGCCAAAGTCGGGCCATACCAGCGCCCCAGCCAACCCTGGCACAGCCAGCTTCTTCCTGGCCCTGGAGCCTCCTTTCTCCGTTG
>NW_011494785.1:6645038-6649187 GCF_000754665.1 Bison bison bison | reverse complement strand
TTGCTTCTCTTAAAGTTCTTGGCTGGGTTCTCACCGAGTCTCACTGGGTTCTTCCTTTCCCCTGAAGCCCCAGAGAGGGACGGCCGCGGTGGTGGGTGTTGGGGGAGGGACGAGTGGGGGGCCTTGCTGTGTTTGGCTCTCGCGCCCACCCCACGGTCTTGCTGTCAGCTCCTAGGGAAGAACGCATCCGGTGGCCTGAACCAGGTGAACAACCAGGGGCTGACCCCGCTGCACCTGGCCTGCCAGCTGGGGAAGCAGGAGATGGTCCGGGTGCTGCTGCTGTGTAATGCTCGCTGCAACATCATGGGGCCCGGCGGCTACCCCATCCACACGGCCATGAAGTTCTCCCAGAAGGGGTAAGGCCCCGCCCTGCCCTGCACGGTCCTCTGGGCCTCTTTTCTGTGTGGCCAGTCCTTCCACTCAGGCGAGCAGTGGCCCCCCTCATTAGATGCACGTCAGATCTGAGTGCCAGGGGCTGCCCTGGCACAAAGAAAGTATGAATATCTGATAAATGGGCAGTGGTGGTGGTGTGTGAATCTCAGTCCCCCAGCTCCACCATGCAGGAATAGGACTTTGACAGTTGTTCAGTGATGCACCTGAATTTCTGAACAGGTACCTCCCTCTACCAAACTGGAGAAAAAAATCTTAAACTTTTCAGGGGTTCCCCTCTCCTGCTCCCCCAGGTGATGCCCCAGTGCAGGAGGCCCCCCTCCCGTGAAGGAGGGTGGATAGATCCTCTACCACCCAAGCCCTTCAGTCTGATCTGAACAGCGCCTTCATGGCTATAGGGCTCTGCGGCTTCTGTGCCCAGCTGGAAGCCTAAGAACATTTGGCATAGGGGCCCCAGATCTCGTCCGCCTTATGCGTCCTCCCTTCCTGGCTGGTGGCACGGCTGAGACGCAGGTGCCAGGGCCTTGTCTTGGGTAGCTCTGGACCACTCTTTTTTTTTTTTTTTAAAAGAAGTTAGCTGTTTTATTTATTTATGATTGTGCCATGTGGCTTGTGGGACCTTAGTTCCCTGGCCAGGGATTGAACCTGCACCCCTTGCGCTGGAAGCATGGAGTCTTAGCTGCCAGGGGAGTCCCTAGACCATTCATTCGTTCCTTTCTCCCCAGCCCTAGAGAGCCCTGTCTCAAGAAAATTCTCCGTGATTGGTGTGTGTGTGTGTGTGTGTGTGGTGCATGTGGGCGGGGTCGGGTAAAAGAGATGACTGTTTCAAAATCTTACCAAGCAGGTACAGTATCTGGAATGAACGAACGAGTGAATGAGTCAGATGGTCCCTCAGTCCCGGGCACTGTGCTAAGCACTGGCTTACAGAGACGGATGAGAGAAAGTCCAGGTCAGGGGACACAGGAGTCACACAGTGCCTTCCAGTACCTTCCATCTACCTCAGTGCTAGATGAGCATTGAGAAAGAACGGGGAGAGGCCCCCCTCGGGTGGAGGGCAGGCACTCTCACCCTCCTTCAGAGTCTTCCTTCCTTGGGGTTTGCACCCACCTTGCTGGCCTCTGAAGGGCCTTGCTGTCCCCTCAAAGGTATGGTCCAAGCTCAGCAAACCCTCCTTTCCTTGATTCTCAACTCACACAACCAAGACAAACTAGAACTTTCAGAAAGACCTGACCAAATGGTTGGAGACAATCCTAACACCCTCCCCCCACCCCACCCCGGCTTAGTCACCAGGTTACCAAGTTGCTGATCCAAATGGACACATGTGATGGGTGATGCTCTCCCATACCCAAGGGCTGGCACAGCAGCCCTGCTGCAGCTTGACTTTAGCCACCCTGCTGGCCCCGGGAACCTGCCTGTTCTAGGTTACTTCCAAGATACTGTCCAGGTTGCTTCCTCCTCCGACACCCGCGGCCACATTCCACGCCTCCCGTGTGGATTGTTGCGCATAAGACAGCACCAGTTGTCTCATCCCTCGGTGTGCTTTGCACGCAGCCACATGCCTCTAGGACCCCCAGGGGGCACATCCCTCTGCCACCACATGGCAGCCCCAGCAGTTGCACTCTGAGAATCACAAGTGTTAGGGTTACTGGGACTGATTCCAACCCAACCCTAATCTGGAGGCCCCTCTGCTGTTGGTGTCAACTCAGCTCAGCTTTGTAGAGAGCTGGGTCTGGAAGCTCAAGTTTCACTTCGCCTAACATCTTCAAGCTTCCTTAGTGTCATCACAGGTATCAAAATGCCCCTCCTTTTTAAGGCAGAGTAGCCCTCCATAGAATTAATCTAGCCCACATTCTGCGTAGCCATTCGTCTGTCCATGGGGACTTGCGCTGTCTCTGCCTTTTGGCCACTGGTGCTGCAGTCAGCAGTGGCACACAGTGTCTACTGAAGCCCCTGTTTTCAGTTCTGCCGATGAGTCTAGGAGTGGAAAGCTGTACTCTTAACCACCCTGCCTACCGCCTCCTACAGGACGCAGTCCCTGCTTGAAACACCAGGGAGGCAGGGGGAAGATGGAGGGCGGCCGTGTGCCAGGCCCAGGACCAGGTGCTAGAATATCTTTTATCCTTTAATCCTCCTTTATTCCTCATCCCATCCTGTTAGGACCGTTCCCATGTTGCAGACAGGCTGGGCCACTTTCCACAGGTCACCAGCAGGAAGCTGGGGCTTAACCTCAAGCCTGTCTAACACTGCAGCCAGCACCAATGAGAGAGATCATTGCTGACTGAAGTCATCAAGGAAGGCTTCCTGGAGGAAGGGGCTTGAGCTATGCCTTGAGGGACTCAGGATACCATTGAAATGCCACGACATGCTTGCTGGTTGATTTTGTTGCAACTCTGTTTGCAGGAGCTTTCCCTCACCAGTTGATGAAGTCATGACCTCTTTCAACATCAGGTTGCCCCCGCCAGCCTTCTTCATTCCCACATGGCTTCTCTCTCCCCAGGTGTGCTGAAATGATTGTCAGCATGGACAGCAGCCAGATTCACAGCAAAGACCCCCGCTATGGAGCCAGCCCCCTCCACTGGGCCAAGAACGCAGAGGTAGGCAGGGTCTAAGGATGAGCTGGGTGGGCAGGGTTGAGGGTCCTGGAGCCCTTGGTTCCTTAGGTGCCAACAGGAAGGAGGTTCCTGAGAGGCCTCTGAGGATAACACTCAGGGGATTGATTTCACAGTGGGCCCACCAGGCAGGTAAGCCTAAGGAGAGATGACATCCTGGCCTCGCATGGTAACAGTGTCCCCTCTGTGGTCTCCTCATGTGTGAACTGGGGGGTCCATGGCCTACCTTTGGAGGTATCATGAAGTCAGCAAAGCAGTGCATGAGAAGATTTCTTCATAAATTGTCAAGTACCTTGCAAATCAAAGATGGTGGATGGTGCTGGTGATGGTGGTGCCTCTGACTTCTTCAGAGAGCCTGGCCGAGCATCTCCTCTGAGGCCTGTCCCTGAGCCAGACTCTGACCCCCTGGGAGGATGGAGGCCTCTGATCTCATCTCCAGGAAACACAGTGTACTGGGTGCCCTCAAAGGTCATGGCCTGCTTGTAAATGTGACGGGCCAGGAGGGAAGAGCCTGCCAGCTGCTGTGGGCACCTTCATGCCAGGAGCTAGATGCCAAGTCAGGCCCTCCTATAGGGCTTTTGTTCACTCTGTGAGGTGGGAACTCGCCCCCGCATTTTCAAAGCAGAGGAAACTGAGGTGCAGACGGGTGCGGTGGCCTTTCCCAGCTGACAGTGGGGATGAAGGAAGGCTGAGCTTTGGGCTCAGGTCCATCAGGTTCCAGAGCCCAGGCCCCCCAGGACTGTTGGTGAGCAGGGGTGCGTGTTGCCAAGGCACGGAGAGGGGGTCATGCCTCTGCAGGGTCCCGGGCAGGGTCATAGTGAGTGGGGCAGTTCTGGGGCAGGGCCCAGAGAAACCGTTGCAGAGAAGGATGGGGTCCTGTGAACTCCAGGAAAGGACCCAGAAGCCCCTTTCAAGTCACCACGTCTTCAGCTTTTTGTCCCCTAGTTCCCGAGGGATGTGGAAGGCAAGGTCTGGGGCCACCTGCCACCTGGGCTCTTCCTGCTGCTGGAGCTTTCCAGAGGCCCAAGGCCTGAGGACGTGGCTGTGCCCAGGTGCCATCAGGTGCCAAAGGCCACAGCCACTCTGGCCGCCCAGCTGACCGGGGCTGGGACCCTTATCTCCATAGATGGCCCGCCTGCTGCTGAAACGG
>NW_011494785.1:6639280-6644938 GCF_000754665.1 Bison bison bison | reverse complement strand
AACACAGCCCTGCACGTGGCTGTCATGCGCAACCGCTTCGACTGTGTCATGGTGCTGCTGACCCACGGGGCCAACGCCGACGCCCGAGGCGAGCACGGCAACACCCCGCTGCACTTGGCCATGTCGGTGAGCCCCAGGTTGGCTGCCCATGCGGCAGGGGTCAGGTGACCACCCGGGCCAGGGCAGGGCCCCCTCTGAGTCCAGAATAAAAACCGCTTCCTCTGCACTCCAGGACCTCTCATTCCCATGCCTCCATGTGACATCTGGACACTGTGAGAAGGGAAAATATAGCTCTGGCTACTGACTGTGGCCCTGGGCAACTCACATCACCTCTGCCAGACTTGACTTCCTCATCTGGAGGATGGAGGTGTCGGTACCTGCTTGGCAGAGGTGTTGAGTGGATTCAGTGGTAGACACCCTGTAACTCTATGAGGGATGTCTAAGCAGCACGTGTAAGACCCGGCACGGAGTGAGCATCCCCAGGATGTTCGTTCTCATCCCGGCATCATCAGGGCAAACTTCATCTGCACGTTACTCTTATCTCCCTGGAAGGCTCCAAGCTTCTGGAAGGCAGGCCTGCTTACACATCTTGGTGGCCCATGGCAGGCACTGGTCGCCTTTGCTGGTTTATCATAGAGCACAGTTTCTGCCCTTAGAGTACCTGCAGTCTGGTTAGAAAACTACAGCAAGAACATATTAAATGCAGGGGAGGGAGTGTTATTTGTTACAGGTGTGTGTGTGTGTGTGTGATTGTACCCGTAATTCATAAACCATAGGTACCCATAATTCTGTTCAACTGTCTTAGAGTCATAAACTAGGAAATCTCTCTGGGACTCTAAAAGAAGTAGATTTAGGACAAATTCAAAGACATCCTGTTTTATACCAAAGGTCATAATTGTAGAGGGGATGTTGCCCAAGAGGCTGAAACTATAAATAGAATTGTGAACATTTTTAGCACTGAATGGGCCCTTTGAATTATGTAGTTGAACAGTTCTCAAACTTTTTGGTCTGTCTGATCCTTTTATACTCTTAAAAACTATTGAGAATCTCATAGAATTTGTTTATTTGAATTTTATCTATCCATAGTGACCATATTAAAAATTACACGTGAGGGATTTTCAAGATACTGATGAATTCATTTAAAAATAACGATGATTAGGACTTTCCTGGTGGGCCAGTAGCTAAGACTGTGCTCCCAAAGCAGGTTTGACCCTTGGTCAAGGAACTAGATCCCACATGCCACAACTAAAGATTCTGTATGCTGCAACAAAGGTCAAAGATCCCGCATGCCGCAGCTAAGACCTGGTGCAGCCAAAGAAGAAAAGAAAGAAAAATAATCTTTTTTAATTAAAAAAAAACAGGAATGATTTACCAAGCCCATGCTATTGTAAGTAACATATTTATGGAAAATCAACTTTATTTTCCAAAATAGAAAATAATTGAAAACAGTTGGTATTGTTTTATATTTTATAAATCTTTTTAATGCTTGGCTTCAGAGAAGGCATGGATTTTCCGGTCTTCTGCTGCATTTATTCTGTTGCAGTATGTTGTTGAATGTGTTAAAAATATGAGGAAAATCTGGCCTCACATAGATGTGTATATAGTTGGAAAATATAGGTTAACTGTACCTTTTCAGATAATTGTGGATATTCTTTGTTGTTATTCAGTCACTAAGTCATGTCTGACTCTTTGCGACCCCATGGACTGCAGCACACCAGGCTCCCCTGTCCTTCACTATCTCCCAGAGTTTGCTCAGATTCATGGTCTGCACCAAAGCTTGACAAGGGGTAGTTTCTGACGAGTTGAGTGCAGTGGACACTCTGAAGCCATCTCCTTAGACTTTTCACACTTTGTTACAGTCAAATCTATTGGCATCTCTTGCACTTTGCATGGATCTTTTAACCTATGCACGATTCCGTGTCATCTTTGGAAAATACTAGTTTGCTGAGTATCCCCAGCTTCCAAATGTTGACTTGTTTCATTATACAGTCTCAACACTCCCCCACATTTGTAAATATCACTAAGATTTCATCAGAACAGTTTCTAAATTTGGGGAAACCATTGGAGCCCTTCATGGTGTATACCACTTTTCTAGAATTCCAGTTTTTGTTTGAAAGCTTGAGTTTTATCACTGGCACACAATACTGCCAGCTGTTTTTCTTGAAGTGACAGCTCAGTGCATTCATTTTTGAGAAAATGTCTCCTAGATACCCAAAGCTGAACAATCGTAGTTTGCTTGCCAGTCGTTTCTCAAGTGAAAACAGTGTTTCATGAAAAACAAGCAGCTTGTTCAGCTCACGACTCAGTCAGTCACATGGGAATTTTCCTGTGACAACCATCATATTTGGTTATGCCACAGACATGCCATGTGCACGCTCTCCACTTTATGACACTGAAAACACCAGTGTAGGAATGTAGTAAGATTAACACTTCTTAGTGCTTCATCAAGGGACTGGCTTTTTTTTTTTTTTTTGGCCATACCTTGCAGCATGTGGGATCTTAGTTCCCTAACCGGGGATTGAACCTGTGTCCCCTGAATTGGGAGTTCAGAGGCTTAACCACTGGAGCACCAGGGAAGTCCCCCGAAGCTGGCTTTTTAATGAATGAATTTACTTTTTACTTGAGCACGTGGCAGAGAAGAAAACCATGACAACAGTTAGTCTGTGGACACTGCTTTGCTTCATGCTTAAGGCACTGGGAGTTTTATCCATAGTTGTTTTTACACCGTTGGTACAAAAGTCAGCCCTGGGACTTCCCTGGTGGTCCAGTGGCTAAGATGCCTGAGTTCCCAGTACAGGGGCCCGGGGTTGGATCCCTGGTCAAGGAACTGGATCCCGCATGCTGCAAATAACAGTTTGCACGTTATTGTTGTTTAGTTGCTAAATCGTGTCTGGCTCTCTCGCGACCCCATGGACTGCAGCCCACCAGGCTCCTTTGTCCTTGGGATTTCCCAGGGGAGAATACTGGAGTGGATTGCCCTTTCCCTCTCCGGGGAATCTTCGCAGTCTAGGGATTGAACTCACGTCTCTTGCGTTAGCAGGCGGATTCTTAGCTGAGCCACCTGGGAAGCCTAAGAGTTTGCTTGTCACAACTGAAAGATCTCCCATGCCACAACTAAGCCAAAAAGAAAACAAACGATTATATGAAAGTAGCCACTGCATAAAGGCAAACAGCATCTTGCTATTTTTATGAAACGGTTCTAAGCTCTGGAACCCTCTAAAGTGTCTCCATATTCATGGGGGTCCACACTTCCTACCTTGAGAAGTGCTGACCTAGGCCACTGCTTCCATTCGTGCATCACCTGCATTCCATCTGCACCATTTCTGGCAGATTCATGCACCGCTTTTACAATTATGTACTTAATCGTTGCTTTAAGTTGCTTTAAGTTGCCTTGCTTTTGCTGCTGCTGCTTAGTCAC
The DNA here is from genome assembly GCF_000754665.1 of Bison bison bison. Classification (NCBI taxonomy): domain Eukaryota; kingdom Metazoa; phylum Chordata; class Mammalia; order Artiodactyla; family Bovidae; genus Bison; species Bison bison. Next base: position 6,641,520 of record NW_011494785.1, on the reverse strand, counting down.
TTTGAAAGAAAGTGAAGTGAAGTCCCTCAGTCATGTCCAACTCTTTGCGATCCCATGGACTGTAGCCTACCAGGCTCCTCGGTCTATGGGATTTTCCAGGCAAGAATACTGGTTGTCATTTCCTTCTCCAGGGCATCTTCCCGACCCAGGATCGAACCGGGGTCTCCCGCATTGTAGGCAGACGCTTTACCACTGAGCTACCAGAGAAGCCCTGGCTTGCTTTCAAACTTACTTAAACCTATACTTATTGGAGAAGGAAATGGCAACCCACTCCAGTATTCTTGCCTGGAGAATCCCGGGGATGGAGGAGCCTGGTGGGCTGCTATCTATAGGGTCTCACAGAGTCAGACACGACTGAAGCGACTTTGTAGCAGCAGCAAACCGATACTTGAAGGTTCTTTTATCACCATAGGTGGTAAACCAGGGCCACAGATAAAAGGTAAGCGAAGAAGGAATACATAACTAATAGCTGAAACACACGTTCACCTGTGCCCCTATACCTCCTAATGGGGTGTGAACAGCTGTTTGGAAAACAGCATTCTAGACACACCTCTTCACGCTTTAGGCAAGGGAATCCACCCGAGAGAGAGATGTAAGCCCAGCGCTCAGGTCTCCTGGCGGCCGGCCTGTTGGTGCGTCCTGGGAACTGTGCCCAGCCAGCCCCGCTGCCCCACCTCCAGACGTTCACTGCGCATGCTCTGGGGAGGGGGCTGCCGTCAGGGAAGACATGCTCAGTTTCTTCCTGACTCAACCAGCCCCCTGGACTCAGTGGGAGGGCCTTTCCTTGATCACGTTTTCCTGCTACTCCTGCAAGCGATCAGCAGCTGACCCTTCAGTGTCCCCGTGTCTCTGGGTCAGGGGTCATAGATGCATTGCTTCCTTTGAGAAGGAGCTGGCAGGCTGGGGGAGGGGGATGTCATTCCAGTTTCTACCTGGGTTCTTAGATTCTCACCTACAGGGATACTCATAGGCCTATTTGTCAGGGCACTGGCCTTCCAACTGTAGACTTTGCAATATGGGATTGACTGCGGGTGGAGGTCAGAAGGGTTTCAGTGTCTCTTCCCATCCTGGTGAAAGGCCCCCCGAGGTGACAGGTTGTGGGGTGAAGAGGCCGAGGTCCTTTCTCTCCACGTGTCCCTGAGCTGTTGCCAATTTCACCGCCCCCCCCTCCATCCCCAACAGAAAGACAACGTAGAGATGATCAAGGCCCTCATCGTGTTTGGTGCAGAGGTGGACACCCCGAATGACTTTGGAGAAACCCCTGCATTCATAGCCTCCAGGATCAGCAAACGTACGTGCTCTGCACTCTGGGACCAGAGTTGGGGGGTGGGGGGCGCAGGGAGGAGGGAGGTCCTAGCCATCAGGTGCCTGCATCCTGTCCACCCCCCCAAACTGTTCCCTGCAGGGAGCACCTAGGAGCGCCTGGGAGGCCCCGAGGGGAAGCTTCTGGTTCCCAAGGACAGGGGCCCTGACCACTAGACTGAGGCCCCTGGGGGCTTGCCAAACCAGTGTCCTCTTCCCTGTGACCTCCACACCCACCTCAGGGTGCCAGGACTTGGGGTGGGGGTGGGGAAGGCAGTGGGAGCAGCCCTCTTCCCCACTCTTGGAGAATTCACTGATGGAATCACTTGTAAGAACAGCCTCAGGCCAGTGCATTGCTGTATGACACGTGTGCCCCCCTCCACCGCTTGTACACAGGCATGTGCATGACACATGTGCCCCTTGCACCCTGACATGTGCTGCATGACACGTGTGCCCCCCTTGCACACTGGCACGGTGTATGCACTGCGTGCTCACTTGGTGAGGCTTGGCTGCCGGGCTGGAAAGAGCAGATCCTCCTTACCAGCCACCTGGAGCCCTCTGGAAGGTTCTGGGGAGCTGTGGAGGTTGCTGTGGGTGATACCTCATAGTGTGTGCCAGCGAGCGTGCATGTGTGCGCATGTGCGTTTTCAGTGATCCCATCCGGTAGGTAGGAGTAGATACACACTGGCTGGTTCATCCCTGTTGAGCTCTAAAAGCCTTGAGAATTGCTCAACATGGAGCTGGGAGTCCTGCTTTCTTGACTGGCATAGAAGGGAAAGAGGGGGTTCCTCAAACACCAACCTTCTCATCCATGTTCCAAGTTTGAGACCCCAGAAGCTGCTTTGGGTGTAACAAGCTAGAGTCCACACGCTGTGTCAGGGTGGGGCAGGCTCTAGGGCACCCCCGACCCCCCAGGTGGCCTGGGATGGGGGGCCAGG
>NW_011494785.1:6636378-6639180 GCF_000754665.1 Bison bison bison | reverse complement strand
AGGTGCAGAAAGGACCTCTCATTTGCATCTGGTCAGTTTCTGATCCTGTGCCATCTCCCCCTCCCCACACATGACAAGTCGTCACCAGGAAGGCGCTCCTCACTCTGCTGAGAACTGTGGGGGCCGACTACCGCTTCCCACTCACGCAAGGGTTCTCGACGGAGCAGTGCTCCGCGGCAGCTCCCTCCTTCTCCATGGAAAGATCTCATCCCCCACCGATCAGCTTAAACAACCTAGGTAGGCCTGGCCCCTCCCATGCCCCCGCCTCTCCACCTGGTTCCCAGGTCCCTGGGTCAGGCAATCCCGAAAGAAAGAAGGAAATGGGGCCCAGTGAAGAGGTTGTTAAAGGAAGCAAGGGGCGATGGGCAGCATTTGTCAGCCTTGGGGGGCAGCCAGCAACGCATAGAGTCCGGAGACTGGTGGGGTCCCTGGCTAATGGCCTGTGGTCAGTTTCCTCTGACAGGGTTCCTTGGACACCTATAAGGTGGGCGCTTTGTTGACCTCTCTATGCCCTGGGAGCTCAGGTGGGCAGCAAGGAGTGCTCTTGGGGGCTCAGAGCTGTTGGGGGTTCTCTGGCTTCTACCAGGAGCCTTTCTGCCACGTTGCTGCATCTCCATCAGGCCTGGGGCCGCTGTGCTCCTCTTCCAGCCCCTTCAGTGACCTACTGGCCAGGCAATTAGCATCTGCCCCTGTGCATCCTCGGTATCCATGGAGATAGCCCCCAAGGAGGCAGAGACCTTCTCTGGGCTTCCTGTGGGCCTGGCCCACCCTGAACCCTGGATTGTTTAGGAGTAGGGGTTCCCTGAACAGGGCAGCCAGGGACCAATCCTTCACAAGCCGGCACTATTCTTAAACTCTTGGGGAATCAGACACCAGCATCTTTAGACAGGATAGCCTGGCCAACCCTGAACTCAGGACAGGGCAGAGCGGGCAGCCACAGCTAGTCCCTCTGGCTCTGCCTCTCTCCCCGCCGCCCCTCCTCCCGCCCCCCACCCCCATCATTCTCTCTCAATCTTACAGGCAATCAGTCACCCAAGCCAGGCTGGATGGTGGGCCTGGGGCGCGGCATCAGATGGGTAATGCCCTGGGCCTAGAGGAGCCGCAGGGCCTGCTGTGCCCTGAGTTAGATGCAGCTCTAGTCCCCTCTTCTCCTTTGTCTCAGCCGCATGTCCCGCTCCCTGGCGCTCTGTCCACCACCTCTCCCGGCCAGGCTCGTGCTTATCTCGTCCACTCTAGCCCCTTGCCCTGGTGAGGGGGAGACACATTACCTGGAAGCCTGCTGTCCTGCTTCGCTGCTTCTAAGACTCCATGCACAGCGGTGGGACAGCCTGTCAGAATCTGGATGGCGAGGCCCTGCGGGGCCAGGCTGCTTGTCAGGAGAGCAGCTAATGCATTCGTTGGGCGCCGGGTGGGCCTCAAACCCAGGCAAAACATGCATGCTGCGGGTGAGGGCACCACTCTGAGGCCGCTGAGGAAGTTTCCAGACCTGGGATCAGAACAAGAGGTGTCTGGGAAGCAGTCGGGCTATCTCTGTTCCTTCGGGGAGTCACACCCCGGTGAGTGTCCCGACTCAGCCCTTTTGGCTAGACGGAGCCTCATCTGTAAATCGGGGATAAGGATTCTGGAGAAGGTGGTTGTCCGCAGCACCGGCTGGCATGCATGAAGAAACGCTCTCTGAAGTGCATACACAGCACACGGGGCAAGGGTGCTTGTGCTTCGGGGCTCTGGGGGGAAAATACAGGAAAATCGAGAGCTTGCCAGGCAGGGTGGGGGGCCGTGCCCGGAGCAGTGGGGTCCCCTCCACATTCCAAGCCCACTGCTCCCCAAGGGGCCAGTTGTATTCCGGGATGAAGAGCCCTTGCAGGGAGTGGGAGGCAGATGTTCCCACCAGGGACAGAGGGGTGAGGGCACAGCCCCAGGTTTGCCCCCGGGACCCGCTGGAGGGGGGACCAGCACCTGCTTGGCCCCTGCCCACCCTGCCCTGTGCCCCACAGAACTGCAGGACATTACTCAGATCTCCCGGGCCCGGAAGCCAGCCTTCATCCTGAGCTCCATGAGGGATGAGAAGCGGACGTGAGTGTTGGGGATGGGCCGGGCGGGGTGGGGGGTGGTGCACACGTGCGAGGCCTCTGGTGGGCTGCCCAGTGGGCTTGGGACTGTTGTCTAGTCTGCATCTGGCTCTGTGAGGTGGCTCGTGCCCTCTGCAGTTCACAGCAAAGAGACTGAGTCTTCAGAGAGCCTGGGTCTGCTTCATCAATCGCCCTGCAGGCTCCCGGTCACACGATGGAGCTGGCTGCGGCCCTGTCCCTTCTCTCCGCGCCCCTGTCCCAGGTCGTCGGGGGAGCTGGCCAAGATCTCCTTTGGAAAGAGCCCTCAGCGGCGTCAGTGCTGAGCCTGCTTCCCTCCGATGCCACCCGCTCCCTACCCTCCCTCCCTCCAACAGCCAGTAGGAGTAGGGCTGGTGTCCCAATCTCCTGCTGTCCACCCAGCCCCATTCTAGGAGGCAGGCCAGGGTGATGGTGCAAAGCGAGGCCCAGACCCTGTCCCCGCGCACAGTCCCTGGTGACCACGGTTGTCAGAACCCGTGCCCGCCAGCTCGGCGAGTTCCCAGGACAAACATGCCTCCTTTCGGCTGTACTCTCTCCACCCTTCCCTTTAGTAATAGAGGTGGTTTATCTGTTCTCTCCAGTATTCTTGCCTGGAAAATCCCATGGACCACAGAGCCTGGTAGGCTACGGTCCATGAGGTCGCAAAGAGTCGGACACGACTGAGCGACGTCACTTTCACTTTTCACTTTACTTT
>NW_011494785.1:6635262-6636278 GCF_000754665.1 Bison bison bison | reverse complement strand
ATTTTTTTTTACTATCCTGTGTTCCTAACAGCCTTCCTCGGGAGGCACTCATTAGTAACCTTGCTTGGCAGATGCAGAACGTGAGGGGAAGTCACTTGCTCGAGGTCACACAGAGTTGGTGTCAGAGCAGCCCGGGGCTTCCGCAGTGTGCCCTTTCTGCTCCCCGCGGGCTCTCTCCTAGCCGCACCCCTGTGGCCGCCCCTGCAGGGAAGGCCCTTCCCTCCTGGAAGCAGAGGTAGCCCCGGCTCCCGGGACCCGGCGGCCATATCGGTGGTTCCGCCTCACCTCTGAAGGGTCGGCTTCCCCTCAGAAGCTGTCGCCCACTCGTTTCCTCAGCCACCCTGGAACATGCACCCTGGGAGTGCGCCTGCTCTAGCAGCCTTCTCACACTTCCCTCCTTGCACCCCTACACACACACCCCCCCACCAGTGCAGGGGCCGAGGGGTACCCGAGGGAAGACCAACAGGTCCCTTCCAGTGAGAGGAGGGAGGATGCAGATGCTCCAGCAGGGCCAGGGGAGTCTGCACAGCCCCAGGAGCCTCCCTTTCCCCCAGAGGAGGAGTGAGGAAAGAGTCAGGACATGCCTGTGGGGCCCTCCCGGCGCTGGTCTACGAGCCGCACAGCTTAGCCCTGCTTCCTCCGAGTTGATCCCGCCTTTGCCAGCCCTACATCTTCAGAAGGGTCTCTTGCCCATTTTCTCCAGCCTCCCTGGTCAAGGGTCCCACAGGCCTCCAGCGACAGCACAGCCTGTTCTGCCGCGTTCCGGGCTTGCTGCAGGGCTGGGCAGCTTGTCCAGGAAAAGATGAGGGAGCCCGGAGGCGGGCGTCACAGACTTCCACATTTACCAGCTGTGGGGGAGACAGACCCAGGTGTCTGCTGAGGTGGTACCTGGCCAGAAGGTCTTACCCACCCCCCGCTGCCCTTACCTGCCTGGATCCTCTTTCTGTTGCACCTCTGGTCTCCTGAAGTCCTGTGTTTATTCCTGGACTGACTGTGCTGCCCACCCCTGGCCCCCA
>NW_011494785.1:6634981-6635162 GCF_000754665.1 Bison bison bison | reverse complement strand
CCATGAAGTGATGGGACCAGATGCCATGATCTTTGTTTTCTGAATGTTGAGCCTTAAGCCAACTTTTTCACTCTCCACTTTCACTTTCATTAAGAGGCTTTTGAGTTCCCCTTCACTTTCTGCCATAAGGGTGGTGTCATCTGCATATCTGAGGTTATTGAGATTTCTCCCAGCAATCTTG
>NW_011494785.1:6625785-6634881 GCF_000754665.1 Bison bison bison | reverse complement strand
CACAAAGTGCCGGCTGTAATAGGACCCTCTTCTCTCACACTGCTGTTCCCACCACAGCCACGACCACCTGCTCTGCCTGGACGGAGGGGGCGTGAAAGGCCTCGTCATCATCCAGCTGCTCATCGCCATCGAGAAGGCCTCGGGCATCGCCACCAAGGATCTCTTCGACTGGGTGGCGGGGACCAGCACCGGGGGCATCCTGGCCCTGGCCATCCTGCACAGTGAGGGCCGCCCCTGGGCTGTGGGGCAGGATGGGGTGGGGCTGAGACCGGCCCTCCGATTTGGCTGAGTTTGTTTTCAGAGCTTTCAGAGGTCATGGAGGAGGGGAGGACCCGAAAGGCCTCTGTCGGTTTGGGTGGGGTGGTGGTGGGTGGGTGGCGTAGAGGGTGTTGGCGTCTGAGGCTGGAAGGAGAAGGGCTGAGGGTGGGCCACGGTGATGCCCTCCTAGCCGCAGAGGACAGAGCTGGGTCCCCTCCCTTTCAGTGTTAGGAGCCACCTTGAGTCACAAATGCCAGCGCCCTGGTCTGCGCACTTCACTTTACCCCAGGGACATGGAGGCGCTGGGAGAGGGGTGGCCCTAAGTCACGCGGCCCACCGCAGCGGGTGCTGGCCTAGGAGTCCCCAGGGCTCCCAGTCCAGCACATCCCACGGCCACAGGCAGTCTGCTCTCACTGCAGCTTCACCGAGGTGATGGGGGCACTTTGCTTGCTGGACAGACCTCGGGTTAGGCCTTATCTCAACTCACGCGATGTCTCGTTCATGGAGCTGCTGTCTGGCTGTGCGATGCTGCCTATAGGGGGCCCTCTCGGAGCCAGCTACCACCCCGCGGGAATTACCTCAGCACCCCTGACCAGGTCGGGTTCCAGGCCCTCCAACTCGTCCTCCAGACCTGAAGGCACCAGGAGAGGGCCCTCCACCTCCTTGACATCAGCCAGGCCTGTGCTCGGTGCCAGGGGCAGGACGGGGCACGCTCCACCTCAGGGAGCCCCCAGGCATTAGGTGTTCACTGTGAGAGGAGGCTGTGGCCTCCAGCGTGTGGGGGGACAGGGGACACGGCCAGCCCAGGAGGTGGCCTAGAGGAGGGTCCATGGAGCTCCAGGAAGAGGAGGGTTGTCAGCCAGCGGCTGCTGGGACCTCTCTTCCCGACCTCTGGGGCCCCATGTCCCTTCTCTGGTTTTCCCTGAGATAAGGACCAGTTCAGGGCCGGCCTCTGCCCCAGGGGTGAGGTGTCATGAGGTCTGGGGGTGGGGCAGAGTGGGCGCAGGTCCTCGCTTCTCCTCCAGAGAGGGTCACGTCCTTCTTCAGGGGATGTTTATCCCCCATCCAGGGTCTTCAGGCTACCAGGGGCTATGGGAGGTATCTGAGAAGTCGCCTAGTTTATCCTCTCCAGGGGGCAGAAGCCCCCACCTCTGTAGTCCCCTGCTTGCGCACCCCTGGCCTGACTGAGGGGTGCTTAGTGGTTTCCTCGTCCCATGAGGTGCAGCCTGCCCCGGGACACTGTCTGTTCTCACGGGACAGGGCCGGTCCTTGTATTCTGTGACAGATGGGGTGGATCTAGATGTATAAGCTTTTACACTTTCGGGGCCCATCATTAAAGAAAAAAACACAAATTACAAATATAAAATTAAGTACCGAGCCGTGGAGCCACTGAAGGGGATTTCTGCCTGTGTAGGAAGTTGCAGAGGAGGGTCCCAGGAGCCCCGGCTCAGTCGGTGCCCCCTCCCAGTCCCAGTTCCTATGCCAGGCCCTCTGTCAGGGCAGCCCTTGCATCTTCTCCCCACTTCCGCCCTCCTCGTTCCCAGGCAAGTCCATGGCCTACATGCGTGGTGTGTACTTTCGCATGAAGGATGAGGTTTTCCGGGGCTCTCGGCCCTACGAGTCGGGGCCCCTGGAGGAGTTCCTGAAGCGGGAGTTTGGAGAGCACACCAAGATGACGGACGTCAAGAAGCCCAAGTAAGCCTCCCGGGTGGGATGTGGGCAGCTTTGGTGCCAGCCATGCACCCCTTTTGGCCCTTCCTGGGGCAGAAGGCTCCCTGCCCTGGTCTGATTAAAGCTGAGCAGGGAGGGGTGGGGGGGAGCTGGGGAACACAGGTGTAGAACACCTTCCACCCGTGTCTGATGCTTTTCCATCCACACAGCACATCCCTGGGTCAGAGCCGGTTGATTCTCGTCCATCACACACATACTTGCTGAGCATGGCTCTGCGTGTGTGTGTGTGTGTGTGTGTGAGATGTGGTGATGCAGCCATCAGGTGGGAAGGCTTATGATCTGATTGGGAGATAACTGACCTAAAAAAATGGCAACCATGCAAAGTACCATGTGCTTAAGAGGTTCCAGAAGAACCTTCTTTGTAGTATTTATTTTTCCATCCTGGAATTACTTGATTTTCTGCCTCATGCCACGTTTGCCTGCCAGACTGTGAGCTCCCTGAAGCAGGAATGTGACTGTCTTGTTTTTCTGTAGCCCCAGCATTTAGCACAATGCCTGCCCCAGAGCAGGCCCCTGAAAAGTGTTCAGCGACTGAGTCTCTGTGGGACTAAGAAGGGGAGAAGGGACTGTGGACAAAGTGGTCAGGGAGGGCTTCCTGGAGGAAGTGAGGTGTGAGCAAGCTCTGGAGGGTTAGGAGGATTTCTTTTCATAATAAAGCTTTTTTTTTCCCCCATTTAAGAATAATGCATAGTCTTTTAAGAAAATTTGGAAGATATGAAAGTAAAAAGAAGAGGAAATATATCATCCATGATTTATTAACTGAAAGATAATGTTTTGAAAAATGTTTTCTGTATATTTTATCCTAGACATTTTTTTTCTGTTTTATGGTGAAATAGAACATTTAGAAAAGTACATTAAAAAGTTCTGTGAATAAATCTAAAGCAGACACCCATGTATGACCACCAGCCAAGGCCAAAATGTGTGCCCTGCCCCCATCACAGCTCCTTCTCCCCACCGCCCACGAGGGTAACCGCTATCTTGACTGGTGTGAACTGGATTTCCCAGATTTTCTATCTAGTTCCGGCACCTGAATGCAGCCTCCAGCATGGTTCAGTCCTGCCTGTCTCTGGGTTTGAATGGAATCATTTTGTGTTTTATCCTTCCTTTCCTCAATGCCACATTGGTCAGCCTGGTGCCTGTTGTTGGGTGAAGCTCTGTGCTTCATTCATTCTCATTGCTCATGTGACTACACCCCCATGGTTTATTTCTCCAAACACCTTTGATGGGCCCTTGGGTTCTTTCCTGTTTGGACCTCTTGAGTCTTCAGTGGACATTTTGGGCCTCGTTTTCTGACCCTGTGGGACACATGCCTAGGAGTAGAGCTGCCAAGTCTTGGAGGAGGCATGGTCTCAACCCTTTGATTCTGCCCCGTGGTTTTTCAAAGTGTTGGTTACTGTTTCCACTCCCCTTAGGCATGTTTGAGAGTTCCTGGTGCTCTACATGGGCTTGCCAGGTGGTGCCACTGGTAAAGAACCTGCTTGCCGATGCAGGAGACCTAAGAGACTTGGGTTCAAAATTCTGGGTTGGGAAGATCCCCTGGAGGAGGGCATGGTAACCTACTCCAGTATTCTTGTCTGGAGAATACCATGGACAGAGGAGCCTGGTGGGCTACTCCATAGGGTCGCGAACTGAAGTGACTTAGCATGCACACATGGTGCTCTGCATTCTTGCTAACAATGATGATTGTCAAAGCAATTTATCTTTATAACATTTATGTCTTTATAAACTGGGGGAGGGCTATAAGGTGCTGTCTCTGTTGGTTTGAATTTTCATTTTTCTGATTAACTAGTGATGTTGAACACCTTCTCATATGTTTAAAGGCCATCTGGATTTCTTCTTTTGTAAAGTTCCTGTTCAAGTGTTTTACTCATTTTTGGCACAGTTGAGTTGGGTGATTTGGGGGTTGTGAGGCTTCCTAATTATCTTTTTTATATTTTGAAACCCAGGCCTTTGATGGATACATGGATTTGGAATCTCCCATTCTAGGCTTGTCTTTTCACTCTCCTTACAGTGTTTTGTTGATCAACAGATGTTCTTAATGCAGTAGAATTTATAAATATTTTACTTTTTATGACTTGTGCTTTTCCTATCCATTCAATAACCCTTTCTAACTGGAAGCAGGAAGTTTGTCTCCTGGGTCTGGTCGTGAAGCTCCCTCGTTCTGCCTTTTATCAATCAAAGTCTTTTATTAACTTAGGTCTTTTAGCAACCTGGAATTGATTTTTATATCAGGAGACATCCAATTTCTTGTTTTCCACATGAACAAACAGTTTCCCCCAGCCTCACTGGTGAAAAGTCTGTCTTTCCCTCCATATTGCAGGCCTTGATCCTTCTTGGGTCTGTTTTTGACCACGGAGTCCTAATTGTACAGCAAGTTCATAGCAGGGCTTCCCACCGTGTCCTTCTTCGGGGCTATTCTTGGAGGCTCTTTAGAGAAGTGGTTAAGAGCATGGACCCTGATGTTTCCTTTTCTCAGAAATGGGAATGATATACTACCTGCTTCCCAGGGCTTTCATGAAAAGTAAAAGCATTACATTTATAAGAGCAGCACCTCTCGCGTAGGCGTGCTGTGTAGCGTACGGTTACTTGTTGCTGTTTGCACTTCCACAGAAACTGTATCAGTGGAATCAGACTGTCAAATTCTACAGAAAAGCAAATCCTGTTGGGATTTTTATTGTGATTACATTGAGTCTGTATGATTACTCTTTTACTGAAGTATATTTGGGGCTTCCCTGGTGGCTCAGATGGTAAAGAATCTGCCTGCAATGTGGGAGATCCAGGTTCAATCCCTGGGTCGGGGAGATCCCCTGGAGAAGGGAATGGCAGCCCACTCCAGTATTCTTGCCCGGAGAATCCCTCGGACAGAGAAGCCTGGCGGGCTACAGTCCACGGGGTCGCAGAGAGTCAGGACTGAAAGGCTACACCGTGACTGCTGCTAAACCTGCTTTACAGTGTTCCATTAGTTTCTGGTATTCAGCAAAGTGACTCAGCTACACACGCCCACCCACACACACTCTTCCATTATGGTTTATTTTAGGACATTGAACATAGTTCCCTGTGCTATACAGTGGGATCCTGTCGCTTATTTTAGATACAATGATTTGTTGTAAACTTATTTAGGGGAGAATTGACACATTAAAACACTGAGTCTTCCAATTAAAGAATATAGGAAAACATTCCATTTGTTTTTAGTTTCTTAGTACAGTTTTAAAATTTTATCTATAGCGATCTTACGCATGTGTTATTCTTAGGTACCTGCATATATTTTATGCTACTGTAAATTACGCATTTTTAAACATTTCATTTTCTAATTGTGACTTGCATTTAGAAATACCATTTGTTTATTTTTTAAATTTTAATTGTGGCGAGATACATATAACATAAAATTAACTCTTAAACATTTTTTCCCTTTAACCACTTTTTTTCTCTTTTTTTAGTTCCACCAGTTTATTACTACCAACCCATCACCCTCCACCCTCATGCACACATGCTGTCATGTAACTCCATGGACTGCAGCCGCCAGGCTTCTCTGTCCATGGACTTTTCCAGACAAGAATACTGCAGTGGGTTGCCATTTCCTTCTCCACCTTTAACTACTTTTCAATTCAGTAGTGATAAGCATATTCACATTGTCCTGCAGCTACTCTCCTGAACTCTTTCATCTTGTAAAACTGAAATTCTGTACCCATTAAAGAGCAGCTCCCCATTCCTCCCCTTCCCCAGCCCCCGTCATCTACCATTCTACTTTCCATCTGCATGAGTTGACTCCTCTAAGTGCGTCATGTAAGTGGGACCATACAGTGTCTGCCTTTTTAAAACTGGCTTATTTCACTTAGCATAATATCCTCAAGGTTCATACATATTTCAGCATGTGACAGATTTTCCTTGTTTTTAAAGACTGAATAATATTTTGTTGCATTTATAGACCACATTTTCTTGATCCATTCATCTTTTGATGGGCATCTGGTTCGTTTCCATCTATTAGCTACTGTGAATAATGCTGCTGTGCACCTGAGGGTGCGTGTGTGTGAAAGTCGCTCAGTCGTAACCATATCTATCTCTGCTTTCACTTCCTGGTGCCTTTTGCAGAGAGGATTCTTGCGGGCTCAAATCACTCAAATACGCTAACTTTTAAACAGCATATATATAATGTTTATTTATTTATTTGGCTGCACTGGGTCTTACTTGTGGCACACAGGATCTTTTTTTTAGTTACGGCATGGGAATTCCTAGTTGCGACATGTGGGATCTAATTCCCTGACCTGGGCTCAAACCTGGGCCCCCTGCACTGGGAGAGCAAGCGGAGCCTTGGCCACTGGACCGCCAGGGAAGTGTCTCTATGCTCGTATTTCGTTAGGATTTTCGTATCCATGTTCATGAGTAAGATCGACCTGTTTATTCCCATTTTTAGGTTGCAGGGTTTTGATTTCAAGGGAGTATCTCTCTCTGTCTCTCTCTCGTTTTTTTTTCTGTTTTCCAGAAGAGTTCATATAATAGTGAGTTATTTCTTCCTTGAATATTTGGTAGAACTTACCTGTGAAATCATCTAGTACTGGAGTTTGGTTGGTAGGAAAATTTCTAATGGTGGAATCAATTTCTTTACTGTTTATAAGACTATTTAGGGTTTCCAAATGTCTTTTTCAGTTAGTTTAAGTTAAGTTACATTTTTCTAGGAATATGTTCATTTCATATACATCTTCAAATTTGTTGGCATAGAGTTGTCTAAAAATTCTCTGATTGTCTTTACTGCCTGCAGCATGTTGTCATGGCCCTCTTCATTCCTGATGATTTACACCTCTATTTTTCATGTTTTCAGTCTTGCTACTACCAGCTTTTTAATTGGATTAGTATTTCAAAAAAGTAACTTTGGGCTATTTATTGGTTCTCTATTATATATACATTTTCTGTTTCATTAATTTCTGTACATATATTTATTCCTTGTACTTTTTAAAGTTTATTTGGTTGTTTTGGGGTTTTTTTAACTTCTTGAAATAAGTGTCTTACTCATTGATTCTTTGGCCTTTTTTTCTCTTGTACTGTATAAGTATGCATATTATATGTGTGTGTGTTTGTAAATCTAAACATTTTCCTCCATAGAATTCCCTGGTGATCCAGTGGTTAGGGCTATACACTTCCACTGCAGGGGGCGTGGGTTCAATCCCTGGTTGGGAAACTAAGATCCCATAAGCTGTGCTGCACAGCCAAAAACCAAAAAAAGAAATAAATATTTTCCTTCCTTAATTATATCCCATAAGTGCATTTAGAATATGATTATTCAGTTCAAAGTATTTTCTAGTTTTTACTGTTATTCTTTAACCATTGTGATTATTATTAATAAATGGCATTTCTCAGTTTCTAAACTTAGGAATTTCAAGTTATCTTTTTATTATTAATTGCTTTGTACTCAGAGGCCTGCTCTGTTTAATCTGGTCCTTTTGGCCACTAATCAAGTGGTCCTTTTTAGAAGGCCACTTGATTCATGGCCTTCTACATTCAGCTTCTATAGATGTCCCATAAATAATTTAAAAGAATATGGATTCTTCATTTGTTGAATGCCAGTATCTGTACATGTTGATTAAGTCACGCTGGCTGCTGCTGCTGCTAATTCACTTCAGTCGTGTCCGACTCTGTGTGACCCAATAGATGGCAGCCCACCAGGCTTCCCTGTCCCTAGGATTCTCCAGTGTCTTGCCTGGAGACAAGGCATTGCCATTTCCTTCTCCAATGCATGAAAGTGAAAAGTGAAAGTGAAGTCGTTCAGTCATGTCTGACTCTTAGCGACCCCATGGACTGCAGCCTACCAGGCTCCTCCATCCATGGGATTTTCCAGGCAAGAGTACTGGAGTGGGGTGCCATTGCTTTCTCCCATGCTGGCTAGGAACATTTATTTAAAAGTTTTAGATCTTCTGTTTCTGTATTAATGTTTCTGTCCATTTCTTCTGTCAGTTACTAAGAAAGATAATATCTTCCAGTCTGGGAATTTGTCTTTTGATTTTTCTGTCAACTTTTACATTAATATTTTGATGCTGTGTGATTAAGTGCATATAAATTTAAAATTCTATGAATCTTTCTGGTGATTGAAGTAGCTTTCTTTATCTCTAAGAATGCTTTTTGCCTTAAAGTTTATTTTGCCTGATGTTAGTTATACTAGGTTTCATGGTTATATTTGCATGGTATGTCTGGTATGGTATGCTTTAATTCAACCTTCTTGGTCCTTACGTTTTAGATGTCTTTCTTGCAAGTAGCCTATATAGTTCGATTTGTTCTTTATCTTATCTATGCATTGTCTATTTATAGATTTTATTGAATAGTAATATATTTATCTAATTAGTTGTCTGATTTAGCTGTTTGGTTTGACTATCAGAACCTTCATATAGTTAATCTAATAGTTTATATGGTTGATCCATTTATATTGACATCAGATCAGATTAGATCTGTCGCTCAGTCGTGTCCAACTGTTTGTGACCCCATGAATCGCAGCACACCAGCCTCCCTGTCCATCACCAACTCCTGGAGTTCACTGAGACTCACATCCATCGAGTCAGTGATGCCATCCAGCCATCTCATCCTCTGTCGTTCCCTTCTCCTGCCCCCAATCCCTCCCAGCGTCAGAGTCTTTTCCAATGAGTCAACTCTTCGCTTGAGGTGGCCAAAGTACTGGAGTTTCAGCTTTAGCATCATTCCTTCCAAAGAAATCCCAGGCTGATCTCCTTCAGAATGGACTGGTTGGATCTCCTTGCAGTCCAAGGGACTCTCAAGAGTCTTCTCCAACACCACAGTTCAAAAGCATCCATTCTTCGGCACTCAGCCTTCTTCACAGTCTAACTCTCACATCCATACATGACCACAGGAAAAACCATAGCCTTGACTAGACGAACCTTTGTTGGCAAAGTAATGTCTCTGCTTTTGAATATGCTATCTAGGTTGGACATAACTTTCCTTCCAAGGAGTAAGTGTCTTTTAATTTCATGGCTTAAGTCACCATCTGCAGTGATTTTGGAGCCCAGAAGAATAAAGTCTGACACTGTTTCCACAGTTTCCCCATCTATTTGCCATGAAGTGATGGGACCAGATGCCATGATCTTTGTTTTCTGAATGTTGAGCCTT
>NW_011494785.1:6617518-6625299 GCF_000754665.1 Bison bison bison | reverse complement strand
AACTCAACTGGAATTGTATCACCTCCACTAGCTTTATTTGTAGTGATGCTTTCTAAGGCCCACTTGACTTCACATTCCAGGATGTCTGGCTGTAGGTCAGTGATCACACCATCGTGATTATCTAGGTCATGAAGATCTTTTTTGTACAGTTCTTCTGTGTATTCTTGCCATCTCTTCTTAATATCTTCTGCTTCTGTTAGGTCCATACCATTTCTGTCCTTTATCGAGCCCGTCTTTGCATGAAATGTTCCTTTGGTATCTCTGATTTTCTTGAAGAGATCTCTAGTCTTTCCCATTCTGTTGTTTTCCTTGTATTGACATAATTACTCATATTTTGGGGATGACATATGCCATCCTATTTTGTTCTGTGTTTCTTGCCTTCTTTTGGATTTACTGAATAGTAAATCATTACACTGCACCCCAGTCTCAATAGTTTGAAATTTATGCACTCATTTCTGGTTTTTTTTTTTAGTGTGTAGTATAAAGTCTAAATTTAATTGATACCATTACCCATACCCTCAGATAATCAAGGATTTTTAAATGTTTAATTCTATTTTCTTTCCCCTATCTTATTTATAATGACTTTTCTGTATTGTACATCTATCTTTTAAAGAAAAATTTCACAAGATACTGTTTTTTGAAGTTGATGTTTATTTATATTTATCTAGTGGTACACTCCGCACTCCAGTACTCTTGCCTGGAAAATCCCATGGACGGAGGAGCCTGGTAGGCTGCAGTCCATGGGGTCACAAAGAGTCAGACACAACTGAGTGACTTTACTTTCCCTTTTCACTTCCATGCATTGGAGAAGGAAATGGCAACCCACTCCAGTGTTCTTGCCTGGAGAATCCCAGGGACGGGGGAGCCTGGTGGGCTGCCGTCTATGGGGTCGCACAGAGTCGGACACGACTGAAACGACTTAGCAGCAGCAGCAGCAGTGGTGCACTGGTAAACTCGATCTCTTAGCAGGGGAAAAACCCTGGATTGTACTGTTTGCCAATTCCCATGGTGAAAATACTCCCACTATGGCTGATTTCAGGCTACCAACATTTTAACAACCAGCCCATGAGATATAGCAATAGGTTCTCACAAGCCAGTATGAGCTGGCTTCAGCACACTGTTGGGTATGTATGTGTGTATGTGTATGAGTGTGCATATCTGTGTGTATATATGTGTATCACATCTTTGCTTTACAGTCTTTCCTGCAACCACCTTCCTTCTGCCTAAAGTACATTCTTTTGTTTTTCCCATAGAGATGGTCTGCTGGCAGTGAATTCTCCACTAGCAGAGTTGTTTGAAAATAGGTGTTTTTCATCCTCATCATTTAAAACTAATTTTATTTCACCCTCATCAATTGAACATTCTTTCCTTTCTCTCTTATTCTTGTTGAGTATAGAATTCTAGGCTGGTGGTTTTCTTGAAGAACATGAAAGAGAGCATTCTATATCTTTCAGCATCCATTGTTGCACTGGTAAAGTCAATTTCAGTTTAACTCTTACTCGTTTGAAAGTAAGTAGTCTTTTTCCTTTGGGTGCTATTATTTATGTGTTTATTTGTTTTTGGTGCTCTACAGTTGTACTATGCTGTATCTAGATATGAATTCCTTCTAATTTATCCTGCATTGGATTTCTTGGCCTTCTTGAATCTTTGGATTGCTGTCTTTCCTCAGTTCTGGAAGCCTGAGTCATTATCTGCTCAACCTTGCCTCTGCCTAAATTTCTCTTGCCTCTCCTTCTGGAACTCCAATTAAACATGTTAGAGCTTTTCTGTCTTTCATGTCTTTTAACTTCTTCTATATATTCTTTCATTTTATCTGTGTTGGATTCTGGTTAATTTCTTCTTACCTATTTTCCAATTCACTAATTCTCTCTTTAACATTACCTGATTTTCCATTTAAATAATTCAAGTATTTATTTATTTAAATTTCTAGAAGTACTCTTTGGTTTATCTTCAAATCTTATAGGTCATTACTTACAGTTTTCTGTTCTCTGAAAATATTATCAAGCTTGACTTTGATGTCTTTCAACGTTATAAGCATAGCTGATTTATAATCTTTGTCTCAGGATTCAAATAACTGCTGTCTATGTAAGTAGTTTTGATGTCTGTGTTGGTTTATGCTTATTCTCATCCATTGTGTTTTATTTCATGATATTCCCCCTTCATCATTTTTGAAACTGTGTGGTATTCCTTAATGTTGAGATATAATATATGCAGATTCTATGGAGCTTAGAATGAGGGTATCTTCTCTCTTATGTGGTATCTTCCAGGTACCCATGTACAGTACCATCTAGGGCCACTGTAACTAAATCTTTGGCATGAAGGTTTTGGAACTCCCCCCTCCCCCAGGTGGTGTGAATTTAGTCTACAGACCTGCAGGAGAATTAGTTTGTGGTTATACATTTTCAGGGATTTTTTTTCTCCTTCCTTTGTTCAATGCCAGGCAACTTTACTCACAGCTTCCAGGAGTGGGAAGGAGGCAGGTTTATTTGTGGTTTACCCTTATCCAGGTGGGTAGTCCTTTGGGGTTACAATCTAATGTGGGGAGGGTCTTCCATTAGATCCCTAACCTTTGGTGAACCCTGGATTTTGACTTCTGTCCATCTGGCCCAGTGAGACCATCAGCAGTTCAGTTGAAGTTCACATTGACAGTTTGGTGTCTGCCTTCAGGTCAAAGCTGGGTTTGTGCTCCTTTTACCTCTCTGGGTTTTTGCTTATCCTTAGTTTATCCTGGTCTTACCTTTCTACCTTGTCAGATCTTCTGTGCTTTTAAGATTTAATTTTTTTTTTAATTTTTCCAACATTAGTTTTTTGTTCAGTGGGAGAAACATTCGAATAACCTTTCCACAAGATTCTTCAAAGTGGAAAACTAATCTTGTTTTCCTATGCAGAGTTTTTTTGTTCCCTTTTCTTTATATTTTTCAATGTAACAAATACGTTTTGGTGTTAGACTGAACTCCTTGGTAGCCATTTGAAATGGCTGCAAAACATTCCATTGTTTAGACACTCCCTCCTATTCTTTCCATGTAGGCCGCTCATTTTTCACTGTAATAAATTACTCTGCATGAATAGCCTTAAACAAAAAGCTTTCATTGTAACTAAGATTATTCTTTTAGGCTAAATTTTCCAGAATGGAATTCCCAAATCAAAGAGCCAGGATATTTGTAAAGGTCTGAATACATACTAGTTTCCAGTGGGGTTGTTCAGTCTATACTCCCCTCAGTATTTAAGAATGTCTGTCTCTTGAGACAGTCAGGAGTCTTCTTTAATAGATTGGAGACTCGCATGGTGGAACACTGATGAAGTATCAGAGATGACACTCTGAAAATTCTTCCCTGACTCCGGTCTGGGAGTTGCAGCCCCCAAGCAGTCCCATGCCCCAGAGGCAGCTCACTGTTACATGGGTCCTTCCAGAGTTGCTGTCTGACCTCTAGAGGTGGAAAGGGAGCAAATAGGTACATGGGGTCTTTTGGGGTTTGTTTTTAAACAAGTAGCGGCATATTACATGTGGGCTTCACAGGTGGTGCTAGTTGTAAAGAACCCACGTGCCAGTGCAGGAGACGTGGGTTTGATCCCTGGGTCGGGAAGGTCCCCTGGAGGAGGGCATGGCAACCCACTCCAGTATTCTTACCTGGAGAATTCCAGGGACAGAGGAGCCTGGCGGGCTGCAGTCCATGGGGTCACAGAGTTGGACACAACTGAAGCCATTTAGCACACACGCACACACATACACACACCGTCCTGAACCTTGCTTTTTCCACTTAAACATAAATCTTAGTGCTGACAGCCGTTCTCCAGCAACACAGATCCACTGAACCTCAGTGTATCAAACCCTTCTACTGATGGACATTTAGTTGTTTGCAGTCATTTGCTTTAAGGTCATTAATAGCCTACTGTGTACCCATCTCCAACATGTGTGTGAGCATCTTAGGATGGGTTCCCAGAAGTTGAAACACTGGGTTTCAGGATTAGTGCATGGGCAGTTTGGATAAGGATTGCCAAGGGTGGATTGTCAAGGATGGGTGGGTCGGTGGCTTCAGCGTCCTGCTCCTTGTTTCTCCAGGGTGATGCTCACAGGGACGCTGTCCGACCGGCAGCCAGCTGAACTCCATCTCTTCCGGAATTACGAGGCTCCAGAGTGTGTTCGGGAGCCTCGATTCAGCCAGAACGTTAACCTCAAGCCTCCAACGCATCCCTCAGGTGAAAACCACGTTTGATGCATCTGTGGGAAGTGATTGGTCCGAGAGGCTGCAAGGTGGTGGGTGGGAGATGCAGCCTGGCCCCATCCCACCCACCACCCAGCCCCAGCCCACCACCATCCCGCCCATTGCCCTGGTTTGCCCTCCTGAGTGTATCAGCTGAGGGCAGACAGAGCCGGGGAGCCATCAGGCTTCAGGCGAACTGCACCCCACCTTCCGCCAAGCATGGCCTGTCCGTCCTGTTTCTGAAGCGTCCCCAGCCTCTCCATCTTCACACAGCATCACGTGTACACACACACACACACACACACACACCCTGAGATTTGAAATGCAACACACACACACACCCCCTGAGATCTGAAATGCAACATCTCTTGTGCCACTGAACCCCCTCCTTCCCCACCCCCAGAGCAGCTGGTGTGGCGGGCAGCCCGGAGCAGTGGGGCAGCCCCCACCTACTTCCGGCCCAATGGGCGCTTCCTGGATGGCGGGCTGCTGGCCAACAACCCCACGCTGGACGCCATGACCGAGATCCATGAGTACAACCAGGACTTGATCCGCAAGGTGAGAGCCGCCGTAGGTTGGGGGAGCTGGATGTGACCACCCATGGCAGTTTGTTTCTGCAAATCTTACTACGGACTGACTCCTGGGAGAGCAGATGTCTTTTATTCGTGTGATCATTCGTCTGTGCCCTTGACAGCAATTTTATCTCACTCTTGAACCTGCTTGGTGTCTGCCCAAAGCACTGTGCTAAGAGGGATTCTGAGGTGCAGTCCGGACCAGGGGGTGAAGGTTGTTAATGACCAGTTAACAGCGTCTGCTGTTTGTGGGGAGGACAGCATGCAGACCAGTCCCTGCTAGTCACAGGCCTAGCCACACTGCCTGGCCTGGAGATACACGCTTGCCCTTGGGGTGCTCACATTTAGGGAAGACAGTCCCTAAACAAGCACACGCCATCCAAGAGTTTCAAATGCTTGTGACAGAGATTGGTGCAGGGCCCAGGAGCATCCCCCGCCCCCAGAGGCCTGGGGGCTCAGAAAGGGCTCACGGAGGAAGGAAGCCCATCCCAAGGCCTTTGGGGAGGAGACAGTACAGAGTCAGTGATCCGGAGGAAAAGAAGCGGCCCTGAGCCCAAGGAGCTTAGTGCAAAGGCAGGCAAGGCCCACACATGTTAGGAGAGGCAGTGTGGGGCCTGGCTCTGCCCATGCTTCACTTCAGCCACTGCCTGGGGCTGCTGATAGAACCTGCCTGGGGACTGTTGTGAGGCTTCCACGGGCTCTTATCTGCAAAGGGTTTAGGACAGTGCCTGACCGTGAGTGTCCTATATCTCTACTGGCTGTGGTTGTCACTGCGGTCAGCACCAAGCCCCTGAGGCAGCCCCAAGCTGCAGAGAGACGAGTGCCCTCTAGAGGCCAGATGAAGAAGGGCAGGGAGAGAGGGAATCGCTGAGAGACTGTGAGATGGGGAAGGGTCCTCAGATGTCACCTGTCTTGGTGGATGAGGAGCCTGGGTAGGTGGGTCACCAAGGTCGCCCAGAAAATTGGCAGCAGAACTTGTTCCGAAGCACAGGAGAAGCTGTGCTTCTGCCATCAGAGTTCTGTCCCGCATCCTCTACCCCGGGTGTCCCGTCCGTGGAAAGGCCCACCACGGGGAAGGCCCGCTCTGACCGGTCCTGCTCCCACAGGGTCAGGACAGCAAGGTGAAGAAGCTGTCCGTTGTCGTCTCCTTGGGGACAGGGAGGTCCCCTCAGGTGCCTGTGACCTGTGTGGACGTCTTCCGACCCAGCAACCCCTGGGAACTGGCCAAGACGGTGTTTGGGGCCAAGGAACTGGGCAGGATGGTGGTGGACTGTGTGAGTGTGGCCTCTCCCCAGCCCACTCCCCTCAGGGTCTCAGCCCCAGGGTGAGGCTTCCTGTGGGAGCCCTGGGTGTCAGGGAGATGGCAGGGCTCTGTGGACCCTCCTTAGCCAGCTCAGAGGAGGGGGGATCCCCAGTACAGAGGCTCAGTGCTGGCAGGACCCTCGGTGACCACCTGCAGCGGGGTTTTCAGTTATTGTTTAGCTGAGGATTCTTTCCTTCACGCACGGCCCATGTGGAAGCCCAAAATGTCAGATGGACAAAAGCTAATGGGGCCGGGAGATGGAGGCCTGTCCACTCAGCCCCTCCATGCTCACCGACCCTAGACCCTGCTGAGCCACCTGTCCCGGCCACAGCCCATGCCCCTCTGATTACATAGCTGGGACAGGCGCTGCAGCACAGAGCAGTGGGATTTGTCCAGTCACCCTGCTGATTGGGAGCTAAGCCACCCTGGAACCTGGGGAGCCCGGGCAGGGGCTGTGGGCACCACGTGGGCTGAGCACTCACAGGGGCCTCTTCTCACCAGTGCACGGATCCGGACGGGCGGGCCGTGGCCCGGGCCCGGGCCTGGTGCGAGATGGTTGGCATCCAGTACTTCAGGTGAGGCTCGGCCGGCCCCAGCCCCCAGGCTGGACTGTCCCTTTCCCCAAGAGGCTGCTCTGTGTCCCAAGCCCACCCCAGTCCTAGCTCTTGTCCCCCGACCTGGGCCGAGTGTCCTGGGGTCGTAACCCCTCCTCCTTGCCCCGGACAGATTGAACCCCCAGCTGGGGACGGACATCATGCTAGACGAGGTCAACGATACAGTGCTGGTCAACGCCCTCTGGGAGACTGAGGTTTACATCTACGAGCATCGGGAGCAGTTCCAGAAGCTCGTCCAGCTGCTGCTCTCGCCGTGAGGCTGCCAGGCCCCCAAATCCCCCCTCCCCAGCTCCCCCTACCACCACCACGCCGCCGCTGGGCAGAGCCGGGCCCAGGCAGCTCTGGGTCCACAGACCCGGCCTGGGGGTGCCGGGCTTCCGGCCTGAGGCTGGTCCTCTGGCCTCTGTCCCCCTCGGTCCTTACCTCCTGGCACTTTGTGTCACTCCAGGCTTAGAAAGCCTCGGGCCTCGCTCCGGCCGCTCCCTAACCGCCAAGGACGGCCCTCAGGCCCTTGCTCTGGAGGGTCAAACACTAAGGCTGCTGGGGCCCGTGCCCAGCCCTGGCCTCCCCAAGGGCCCCAGGCTCCTCCTGGTCCCTGGGGCTGCACAAGCCTTTCCCCCCTCGGCCCTCTCCCGTGGGGTGGGGCTCAAGAAACAGGCCATCACTGTCCCTTCAGGAGGGAACCCCGGAGTGGGGTGTCCCATGACTTTGCCCCTCTGCACACCCCAGCCATCGTCCCGCTCAGAGCCACCCCACCCACGAGCTCTCTGCGGCTCTCAAAGGTCGCTCCTGTGACTTCAGTTACTCCTCCCGCCAGGAAGTGATTTATGTGTAGAGCGGGCTCCAGGGGACAGCCCCTAAGCGTGAAATAAACGGTTTGATTCCCGTTGGCCTGTGTTGTGTGTGTGAGTGTGGTGTGAGTGCCCCCCACCCACCAGCCCCCCTCAGCCTTGACCGTCATCCGCCTGGGTCCACACCGGAAGGACAGAAGCTCTGTTTCCCAGGCTCCCCAGGGCAGGGACACCTCTTCCCTTTAAGTCTTCCCCAAACTGGCCTGGAGGGTGTTCAGAGGCGGGAGCCAGGCCCCCCC
>NW_011494785.1:6614749-6617418 GCF_000754665.1 Bison bison bison | reverse complement strand
GTTCAGAGGCGGTAGCCAGGCCCGCCTGGCCCACAGTGGAGGGCAAGGGAGAGCCCCACTTGCTAGAAGAGGGGCTGAGACCCAGAGAGGGCAAGGTGCTCAGGCGCCGTCACACAGCGAGTGAGCAGCTGTGCCCTCAGGCCTGTGTGACTCCCAGGTTCGTGCCGCCCTGTCTCCAGCATATGGAGGAAGCGGGGTACGGGTGGCAGCAGAGGTGGGAGCCTCAGCCCTTGGGGTGCAAGTCTGAGGGGCTCAGGGAAGAGAAGGGGCTGAGAACAGTGAAGAGATGTGGGTGTGTTCCACCCGCAGGGAGGGGCTGTCAGGGAGGGTCCAGGGTGGTCACTGCACAGCTTGAGCCCAGTAGGGTGAGCCCTGCCCAGTGTAGGCAGGTGGGAGGGCGGGGGGCCCCACGTGAGCAGGGGTCCCCGCTGGCCCAGGGAAGGCTCTTCCTGCAGGCGGTGACCTGGGAAAGTGACCATCCACGCGTGCCCACTGGTCCGCGGCTCAGGGGTAAATAATTGAAGGGCAGGTCACATGAACCCACCCGCGTCACAGGATGCCTTCCCCGCCGGGTCTGGTTACACCCCAGATCGCATTCTGACATCCCTGGCTGGTGAATAATTAAGCTGCCACCTCCTCCTCGGCTGGCCCTCCCTCGCTGGGTCCTGCTCTGCGGCCTCCTTCACTGCCCGCTGAGCAGTGGCCATCGGAGGGTACCGAACCCCAGCACTCCCAGCCCTGCCAGCGCCTCCTGCTCAGTGCCTGGGCACGCCTGCTCCATGGCCCCCGAAATGGACCAGTTCTACAGATCCACCATGGCCATCTACAAGGTGAGTGCGTGCCTGGCGCGGGCCCCCTCCCAGGGCTCGAAGTTCAGCCGGCTCTGGAAGACAGAGCGTGAGCAGGGCGGCAGCTTGTTCTGAGAAAGAAGGCCCAGAACCAGGCTGGGCTGAGCTGTGGGTCTGGGGGTGGGGACCCCTAGGGGCAGTTGGCCACTCCAGCCCCAACCTGAGCCTCCCAGAACAGGGGTTCATCCCATGAGTGACAGGCCTGCTGAGATAGCACTCAACCAGAGCCCCCAATTCCCAAATTCTGGACACAGCAGGACAGGACCCAGGGTGGCCTAAGCTGGGAGCAGGGGACCCAGCCACCTGGCCCCCCAGGGTGGAGGAGTCTCTCTCTTTGTCTCTTTCTGTCTGGGTCTCCCTGTCTCTGCCTCTCTCTCTCGCTGGTTTCCGAGCCTCACACTCCAACTTCCTACCCCACTCCAGAGGGGTTGCTGTGGTCTCCATAGGCATTTATTGAGCACCTCTCGTGCATAGGACCCTTGCAATGTGTAAACCTCACAACACACCACCAGTGGAATAGGAAATAATCCATTTGACAGATAAGAAAAATGAGGCCAGAGAGGTGAAAACCCTGCTCAAAGTCATCAAGGGAGGAAGAGGGCCTGCTGGGCTTTGAATCAAGACCCAAGTCTTAAGTTCGTCACCCAGGGCGCTCTCCACTGGCCATGTGGTGGCCCACATGACCCAGCCATAGCCTGGCTCCCGAGGGGCTCTACTCTGAGCAGGGCAAGCTCTGCCCCTGCCCCAGAGGTGGCTGTCAGCAGCCCACAGGTCCTGGACTCAGGGCAGGTTGAGCCATGCCCAGCTGGGCACTGTGACAGACTGTAGGCTTCAGCCCAGTGGGAGGAGAACCTTCTAGACACAAGTGCCCACTGGGCAGGTGGTGAGCGGGAGATGGCCAAGGGGACGCTGGCCTGGATCCTGGCCTCTGAGGCCCTTGCAGCCGAGAGCCAGGATTCTGGGTGACTTCAGGGTTCTGAGCGGGCTCCCTCAAGTCAGGCTTCTCACTGGGGCTGAGGGGCACCCTGATCCTGAGGCCCATCCTTCATTCCATCTTCTGTTCCCCTCTTCCACCCTCCCTCCTCCTGCTCTCCAACCCCAGAGCATCCTGGAGCAGTTCAACCCGGCCCTGGAGAACCTGGTGTACCTGGGGAACAACTACCTCCGGGCCTTCCATGGTGAGTGCCCGGCCCCACCCACGCGATCGCACCCTCCACTGTAACCTTCGCACCCCAGTGATCCTCGTCCCTACACACTCCCATGCATCACGGTCACCCTCACGCCCTGAGACCCCTCACACACCTTCATGTGCCCCCTAGATGCTCCCAGAGAGGCAGCACCCGGTCCTGTGGGCTCACAGAACCCCAACCACACACACTTCTATGTGTCACCCCAGTGCCAGCTGTTGAGCCCACTGCCATACTCAGACCACCTTGGCACCCCCAGTCTGACACCCTGACTGGCCCCCCATCCACCCACCTACAGCCAAACCTCGCCCCTCACTCAGCACCTGTGCAAAGAGCTCCCATCCCCCCCATTTCCCGACATCCCCCGCCCCCACCCCCAGCGCTAATCAGCAGAGGGTTGTGAGCTCTGGAGCAGGTGGACAAGCCCAGGACACACCCAGGGCTGAGCGTCACCCAACCCCTCCCTGCTTTTTAGGACTTCAAAGTCCTTGCACCAGCGACCTGAACCTGTATCACCCCACCCCCACTTTGAGCCTCTACACCTGAGCCTCTCAACAACCCTGCCCACACCCACCTTCTGACACACACAGATGCCTGCACCCCCACCCACGACAGATGGGCTAAGGTCCTGCCC
>NW_011494785.1:6606257-6614464 GCF_000754665.1 Bison bison bison | reverse complement strand
TGGTGAGCACACAGAGGAGGGGCTGCGGCTGGATGCCTCCCCGTCTCCACGCAGCTCTGTCCGAGGCGGCTGAGGTGTACTTCAACGCCATCCAGAAGATTGGGGAGCAGGCCCTGCAGAGTTCCACCTCGCAGATTCTGGGTGAGGCACGCCCCTTCCCCATCGCTCTGCTGACCTCTGGGGCTTGGGGGACACGCCTCACTGCCCACTTCCTCCTGTTGCCCAGGCTCTGCCTCCTGGGCGCCTCCCCTCAGGCCGAGGGCCTGCCTTGCCCCCATTCTCGGGTCCCAGAGAGGGTTCCTTTTACAGCCTGGCTCTTCCAGGAAGTCCTCTCCAAAGGCACAGGCCTTGCAGCCCAAGGGCCCAGCTCCCAGACTCTCCTTCTGGAACCCATGCGCCTCCTCACCCCTCCCTGCAGGAGTTCTCCAGGGTAGGACAGGAGCTGCCAGAGCCCCAGAGTCGTGTGGGAAATCCCTGGACTTTGGTCCCAAACCCAGCTTGGGCAGGCCCTTCTGGTGGGAAGCGGGGTGATGAGACAAGCCCCCCAACTGAGGCCGCTGCCCTCCGTGCCTCCAGGTGAGATCTTGGTGCAGATGTCCGACACTCAGCGGCACTTGAACTCTGACCTGGAGGTGGTGGTGAGTCTCAGATCCTGCGGCCCTGAGTGGTCAGTCGGGAGAGTGGGCGGCGTTCCGTGGAGGACAAGGGCCCAACCTCCACACCCTTTCTCAGAGAGGACTCTGGTAACATGACAACTGCGGCTGCCCTTGGGCGCACCTGCCAGGGCCAGGCTCTGCTGGGCACGTTCACCTGCACATCAACGACATGGGAGGCGGGTGCATTTCCATCTCCATTTCACAGAGGAGGAAACTGAGTCAGGAATCTAGTCATTCACCCAAGATTCCAGACTGAGTGGAGGAGCCAGGAAGAGAAAGGCCCAGGGCCCCGCCCCTACCAGCCTCCCCAACCCCTCCCTCCACTCTCCCAGGGAGCAGCCAGTGATCTGACCTTATCACTCCCAGGAGAAAACATTTCCACACCCCCGCCACCCACAGAACTAAACTCAGCCACTTGGTAAGGGATTCCTGGCCCTGCTGATCCGGCAGCCTCCCTAGTACCCCAGTCACAGCCCAGACCCTCCAAAGAGCTGCCTTCTTGCACACATGGCCTGGTGTTCCCACCGCAGGCTGCTGTGACACTGTTCTCCAGCTGAGGACCCACTCACCCCGACCCTTGCCAGCCAGCACCATTGTCCCCTCCTCCAGGAAGTCTTTCCTGATACCCAGGCAAGTTCAGTCTCTCCTCCTCTGACTCCAACAGATGCTTCTATCTGTTCTTAGGCTTCCCTGATGGCTCAAGTAGTAAAGAATCTGCCTTCAAGTAAGGAGACGCAGGTTCCATCCCTGAGTCAGGAAGATCCGCTGGCGGAGGAAATGGCAACCCACTCCAGTATTCTTGCCTGGGAAATCCCATGGATAGAGGAGCCTGGCGGGCTACAGTCCATGGGGTTGCAAACAGTCAGACATGACTGAGCGAGAACACACACACGTCCGTTCTTAGCAAGTGGTGGTGAAGAAAACCAGCTCTGCGCCAGAGCACCTGGGTTCAAAGCCCAGCTCCGCTAGTTGCTGGCTTTGAGACCTTGGACAAGCTACTTAACCTCAGTGCCTCAGTTTATCTGTCTGTGAAATGGAGATAATCGAAACTGCCTCGTAGCATTCTTATGAGGATTAAGTATAAGTATAAATTACTGACCCTCGCACCTGTAGCCCTCTATGTACCTTAGCTATGATTAGAAGCAGAACTGATGCCCTGTCTTTACCCCTGCCAAGACTGGGAGTTGTGCCAGGACTGGGATGTGGTCTTCTCTGTGGCTCCAAGGCCTGGAATGGGGGCCTGCCACTGAGCAGAGCTTCGCTGCCTGGGAAGGAGAGAACAAGCTCTGAAAAGAGAGCAGAGGTGGGCCAGAGGGAGAGGAGAAGAGAGGGCCTTCCAGGGGCGCTCTGGGCTGAGCATGCGCAGAGCATGGCAGAGCATGGCATCGGCAGAAGAGAGCTGGGGACGGAGCTGGTGGAGAGGAGGGGTGGGCGGGGCTGGGTGTGAAGGGCCTTGGGAAGCTCAGAAGGAAATTTCAACTAACCGTGACCGCATAGCTCCCAAACGTGTGCGTGGGAAAGCACTGGACGTCCGGGTGCAAGTTGGGGACACCATAAAATACTCACCAGTTTGGTAGCCATGGCGAAATGGGGAAGAGTTTCCCCAGTGGAAAACAAGCATCCACCTCCACTCGATAAAACCATATCCCTGGCCCATTTCCCCGGACACCTTGAGGCTTAGTGCTAAGCCTGTGTCATCTCCCGGGGCTTGGGTGGGGAGCTACAGGGCACAGGCCACCCTGGCAGCCTGTGACTTCCTCTCCTTGTGTCTGATGACTTGTCATGTCACTCGTGGCGCACCTGGGCTGGATAGAGACGAGTGTCACCCAGGCCCGCTCTGTAAAGAGAGCTGCCCTCTTTGGGTACCGGTGTCTTGGCTGTGACAACAGGGCAGGGCCCTTGGCCAGAGCCACACTGGGCCCAACACACCAGAGGCCATCTCCCCCTTGGGCTCATTCATTTGACAGCAATTCACCGCCCTATGCCAGGCACTGCAATGGGCACTGCGGGGGCGGGGGTGGGGGGAACAGCAGATAAAACCCCCTGCTCTCCCCAAGGGGGAGCCAGACAAAACCCAGGACAAATAAGTGAGCATATGTGTGATGGGTTAGATGCAAAATGCGCTATGGAGGACAAGAGAACAGGGAAGGGAGTAGAAAGTGTTGGAGGGATGTGATTTTTAACAGATATTCAAGACAACAGCACTAGAGAGGTGACATTGTGAAGAGACCTGAAGGAGGTGGGGAGTAAGCAGGGAGACAACTGCGGGAAGTGTTCTGGGCAAAGGGGTCAGCACACAGGAAGGCTTGACTGGAGTGGAGGCATCGAGGGCCAGTGCAGAGATGACCCCTGGCTAACAGGGGCCAGGCCCTGTAGACCTTGTAGGGACTCTGGCTATGCCTCTGAGTGTGTTGAGCAAAGGAATAACAGGATCTGGGCTGTTTTTTTTTTTTTTTAAACCAAACCTTTTTTTTTTATTATAAACTAAAATACAGGCACAGGACTTCCCTGGCAGTCCAGTGGTTAAGACTCTTTGCTTCCAATGCTAGGGGCACAGGCTTGATTCCTGATCAGGGAACTAAGATCCCACATGGCTTGTGGCCAAAAAATAACATACCGGCACAGAAAATATCACGGAACAAATTCGAGCTCAGTGAATCATTATCAAGCAGACCGCCTTTGAAACTCCCATCCTGGTCAGGAACTTTGTCAGCCTCCCTAAAGCCCCTCCACGGGCCCCCATCAAACCACAGACCCTCTCTTCCTCCAAAAGTGACCACTGGTCTGACACTGCCTCCTGCTTCTCCATAACTGACCACCCGGTCCGATGTCCCCAGACTAGAACTTGTCTTGCTCTCTCTCTCTTTTAAAATATGTTCTTGAGTCTCTTTTAATCTAGTGGTTCCTCCGCCATTCCTTTCTTTTCCTTACAATTTATCCATCGAAGGACTTGGGGCCTTTTGACTTGGTTTTCTGAGCATTCCTGGTGCAGCTCAGCTGTTCCTTTGTTCTCTGGATCCAGAGGATGGCTCAGACTCGGGTTCCATCCGTTTGGCATGCCTGGAGGGGGTGAGTTTTACTCCTTTGCAATCATTATTTCATTGACGTTGACAGTGTCCCCTCTTTGACCAGCAGAAGCCTCTTCAGTCTGGCACGTGAATTCTTTGGCATAACCCTCATGGTTCTGACAGTTTCCTCGCTATCTAGCCTGACATGATTGTTCTCATCTGGTACTTCTTCTGCTCTACAAATGGAATCAGTCATCTCTCCATGAAGCCCCTTTAAAAATGTTTCTGCTTTTAGTGCAAAGTGATATTGAAGATCATTATCTGCTTACTAGGGGTGTCCATTGCTACTGGGTTCATCACTGTTCCTAGACTTTTTCAGTGGCCAATGCTATATATAAAACATATGTGTATATAGTAGATAGGATACATATGCCTAGATACATACACAGATGCATGCGTGCATAGATACATATATACATTTGTACAAACCACATATATACACACACACACACACACACATATATAAAGATAGAATTCTTCATAATTAATACTGTTACTTCCAATGCAGATTTAGCACCGGGTTTTTAGTTCACCTCTTCTCTATTCCACCGGTATCTCTTTTGTTCCACATCAAGAGTCCTGATACTCAGGAATTCCCTGGCAATCCATTGGTTAGGACTCCATGCTTTCATTGCTGAGGGTGTAGATTCAATCCCTGGTCAGAGAACTAACATCCTGCAAGCTGACAGTGTGCCCTCCCTCCAAAAGTCCTGATTCCCAAGCACACAGAAAAAGAAGAACATCCCACAGTTACCGTTTGCTATACCACATGCTACATAGACAGAACAGTCGCTGAATGATGAAACTAGTTCTACCACCACCAATATGATGCTGAAAACAGTTAAAGTCGGTTTTACATTTGCTCTCTGCAGCCTCCCCCCGCCACCACTTTCAAAGGCATGCTCTGGAGACATTGTGGGTTCTGTTCCAGACCACTGCAAAAAAGCAAATGCCACAATAAAGTGAGTCACATTTTTTGGTTTCCCAGTGCATATAAAAGTTATGTTTATACAACACTGTAGTCTATTAAGTGTGCAATAGTATTATGTAAAAAAAAAAAAAAAACCCAATGTACATACCTTAATTTAAAAGTACTTTGTTGCTAAAAATGTTAGCTGTCATCTGAGCCTTCAGCAAGTCACAATTTTTTGTGAGAGTAACATCAAAGATCACTGATCATAGATCACCTTAACAGATTATGACAATAATAAAAATAGTTTGAACTATTGAGGGAATTGCTAACATGTGACACAGAGACATGCAGTGAGTAGATGCTATTGGAAATATGGTGCCAGTAGACTTGCTTGACATAAAGTTGCCATAAATCTTCAACATGTGAAAAGCGGAGTATCTGCAGCCGTGTTCCATCTACACCGTCAGAACCCAGAGCCACTGCACCACACCTGCTCCCCTTTCACCTCATTGATCTTTGTTTGCAAGTAGCTATACTTTTAATATTCACCTCCAACCCCATGTCCATGTTTTGATTGTTGTTTTGGTCTTGTTCTCTGATTGTCCGCATGGGAAGGGCTCATGTGAACAATGTTCTGAGCTGTGACACCAAGATAACAGCTTGTTCTCCTTGTACTGGGGGAAGTCAGTTTTGCTGGATATAAAATCCTTGCCTCACGTTCCTTCCTTCTTTCCTCTTTCACTCACTCTCTTCCTCCTCCCCTTTCTTTCTTTCTCCTCCTTTTTTTCTCTTTCATCTTGAATGTTGCCATTGAAGAGTCTAATAATTTATATTCTCCATTGTAAATCATTTGCTCTTTTTGCCTTTGTTGTTCTTGTTCAGTCACTAAGTCGTGTCTGACTCTTTGCAAACCCATGACCTGCGGCCCACCAGGCATCCCTGTCTTCTACTATCTCCCGTGGTTTGCTCAAACTCACGTCCATTGAGTCACAAGTCATGAGTGATGCCATCCAACCATCTTTTTTGCCTTAGATGACCCCAACTTTTTTCTTTTTCTTCAAGCCTAGTTATTTTTCCAGAATATATCTTGATATTGGTCAGTCTGGGACAATATTCTTTGTTATGTGTTCTCTTTCAAAATATAGTTTGATATCTTTTTTCTTTAATTACAGTTTTTTAGAAAACTTTTTGTTCTTTCTTTGCATTTCTTTCTCAGGGACTCTTATTATCTGTATGTTATGTTAATACCTTTGTAGCCTATCTTCAGTATTGGTCTCTTCCTCTTGGCTGAATGGAGCCCAAATAACGTATGGATAAGACTGGAATTTTGGGGAAGGTCTGGGCAGGGATATATATCTGGGAGTCGGCAGCCTGTGGACCGCATGAGCTCACCATGTAGACAGGGAAGGGAAAAGGCCCACAGCCTGAGCCCCAGGGCAACTCAACCTTCGGGGACCAGAGAGATGAGGGGGAATCAGAAAAAGATGGAGAAGAACAGTTAGGGGGCCATGCAAGGGAAACAAGGATGGGGGAGTGGGGTGGGCTGCAAGCTGAGGGAGGAAGGTGTCTCAGGAAGAGGGAGTGGTCAGCCGTGTCTGATGATGACGACAGGAGAAGTTGGGTGGGTCCTGAAAATCGATCGTGGGACTTAGTGATGTGGATGGAATCTTGGTGATTTTGACAACACTCTTCTTGGTGTAGTTGGTGGGGCCATGGCCTGAAGGAGGGTGTTCAAGAGCAAATGGAAGGAGTAAAGTTGTGGTCAGCCCACAGAGACAGTTCTTTGAAAGGGGTTTTGCCTGTATCGACGGATTCAGTTACTGGGCGGCCTCGACACATGGAACTCAGTGCGTGTTCGTGACAGCGGGTCTGCTCTCATCTTCTGTACGGAGGAGCTCACGGGACCTGCTAATGGAGCGTGTCGCATGGGGAGGGGAGCAGGGGACCGCAGTCTCTGTAATGATTTGCTGGGAATTCTCAGCCTGTGCTGGAGTAGGTGACTTCCTTGTTTCAGAAGCACCTGCTTAATTATAGGCATCTCTCTGGTTCCCCAAGAGCAAGAGCTCAAAGGTCTCTTCAAGTATCACACTTCTTATTAGATCCATTTCTTTAAGAGCTTGATGATGACTTTCCATTAACCCAGTGGTGCCGGTGCCCTGTCTGACTGAGGCATCCTGGGTCTGTGTCCTCTACACTCTCGGTGATCACAGCCAAGCCCTGGTAATGGGAAGAATTGCAATCCACCTGTCCTGCCCTAACACTCATTTCTGTGGTGTGACTCAGTTCCTACGTGACTGGAAGCAGAAGGAGCCGTATCCTATGACATGGGAATGGCTTATTCACAAGTGATGCCTCCTAAGTATTGAGCAGGGGAACAGGGCAAACAGAAATAAGAAGAAGGGGAAAGCCCCCAACTTGTCACTGCACTGACAGCAAGAGCCCTTTAAGCTGTACTTTAAGAACATTTTAAAGAGAGCTCGTGCCCCCAGGCCTCCCTGGGGAGAGCAGGGCTCTGAGCCTCCCAGACTCTAAGCTGGGAGCAGGTGTCGCCACCTCCCACATTCACCGTGGTGGCAGCCCCACCGCCTCCTGTATTGCCTCAGCATGCCAGCTCTGCAGGAACTAAGGTGTTGCCGGTGTGTCCTTTCTGTTGGTCTCGTGCATTTTTAATCTTTCCCATGGCCTTTGGTGTGGTTCAAGTTCATCCCTCCAGTACCATTCACTGTCTCCATTAGTGCTCTGGTTGCCAGGGTTTCGAGGGTCGGCCCCAACCCTGCATCTTCCATAAGCCCTGTTTATATATTGGGTGATTTTGCCAGATGTGGGAATTTTCAGGAACATACATCTTGTAGTTGAGCAGAAACCTTGACCTGGGATGTCCTGCAGGTACAGATTGAAAGTCTCCCTTTCTTATTGCCTGGATCCAGCAAAAAAGGGCCCCTCTGGGGCAGAAACAGGGACTCAGAGCAGCTTGAAACACTCCCACCCCCAGCACACACACTGACAGCCTGTAAGGCCTGGCCAGCCCCAAGGAGGTCACACCCAAGCTCCCTTAAAGACCGGTTAACGAGGTTTCAGAAACAATTGTGGAAGAAACACTGAGAATTTTATAATTTGCTGGCCTTTCTGATTACCAGCATTCCTTTTCCTGAGGGACAGAGCTCCTACAGCATAGCCTGGGGCCCCTGGGGCAGCAGGCAGGACCCACCGAGGGTTCCTGAGCAGGGCTTCCTCAAGGAAAGGCTGGGAAGACAGAGAAGGCTGAGCAGAGGTGGAAGGGTCCCCCGAGGTGGCAGTGGTCAGTCTGAACCTGAGAGCAAAGGGGGCAGCTGAGAAGATTTAGGTGCAACGTCCCAACACCACCGAGTGACCCAGGGAGCGCTGATAGGGGACAAAGGGGAACATGCCAGCTGATCGCCAAGGCTCACAGAATTAACGTTCATTGGATTCTAGAGCTGGACCCTAGCAAGCATCTGGCCAAAAGTTTCCCATTACAGATGGGGAAACAGAGGCCCAGAGAGGGACAGCAACTCATCCAAAGTTACAGAGCAAATTGAAGGAAGAACTAAA
>NW_011494785.1:6603813-6606157 GCF_000754665.1 Bison bison bison | reverse complement strand
AATGCAGACCTAAACCTTCTAGAGTGAAGCTCTTCTGAGCCTGAGCCCACTAGCCCTCCTGGTCCTCCTGGTTACCCGGGTGGTCGGCCACCTCCTTCCCACCTGCCGTGGGAAGCTGCCACTCCTGTGAACAGTTGTGACCACTTTTGCTGGCCCATGCCCAGCCCACGGTGCCAGGAATACAGAGATGGGACATACCTGGTTCCTGCTGCTCCCACAAATGGGGCTATGACCAGGGGCCCAGCAACAAATTCCATCCTACTGCTGGAGGAATGAAATTTGGTCATTACCAAAGAAGTTGTACACATTCTAGAAACAAAATGCAAGAGTAATGGATTCTGCCTAAGGAGTCAGGAGGGCCGCCCAGCAGAGGGGGTAGGGAAGTTGGTATTTGAAGATTGGTAGGCATAATCAAGGCACAGAGAAACGGAAGGTATCACACATTTATGGAGGGTGTGTTTCCAGCCGGGTACTGCACTAAATATTTTGTGTGTCTAACTGTTTAATCCTGCATCCAGCCAGGTCTCTTGTTATACCCATTTCTCTGATGGTTGGTCAGGAGCCTGGTATGTCAGGAGCAGGGTGGGCAATGGAACACCGGGGCTGGGGGATGATTGGGTAGCCCTGATCAACCCCACCCTGCACTCCACACAGGTGCAGACGTTCCACGGAGACCTCCTGCAGCACATGGAGAAGAACACCAAGCTGGACATGCAGTTCATCAAAGTGAGTCTGGCCACCCATCCTGGCCCCCCAGCCCATCTCCAGCAGGCCTGCCTTTCCCCATTTGACAGATGAGCACACTGAGGCCAGTGCTGGGCACTGACTGGCCCCAGGTTGTACACGTTCCTGGCTGAGCCCCCTGCCCCTGTCCAGTGCTCTGGCCCATAGGCCAGGTGCCTTGAGCCCTTTAACATGGGGGTCTCCCTCCTCTCTCCACCCCATCCAAGGACAGCCGCCAGCACTACGAGATGGAGTACCGCCACCGAGCCGCCAATCTGGAGAAGAGCATGTCCCAGCTGTGGCGGATGGAGCGCAAGAGGGACAAGAACGCACGGGAGATGAAGGTGCAGGGGCTAGGGACGACCCCGGGCTTCTCAGGGATCCCCGACACCCACCCAAGCTCCCCCACCTAGCACCAGCCCTACTCCAGGGGTGTCATTTGCCCCACCCCGTGTGGTGAGCATAGCTGAAGGGGTCAGCCGGCCCCTGGCGGGCACCCCTGGTCACAGGGACACCATCAACACCGCTCCTCGCCTAGTCACTGTGTGGCCCTCCTCGCATTCCCTTGGCTTCCCCGCCTTCTCCTATTTCACTGGGAGAACCTGAGGTCCTCAGTCACGCCACCCCTAATCAGGGTGCAAAGGCGTAACCCACCAGCAGGCCCGGCACTCTCCCGGCACACACACCTCCTGCCCCCTGGCTAAGCCCAGCCCCTCCTCCCTAGGTCAGGGCCCCACACCTGGCCTCCATCTCCAAGACCTTATCTCCTCTCCTGCCTCCTTTACTAAGCTCATCTCTCTCCTCTTTGGAATCTTTCCTCCCAAGCAGGGGGTTATTAATCCATTAATTTGCATTTTCATTAAACCAACTTTCCTAGGCCTCACTTCTGGGCTTGGCCCTCTGCCCGGTTCTGGGGACAGAGTGGTGGCTCAGACACCAGCCCGACCTGGGAGAAGTGCCCTCGGGCTGGAGGGCAGGCAGAGCTGAGACTCACAGGAGAGGGCAGGCTCCGAAGTGAGAGTGGGGGCTGGGTGCCCAGGGGAGGCCTCCAGGAGGAGGTGGCTGGTTCACGAAGGAGAGGGAGGCTCAGACCGCTGGCACTCGGGGCTGGATGAGGGACCCATCCCTGGCCTCCAGCCAGAGTTCCCTTTCCCGCAGGAGAGTGTGAACCGGCTGCACGCGCAGATGCAGGCCTTCGTGTCTGAGAGTCAGCGGGCCGCTGAACTGGAGGAGAAGCGGCGCTACCGCTTCCTGGCCGAGAAGCACCTGCTGCTTTCCAACACCTTCCTGCAGTTTTTTGGCCGGGTGAGCTGGGGCTGGGGGACCATTAATGGAACCTTCTAGGGGCGGTGCTCTCCTTGAGCTGGCTGTGCACAGGAATTCCCCTCCCTCCCTCCCCATCCCCTTCTTTCCTTCCACTATGTAGATATTAGATATTTATTTTATTTATTTACTCTTTTTCTTTATTTGTATCATCAGATAGTCATTCATATATTGTCTTTTTGTTTGTTTGCCGCACTGCATGGTATGCAGAATCTTAGTTCCCCGACCAGGGATTGAACCTGTGCCCCCTGCATTGGAAGCTCAGAGTCTTAGCCACTGGCCCACCAGGGAAGTCCCG
>NW_011494785.1:6602159-6603713 GCF_000754665.1 Bison bison bison | reverse complement strand
TAGCCACTGGGGCATCAGGGAAGTCCCGATTTCTTGTGGTCTTGTTTAGTTTCTCTTTCCATTTCCCTGTATTCTTCTTTAGTCTCCCAAATACTGCACCCTGGCTGCAAATTCGGGCAAGTGATTTCAGACCTGAGTCTTATTTTCTTATCTGGAAAAGAAGGGAAATAATTGGCCCTTCCGAAGGTTGGCACAAGGGTGGAGCTTGGCATAGGCAGGAGCCCAGTGGGATTAGGGCCTGCTGCCCCTGCTCTCTCCCCTCCAAAGATGAAAACAAAGGCTACCATTCAGGAGACCCGACTCCTTGCAGTCAGCTGCCCCCAGCAGCCAGCAGCCAACTCCTGCCTCTCCACCTCAGCGTCCCTACCTTGCCAGGCCCTCTCTGAGTCTCTGGTTCTGACCCAGGGGCCCTCTGGCGCTGAGCTGAGGTAGGAGCGTGAATGGATCCAGTGACTAATTTCCGCCGTGGCTGACAAGACTCTTCAGTTGTCACCACCACACCCAGCCCTCGACTCAGGGCTGAGCCTTCTCCCGTATCCCTCCTCTCACTGAGTGATCCTCCAGGGACGAGCTGCTGCTTCTTCCTCTCTTAAAAATATTTACTTATGTATTTATCTGGCTGCTCCAGGTCTTTGTTGGGGCCCGCGGAATCTTTAGTTGTGGCGTGTGAACTCTTAGTCGCAGCATGTGAGATCTATTAATAGCTCCCTGATCAAGGATTGCTTCCATCACCAGTGCATCCACCAGTGACTGGCGATGGAAGCAAGATCCGATGCTGTAAAGAGCAATATTGCATAGGAACCTGGAATGTTAGGTCCATGAATCAAGGCAAATTGGAAGTGGTCAAACAGGAGATGGCAAGTGTGAATGTCGACATTTTAGGAATCAGCGAACTAAAATGGACTGGAATGGGTGAATTTAACTCAGATGACCATTGTATCTATTACTGTGGGCAAGAATCCCTTAGAAGAAATGGAGTAGTCATCATAGTCAACAAGAGTCCAAAATGCAGTACTTGGATGCAGTCTCAAAAACAATAAAATGATCTGTTCATTTCCAAGGCAAACCATTTAATATCACGGCAATCCAAGTCTATGCCCCAACCAGTAACGCTGAAGAGCTGAAGTTGAACAGTTCTATGAAGACCTATAAGACCTTCTAGAACTAACAACCAAAAAAGATGTCCTTTTCATTACAGGGAACTGAAATGCAAATGTAGGAAATCAAGAAATACCTGGAGTAACAGGCAAATTTGACCTTGGAGTACAGAATGAAGCAGGGCAAAGGCTAACAGTGTTTTGCCAAGAGAACGCACTGGTCATAGCAAACACCCTCTTCCAACAACACAAGAGAAAACTCTACACGTGGACATCACCAGATGGTCAACACTGAAATTAGATTGATTATATTCTTTGCAGCCAAAGATGGAGAAGCTGTATACAGTCAGCAAAAACAAGACCGGGAGCTGACTGTGGCTCAGATCATGAATTCCTCATTGCCAAATTCAGACTTAAATTGACAAAAGTAGGGAAAACCACTAGACCATTCAGGTAT
>NW_011494785.1:6598617-6601056 GCF_000754665.1 Bison bison bison | reverse complement strand
TTGAAATAGTGTTTTTTGGGCTCCAAAATCACTGCAGATGGTGACTGCAGCCATGAAATTAAAAGATGCTTGCTCCTTGAAAGGAAAGCTGTGACCAACTAGACAGCATATTAAAAGGAAGAGACATTACTTTGCCAAACAAAGGTCTGTCTAGTCAAGGCTATGGGTTTTCCAGTAGTCACGTATGGATGTGAGAGTTGGACTATAAAGAAAGCTGGGTGCAGAAGAATTGATGCTTTTGATCTGTGGTGTTGGAGAAGACTCTTGAGAGTCCCTTGGACTGCAAGGAGATCCAACCAGTCCATCCTAAAGGAAATCAGTCCTGAATTTTCATTGGAAGGACTGATGCTGAAGCTGAAGCTCCAATACTTTGGCCACCTGATGTGAAGAGCTGACTCATTTGAAAAGACCATGATGCCGAGAAAGATTGAAGGCGGGAGGAGAAGGGGATGACAGAGGATGAGATGGTTAGATGGCATCACCAACTCAATGGACATGAGTTTGAGTAAACTCCAGGAGTTGGTGATGGACAGGGAGGCCTGGCATGCTGCAGTTCATGGGGTTGCAAAGAGTCAGACATGACTGAGCGACTGAACTGAACTGATCAAGGATTGAACCTGGGCCCCCTACACTGGGAGTGCACAGTCTTAGCTACTGAACCACCAAGAAGTCCCTTCTTCCTTTCAACAGTTTTATTGAGATATAGTTCACACACCATGCAAGTCACCCATTTAAAGTACATAGTTCAGTGGTGTAGTATATTCACAGACTTGTGCATCCATGCCACAAGGGTTTTTTGTTTAATGTTTATTTATTTGGCTGCATTGGGTCAGAGTTGTGGCATGTGGTATCTTTAAGCATTGGGAGTGCAGTCTTAGCCACTGGACCACCAGGGAAGTCCCATCACATTCAAGTTCAGAACATTTAATTACCCCTAAAAAAACCCCGGTGCCTCTTGCTGGTCATTTCCCAGTCCTCCCATTTCCTCTTGCCTTAAGCAACCGTCAGTCTACTTTCTGTCTCTATAGACTTACCACTTCTGGCCATTTCATGCTTTCCTGGTAGTCAGTTGGTAAAGAATCTGCCTGCAATGCTGGCGACCTGGGTTTGATTCCCGGGTTGGGAAGATCATATAAAAGGAATCATACAATATTTGGCCCCCTGTGACTGGCTTCTTTCACTAAGCATCATGGTTTTCAAGTTCATCGGTATTGGAGCATGCATCCATACACCATTCCAGTTTACTGCCAAATAGGATCCCATCATCTGGATGTACCACGTTTACTTATCCATTCCACAGCTGATGGACACCTGGCTTGTTTCTGCCGTTTGGTTTTAAGAAGGATGCTGCGATGGGTATCCACGTACAAGTTTTTCTGTGGACGTGTGTTTTCATTTCTCATGGGTATATAGGAGTGGGATTTCTGGGTCATATGGGAACTCTGTTTAATTTGAGGAACTTCCAGATTCTTTTACCATTTTACATTCCTACCAGCAGTTTATGAGGTTTCTAATTTCTCCACATCCTTGTGAACACTTGTTGGCACTTAAAAAAAAAAAAAAGATTTATTTATTTATTTATTTTTGACTGCTCTGGGTCTTCGCTGCTGCAGGCTGGCTTTCTCTAGTAGCAGTGAGTGGGGGCTACTCCTCACTGCAGCACACAGCCTTCTCTTTGGGTGGTTTATCTTGTTGTGGAGCATGGACGCTATGGTGTGTGGGATCTTCCCAGAGCAGGGAAACCTGTGTCCTACTGCGTTGGCAGGCAGATTCTTAACCACTGGGCCGCCAGGGAAGTTCCTGGGCTTTCTGATTATAGCCATCCTAGTGAGCGTGGAGTGGTGTCTCACTGTGGTTTTGATTTGCACTTCTCTGATGGCTGATGATGCAGAGTATCTTTCACGTACTTGTTCAGTTCAGTCGCTCAGTCGTGTCTGACTCTTTGTGACCCCATGGACTGCAGCATGCCAGTTTTCCCTGTCCGTCACCAACTCCCAGAGCTTGCTCAAACTCATGTCTATCAAGCTGGTGATGCCATCCAACCATCTCATCTTCTATTGTCCCCTTCTCCTCCCTCCTTCAATCTTTCCCAGCATCAGGGTCTTTTCCAGTGAGTCAGCTTTTCACATCAGGTGGCCAAAGTATTGGAGCTTCAGCTTCAGCATCAGTCCTTCCAATGAAAATTCAGGACTGATTTCCTTTAGGATGGACTGGTTGGATCTCCTTGCAGTCCAAGGGACTCTCAAGAGTCTTCTCCAACACCACAGTTCAAAAGCATCAATTCTTCTGCACTCAGCTTTCTTTATAATCCAACTCTCCCACCCATACATGACTACTGGAAAAATCATATTTTTGACTAGATGGACCTTCGTTGGCAAAGTAATGTGTCTGCTTTTTAATATGCTGTCTAGGTTGGTCATAGCTTTTCTTCCAAAGAGC
>NW_011494785.1:6597633-6598517 GCF_000754665.1 Bison bison bison | reverse complement strand
CCATCAGAAGTGATTTTGGAGCCACACACACACACACAAAATAAGGTCTGTCACTGTTTCCATTGTTTTCTCATCTATTTGCCATGAAGTGATGGGACCAGATGCCATGATCTTCATTTTTTTGGATGTTGAGTTTTAATCCAGCTTTTTTATTCTCCTCTTTCACTTCATCATGAGGCTCTTTAGTTCTTCTCTGCTTTCTGCCATAAGGGTGGTGTCATCTGCTTATCTGAGGTTATTGATATTTCTCCCTGCAATCTTGATTCTAGCTTGTGCTTCATCCAGCCTCGCATTTCTCGTGATGTACTCTGAATATAGGTTAAATAAGCAGGGTGACAGTATACAGCTTTGACATACTCCTTTCCCAATTTGGAACCAATCTGTTGTTCCACGTCCAGTTCTAACTGTTGCTTCTTTTTATTTTATTTTATTTTATTTAACTTTACAATATTGTATTGGTTTTGCCATATATCAAAATGAATCTGCCACAGGTATACATGTGTTCCCCGTCCTGAACCCTTCTCCCTCCTCCCTCCCCGTACCATCCCTCTGGGTCGTCCTAGTGCACCAGCCCCAAGCATCCAGTATCGTGCATCGAACCTGGACTGGCAACTCGTTTCATATATGATATTATACATATTTCAATGCCATTCTCCCAAATCATCCCACCCTCTCCCTCTCCCACAGAGTCCAAAAGACTGTTCTATACATCAGTGTCTCTTTTGCTGTCTCGTATACAGGGTTATTGTTACCATCTTTCTAAACTCCATATATATGCGTTAGTATACTGTATTGGTGTTTTTCTTTCTGGCTTACTTCACTCTGTATAATAGGCTCCAGTTTCATCCACTCATTAGAACTGATTCCAGTGTATTCTTTTTAAT
>NW_011494785.1:6592445-6597341 GCF_000754665.1 Bison bison bison | reverse complement strand
CTCCATGACCTGGCTATTATAAACAGTGCTGCGATGAACATTGGGGTACACATGTCTCTTTCAATTCTGGTTTCCTCAGTGTGTATGCCCAGCAGTGGGATTGCTGGATCATAAGGCAGTTCTATTTCCAGTTTTTTAAGGAATCTCCACACTGTTCTCCAGAGTAGCTGTACTAGTTTGCATTCCCACCAACAGTGTAAGAGGGTTCCCTTTTCTCCACATCCTCTCCAGCATTTATTGCTTGTAGACTTTTGGATCGCAGCCATTCTGACTGGCGTGAAATGGTACCTCATAGTGGTTTTGATTTGCATTTCTCTGATAATGAGTGATGTTGAGCATCTTTTCATGTGTAACTGTTGCTTCTTGACCTGCATACAGGTTTCTCAGGAGGCAGGTAAGGTGGTCTGGTTTTCCCATCTCTTGAAGAACTTTCCAGTTTGTTATGATCTACACAGTCAAAGGCTTTGGCGTAATCAATAAAGCAGATGTCTTTCTGGAACTCTCTTGCTTTTTCAATGATCCAACCTACTTGTTGGCCATGTATATATCTTCTTTGGAAGGAAACTCCTCTTTCTGCCTGTATCCTGAACAATTAACTCCAGCATTAAGAGGAGAAAGGCTGCTTCCTGCTGAGTGATCACCTCTCAGGAGGAAGCAGTTGATTAAATGAACCAGACTTCCCGTAGGTATGGGGGAATATGTAGCGTGTTTTCGGAGCCAGCTGGGCTTTAGAACATACAAGATCTAACTCCTAAGACAGTTAAATATAAATATGTACCTGCTAACTATTTCTATACGCAGAATGCACAAGATTTGAAAGAACTCTAAGTGCCAAAGCTCAAAAAGGTGTCTTTCTCTTCTGTCTCCAGTGATCAGCCCTTGCTTAGCCCAAGTCTAATCAATAACATGCCTTTATACCCTGGGTTTATCTCAGTTGTGCAAGTAGATCTCTAGGATAAGTACCTAGAAATGGGATTAGTGTGTCCAGGGATAGAAACATTGGCTATACCAATTTATATTTCCACCAGCAAGGGCGGAGATTCCCTATTTCCTTGACAACAGTGATCTTCACTAATCAGAAAGGTTAAAATGGTATCTTGGTGTAGTTTTACATTACACTTGTCTTATAAGTGAGGTTGACATCTTTTCATGTTTCAGAGCCATTTGATTTCCTTTACTGTGACAGGTCAGTATCTTTTCCTCCATTTTTCTTATGAATTTATAGGAACTCTTGATATGTTACTGAAAGTAGCCTTTCTTGGTGATGAGTTGCAAACATTTTCCCAATTTGTCATTGATCACTTGATTTTGCTTATTGTGAGTTTTGCCATGTTAAAAAATATATATTTTTAGTTAGGTTTACCAGTCTTCTATAGTTTGGGGGAGTTGTCTCATACTTAGAATGGCTTTCGCTCTCCGTTACGATTTTTGAAATTCTCCCATGGTCTACTCTATGTTTCTTCCCAACCACCGACTAAGCTGCCTAAATGCAGGGCTGAGGGGAGCCAGTCAACTTGAGTCTTGTCCAGGCCAAGACTCTGAGACTCCCCTAGTACCCTGGCAGGTGCTCTCAGATTGGACAAAAACCCTTCTTTATGGTAAGCAAAATCGTATGCTCGTGCTTTGCTAACTGCCTCCAAAACAAGTGTACAAAGGCCTTTGGCATTTTGTCTTTCTGTTGTTTTGCTAATTAATTATGCAAGGCAAAGAGGGGGTGGACACCTAGTGACCAACTGGACTAGTTGCTCCTGTGACGTGAGCTCTGTTTTGCTGCCTGAGATCAGATTTTCAGCAACTGGGCCAGACTGAAGGGAACAATCATTGAAAAGTACAGTCACAGGAAGCTTCCTCAGGACAGACAAGTACAGGCCACTCCGTTGCTTACTAGATTCGAGACCTTGAGACAGTCATTAACTGCTCTGATCCTCAGCATCTTCTTTTGTAATAATGACACCTACCTCCCAGGCCATTGGAAGAATCTAGTAAGATAATGGAGGTAAAGCCTTTAACCCTGGGCCTGGCACAGAGTTGATGCTCAACAAAGGGAAGCTTGTTTTATACTTTTTCAAATTTGGCCATTCCAGGTCTTAGTTGCAGCACGTGGGATCTTTAGTTTTGGCAGGCGAACTCTCGGTTTGCGGTGTGCATGCTAAGTCGCTTCACTTATTTCTGACTCCGCGACCCTATGGACTGTAAGCCCACCAGGCCCCTCGGTCCATGGGGTTCTCCAGACAAGAATACTGGAGTGTGTTGCCGTGCCCTCCTCCAGGGGTTTTTCCAGACCTAGGGATCAAACCCGTCTCTTACATCTCCTGCACTGGCAAGTGGGTTCTTTACCACTAGTGCCACCGGCAAAGCCCCTGGTTGCCACTGGCGGGATCTAGTTCCCTGACCAAAGTTGAACTCTGACCCCTTGCATTGGAAGCACAGAGTCTTAGCCACTGGACCACCAGGGAGGTCCTCAAAAAGAAGCTTTTTATTTTTCCTAAGGCGACAGTCCTGAACTTGGCCTTGAGGGAGCCAATGTTTGAATAGAAAATGGAGAGACATTTATAACTGGAGAGCAGGGTGTTCTGATTGTACCTAGGATGACCTGAGTGACCACACAGAGCGATCCAAGCCACTGAAAGAAGTTTTATTACATATCACACTTTCCAAGAGAAAGGGCCACGCCACGACATGCAGGGCCAAGTTGGGGTAGCACCAGGGTTTGGTTAAGAGGCAGAAGCAGCCAAGGGAAAGTATGGCTCAGAACCTTGATTATGGTTTCTGGGTGAAGGGATGGGCCAAGCAGGGTCGGCAGGTTTAGAACTAGATGATTCTAATGATTTCAGTGAGCTCTGGGCTATAGGAGTTGTCTCTAGTTGTCCAGTACCTGGCTTGGATGATTTAGAGCAGGGGAAATGCTGTCTCCGTGTGTGTTAGAAGGAGATAATTGAGGATGCAGGCTTTTTCGTTTCTTGGTTTGTTTTTGTTTTTTTTCACTGCACCACCCAGCACATGAGATTTTAGTTCCCGGACCAGGGATGTAACCAGCCCCCCCTGCAGTGGAAGTGTGGAGTCTTAACCACAGGGAAGTCCCAAGATATGGGGTTTTGATTGGTTGATGAAAAGTGTGCTCAAATTGTTTACTATCTCTAGGAATTATCTAGCCCTGTGGGAGAAGGCAATGACACCCCACTCCAGTACTCTTGCCTGGAGAATCCCAGGGACAGGGGAGCCTGGT
Organism: Bison bison bison; assembly: GCF_000754665.1. NCBI lineage: Eukaryota > Metazoa > Chordata > Mammalia > Artiodactyla > Bovidae > Bison > Bison bison. Next base: position 6,594,115 of record NW_011494785.1, on the reverse strand, counting down.
GGGCTGCCGTCTATGGGGTCACGCAGAGTCGGACACGACTGAAGCGACTTAGCAGCAGCAGTAGCAGTGAGGTGCAGTCTTTTCAGAATTAGCAAGGCCCAGGATGTCAAAGCATTATCTGGCAACTCGCTCCAGTATCCTTGACTGGAAAATTCCATGGACAGATTGCCTGGCGCACTACAGTCCATGGGGTGGCAAAGAGTCAGACACGACTGAGTGACTGAGCACATACACACACACAGAGGATGTCAAAACATAAAATACAGAAAATTTAAAACATGATTAATAAGCACAGCAGGTCTAACATTTAAAGCCCTCCCCAATCCCACGTTTTTATGGACTATGTGGTCAGCTGCTGAGTTTCTTGTCCTTGAAGGTATCCAAACAGAATTAGATGCCCATGTATTGGGGATACTAGAAAAGGGATGCTTATTGGAAGAACTATTTGAAAGGCTTCTTCTAGACAACTACTCAAGCTGGCTTACACAAAAGTGTTTATTAGTCACTGGGAAGTTTGAGCCTTTCAGGTATAGTTGGATCCAGGAGTACACAAGCTGTCATCAGAAATTTGCCCCTCTCTGTTGCTTAGCTGAAGTTTCCTCTGCCTTCACCCTCTCTTGATATCTAGCAAACTCCATGAGGTGAGAGAATAAAATTTTCCAGATTATTCCAGGGCAAGTCCTGGGACTGGCTCTTCGGTCACAGTTTTTGGTAGGTGCCCATCCCTGACTCCATCTCTGTAGCCAGGAGGATGAAGTGAAAGTGAAGTCACTCAGTTGTGTCCGACTGTTTGCGACCCCATGGACTGCAGCCTACCAGGCTCCTCTGTCCACGGGATTTTCCAGGCAAGAATACTGGAGTAGGTTGCCATTTCCTTCTCCAGGAGATCTTCCCAACCCGGGGATGGAACCTGGGTCTCCCGCATTGTAGGCAGACACTTTACCGTCTGAGCCACCAGGGAAGTCTTGGAGCAACCCAAGTGGTCAAACCTGTATTGTACCCCTACCCCGGTATCAGATCGAGGCGGAGCCCCACTCAAAGCACACAGACTGAGAGAGGGGCCAGGGGAGGCCCCTCCAGGAAAACTGAAGAGCCTTCGACAAAGGACCGGGAGGCCTGGACGGTGTGTGACCCCCAAGTGACCACATTGATCTCTGGTTCCTTCCAGCTAGAAATTCCGGCCACCCTCAGCTTGCAGGGCCCGAGTTTCCAGGTCGAGGGTGCCACTTTTCGGTCCCCTGGGCAGTCTGGGGGCTGGCTGCTCAGACCTCGCTGACCCTCGCGTCACCCCCTGGCCAGGCCCGGGGGATGCTCCAGAACCGCGTGCTGCTGTGGAAGGAGCAGTCGGAGGCCAGCCGCAGCCCATCGCGCGCCCACTCCCCGGGCCTGCTGGGCCCCGTACTGGGGCCGCCCTACCCCTCGGGCCGCCTGACGCCCACCCGCCTGGACATGGTGAGGCCCTGGGCGCCCCCGCCGCCGCCGTTCGCGCCCCCGCCGCCCCCGGCACCCTCCGCGGGACCCTGGGGCCTGAGGCCCGCCGCCTGGAGCCTCCTCCCCCCGAGGGCGCCGGTCTACGCAGCGCCCCTCCGCCGCTCCTTCCGCCCCGGCGCGGCCTCCGCGCCCCCGTGGTGGCTCGGCCGGCGGCCCCAGAACCCCTACGCCGAGGCCTG
>NW_011494785.1:6589201-6591947 GCF_000754665.1 Bison bison bison | reverse complement strand
GAGAGTCCGCGCTCTGGTCTCACACTCGGAGGGCGCCAACCACACGCTGCTGCGCTTCTCGGCCGGAGACGTCGTCGAGGTGCTGGTGCCCGAAGCCCAGAACGGCTGGCTCTATGGCAAGCTGGAGGGCTCATCCTCGTGAGTGGGAGCCCCGGGGCGCAGGGTGGGTTGGAAGGAGGACTGGATGGCCTGGGTTCCAGCTCCGAGTCTTCCAGGATAGCAGCTGTCCCTGAGGCCTCGGACAGCTCTCCCCTTTTCCCATCCTTCTCCTCGTCCCACCCTATTTTCCTCATCCCTTCTGGCAGGGAAGGAAGAACCTCTTTACCAAGTTCAGGGTGGTGGCCCTTGAGAGGATGGTAGAGGATGGGGAAGGGAAAGGTTCTCTCACAAATGGGAACACTACGAAACCTTACTGCTTGAGCACCCACCATGCACCTCAAAGTGAGCCAAGCTCTGAGAAGAGACTGGACAGAGAGGTGGGCCAGGTGCAGGGGAGATGCTGGGACCTTGCAAGCTGAGTGTGCTCACTCCCTCGCAGTCAGGCACGGGGGAAATCCTTAGAGAACATAAACGGGGGCTGCTTTTGACACCAGGCAGTAGAAAAGGGAGAGGCGGGGGAGTACACTGCAGTCGCTGCAAGCCTGGAGGAGAGCAGGGACCACTCTTTCTGCCAGAGAAAAGAGGGAAGGTGGGAGCTCGCTGCAGCCACAGTGCCTTCCCCCCAGGGCTTTACGGGCAAGAGACTGTGTGGTGCTCAGGCCCACTCATGCTAAGGAGAGAGGAATGAGTGAGGATAAGAGGGGATGAATGAATGGAACATCCACAGAGGAGTCAGCAGGTGCACGTGAGGGTGCTCACCGGGTGGGTTAGTAGGTGGTTACTGGATGAGGATGTTGTAGGCAGGCGGATGCTTGTTCCTATGAGCAGATGGGCAGATACAGGGGGGCACGGAAAGATGCACAGATGGGGGGTGCACGTCTAGACTAATTGGAGAGGTGTGTGAGTGGATTGACAGAGAGGTGGGCAGTGGGCAAGTGCTGATGGATGGGTTAGTGGATTGGCGGTCCTGGGGTGGTTGCCCTCATGGATGAGTGATGCGTGGACAGCATGATTGTGTGGATAGATGGGTGGATGGCAGGTGACTGAATGGATAAGGAACAGAAGGAGGAGCCAATGGGTAGAGATGTAACCAAGAACACAGGTGGTGGGAAAGACACCTGCTTTGCAGGCCCACGTCGGAGGGCAGCAGGGTGCCACCCTGAAAGTTCCCTAAACAGGCATGTAGCCAACCTCCTGGGAAGACCTGATTATAAAACCGCCTAGAACAGTATATTAACGCATATATATGGAATTGAGAAAGATGGTAATGATGACTCTATATGCGAGACAACAAAAGAGACACAGATGTAAAGAACAGACTTTTTTTTTTTTTTTAGTTTTTGAATGTTGGTTTTTATTTATTTATTTTTTATTCAATTTTAATTTAAAAAAAATTATACATGTGTTCCCCATCCTGAACCCTCCTCCCTCCTCCCTCCCCATACCATCCCTCTGGGTCGTCCCAGTGCACCAGCCCCAAGCATCCAGCATCGTGCATTGAACCTGGACTGGCATCTCGTTTCATACATGACATTTCACATGTTTCAATGCCATTCTCCCAAATCTTCCCACCCTCTTCCTCTCCCACAGAGTCCATAAGCCTGTTCTATACATCAGTGTCTCTTTTGCTGTCTCGTATACAGGGTTATCATTACCATCTTTCTAAATTCCATATATATGCGTTAGTATACTGTATTGGTGTTTGTCCTTCTGGCTTACTTCACTCTGTATAATAGGCTCCAGTTTCATCCACCTCATTAGAACTGATTCCAATGTATTCTTTTTAATGGCTGAGTAATACTCCATTGTGTATATGTACCACAGCTTTCTTATCCATTCATCTGCTGATGGACATCTAGGTTGTTTCCATGTCCTGGCTATTATAAACAGTGCTGCGATGAACATTGGGGTACACGTGTCTCTTTCCCTTCTGGTTTCCTCAGTGTGTATGCCCAGCAGTGGGATTGCTGGATCATAAGGCAGTTCTATTTCCAGTTTTTTAAGGAATCTCCACACTGTTCTCCATAGTGGCTGTACTAGTTTGCATTCCCACCAACAGTGTAAGAGGGTTCCCTTTTCTCCACACCCTCTCCAGCATTTATTATTTGTAGACTTTTGGATCACAGCCATTCTGACTGGTGTGAAATGGTATCTCATAGTGGTTTTGATTTGCATTTCTCTGATAATGAGTGATGTTGAGCATCTTTTCATGTGTTTGTTAGCCATCTGTATGTCTTCTTTGGAGAAATGTCTATTTAGATCTTTGGCCCATTTTTTGATTGGGTCATTTATTTTTCTAGAGTTGAGCTGTAGGAGTTGCTTGTATATTTTTGAGATTAGTTGTTTGTCGGTTGCTTCATTTGCTATTATTTTCTCCCATTCTGAAGGCTGTCTTTTCACCTTTCTAATAGTTTCCTTTGATGTGCAGAAACTTAATCCCTATCAAGCTACCAACAGTATTCTTCACAGAGCTAGAACAAATAATTTCACAATTTGTATGGAAATACAAAAAACCTCGAATAGCCAAAGCGATCTTGAGAAAGAAAAATGGAACTGGAGGAATCAACCTACCTGACTTCAGGCTCTACTACAAAGCCACAGTTATCAAGACAGTATGGTACCGGCACAAAGACAGAAATATAGATCA
>NW_011494785.1:6584851-6589101 GCF_000754665.1 Bison bison bison | reverse complement strand
GGGTTAAAGATCTCAACGTAAGACCAGAAACTATAAAACTCCTAGAGGAGAACATAGGCAAAACACTCTCTGACATACATCACAGCAGGATCCTCTATGACCCACCTCCCAGAATATTGGAAATAAAAGCAAAAATAAACAAATGGGACCTAATTAAACTTAAGAACAGACTTTTGGACTCTGTGAGATGGGATGATTTGAGAGAATAGCACTGAAACATGTGTATTACCATATGTGAGACAGATCACCAGTCCAAGTTCGATGTGTGAAACGGCACTCAAAGCTGGTGCACTGGGACGACTCTGAGGGATGGGGTGGGGAGAGGGGTTCAGGATGGGGGACACATGTACACCCATGGCTGATTCATGTCGATGTATGGCAAAAACCACTGCAATATTGTAAAGTAATTAGCCTCCAATTAAAATTAATTAAAAAAATCAGAGGTATGATTTTTAGATCAGAGGTCTCAAATCACAGTCCTGGGACATCATTATTCTTTCTGTGATTCAGGTTAGGGAAAATGATGGCAAGTTTCATTAGTAGGCATATTATGGTGAAAAGAGAACTAAAACGCTCTGAAAATGGTTTTACTTTGTCAGTTTGAGTTGAAATAGCTTCCAGTTACCTTTAGGTGAGAATGTTGTCGATCAGGTTTGAGGTGGGGCGTCTATGGTGGCTCTTTGGAGAACACTTGCCCAGGTGTTCTGCATAATCTGATGGATTCCGTGGAATCTGAAAAGGCTAGGGAACATCGATCATAGTGTCTCTCCTTTGACCCTGGCTGCTCTGAAGGTGCAGTAATGAGCTTCCAATCAGACAAAGACTCCACGGGCAGGATGCCCAGAGTCACCGGAACCAGGGGGCCCAGGGTGGAGGGTTAATAGCCAGGCACCCCTGGCTCCGGTGCTCTTTCCTCTGGGCTCCCACAGCTGCCTGTGGTCCCCCACCCCAGCCCACCCTCTCCCCTGGGCATCACCCTCGTAATCATCTGTTTGTGGATCTGTCTCCCTGCCGGGCTGGGAGCCCCAGGGGAGCAGGGATTGCGTCTGGCTCTCCATGGGCCCTCGTGTAGTGGGTGCTCAGTGAGTAGGGAATGAAACTGTCACTCCATGTCCTCAGATACAATGATTTCCTTCTCAGATCTCCAGTTCCCCCTCTCTAAGACACCCCAGCCCCTGGTAGGACCCATGAGTCTGGGCGGGTGGCTTTGAGTGACAGCAAAGACTTCCTTCAAAGAATGAAAGGAGTTACTCTGAGCCACGCCTGGCACACAGCAGTGCCCAGTAGTCGTCGACCCCTCTTAGAAGTGGCATTTTGATCACTGCTGTTGGGCCTCTTGCTTCCACCCTACAGGAGCGGCTGGTTCCCTGAGGCCTATGTGAAGCCTTTGGACGAGCTGCCCGTGAATCCCATGAACCCCTTGAACCCAGTGACCTCCATGAACCCCAGGAGCCCTGTGAATGAGCTGCCTTCCAGGTACCGCTGGTCAGAGGTAGGGCAGGGGCTTCAGTGGGTGGCGGGGGCAGTGGCCCCACCCACCAGGGAGGGCATCTCTGAGCTGCAGTCCTGAGTGGGCCCAGCCTCCCTTGGCCCCTGGAGAAAGGGCGCCCCCATCTCACTACAGGCTGAAGGTCATTGTCCATCCCTCTCAGGACTGCCTTCAAGCCAACAGTCTCCTTTCACCCAGGGGAAGAGGATGTGGGATGCTCAGGGGCCCAGCAGATGGGGTTGGATGCAGCAGGGCCTGAACCCTGACTCTCTTCTCTTCTCTCCTTTCTCTGGACTCAGGTCCTACCCGCTCCGGGGTAGCCACAGCCTTGATGACCTCCTGGACCGACCAGGCAACTCCACAGCATCTTCGGACTACTGGGATGGCCAGTCCCGCCCCCGAACCCCAAGCCACATCCCGAGCCGCACCCCCAGCCCCGCACCTACACCCTTGCCCAGCAGCCGCCGAAGTAGCATGGGCAGCATGGGGGTGGCCAGTGACGTCAAGGTGAGCCCCCTCTTGCAGCCTGCTCTCAACCCCGGGGTGGGCCAGTGGGCAGGGAGACCAGGTAACCCTCCCTGCCATCCCTTGGCTGGCTGGAGGGGACCCTCCCAGCCCAGCCGCAGCCTGCCCATCTGTGCAGGGAAGGACAGAATGGGCTTCTTGAGTCCGGGGTGGAGGGTGGGGGGGGGAAGATTCCTCTAGCAGAGGGGAGCCCCAGAGTCCTGATAGGAGCACTGGAAAAGGGCCCCCTCTGGGGCGGTGTTAGTCCTGGGAGATGGCACTTGGCCCAGAGGCTCCTTGAGTCTACACCCACAGCATTTTGTGTTTTCAAATGCTTGACCTCATCTCGCAGGAGCTTGGCACTGCAGAGGCCTCTGGGCCAGTCCTCTGCCCTGCTGGAGTGGGGAGCTGGGTGGGGGACTCGCTTGCTCCTTCCCCACCAAACCCGATCCTCCCTCCCCCTCACTGCAGAAACTTGCATCCTGGGAGCAGCAACCCCCAGAGCTCTTCCCTCGGTGAGTCCCCGAGCAAGTGTCAGAGGGAGCTGGGCTCGGCAGAGGGCTGTGGGGGAGACACGGTGGGCCTGAGTGGAGGTGACCCCGTGGGCACAGGAGGTAGGGGCGGACCCCTGGCTCAGATGCCCAGATGCCTCCCCCAGATCCCCAGCCAGTTGGGGACCTGGCCCCTCTCACTCCCTCCTCTCCCCGCCACCCCTGGCAGAGGTACGAACCCCTTTGCTACCGTAAAGCTGCGTCCCACCGTCACCAATGACCGCTCAGCGCCCCTCATCCGCTGAGGCGCCTTCCTCCACCTGGAGTCTGAGGTCGTCCCCGCCACCCACACCTGCCCAGCTGCCTAGAGCTGGCGGCAGCGGAAGCAGCAGCAGTGGATCCAAGGAGCTGGGGCCTTGGTACCGGGGGGGTGACCGCCCCTCCCCAAACCACACCCCAGCCTGAGCAGTTCCAAGGGCATTGGCCTAGGGTCTGGGCCCTTCAAACGAAAGCAGGCGGAATTAGGGGACAGAACCATTTCTTCCCCTCCAGGGACTCCGGACTCTCCCTGGGGGCCTACCTTGTGCCCCCTCAAACTCTTCCCCCTTCTCTGTCCCAGTGGGGAGAAGCCCCTTGCACACCCCCTCTCCCACCCCACATAGCTCCCTGTTTAACTTTTGTAAATGGTGAGAAATAAAGCAAGTGCAACACATCAGCCAGCCTGGCAGAGTCTGATTTAGGGGACAGGGTGGGGCAGGTTGACTTTGACCAACCTAGACAGCATATAAAAAAGCAGAGACATTACTTTGCCTACAAAGGTCCATCTAGTCAAAGCTACAGTTTTTCCAGTAGTCACGTATGGATGTGAGAGTTGGAACATAAAGAAAGCTGAGCACGAAAGAATTGATGCTTTTGATCTATGGTGCTGGAAAAGACTCTTAGAAGTCCCTCGGACTGCAAGGATATCCAACCAGTCCATCCTAAAGGAAGTCAGTCCTGAATGCTCACTGGAAGGACTGATGCTGAAGCTGAAGCTCCAATACTTTGGCCATCAGATGTGAAGAGCTGACTCCTTGGAAAAGACCCTGATGCTAGAAAAGATTGAAGGCTGGAGGAGAAGGGGACGACAGGATGAGATGGTTGGATGGCACCATCGACTTGATGGACATGAATCTGAGCAAGCTCCAGGAGATGGTAATGGACAGGGAAGCCTGGCATGCTGCCGTACATGGGGTCACAAAGAGTCAGACATGACTGAGCAACTGACGTGCACAGGGGCAGGTTGGGATGGAGACCTCACACTGGAAAGTCCAGAAGTTCCTAAAGGTGGGGAGACCTCGCTACTCCCAGCCCCTCACATCCCTCCTTTTAAGCAAGTCTTTTATGCTCATGCTCAGTGGCTCAGTCGTGTCCGACTCCAACGCCGTGGGCTGTAGACCACCTGGCTCCTCTGTCCATGGGATTTCCCAGGCAAAAATACTGGGGTGGGTTGCCATTTCCTCCTCCAGGGGATCTTCCCGAACCAGGGATCGAATCTTTCTCCTCCATTGGCAGGCAGATTCTTTACCGTTGAGCCACCAGGGAAGCCCAAGCAAGTCTTTAGGTTTGCCCTAACTCCTACAGGCTATATCCCCCATCTCTGCCCAGGCTCATTTCTGCTGTGGGTTCCCCAGAGAGGGAGGGGTGGCAGTCACTGAGGCCTGGGACCACCAGCAGGTCACCTTCTGGCACCCTGGGACACAGCACCCTTTGTTCTGGCCCCTCCC
>NW_011494785.1:6581486-6584751 GCF_000754665.1 Bison bison bison | reverse complement strand
GGTCCAGCCCACTCCATGCTCAAGATGACGTACCCGCCTACACCCCCTCACGTCCCAGGCTATCCAGCCTGGATTAGTCTTATCCAGGGGAAAGCCACAGAGGGCCCTCCTGGAATGTGGCCTGGGGGTGGGGGACACGGGAGGAGTTGAGGTGATTAGGGCTGGCGGGGCCTCTCCAGGGCAGGGCTGTGCCCCTTGTACCACAAGGACCCCACAGAGCAGGGCCCTGTGTGTCTTCTGTCCAAGGCCCCAGGAAATGAGGGAACCCACCTATCTCTAGCTCTCCCTGGATGGGCCTGGGACAGGGAACCCCACCATGGAGGGCAGCCTGGCCCTGTGGGGCAGCTGCTGCCCTGTTCCTTCTCCCCTCCCAGCTTCCAGCAGAAAGCCTCTTAGAGGGGATGGGGTGGGGGAGCACTAAGCCCCAGGCTTGGGGGAGTGCGCTGCCAGAGTTCAGCCAGCACTGATCTGCAGGAAGCCTGGGAGGCAGCCCCCACCTGGCTAGGCCTTCACAGGGGAGCCGGTGGGCTGGCCCCTTCCTGCATGCCTCAGGAGATGTGAGGCTGGATACCCAAACCCACGGGACAGCTCAGGTAAGAGTGGGGGGAGGGCTGCCTGGGACCACCTCTTGTCTTGGTGCTCAAGTGGCTTCACCTGTGGTGAGGGGCTGATGCAGGAAAAGCCAGAACTTGGTCCTGGGGTGGGGAGTAGAGTCCTGGATACCTTGGCATTACCCAAAGTCAGGAAGGAGATCCCAGCACAGAGGGGTTGCAGAAGGGAGGGAGGCTTCTGCCCCCAGCTTGGGCTGGTCCATCCAGAGCCCCCTCCTGGTCTGTTATAGAGGCACCTGGGGCTGCTGCGTGAACCCTTGGGTGGAGCTCGGGGGGTGTGGAGGGGATGGGGAGCTGCTCAGGGTTTGGAGGGATAGGGTCTCTCTTCCAGTGCCTCCTCAAAGGTTCCCATTTATCCAGTGGAGCCAGAGATCTGACCACCCCCCACCAAGATCCCCCGCTGACCTGGGATGATCAGTCACCCATCTTACAGGTAGGAAAACTGACGCTCAGTCAAGGGGAGGGGACTGGCCCAAATCACAGAGCAAATCCCTGGCTAAGCTGGGATGAATTGGAACTCCGCTCCCTTGGCTTCTGAGACAAGGCTGATGTTATTACAGCGTGCTTTGATTTTTCCTCCATAATGTTCTAAATGACAGTAGACATTCCCGATCGCTGAGGAGAATTAAGAACATACCCCAAGGCCAAGGAGGAAAATGAACTCCCCCCATTCTGCAGCTGGCACTTGTCTCCCACTCCACCGTGCTTGTTCCTTTGTCCTGAGACCCTCACATGTGCACACTGGGGACATCTTCGGTCCCCACACATGCCTCCAGTCACACACCGATGGTCGCCCTCTCCCACTCACCCGAACCCCCTTTTCCTGACATTGCTAGGTCCTGAGGGACAAGGAGTGCCCTCCAGAGGGAGTCTTCCTGAGGTCAAGACTCAGGTGGGAACGACTCTATTACCCTCCCCTCATCCTTCACGTCCCTTGAAGGAGGGGAGGCTTGGGATGAGGTGCTTACCTCGGTTTCCGCTCCTGGATCCATTCTCTGAGCAGGGCTCACCTGGTACTCTTGTACCTCAGTTTCCCCACCGTGGGTCTCCATCTCCCTTTCTTGTCTGGCTACAGACCCTCGCCACAACCTCTTGTCCCCTCTCTTCCACCAGAGGCGGCAGCGATGGGCGCTAGCGGTCCCCGGCGGGGCCCCGGCCCCCCAGACGGGGGCTGGGGCTGGGCTGTGCTGGGCGCCTGCTTCGTGATCACGGGTTTCGCCTATGGCTTCCCCAAGGCCGTGAGCGTCTTCTTCCGCGCGCTTATGCGCGACTTCGGCGCGGGCTACAGCGACACAGCCTGGGTGTCCTCCATTATGCTCGCCATGCTTTACGGCACAGGTCCGCGCCCCCTCCTCGCGGACACCTCTCCTTTCCCCCAAGCCCAGGATTGAGGATCGGGACCAGGGACCAGGAGACATCTGATCCCTTGAGCATCCCCCAGGCCCCTCGGGGAGGGCATGGAAACCCCTGCCTTCCTGTGGAAGCGTTAGCACCAGAGAGGGGAGTAGTGGCCACTGGTGGAGCCCACCCCCAGGTGGCTGATCTGGCAAGCTTGGCCAGCTGGAAGGGCCCCTCCATTTCTGTCAAAAGCCCCACCCCCGCCTATGTTACAGGTGGGGAAACTGAGATCTAAATAAGATTCCCAATCCCAAAGCCCTAGACCACCTGGGTGGGGATGGGGGGCGATGCTGGAGTCCTCCTAGCCAAGCCGCGTGGATGATGGAGGTGAGGGGTGGGCGGGAGGGGGGGCAGCCTGGGGAGGAAGGCAGCTCCTAAGGGAATGAAGCCCCTTCTGCTATTTACCTTCCATGGTCTCAGGAAGGCAGGGGACCCGTACAGGCTCCACCCCTTGTGTCCCCCATAGGGCTCTCTTTGGTGTGTCCCAGCCAAGCTATGTGACTTTGCCCAAGTCCCTGCACTCTCTGAACTGGGGGCGAGTGACCTCATCCCTTCAAGTCATCTCTCAAGGCTGGGAGGTACAAAGCCTGGAGTGTCTGCCAGAGAGGGGTCCAGCCCGACTGGTGACCCTGCTCTGCCCACAGGCCCGGTGTCCAGCATCCTTGTGACCCGCTTTGGATGTCGCCCGGTGATGCTGGTGGGTGGGCTGTTGGCCTCGGCTGGCATGATCCTAGCATCTTTCGCCACGCGCCTTCTGGAGCTATACCTGACAGCGGGGGTGCTCACAGGTGAGGGCGCCCACTGCTCCCCTCCTTGGGGATGGGGTTGCGGGTGGGATCAGGAGACCTTGCCACCAGACCTCCTTGTCCTCAGTTTCCCCATGATGGGCGGTCCTCGTCCCTCGGCTCAGTTCACCCCATCCCTTGGTCTGTCCGCCCTGGGGCGGGGCTGTGTGTCTGGGGGGTGCTCGCCCCTGCTTCCCGCTGCGGGCTGGGCTGGGGGCGCCCTCGGAGAGCCCCGTACAGCACTGCCTCGCCCGCAGGCCTGGGCCTGGCCCTCAACTTCCAGCCATCGCTCATCATGCTGGGGCTGTACTTCGAGCGGCGGCGGCCTTTGGCCAACGGGCTGGCGGCGGCCGGCAGCCCGGTGTTCCTGTCGGCGCTGTCGCCGCTCGGCCAGCAGCTGCTCGAGCACTTCGGCTGGCGCGGCGGCTTCCTGCTGCTCGGCGGCCTCCTGCTGAACTGCTGCGCGTGCGG
>NW_011494785.1:6576967-6581009 GCF_000754665.1 Bison bison bison | reverse complement strand
GGCCAACGGGCTCACGGACCTGAGCAGCGCGCGGGCCCGCAGCTACGGCGCCCTTGTCGCCTTCTGCATCGCTTTCGGCCTCTCCTACGGCATGGTGGGCGCCCTGCAGTTCGAGGTGCTCATGGCGGCCGTGGGCGCACCCCGATTCCCCAGTGCTCTGGGCCTGGTCCTCCTCCTCGAGGCTGTGGCTGTGCTCATCGGACCGCCCTCTGCCGGTGCGCCCCGTCGGAGGAGAGGGTGGCCTAGTGCCCCGGGGTCCGAGGGAAGCCCCCCACCCCTTTATCCTGGATGGAACATCCAGGGACGGGGGAGGGGAAGGGCCCCTTCGGGAGAGACAGCCCGGTTACACTCCCCTTCCCATGGCCAACTAGCCTCCCCTCCAAGCTGTACCACCCGCTCAGGGTAGGGCCAGAAAAGCCAGGAAATGTGCCAGGAAGAACCCAACGTGGGTGGTCTCCAGCAGATGGCACAAAGGCCTTGTGAAGTGCAGGTGCTTATTCTCCTTCTGCAGGGAGGCACAGAGGCCAAGTTCAAGTTGCCAGTCCCAGAATCCGATCTGAGCCCGCCCAGTGCTTAATGCCCACACCTCCGAAATACTACATCTGAGTTTTTAGTCTCCCCAGCCTCTAGGGGTGACTGGAATAGGGAGTGTCCTTGAGGAACCAGGAGCAGAGTTCACAGGGGGCAGGGCGCTGGGGTATTCTGCTGTGCACACTGCCTGCTGGGTGCTCTACACTCACATAGGAAATCATCCTGATGAGGCGGCAGGGTAAGGCTTCCTGCAGGGTGGGCATGAGCGTGGCCTTTCGGGGCAGGGCAGGACCCCACAGGAGAGGGCACAGGGTGTGTCTGGGGGACACTGTCCCTGTACAAGTAAGGCAGGAACTAGGATCAGAAAGGTGGAGGTGGGAGTTCCTAGGGTCTTCCTGGGTGGTCAGGCTATCCCTGAAATGGCAGGAAGCCTGCCCATGAGCAGGAGAGAGCTGAGGTCACAGGCTCCGGGATGGAGCCATGACATGGGCCACCTTTGCTGGGGCCCAGGCTGCAGCTGAGATGGCCCACGCTAGCTGAGCGCCCTCATCAAATTTTGCCAATTCACCTGACCCAGTGGAACCACAAAGCTCCTGAAGCCGCGTGAGCAGCCCCCGAGCCCACCACCAAAAGTTATAAAACCAGCCAGAGGCTCAGAGACTCATCTTTCATTTTCTTGTGTGACCCTGGGGTGGATCTAATAGGCAGAGAAGGTACTTGGGGTGAGAAGAAGGTGAGGACTGCGTGTGGGGTGGGACTGGCTGCTGGGCTAGCATCAGGAAGGCAAGTTTAGGGTGCTGCTCAGAGGGGCCCAGGGTGGGCAGCTGGCTTGAGGACCACCAGGGAACCTCCTGAGGCCACTGAGATGCATACGGAGAGGGTCACAACCTGCTGTGGACTGCTTCAAGGAGGCCCCTGAGAGAGCGAGGCATCTGAGGAGCCACACTTCAGGGGAAATACTTGGAATTTAAAGATTTTCCTGAGGGAATTCCTTGGCAGTCTGGTGGTTAGGACTCTGCACTTTCACTGGGGGGAATCTGGGTTCGAACCCTGGTCAGGGAACTAGCATGCTGCAAGCCATGCAGCATGGCTGGGGAGATAAAAAGACTTTGCCAAGTATGAAAGTAACAGGTACCTGTGATAGAAAGCTTGGAAAATACAGAGAATAGGAGTAATCTCTCCACAAACCCTGCCTCCAGTCCCATGCTGATGATAGCTCAGTCTGAGTTACATGGGGCCCCCTGGGAGTGGGGTTGGCCTGGGAGGTTGGGAGAGAGCTGAACCAGGCCCCTGAAGACCAAGGTGGTTAGGTGGAAAAAGCAAGAGTTGGGGCCCCCAGGCTGAGCCCTGTACTCTCCCAACTCCCAGGTCAAATATCCCCAGCTGGGCCAGTTCCAGGGTACATGTGGAATTTGAATTTGGGGAACAGGAGGGCCCTATAAAGTGCTGCCTCACCTCAGGCCCCATGTGCTCAGTCATTCAGTCGTGTCTGACTCTTTTGTGATCCCATGGACTGTAGCCCACCAGGCTTCTCTGTCCATGGGATTCTCCAGGCAACAGTACTGGAGTGGGTTGCCATTTCCTTCTCCAGGTGATCTTCCCGACCCAGGGCTCGAACCCACGTTTCCTGCATTGCAGGCAGATTCTTTACCCCTGAGCCACCGGAGAAGCCCCATATCACTTAAGAAACTGAGATCCAGGGAGGAGAAGTGACAGTTTTAAGGTCTCAGATGGCAGAACCCTCATGGATTTTTGCCATCTGAAACAAAGACTGGGGAGTGTGTCCCGTGAGCCCCACCAAGAGCACTGCGTGTGTCCATGTGCGCGTGTGCGTGTGTGAAGGGTGGGCTCCCCTGCCTGCCCTCACCTCCCATCTGCCCTCCCCTCAGGCCGCCTGGTGGACGCGCTCAAGAACTACGAGATCATCTTCTACCTGGCAGGCTCCGAGGTGGCCCTGGCGGGGATCTTCATGGCTGTGGCCACCAACTGTTGCCTGCGCCGCCCCAGGGACGGCCCGCCCAGCCCAGGCACCGAGGGCGGGGCCGGCGATAGGGAGGAGGCTGAGGCCGAAGTGGACTCTGACCTCCCGCCCGCTGGCACTGAGGAGCCCGGTGGCCTTGAGGCCGTGGAGGTGCCAAGCCCCGGCACTGGGCCTTCGCAACCCGAGGTGAAGATGGAGCCAGGGCTGGACTCTTGAGTCTGTGTAGCGCCAGGTGGCAGGGACTTCAGAAATGGGGCTTCCCCTCTCAGAGCCCCCACACCAGGTGGGGGTGGGGGGCTGCTCCTGGGGGTCACCTCTGGGGGTCCATGAGGGGAGCTGCCACCCTCAATTGCCCTGGGTGGCCCTGGTCCCGCCAGTGAGGCCACTGTTGCACAGCCTGTGTGAATCTGAAGTTCATAAAACTGAGCTGACAAAGAGTTCTGTTTCTGCATCTCTGGCTGCTCCCTAGGGGTTGGGGGGGGGAGGACGGGCGCGTGGGCCAGGGAGTCCGAGAGGCTCTCCCCTGGGCCCTCTGATGGGAATTGGTGGGCGCTGGGGACGGAGTGGCAGAGGGGGAGGATGGCAGGGGAAGGTGGCCCTGATCCCGGCCCTGCGCACTGAAGCCCTGCCGGCAGGTGCTGCTGGAGGGGCCCAGGGCAGAGAATGGGTGCACCCATCCCAGAGCAGCGGGCCGGGGCTGGATCCTGGCTCCTCTCTCACAGTGTAGGTGAGCGAATGTGACTCCATAACTCCATCTTGTGGCGGCTGGGAGAGCTGGGGCTGAGGGTTGGGGGATGGCACCTACCTTGCCCCCCTCACCTTTCTAAAAGTGACCCTCTCTCTAAAGACCCAGCCTCCTCTCTCTAGGGGATAAACTCGGGTTTCCTGGGGCCTTTGCTCTGGACACGTGTCCCTGTGGACACATGGCTGCTGGCCTCCCCTCCCCAGCCTCCCAGGAGTCCTAGAGAGAGCTCCTTGATGGCACTTCTTTTTTTAATTTGACTGCGGTTGGGTCTTAGTTGTCAGAGGTGGGGGGTCTTCCTTGCATCGTGCCAGATCTTTTCTTGTTATGGTGCACCAGCTCTCTAGTGGTGCTGCAGGGGCTCAGCAGCTGCGGGCTTGTGGGCTTAGTTGTTCTGCAGCACAGTGGGATCTTAGTTCCCTGAACAGGGATGAACCCTGGCCGTCTGCATTGCAAGGCGGACTCTTAACCACTGAACTACTAGGGAAGTCCCCCTGCCCCGCCCCCCCCACCTGCCCGCGGTCAGCAGTACAGGCAGTCCAGTGCAGGGAGCTCCAGGTCTCACTCTGGCTGGGAAGGTTTAGGGATGTATTTTCTCTTACGTGTTCACCCTCTTCCCACAAATGGGACACCCCTTTTCTTGCTTCCCTCCCTCCAAATCAGGTGACCAGGGCCCATGACTCCATTCATCCACACTCTGCAGGAGAACCCACCCCCCTGGTGAGGCCTCCCCACTGGTCTCATTTTCCACTCCATGCCCCAGGAAAGCCCCAGCACACACCCGGCCG
>NW_011494785.1:6574869-6576867 GCF_000754665.1 Bison bison bison | reverse complement strand
AACCCCCGACCACCCCCCGGGCCGACTGACCCTGTCTGCGGTTCCCCCGGAGCCACTAGAGCAGTGACTACATCTTATTTAATGAATATAGCACCGACTGTGCCAGGCACCATTCTACACTCCTCACAAAGGTTAACCCATCTAATCCTCCTAACGACCCAAGGAGGCAGGTACCCTCACTAGCCACACTCACAGGTAGGGAAACTGAGGCCCAGGAGGTTAGGAGGTAGCTCAGGGTCACAGGAGCTGTGCCTGAAACGTAGGCTGCCAGCTCGTCTGTGCCCTTGGCCTCCCTGCTGGCTGCCCCTTCAGAGAGGTGATGCAGTCTGATGGCTTGAAGGGGGCACACGGAGTGACAGCTGGTCCCTCTCTCCAAGCTCCCAATCCTGCCTGAGGATCCCATTGGCATCTCTGCCCGGGACCCACACAGGCAAACCTAATGAGCAGGAAACCATCCGCCTCCTTGGCCACTGTGGGCCCTACCCACCTCTCACAGCCTCTTGCACCCCTCCCATTCTCTGGATGAGCACAAATTTCATTGTCCAAACAGGGACACTTGGATGGTGACAAGGGTCACTATTAATAATCCCACTAGGATCACAGGTGTGGGTCGGAGCTGTCCAGGAGAAGCAAAGACATGGAGTACTAGCGTGGTACCACTCACTGGGTCCCTCCCCTTTGGCCTTGGCAGAACAGGTGGCCTGGAATGGCCAGGGCACCCTTAACACTCTCCCTGTTTGAGGCCTCGGATCCGCCTGACCCAGTATCTATCCCGTCTTTCCCCAAATACAGGTTTAGTTCAAGCACTGAAGGGTCACAGAGGAGAGAAGATATAAAAGGCTCCACAGAGCAGAAAGCTGGGAGGCACTGGGGAAAGTGGAGTCTTCTGAACTTGACGGATCTGAGTCCAAATCTCACTTCTTCCCCATACACCACGGGGCCTTGAGCAAGCCTCTTCTCAGCCTCAGTTTCCCATCTGTACATGGGACGGCAGTGCTCACCCAAAGAACAGCTGTGAGGAGTCAGTGCTATAACGGCAATGTCGGTGAACCGTGTTGCCCCACTCCGTGATGAGGGAAGCAGGAGAGGGGGCATCGAGGGGAGAGAGGGTCTGAGGCCACTGCAAAGAGCCTGGCTCCATCTGGGTTTGTGTTTATTCAATACAGGCCCAGCGCCCAGGCCTCCCCAGGGAAGTGGCTGAGCCAGGGGAATAAAATAAATAAAGGCTGCCGAGGTGAGTGTGGACTGGGGTGGGGCCAGCCTAAAGAGAGGCGAGGGTGAAACGCTGGCCCCAGCTCCGCTAGCCACCCGCGGGCCCCCCGACTCCCAGCAGGCTCGGGGTGAAGCCAGCGGAGGTGCCCACGAGCAGCGAGTCCTGGAATCCTGCCACCTCCAACCCCTCTTCCTTTCTGTCCTCTTTCTCCTTCCTAAGGCAGGTTGGGAGACCAAGCTCTCTGGCTGGCTGGGGAGCTGGGGTATGGGGGTGAGGGGTGGAGATGGAGCGGGCCAGGGCCCAGGGCCCAGGCCCTGGCCCCAGAGCCCATCCTGGGCAGGCAACCCGGGTTCGCTGTGCAGGACAGAGCAGCAGGGAGGCACGCGCCCCAAGCCAGCAGGCCTTTATGCGCCGCACACCCTGTCGTGCGGCGGCCCCGCCCCCGCTCCCGTGCTGCGTCCTCCCGCTCACCCTGCCCCCCGGACCCACACCCGAGGGGGCACTCAGGAGTTACACCAGCTCCCGCCCTTGTCCAGGGGCCCGGCAGCCCCTCGCGAATCCCTGGGCGGCTCCCCGACTGCTGTGTCCTCCTCGTCTTCGTCCTCCTCGTCCTCGCCATCCGTGAACTCGTCCTGGCTGAGGCCGTAGGCCAGCGTGGTGTGCGCCAGATCCACCTCGATGGGGAAGACGTCGGCGTCACGCAGCACCGAGTAGCAGTCGTTGTAGTACTTGGACATGGTGGACACGAAGCGCTGCAGCTGGAACACGATGTCCTGGACTGGGGC
>NW_011494785.1:6573706-6574769 GCF_000754665.1 Bison bison bison | reverse complement strand
CTTCCCTTTCATGCACCTCACTGCCCCCTGGTACCCTGGGAGGGGGCCAGGCCAGCCAGGGCTGCCCAGCGCTGCACAATACCCAGGCCTCCCCGCTCCCAGTTCAGGGAGTGGAAGAGAACTGCCGGGGTGGGTGGGGCGTGGGGGTGGTGGGACTACGACCCCAAGGAGTCCACGGGACACGGCCAGTCCCCGTGGCCAGGCTCTGGGAAGCTCCCATCCCGGGTCTGACTGAGAGCCAGTCTGCCACGGGCTGTCCCTGGGAGCTCGGGTGAGTGCTGGACCTCTCTGAAATGGGAGGAGGATGGTGCCGGGGGCCCGCAGCCCCTCACCGTGCTTCTGGTCGAGCAGCTCCATCTTCTCCAGCACGTCCTTGCGCATCTGGGAGAAGCGGGCGCGCGCCTCCTGGCGGCAGCGCAGGATCAGGCGGTACTCGTAGTTGCCTGTGCTCACGCGGTACAGGGGCTCCCCGAGGGCCTGGGCCGGGGGCGGGGGGCACGTCAGGGACCCTGGGCAGGCGGCGGGCGTGGGGGTGGCGGCAGGGAGGCTGCAGAGAACCCGCCAGCTCACAACCCCCCGCCACACAGCACTTTTCAAAGCTGCCACCGTTCCCTGTTTCTGAGACGCCTGCGGTTGCTAGAAGTGCTTAGGGATAGCTTTGTGAAAAACAAAACCAAAAAAAACCCAGACTCTTGCCACATTAAATGAGTGTTGAGTCACAGATGGACCC
The DNA here is from genome assembly GCF_000754665.1 of Bison bison bison. NCBI lineage: Eukaryota > Metazoa > Chordata > Mammalia > Artiodactyla > Bovidae > Bison > Bison bison. The sequence continues at coordinate 6,574,039 of NW_011494785.1, read as the reverse complement.
TGCTATCAAAAATATTACAAAGTAGCAAGTGATAAAAACCGGCTCTCAGGAGTGAGAGGAAGGGCATTTTTTTTTTCCTGCAGGAGCCTCACCAAGTCTAGAGGGCAGCTGGTCTGGGAGCAGGCGGTGGGGATAGTTCTATGGCAAAAATGGCCAGCACTTGGGAGGCCTGCAAAGGCCACGGGAGGGAGGGAAGGAAGGACAGCCCCCAGATCTGCACAGACAGGAGAATGGCCAAGTCCCCAAGCCTCTCGGGCGGGCCCGCCCCACCGTGTCCCTGGCAGGCCCAGGACGCTCTTGGAGCTCTGGGAGGCAGGCAGGGGGGGGGGTGGG
>NW_011494785.1:6566251-6573606 GCF_000754665.1 Bison bison bison | reverse complement strand
GGGGGGCAGGCAGGGAGTGGTGTGTGCCCCCCGAGCCACTCTAGGACCAGGGCCACGCTCCCCCACCCCACTCACAATGCAGCTGTACTCTTCGTCGTCCATCTCCTTGACCTTCAGGCAGTAGGACTGTGGGATGGGTGAGGCCAGGCTGTCAGGGGGGCTGCACCACCTGGGTGCTCACCCTGACGGCCCCAGTTCCTCCCGTGCCACCCTGGAGCCCTCGGCCACCCAGAGAAGCAGCTGTGCCAGGCCTTGTGGGCCCTGCACATCCTGAGCTGGAACGAGCTGAGATGCGTCAGGGAGAGGCTGGCCCCTTGCTCAGGCTGGCCCTTGCCCTGGAGGCTCAGGGTGGTGAGGGCACTCATCTGGGATGATGGAAAGGGCCCGGGAGCCCAGTGTATACACTCAAGTCCCAAGAGATGCTCTGGGCTAAAGGATTCCAGGATCCAAAGAACTTGAGGAAGGCCCTGAAGACCCACATTACCCATGGGTCTATCGAAGGCTCTGACAAGTCCTGAAGCAAAGGACCTGGGCCTGCTCGGTGGAGTATTTTTCCTCAACTCCTTTGACCACAGAATTATCATTTGAACATAAGACTCATGAAAATCCATGTTATAACCAGTGACCTAGACTGATCCATTGTTAAAGAGTGACTGAAAAAAATTCCCATGGAGTCAGAGTGGGTCCCAAGTGAGGGCTCCACCCACCCCAGAGCTCCTCTGAAGAGTCAAGCTGGGCCTAGGCTGCTGCCTGATCCCTGAACACCTCCCTAGGGCCCTGCCCCCACGTGCTCAGTCAGGTGTCCCCAAGGTCCTGGCCCTGACCTGCTGGCCGTCAAGTGGCCAACTGAAGAGGAACAAACCTCCAGGCGGGCTCCGACCCCAGCTGGCCAGGCCCACACCACCACCCCCGCAACCAAGAGGCCAGGGCCCACTTACCAGGTACTCGAACTTCACATCCAGGTACTTCTTGATGGTGAGGCGAGTGTCCGGGATGGCCTTGTTGAGGTACGTGTTCAGGTCTGTCAGCATCTGGAAGGGGAGGTGGGGTGGACGCTTAGGCCCCCATGGGCAAGGGCGGTGACGGCCGGCTAGGGTGACAAGGAATGGCACCGATGTGTCCACCCTCTAGTGGACGCAGGTGTCAGAGCCGAAGGGAGCTCCCAGACCGCCCTGTCCATTCCAAGGAGGAGAAGACAGCCCAGGCCAAGGGCAAGTCGTGACTCTGGTGGAGCTAGGGCCAGAAACCAGCCTGGAGGTCAGTGCTGAGGCCGTGGAGGAGGAAGGGCTCAGCCATGGTCAGCTGTAGCAGCCCACCCCCAAACCAGCCCCAGGGTGCTCCGACTCCAGAACAGGACACTCTCTGCTGGCCACACTGCCCCTCCCCGCTCACCTACGGACCCACACATGCTCCACGTGACCTACCGGCTTGATGGTCTTCAGGAGCCGGATGCCAAACTTCTCGATGCTGCGGTGGGCGTCGGCGAACTTCACAAAAGCCTCACTCGCAGCGGGCTGAGGCTCCCGCACCCCGATCACAGAGAACACGTCCCCAAAGGCTGCGTGACAAGTTTGTCCTGAAGGCCGCCCCTACTTGACCCCTTAACGGAGAAGCCAGGGATTTGTTGGGGAGAAGCACGGTGGGGGGCGTGGCAGGTCAGAGGTTGAGGTCTGCTGGTGGTCTACATCCCAGGGAGGTGGGTCTAAACCTCAAGAAAAGTGGATCTACACCCCTAAGAGCTGGACCTGTACCCCCAAGGAAGGTGGGTCTACATCCAAGGAGCTGACCTGGTTCCTGAAGTGACCAGACCACAGGGGTTAAGACTGGGTCAAAGTAGAGGAGGTGAAACTGTCTGGGAGCAGAGAACTAACTGGTCTAGGAATCTGGTCCTAAGGTCAACCCTGCCCCTAAGGAGCTCGGTTACTGCTGCTTCTACCTGGGCTTTGTTTTCCCAGCTGTAAAATGGGATTAACTGAAGCTAACAAACTTGTAGGAAACACGATCAGGAATAAGCAGAGGCCTCGTACGTTGTAAGCGCAGAATAGACAGACAGGACAGGGCCCGCACGGGAACTTCTGCACCCCACAGAAGCCTAGCTGGTCGAGAGGCTCCCCGCTGGCCCCATCACCATCACACCTCCAAATCTGACATGAGGTCAGATGCTGCAGGGTCTGCCTGAGCCTGGGCAGCAGAAAGGCCCCGGAGAGGAGCTCGCCCTCACCCTCCCTGTGGGGTGTAGGGAGGTGCTGAGCCCAGAGTGCAGGGTTTTTTCCAGGGTCATGCAGCAGGTTCAGGGCATCCTTACCACGGTGCGTCTGTGACAGCTCATAAAAGGCCCGGAGGAGGTTCTTGGTGTGTTCTGTCATCCCTGTGGGAAAGACCCAAAACGAGAGGGACAAGACCACACGGTGGGGACGACACTGGCCCAGGACACAGCCTCCAAACCCCCACCCCACCCCGGAGGCCCACGCTGTCCCTGAGGCTCAGACTTTTCTCACTAGGTTTACATGTGCCGTTCTTTTTTATGGGCATGGGTTACTTTTATAATCAGAAAAAGCAGGTCTTTAGATTTTCTTCCTTAAGAATTTTTAATGACTACGGTCCTCGAATTGTGTGGCTGGCACCCTGCCCCTCACTGCCATCACGTTTAGAGCAGGACTCTGGAGCTCTACCTGGGGTAGAAGCGGGGCCGGGCACTTCCAGTGCAGCACCCCACCCACCCAGGGCTGCTGGCGGGAGGGTGTGCCTGCCCACCTTTATACAGCTCAGCAGTCCGCTCCAGCTCCTCCAGCCTCTTGACGAGCCCATCTGTGGGGATCAGAGAGCCAGGGATGAGGGGAGACAGCCAGGGATCACTGGAGCCAGGCTTGGGAGGGGCGAGGTGGCCCCCAGAGGAGAACCAGGAACAGCACAGGACAGGGTCCCAGGGACGGGGACTGGGCACCTCAGGGTGGCTGGGCTTACAGGTGTTTTGTGACGAGCCCAGTACATCCAGACAAGGCGGGGCAGCGGGGTGACCCTCAGGAGGCTCCTGTGATAAGCACCACCCCAGGAGGCTGGGCCATGCCGAAGGGGCAGAGAGGCGACAAGGATGCGGGTGCTCCCGGAAGTGAGGAGTGAAGGCAGATTGGGCCCTCCCCAGGGTGCTGCCCACGGCCGGTGGGAGGCAAGCCCTGCCTAGCAGTCAAGGACCCGGCCAGAATTTCCAACACACACCCTGCCGACGGCCAAGAAGCAAGGCAATCAGAGACAAGTGGGAGAGACGGGATGCATTGACAGTAACTCTTAAGGCAGGCTCAAGGCAGCCCGCCACCTCCTGGCAGCTCAGAAGAGACAGCGATCTGGGAGGGGAGAGGAAGGCAGGAAGGGCTTTGAGGAAGAGCTTGCACTGGAGCGGGCCTTGGTGATCGTCTTCGTTGGCTTCACAGGTGTTTATCTTGCACCCACTATGTGCCAGACCCTGTGTGGGCCAGGGAATGACCTTGGTGAATGAAAGCTGAGTGGTGCTTTCCAGGCTCCTGATCTAGCGGTGACAGTGGCCAGGCTGGCAGGGGCACTAAGGGCTGCCAGGTGAGGGGTGGGGGCAGCCGCCTCACCTCCAGGGCTCAAGGTAGGAACACGTGGATGGCCAGGGCCGGGGCTGCACTCCAGATCCGGGTGGGGCGGGGCTCCGGCCAGCAGTGATCACCACCCTCCTCCACTCTGATAGGGGTGAGGTCCACACCCACCTCCCCACCAGGAGCACGGGCAGCAAGTGCGGGGCAGGGTCCATGCTGGTGGCTGCCTGGCCCAGAGCCTCCTAAGACAGAGCCTGGCCTCACTGAAGCCCTCCACCCAGCTCAGTCCTTTCTCCACATGAGCCCTCTGGGGCAGATTACTTCCCCTATCTTACAGGGAAAACCAAGGTTCAGAGAGGTGAAGCAACTTGCCCGAAGGCGCACAGCAAGGGCTGTGCAGGCCAGGGTGCCCTCTGCCCCCCCAGCTTCCTGTGCTGACCTGGGCCAGGGTTTTCTGAGTGGGAGGAGAGGAAGAGGGTTGTAGAAGCCGGGTCTGGATTCTTAAATCCGGGCAGAGAAGGCAGTGTGTGTCAGGCTGTCAGGGAGGAAGGTTTGGGTTCTAGGGGCTGGTGGGGCACGCCTCAGAGGTCTTCAGAGGCTTCAGCCACTGGGCTGGCCTCCAGGCCCCGGCGCCCCATAGCCCTGGCGCCCAGCCAGCCTGGCAGCGAAGGAGCCACGTAAGCGCCATGCTGTTGTTTTTAGCTGGGTCATGGGACATCATGACAGCTTCAATTTTAGAAACCCTATTTAAGGCTGGGGAAATTGCAAGGTTTGGGGGGGAAAAAACACAACAAGCAGTTCTAATTTCATCTCGACGCATGGTAACTACAGTAACGGGGATTTATAGGCACCAAGAAGCTGGAAATAGCAGGGCCACTTTTGTACACCCTCTGGAACAAGCTCAGACCCCACCCCCGACGTCCCGCCATAAAGCCCAGTGCGCCCAGCTGAGCCTACAATTTATATCGGTATTTATATCTGTCCCCACACGTACACAGCAGAGCTGCTGCTATTTATAAACTCGGGCTGGTGACAGCAGGAGCGGGACTGAGTGTTTCACTGGTTCCCCTCCAGCCCCCCAGGGAGAGCGCGTGTGCACACGCATGGGTGGGTGTGAACGTGTGGGGAGAGAGTGTGTGTGCACAGGCATGTGTGGGTGTGAATGTGCGTGTACTCGGTTTTCCCGCTGCGGGAGGTGAGCGCAGCCACCTCCAGGTCTGAGCAGGAATTGCTGGGACTCGGGCAGCAGCACCACCTCCTGGAGAGAGGCGGGGGTCCGGGTAAGCAGCCCGGGAGCAGCCGGGACATGCTGGGGTGACTGGGGCTGGGGTGGGGGAGGCCTGGCTGTGTGAGAGCAGCTGGGGGGCAGTGGCGAAGGCACCTCCCCACCAGGAGTGTCTCATCTGTGACTTGGGCCTGTGAACCCTTGCTGGAGAGCGGGGGGACATGGGCTGTAAGAGGCCTTCACTGTGCACTGTGCGTGCTCTGTGGGAGCTTGGAGAGGCCTCCGGGGAGGCAAAGAGATGTGCGTGTCGGCCCCACCAGCAGAGGCCCGGCCCAGGCCAGCGGGACACACACAGGTCTGGTGGGCGGCCGTGGCGCCCCTCCCCCGGAGGCCTGGGCCTGAGTCCCCTAGGACCAGAGGTGGGGGCTGGGAGAAGGGGACTCACCATTGCACAGGATGGCCCGGCTCAGGCCCAGAGCATCTGCCGTCCCCGAGCTCATGTTCTCGACCAGCCGATGCTTCACCTTCTTCAACACTGGGACCAGGTGAGAAAAGGACTCATGAGGTGGAGTCTGGGCTCCCGGGGCCAATCTCGCTCCATCACGACTCAACTGGGAGCAAGAGCAGGGCCAGAACTGGGGTTTGGGACGGGGGTGACTATGAAGTAGGGAGGGTCCTGGCTGGGGTTTGCGGGGGTTCTGGGCTCCCTGCCCTTTTCACTCTCTACTTGAGAGAGGTGTTGGGAGCCTGGAAACAATAAATATGTAAGGCACTTAACTGAGGGTTTGGCGCTCAAAGTGGCTATCGACTCCCACTGAGATCCAGAGCTGCCTAGGCCTGACACTGGCCGACAGGCCAGCCAGGGAGAACCCCCCTCCTCCGTCTCTCATCCACACCCGGGAGCGGAAGCACCGTCCATGACAACAGGCCCCAGGCTCCAGACAGTTACTGCATATGTGGTCAAATAGTCTTTGCAACAGGACCAGGATGGGACCAAAGGGTTTTAGAGGAAGAGCTTCTGGGACAGACTTGACCTGCCCTTAGCCTCTTTTCTTAAAAACCAGAAGGCAACTGTGGCCCAAGGGTGGCGGAAAAGGGTGCTGGGCCCCGAGCCAAGAGATCTGGGTGGCTCTTCACCCAGGGGCACAGCGCCTCCCTGGGTCCTACCTCTGATGTGCAATGAGGTAGCTGGTCCAGAGGACCTCGAAGCTACCATCCGGCTCCTGAGCCTGGAAACTTCTACATAACCAAGGCCCAGCCCCCGAGCAAGAGGTAATATGTCCCAGGGCATGCTGTGGGCAGAAGGACTGGCCTCTGCCCCAAACCTGAGGGCCAGTCCAGACCCTAAGGCTTTCTGGCAGCAGGTGGGCAGAAGATGCCAGGGTTGAGTGGGGTGTGCAGGTGGGCAGGTGGTACCAGGCACGGCTGGGCTGCCCTCCCCTTTCAGAGCGGCGAGGGACTGGGCCTAGTGAGCTGGAGGGCTGCCCTACAAAGGACAAGCCTACGGCATGAAGGCACCAGAGCAGGTGGTCGGGGGAGGTAGGAGAGAGAAACATTAGGCAGGGAGAAACCAGAGACAGGTTCTGGGGACCAGCTGCAAGGGAAGCACCCCTGGGTCCTCCCAGGTGCTTTGGACTGGCTTGGTCAGAAGGGTCAGAGGGCACAGCCACGTGACCACTGACGCACTGTCACAGGGAGACAGAGCCGGGGCTTACGGAGCCCCTGGACGCCACTGCCCAGCGCCACTTACCAATGTCCAGGGACATGCCCTGCTTGGGGTCCGCCTGCAGCTTGTTGTAGTGGATGGTCACCTCCCCCTGGAAGAGCAGGACAGCAGAGCTGGGACGGAGCCCCTGGGCCCCAGCCCCTTCTCTGAGGAGGCCTGTTTGCCCTGGTGTCTGTGGTCATCAAAGAATCCTGAGCCCTGGGAAAGGGCTCTTCCTCCTCTCTCCACCCACCAGGCCCCAGACAATCGGCAGGGACAGGGCAGACAGGGTCCCTGGGGTCACAGAGCTCACAGCCTGGTGGTCTGTGACACTGTGTGCCCCTGCCCTCCCCCGTGCCACAGCCACAGTGCAGCCCTCTGCCGAGTCACTTCTCCTGTCCTCTGAGAGGGTCTTCTAAACCAGCCCCCTTCTCAGGAGTCCCGCCATTTGCCCCACAAACACGTCTGAGCACTTTCTCTGTGTCGGGTGCTGGGGGTGCTAGGGAGCAGGTACAAGGGTGGCCGCAGCCCCCAGAGCCCGAGGCCAGCAAGAGAGGCTGATGCGATTCGCGGAATTACACCAATCACAGTCCAGTGACTGGATGAGAAGTAGCCGGCCTCCCTCGAGAAGGCTGCCCTGACCACGAGGCCACCACAGTCAGTCTCATGCCTGAAATCCTAAGACCCTTGAACTGGGGGCTGAATTCATTCAGATACAAAACAGGATCTCAAAATTGCATTCTGAAGGAAAACCAAAGTGAGCTGAGGCCGTGAGTCAGGGGTGGGTGCAAACGGCTGCCTCGCAGGGTGCTCAGGGCTGCCGCGGAGCACGCTGCAGGGGAGGAGGGAGCACCAAGGCGGGACCAGA
>NW_011494785.1:6562250-6566151 GCF_000754665.1 Bison bison bison | reverse complement strand
AGCCGTGCGGCCACAAGCAGCTCCTTCCCTCCTGCAGGGCACTGGTGAGATGGGTGCCCGGATCTCTGCCAAACGTGGGGGCTGGGGGGCCCCCAGGCAATGGCAAGGCCATGCGCACCTGCCAAGAGCTCCTGCTCTTGTGGGTAATGTGAGAGGCTGGTGCGAGACAGGCCTGGGAGGACAAAGAGGGTTCTGGTGGGTAGAGATGGGGGAATGAGAAAAGGGATCCAGAGCGGGGGCACACGCACCCCAGCTCTGTATCAGAATGAAAATGGCCCACCACCTCCCATGATGTGCTCCTCTGCCAACAGGAAACGCCCAGGACAGTAAACTCCACACCAGGCGGAGCAGAAGAGGAGAACAAAGGGGAGAAGGTGGAAGCCGTGGGTCTGGGGCTAAGGTAAGAAGACAGACCATCAGGGATGCTGGTACCAGGCCTTTAAGACACAGAGGATGGGAGGGAAGTGAGGAGAGGTTTGGCTGGATGCGGTGAGGGAGCCCAAACACTCGACCAAGCTCAACGGGCAGCTGGGTGCTTGACTCTCAGAGTGTTAAATCAATCTGCGGCTTTGCGCCTTCTTCACTGTTTTGGTTTCGCAAGAGCTACCAGCAGCAAAAATCTCCAAAAACATGGCAGAAGGGCTGCATGCTTTGGGGCGTGGCGGGAGAGAGGGGCTCTGTAGGGAGAGGCCTTGGCCTAGAGCAGGGTGGGGGAAGCAGGAAACAGGCAGCGTGCAGTCTGGCCTGCTGAACAGGACACCAGCAGCTGGACACGGAGCTGCCCTGGGGCCCAGAGGGGTCCCCGGGGGATACGCGAGCCCAGGAGGACCCACAGGACTGAAAGTTCCTACAGGGAATGCGCGTGGGGTGTCTTTTCCCTCTTACACCCTCTTGGGCCCGGCACGGCTCAGAGGGCATTTCCCGGGTATCTACTGACCCAGGGAGGTGCACCATGGACTTCTAGCTTCAGCTCCAGCCCTGACTAGGGACACGCTGGCTCGCCCCGAGGTGTGGTTCTGAGTCTGACAGCTCCCCTGGGAGCTCAAGGGCAGGACCTTTGAGTCATGGTGCCCATGGGCACAAGTCCTGGAGCATAATCAGTATTTCCCGAGTGAACCTGGGGGAAACTGAAGGAGCTGGGATGTGACAGACCCTGAGGCGCTGAGGAGGGAGCTGGGTGAGGGCCAGGCCCCCTGCAGGCCCACCGAGGCCTCGGGCAGGCTGGAGGTCTCAAAAGGGCCAGTGTCCCCATTGCCGCCGCAGCCTTACCTTCACCTCCTGAATCATCTTGGCCACCTCCACCTTAGTTTTTCCTTTGATTGACCTGCCATTGACCCCCGTGATCTCATCGCCAGCTGCCACGGTGCCGTCCAGCGCGGCGGGCGTGTTGTCAAACACCTGCGGGTGTGGAAGGGGATGGGCGGGAGGAAAGGAGAGCTGGGAACAAAGCTGGCGGTGGGCAGGCATTCCCTCCACCCCAACCAGCACCAGCTCTGTCCTGGTCTCTACTCTGTCCCTTACGTGGCGAGGAGAAGGGCAAGGGGAGAGAGCACCCCAACAGCCAGATATGAATGACCCACCTTCCTGGGGGAAAGGGAAGGAGGACAGGAATGTGACGATGAGATGTCCCTTTTCTGATATCAACTGCACCCAACCTTACACACGCACTGGAGGCTTTGTTCCTCCAAAGTCATTTCTTTAGATTTTCCAACAATGCTGCTCAGAGCTGACTCAGAGAGCCAAAGCACCACTGATCAATTCCTGCAACCTCACTGCAGTCCCCAGGGAGCAAGGGCCCCCCACATCTGAGCCCCTTCTCCCAAAGTGACCCTGTCCAGGGGGTCTGTGCTCACTGGCTCAATGTGGCTGAATGTGTCTGTTAAAAGGACAGAGATACGGGGAGATACTCAGGATGAGCAGGCGACAAAAGTGGGTGCTGTTGAGTCCCACAGCCCCATAGTCCCTGTGGGGCCCCAGAACGCTGGCAGCCAGGCTTACCTGGAGCCTCAGGAGCCTGGAGGGGGGACCCCACCCACCAGCTCCACAGGAAAGGCCTCTCTCTGTGGGCGCTGGGAGACTGGCTGACGCCCCACAGTGGAACCCACCAGCTGACTCTGCTACCACACAGAACTGTGAAACCTGTCGTGACCGTGAGGGCTCGCTCTTAGATATAAAGATGGGCGAGGAATACTGGGCCCTTGAAAAAGTGTCCCGTGTGAAAAACACCGAAACATTTAAATAGAAAAAAGAACCGCAGGAAACAGGAACAAAGCAAGGACAAGAATATGAAATATTATGAAAAGAAATGGAATAATATGAAATTTTTTAATATTTATATAACATGAAATATTTATATAATACAAATATATTTCAGATATATTCATCTTATATAATGTGAAAATAAAAAGAAAAGTACAATTAACACCTCCACAGAGATCTGAAAAACAAGAACAGGATGATGTAAAGGATCATTTCGAAAACAGGAAAGATCTCATAGAAACACGAAACATAATTGAAATGGAAAATGCCAAAGGAACTTCGGAAACCAAGCAGAGGGAAGCAAAAAAGAGATGGTCAGAAAACAAGAAAAGGAATATTAAAAGATCAATGGAGGAGTTTAACCACCAGGAAGCCCAGAGTTTAACCAACAGGAGTCCAAAAGAGGGAACAGAGAGCAGGACAGCATCAGGGATAATATGTGAGGTGCAGAAGAGAAAGACATGGGGTCTCCAATGAACCTGCCCCTTGAGGTTCCAGCACAACAGACAGAGAAAGGATCACGCCAAGAGCCATCGTCACGATGCTTCAGAATGCCAGGGACAAAGAGAAGTGCCCAAGAGTTTTGATGGACCAAGAATAAAACATGGTACTGCAAATAAAGGATCACAAGTAAGATTGGCATCACCACACAGGACAACTATGCTGATGGCAAAAGACAATGAAATGACACCAGCCAACTTCTAAATGAAAATTATTTGCAACCTTGATGTTCGTTCTTGAATTTGACCCACTCAAGTGTCAATTGAAAGGAATATGAGAATAACAACAACATCAAAACAGAACGAGACACTTACAGAGATACAAGTTCTCAAAAAATTTACCGCCCTAGCAGCCTTTCTCAGAAAGCTACAGGAAACATGCTGCACCAACATGGGGAAGTAAGCCAAGAAAGAGGGATTCCGGAGACGAGGGAACCCAATCCTCTAGAGGAGAGGGAAGGGGTGGTTCAAAGAGGAAAGACCAGTGGTGGAGGACAGAAAGCTGATGGGAAATGTTTGAGGTGAATGTACTGAAAACACAAGGAGAATGCAAATGGAATAAAAAGAAAAAAAAAAGAAATTACTTGTTTTAAAAAAAGAAGATTGAGTTAAGAAAAGAATCACAAGCTTTCTCAAAAAATTAAACACAGAGTTAGCATATAACCCAGAAATTCCACTCCAGATTTATATCCAAAAGAAATGAAAACATATGTCCACACAGAAACTGGACATGAATGTTTACAGCAGCGTTATTCACAACAGCCTAAAGGTACAAACAATGCGAATGTCCATGAGCAGATGAATGGATAAACAAGTGGTGGTCGACCCATCCATTGGGATGCTATTCAGCCACGAAAAGAAGGAACATGAAGCGGGCTGCAACGTGAACGAACTTCAGTGCGACATGATCGCTCAAGGGCATGGGTGGTTGTCTGGGTGATGAGACAGTTCTGAAACCAGAGATGGTAGCTGCATTCCATGAGCGCGTTAAAATAGCACTGAGTTGTTATACTTTAAAACCATTATTGTATGCTATGTGAATTTCACCACAATAAAAATATTTTTTGAAAAAGTATAAATGCTGAAGACCATTAAGCTGGGTACCTAAAACAGCACCTTACTATGCTCTGAGCTCTCTGGGG
>NW_011494785.1:6544321-6562150 GCF_000754665.1 Bison bison bison | reverse complement strand
GGTGAGGGGGTGGGGAGGAGGGCTTCTGTTTTCTTGCTTTCTTAACTCTAGTGTCTGCAAAATACCCTGGCCAGGCCCTGAGAAAATATTTCCCGAACACGATACCTATTGCACTGACACAGACTGAACCAAAACTGACAAGATCACCACGCTAGGAAGATGGAGAGGAAACAGAGGTTTGGGAAGAAAGTTAGATTCTTGTCTCCTTGGCTGAGAGAAGCTGATAGATGTTTACAAGGGACAGATCAAGAAGTAACGGGATAAGCATCTTCCTGAGAAAAATGGGACCTCTGACCTGAATCTACAGCTAAAAGGGTGGGAAGCAGTGTTGCTTCTGGGATTGGGGTGGAGGCAGGCCTGGGGAGGGGGAAGGGCGGCGAGATGGGGTAGAGCAGGAACTGCTTATTTGACATTGGCCTTTTAGTACTCTTGACTTGTTAAAAGCAAGTCAGAGAGTCTTTGATTAAAAATAAAACTGAATTTTGAAAAAAATCAATTCTACTATTTATAATCACAGTTCACACTAAGGACAAACCTGGCCCTCAGGGGGTCGGGGATGGAGTGGGAGGTGGCACAGGAGGCTGTAAGGGCAGATTTCAAGGAGGTCAGGCCTGGGGGAGGCCTCCCCAACACCTCCTGGGTCAGAGGAGGCCAAAGGGCCTGTAAAGGCCACATTCTGAGCAGGCAAGACCAGATCCAGGGAATCTCCATCTTCAAGGCCTTAGAAGTGACTCTTGCGAGAGCCTCAGAGAGACTGATGTTTCTCATCTGCCACCAATGGCTACTTAGCTGAGAAGGTTAGAATAGAGCAGAGTCCGGGTCAAGTTGATGTCTGGGGGAGCAAGCTTCCTTCCAAGACTACAGAAAGATCACTGACTCCAACCAGCCCCACAGTAAAGCAGGCCAGTGCCCACTTGTGAGTCACAGCGGACAGAACATCACCAGGGCAGCTCCTGTGCAATAAGAACCACAAACCTGTAAAGTACCGCTGGCAGATCATCTGGGAGAGTGAACTGTCGTAAAAATAGTAACAGCTGCCACTGGGGGAGTACTGCTTAAGGGCCAGAAACTGTGGGATGTCATTGTTGAGTTTATTCTTCACAGCAACCCAAAGATGCTTGGACCTATGCATTTTACATCCCCAATTTCCAAGTAACAAAACGGAGGCCCAGAGAGGTTAACAAGTTAATAAGCAGGGAAGCTTGCATTTAAACTCAGGCCATTCATAGTCTTTTAGTCTTTCTACTATGCCTCACACCTGTGTTAGTACCAAAGGTTGACGGTTTTGTTGATTCATTGACAACACTGTTATTGAAGGTCCAATATTTGCCAGGCCTTGTACAGGTGCTGACTGCAGTGAAAAAGCAAACTGGGATCCTGCCCTCATGGTGCAGAGAGTATGGAAAAGCAGCTAGATACAGAATTAGTGAGCAAATCCATGAGAGTACAGATGGTGGTAAGTGCTGAGAAGGAAAAAAACCAGATTGAAATGACAGAAAAACAAGGGCAGGCCTACTGAGAGGGGGTGTTCAGGGAAGCCCCTCTGAAGAGAATGAGAAGGAGCCAGCTTTACAGAGCAGAGGAATGAACCTTTGTCATGTCCAAGTAGCCAGGTGGCTCACCCCCTCCAGCACTTCCCTCCCACCTCCAAAGCACTCAATACCTGAACAATATACAGGCAGGGACAGTACTGGGCCCCTCCTCCAATGCTGATCCCGATCAGGTTCTGAGCGTCCTTCTGCAGGGTCACCTTCCCAGGCACAGTAGGGATTCCGCTAGAAAGAGAAGCACGTGCAATTGAGTTTCCTGGAAGAATGACTGGAGGAGATGGGGATGGAGACAGGCCCTCCAAAACCCCCAAGATCCTCTTAGTGCTACACGTGCTACAGAGGGAAGCTCTTTCTCATTTGGCCAAAAAGACAGCATTTTGTCATTTTGTGCTGGAACACCGCAGAGCTCTTGGATCCATGCTAATGGGGCATCAGACCCCAACTTGGCCATTTATCAGCTGTGGGTCTTGGATAAGCAAGTCACCCTCTCTGCATCTCAATTTCCTCATTCATAAAATCATATAGATTAAAACAATGGCCACTTCAAAAGTACATGGAAGCCACTTAACACCAACTCAGCCAAGAGTAGGCACTCAAAAAAATAGGTCCCCCTTCCCTGTTCATTTTCCCTCTAAGAGTTGAGTCAGACTCTATGCTTGTCACCTTCTCAGCTACATAAATCATAAGCCACCGCCTCCAGGAAGCCTTCTCCTGTTAAACTACGCATCACCCATCTCTCAATTGTTATACTCAATTACCTCTCAATTTTCACTATACATTAGCACTTATTTATGTTTTGTGGCAAATACTCTCATTTATTCTCTTATTCACTCGACAAACATTTGCTAACAACCTGCTGATGTTGAGCACCATCAGTGCTGAGGACACAGAAAGGTGATGCATTTCATCCTTGCTCTGAGGGAGGATACATTCTAATAAGGAGACTAACTTAACTTTTTAAAATCTCTCCCACTAATCATTTATGTTGGGAAGAAAGGTATGTTTATGATATTCCTATTCATCCTTCAAAACCTAGCTCAATTGCCACCTCTTCTGTGAAGGAAAGAAAGAAAGTGAAGTTGCTCAGTCATGTCTGACTCTTTGAGATCCCATGGACTGTAAGCCTGCCAGGCTCCTCTGTCTATGGGATTCTCCAGGCAAGAATACTGGAGCGTATTGTCATTTCCTTCTCCAATTCTAACAAGAAGACTAACTTAATTTTTTAAAATCTGCTCCACTAATCATTTATCCTGGGAAGGAAGGTGTATTTATGAAATTCCTATTCATCCTTCAAAACCTGGCTCAATTGCCACCTCTTCTGTGACTCCTTCCCTGAATACCCCAGCAGAGGCACTGCTCAGCTGGCTGGGTTCTCCTTGTAGCCATGTCGTTCTCCATTAGGGCCCTTATGGCCCTGAGTTGCAACTATCCATCAATATGTCCACAGCCCCCTACAGATGGTGAGCTCCTGGAAGGGCAGGATTCATTGCAGCTTCTAAGCTTACGCTGAGAAGCAAGGGTCTCTGGAACTCGAAAGTCCAGGGATTTAGGGGATCTGGGGTTCCTGCACTCGTGGGACTTGGGGTAACAACATACTCACAGTTTATCCTCCTCGATGTCATAATCCAAGTCTGCAAACATGGTTCCGAGAGTTTCAGTGGGCTGGCTAAATGTCCAGCTCGGCAGGGGAATGGGGAACTGGATCCGGATGAGAAAAGAGGGCAGGGCTTAGGAAACCAAAGTGCCTAAATACCAACCCCAACCCCGGCTATCAGCGAGAGCCAGGCCCTCCTCCTCCCCTCCGGACGATGGGGGATTGTCCCGGGGTGGGGGGTGGGTAGGTGATTCTTACTAGGTACAGAGGGGAACTCCAAGCCAGGGCTGGGGGCTTAGATCCCAGAGCCCGCCCCAAGGGTCTCCAGGCCCTCGGGAGCTGCCTCTGTAGCTCACCGGAAGCGTCAGTCCCACAGACGGGTCCGGGCCAGGCTGGCACCTGAACCCACCTGCCGTTCCACCTGTCCGTGGCCGCGACTGTCGCGTCACTTCCGGCGGGACGCGGAAGTCCCGCCTTCCTGCCCTGGGTATTTGCCCCGATCCCTGCAAGCAACCCTTCCCTCCCAGCCTCCTGGGGCTCCCAGAACCAGGAAAGAGAATAAGTATTGACGGAAGCTCCCCCTTAGCATGAAAAAGCGGAAACAGAGTAAAGGTCTGGAGAGGCCGACGGCGCTCAACCCCGCCCCTTGGCCTATGGCCGCCGCCATGTTGGTAAGGGCAGGGTTCTTCCCAGCTTCCTTAGCGGGACGCAGGGGACCAAGACGCCTGGCTGGTTGCCGTGGCAACGGACGCATCCTCAGACCGGGAGACCTCCAGTGAAATTCAGTGGACTACAAACCTCGACGGGTTCCCTTTAACATTTTCAGCACCTTGTGTTAGGGTGTTGTGACGCCTCTGGGACCCCCAGGAAGCAAATTAAAGCACATGTAACCTGAAGCAATAACACCCCACTCCAGTACTCTTGCCTGGAAAATCCCACGGACGGAGGAGCCTGGTGGGCTGCAGTCCATGGGGTCGCTAGGAGTCGGACACACTGAGCGACTTCACTTTCACTTTTCACTTTCACACATTGGAGGAGGAAATGGCAACCCATTCCAGTGTTCTTGCCTGGAGAATCCCAGGGATGTGGGCCGCCGTCTGTGGGGTCGCATAGAGTCGGACACAACTGAAGCGACTTAGCAGCAGCAGCAGCAGCCGCAGCAGCAAGGGGAAGAGATATTGTCCAGAGCCTTCCACAGTTGGAGTAAGATCCAGATCGCAACCCTGAGACGCCTGCCACCTAGTCCAGCGCTTTTCTAACACCTGCACACCTGTGGTCAGTGGCTCTGCTACCGACAGGTTGGATTCCCTTCCTTTCCCTTTACATACCTCCTTTCTCCAAATGCAAACTAAGAGCACCGGGGCAGATGCTTTCTATGATATTTAGTAAAAGACGCCTCACACTCCCTCTCTTTCCTTAGTCCTGAGGAGCTGCCCCCTTGGGGTCACACTGAAGGTCACAGCCCTGTGCACCTGAGGTTCTGAAAATGCCATCAGTGCTTCGCAGCCGACAAGCCCAAATCTCCTCTCCCCGCCAACCTCTGCTGCAGTACTGTGTATAGTAAGTTCCCTGGAGGGGTTGGGACTCCCAGAGCCCCAGCCCTAGCATCTGCCTCATCCAGGAAGCATGGGACCAGGCCTGTCCAGATTCCTCCAGGGGCAGTGGAGGAAGGAGAGATGCAGAAGGGTGATTATCCACACATCCCATGGCCTGATGGGAGCCCCACCCTCTCCTCCGGGAGCTATCTGAGTGTTGGCAGTTGTGCAGAGTACCACAATAGCAACAACTTTTCCATGTACCCTTGGCTCCACCATTAAGATCACTTTCACAGGATTTCAAAGTTCACCTTGATCCTATGAGAGAAGAACAAGTACTGTCAGCCACATTGTGCAGGTAAGGAAACTGAGGCTCAGAGAGACACTGCCCCTTGTCTCCCAGGTGGCTGGTAGCAGAGCTAGGGCTGGTATTTCCAAGTCCTATTTGCAGGCCAGAATTTCTATTCTAAAAATCAGCAGTCTCCAAAGCCAGATTATTTAATGTGGACTGTGGCTCTTCCACCTCACAGTAGCCCTAGCTCATTCCCAGATACTGTCATCTTGAAGCTGGGGGATCTTGGGCAAGTCACTGCCTGACTCTGAGTTCAGATATCTGTAGACTGGGGACAGTGGTTCTCCCAAAAGTGCTTGTGAAAGTCAAGATAAAAAGGAGAAACAGGGAATACCCTGGTGGTCCAGTGGCTAAGACTCTCCACTCCCAATACAGGGGGCCTGAGTTCAATCCCTGGTCAGGGAACTCGATCCCATGTGCCACAACTAAGACCCTATGCAGCCAAATAGAGAAAAATAAATATTGTTTTAAAGGAGAAACAGATGTGAGTGCTTTGGAAACAATTCGCATGACACAGATGTCACTCAAGTCTCTTGACAACCCCCGCCCCCCGCCCTCGGCCAGCCCACTCCAGTCCCTCTTCCCAAGGGAGGGCAAAATGCCCAGCCTCTTCTCTTTTCTTCCTTGACTTCCCTGTCTCCCAGGCCCAGCTCTAATCCACCTGTTGCAGACAGCCTTACCAGACAGTCCTGGCTCACAGATCTTGTCTCTTTTTCTGAGCCCCTGAAACAGTTGTTATTTGGATCATTCACTTGGCAATTAACTATGTGTCATCTTGTGAAATCCCTTCATGGCTTCCCTGAGTCAATTCTGTGTTGATTCACTTATCACATGTTTGAATTTTACCTGGGGAGTTCTGTTCCCCTTTAAAATTGGGGCTTAGGGGTCCTGTCTTGACAAACCATAAACTTATTTTCCCTATCTCTCTCCTTACTGAGTTCCTTTTCTGTCCTGACTTTATAGTCCCTGGCACATCCCCCCTTCCATAGGATGCCAGGAAGCCATCAACAGGTGTCACTGTGACAAACTTGAAAAAGAAAATCAGGTGCTTTGTAATACATGTTTGTGTGAAAATACGATGACTCACTTTATATTTATCAGTGGATGGCTCTCCTGGGTCTGACCACACAGCATGGGAACCTGTTCCAGCCAATTCATGGGGTCAGGTTGGGACCACGAATTCATTTGAGGGGAAAGAAAGTGTGAGTACCTTGTTCCATCGCCATAGTAAGCACTTCTTGTCTTTCCAGCTGGACAGGAAGTCCCTGGGGGCAGATCTTGTCCTTCTCTGTATCTCCCGCAGAGCCTGCCACAGCACTTGGCTGCAGACGACGTGCCATAATCGTAGCTGTGGTTTTTCGTATGAGGTGGGGTGTTCTTTGGGCCCTGTAGGAGAGGGCTGGATGGGCAGAGAGGGAGAGCGATGATAAGGGCCTGAACCTGGATGGTGGCAGTGGCCAAGCTTCCTCCACAGGGAGGAATCACCAGACCGAGTCTAGGTCCTGACTTTGAAATGTGTGTTTTTAACAAGCAGCAGCATCCACACACACAGGCTTTACCACAGACCACAGCTTTCCCAGACCAAGATGGTCCCAACTCAGATCCGAGCTCTGTGGTTTCAGAGCTTGGAGTTCTCAGGCACACCAACCTTTGGCTCTGACACGGTGCCTGGAGAATGGGGGTGATTACCCCCCCGAGATAGAAGCTATGAAGATGAAGATGAAAAAGCAGAAACGAGCTTGAAAATGCCTTAAGAGTGATTCACTTGGCACAGACATCAGAGGTTTTTATTGTTATTCCTCATGATCATTTTGCCCCACTCCTTCAGAAGGTTGCTCAGACCCCTGCATCAGACTCGCCTGGGAAATATGTCATATGCAGGCTCCCAGGCTCTGTCCCCAGGGAAGGGGGGACCCTGAAGGCTGCATTTTCACAAAGCTCTGTGGGTGGCTTCAATGCCTCCTGCAGTTTGAGGACCACCGTGTCGCAGGCTCAGAATGGACTGTGTCTGTGCATCCTCAGTGTGGGACTATTCAGCTACACCAACCATCCCTGCCCTGTGGGCCTTGCCATCTAGAGGGGCTTCTGCCCTGGCCAAAGACCAGCGAAGGGTTCCTGGAGGAACTGACAGCTGAGTGCTGAAGGAGGTGCTGGTGGGACCCAGGTCCAGAAAAATGGCAGAGTGATCCAGGCAGAGGACATAGCTGGTGCAGGCGACAGGGGGTACAAGGCACAGTCCCCCGCCCTCAGAGAATCACAGTGTGGCAGGGGAGACAGACATGAGGGCAGTGACAGGCGTGATGAGACCACCACCAAGTCCTGACCAGAGGACAGGAACTCCCCCTCCCTCTCCTGCTATTCCAGAGATCATCCAGGTAGGTGGGTGACCTCTGGCCCAGCCTTGCCACTGAAAGCGGTGTGACTCTAGGCAAGTCCTCTCTGGGCCTAGGTCTCCTCCATGATTCTGTTTTTCGAGTTCTGAGCCTCAGATTCAATTGGGGGAAAGCCTACCCCCCAACAACCCCATTGGAGGAGGAGAAAGGGACGACAGAGGAGGAAATGGTTAGATGGCATCACCAACTCGATGGACATGAGTTTGAACAAGCTCCGGGGGTTGGTGATGGACAGGGAGGCCTGGCGTGCTGCAGTCTGTGGGGTCGCAAAGAGTGGGACACGATTGGGCAACTGAGCTGAACTGAACAACCTCATATTCCTGGGGAAGTGCTGCCACCCAGTGGCCATTGAGAGAAAAAGTTCCTGGGGAACCAGAACCTCCATTCTACCATTCCTGTCAGTATCACCGCCCGGCCTAGCTCAGGGCTGGCTGGGCAGTCTTTGTAGTCTGTGGGGGATGGGTGCTGAGCTGTGCCCGATGTGCCCACTCCTCAGTGTTGCCATGGCCCCAGGTCCAAGGCCTGACTCCTCATTGACACCGCTGGCATCAAGGGCCCATGGAAAGGTCAAGGAACCAGGGGTGGGTGGAATTGGATTCTGTTTATCAGCAGCGTAGAGATTTGGAGGATGGGTTTTAAAAGCAAACAGATGATCGCAGTATTACTAATAGCCAACATATATTGGGCATCTCCACATCAGGGGACAAGAAAAGCAAGGTCCTGCCCTGCCAGAGCTCACATGAGTGGGAGAGGCAGGCATTGGCCCTGGTGACATCACCAACTTCAGAGCACGGAGTGGGTCCCCAAAATAAAAGGGGAGCCCAGTGGGAAGGGCTTGACTGCAGATTCGTGGGAGCTGGTGGGTGGGCAGGACAGAGCATTGGCTCCGCGGCAGCTGTGTAACCCTGGAAATGTCCCTTGACCTCTCTGAGCCTTAAAAAGGGTAAAATGTGTATCATAAGAGCCGAAGTGTTGATTTCAAATTTGAGTCCATGACCAGCCCCTCCAAGGTCTTCCCATCACAGAATAAACCTCTGGTGCTTACCTAGAGAGCTGGGTCTGGCTGCTTCTCCCTATTCACATTCTGTTCCAGAGCCTCTGGCGGCTTGTGTTCCTGGCCTTTACTCCTGTAGCTCCCTCTGCCTGGAACATTCTTCCCCCAGGTATGCTCACTCCCTCATTTCATCCATATCTCTATGTCCCTGTTAGTTTCTCCAGGAAGCCCTCCAGGGGCACCAATTAAGCCACAGCCCTTTGCTCATCTCGTTCAGAACACCAGCTCGTCTCCTGCCTGGACCCATAGCACAGTTTTTTTTTCCAAGCTGCAAGTTCCTGGAGGGCAGGAACCTGGCCTGTTTAGGTCACGCCTCTATCACCAACACCGAGCATGGTCTGGCATGAATCACTGTGTCACCCAGAGCAGGAACCCAGAGACCAGGCAGTGGTCAGAGATCATAGAGGCCTCCAATTTTAGAATCAGGACCCCAGACCCTATCAGCCTGACACTGGGGGGCCACGGAAACCTAGCCGAGGAGGGGCAGAGCAGTTAGATCTGTGTGCTGGCAGATTGAGGGAACCAGGGAGGCCTGTGGTTGGGGGGGACAGGAGGGGTGGCACTGCCTCCCCTCCTTGAGTCTGAAGTGCGTGGGGGTGGGAAACAGGGTGCAGGGGTCACTTTACTGGGAAGCCGTCTGGTGGAGGCCAGATCCCCCCAGGGACAGAAAACCCTCTCCCATCAGGGCAGCCATGGGTGAGGAGGGAATCAGCGTTGCTCCAAGGCCTTTGCATCCTTCCAGAGTTGGACATGACTGAGCGACTTCACTTGCACGCATTGGAGAAGGAAATGGCAACCCACTCCAGTACTTTACCCTGGAAAATCTCATGGACAGAGGAGCCTGGTGGGCTGCAGTCCATGGGGTCGCTAAGAGTCGGGCATGACTGAAGCAACTTAGTAGCAGCAGCAGCAGAAGCCTTTCTCCACCTTTGATGGCTCCATGGCCTTCATTCCTTGGGCAGCTCTCTCCTGTCTTCTCAGCTGCCTCCTCCAGTCAGCCACCCCTGGCTAGAGGTAGGATGTGGGCTGCCACGGCGCCCCAGGTTCTCCCAGCCACCCCCAAAGCAGCTCTCTTCCTGGCTCTTCTTGGCATGTAATGGGCCGACCCCTGACCTCCCCGCTGTCTCCCCCCCACCTACTGCTCTGCCCCCCGGGTTAGGTCAGTGATGAAAGCTGGTGGGAGCCCCGAGGGGGTTGGGGGGGGGCAGACAGTGCCTGATTGTTCTTCACCCCTGGCAGCTCGGCCACGCTGGCTGCCAAGGGACTGACTTTTGCTCTGTCTCTCTCTTTCACCAGGTCAGGGGTTCTCAGACTCAACAAGTGGGAAGTTAATTCCCATGCAGATCCGAGAACACCCCTAGAGGTGATACAGATTCTCAGGCCCCGCATGGGGGCGCAGGGTTCAGACACGGGGCTGGGAGGCCAAGTAGGACCCCGCTTTGGGAAGAGCCTGGGACCTTAGGCATCCCTGGCCCTCGTGGAGCTCCACCAATTGTGAAATGGCATCTCAGGGTGCTAAGAGCAAAGCCAGTGCCACGGGAAGGTGTGGGGACGGCACGTGACACAGCTGCGACTGTGTCTTCTCCCTGCTTGCCCCTCTGACCTGCCCTCCCCCAACCCCGCCCTCCGTATCCGTATGTGTCAGGTCTGCATCAGGCTGTCTGTTCTCTCTGATCAGTCCAGCTGTCTGTCTTGGACCAATAAATACCACACTGGCCAAATTGCTAGAGCTTTTCTAATAAGCCTGGCTAGTCAGCAAGCCAGAGAAGCCAATGGCAACCCACTCCAGTACTCTTGGCTGGCAAATCCCATGGAGGGAAGAGCCTGGTAGGCTGCAGTCCATGGGGTCGCTAGGAGCGACTTCACTTTCACACATTGGAGAAGGAAATGGCAACCCTCTCCAGTGTTCTTGCCTGGAGAATCCCGGGACGGGGGAGCCTGGTGGGCTGCCGTCTATGGGGTCGCAGAGTCAGACACGACTGAAGTGACTTAGCAGCAGCAGCAGCAGTCAGCAAGCACCCCCACCTTATCTTTAGGAGTATTTCAGCTATTGTTAGTGCTTTGCCCTTTCTTACTGCTTTTATTTTTTTTTTCTTACTGCTTTTAGAATCCGCTTGACAGGCACCACCAAAACCCTGTCGGGGTTTGATCTGGACTGAATTGAATCTAGACATTAATTTGGGAAGAGCTGACAGTCTTAAGACATTGAATCTCCTTATGCAAGTTTGTGGCTGTCTCTCTGCATTTATTTCAGTTTCTTTATTTTACTTTTTATTAAGTAAAGTTTCAAATGTACAAGATTAGAGAAAAAAGAATGACGAAGCTCTTTTTCATCCAGCACCAAGCTTTATCAGTTAAATCTTGCAGCTGCTATATCTCCAGCCATGACCCTGTCCACTCCCATCCCCCCATTCATTTTTTTCCCAGCTACTCTTTGGGGGTCTTCATGAATGTCTTCCAGTAATGGTTTTTTTGGTCTCTTTTCCTTTTTAAATAATTACAGATTGACAAGAAGTTGCAAAAATAGTGTAGTTCCCCCCCATGGTGACATCTTACATAACCATGACACTTTATCAAAGCAGGGAATTGACACTGGTACCATCCACAGACCTTGTTAAGATCTCACTAATTCTCCTTGTATTCTTGTGTGTGCATGTGCGTGTGTGTGTGTGGGTCCATGCAATTTCATCACCTGGTGGATTCATATAGTCACCACCATGATCAAGATACAGAATACTGTCCCACAAGACCCCTCGTGTTACTCATTTACAGCAACACTTATATCCCTGCCCGGCTCCTCCAGCCACTAATCTGTGCTCCATCTCTCCGTTGTCGTCACTTTGAGAACATCACAGTAATGAAACCACAACCTTTTGAGAGAGATTCCTTTCACTCAGTGTAATTCCCTCAAGCACCATCCAGACCATCACATGTGCTGCTGCTGCTGCTGCTAAGTCGCTTCAGTCGCGTCCAACTCTGTGTGACCCCAGAAACGGCAGCCCACCAGGCTCTGCCATCCCTGGGATTCTCCAGGCAAGAACACTGGAGTGGGTTGCCATTTCCTTCTTCAATGCATGAAAGGGAAAAGTGAAAGTGAAGTCGCTCAGTCGTGTCCGATTCTTCATGACCCCATGGACTGTAGCCCACCAGGCTCCTCCATCCATGGGGTTTTTCAGGCAAGAGTACTGGAGTAGGGTGCCATTGCCTTCTCCAAGACCATCACATGTATTGGCTGTTAATTCCTTTTTTTTTTTTTAATTCCTTTTTATTGCCAAGTAGTATTCTGTGATATGGAGGTACCAGTCTGTGTAACCATTCACTCACTGAAAGACATTTAGGTTGCTTCCGGTTTTTAACTATTACCAATAAAGTTGCTGTGTACAACCATGTACATGTGTTATTGAGGATGTGAGTTTTGGGGTGACATTGTTTTTGTTTGTTTGTTTTGACTGTGCCATGTAACGTGTGAGATCTTAGTTTCCTGATCAGGGATCAAACCCGTCCACCCTGCAGTGGAAGTATGGAGTCTTAACCACTGGACCATCAGGGAAGTCCCATGCATATGAGTTTTTGTTTCTTTATAATAAATGCCCAGAAGTGGGTTATATGATTGATGGACATCTTGTTTTTTAAAAAACTACCAAACTATTTTCCAGGGTGGTTATACCTCAGTAATATTTTATGCTCTTCTCTGTAAATATTTTGTTATATTTCATTTTTGTTAATTATCGTTAAATGGAGGATTTTTTAAAATTATATTTTCTTTGCTCTGTTGTTTATAAAGCAATTACTTTTTTATTGATATGATTGACACACCAAAAAATTCACCATTTTGAAGTGTATAATTCAGTATGTATTCACAAGTTTGCACAACCATCACCTCTATCAAATTCCTGAATATTTTCATTACCAAAGAAACCTGTATCTGTTAGCAGTCACTTCTCATCTCCCGTCCCTGGCAACTTAATCTACTTTCTGTTACTATGGATGTGCCTACTCCAGGCATTTCTTATCAATGGAATCATTGGCCTTTTGTGTCTGGCTTCTTTCATTTAGCATTGTGTTTTCAGGGTTCATCCATCCACAGGTTGTAGCTGCAATTGGTTTTTGACATTGATTTGATATAGGAATACCCTATTTCTAGCTGTGAAATTTCCTTCTTAGTTCTAATAATTTGCCTCTGGATTATTTTGGATTCTCTATATAGACAATCATATCACCTGAAAATAATCCCAGTTTTACTTTTCTCATCCAATCCTGGTATTTTGTTTTTGTTTTTTCATGTCTTACTGCCCCAGCTAAGACCTCAAGTACAGTGTTGAATAGATGTACGGATGAGGGCCAATTTGTCCCTGACTTAGTGAATGTATCTGTTGCGCCTTTAAGAACAATGCTTGTGCTGCTTTTATAGATAATTTTTATCAGTTTAAGGAAGTTCCTTTCTATCCCAAGTTTACAAAGACATTTTTATTGAAAGTCGATGTTAAGATTTAACGCCAGTGCTGAGATGAGTTTTCTCCCTTAATTTATTAGTGTGATGAATGAAATTATAGACTTTAAAATGTAAAACCAGCATTACCTTTCTAGGATAAACCAAATTCTGTTATGGGGTATATATCCTTTTTATTCCTTGCCAGATCTGTTTTGCTAATATCTTACTTAGGGCTCTCGCATTGAATTTCACAAGCGGGACTGGTCTGTTCACGTTTCCTTTGAATGTTCTGTGCAAATAGAAAAGAACCATCCCCGAGTCTAAAGTGTGTCTCTCAGAATCTCAGACCCTGTCCCTGTCGCTCTCTCAGGGTCCCCCTCTGTCCCTCCCCAGACACACTGCTTTAGCTCGGGGAGTGCTCCCACGGGTGGCAGAAGGCAGAGGCGCCACTTGAACGAGACAGCCTGGAAACCTGGGGCCTCAAGCTTTGGGAGGGACACGGAGCTGAGATTCCCCACATCAGCCAAGGGGCCTACGCGCCTGGGCCCCTCACTGAAGAGGAAGGCTTAAGGGAAACCTTCCATGCCTTTCTCCATGGGGAGGGAGAAAGCCCTCCAGAGGAAGTGGCTGGAAGGGGGCAGGGGGCAGGGGTTAATGGTGGCATTGTGCTCAGGGCTGACGGATGGCTGGCCTGTCAGTGGCAGTGGTCCAGCCTTAGCAGCCCCAGGGAGATCCCCTCCCCCTCCCAGTCATCCTCTGAGGGAGGGGGCCCTGCTGGCCTTTGATAATGGCTGGGGGCCGCCCTCCCTGCTGTGGGGTCACCAGGCCATTCTCTTTGGTGGGGCCTGGTCTGTGGGGGCCCAGAATGCACCCTCCACTCTGGCCTGACCATCAGGCACTGCAGGTGGCCGGCGTGGGCGTCCTGCCCCAGGGCCCCTTGCCCCGCTGGATCTCAGGCACCCAACACAGGCCATCCCGTGCCAGCCCTGCCTGTCTTGTGGATGGTTGCGTCTCAGAAGGGATCTGGTGAAGTCCAGCTCCATGACATCTGGGGCAGGGAAACGAGGTTATGACTTGTCAAGGCTCCCGCGGGAGCAGAGGGATAACCAGTCCTAGGATTTTCTGCTCAAATGTGCCTGGACTGGGGCCAGGTGGATGCTGAGATGAATTTGACACAGTCTGCCCTCAAGGGGCTCGGAGGCTGGGAAGAGGGGAGTCACCACGGGAACAGAGAAATCTAAGTGCGGTAAATGCAGCAAGCACAGAACCCTGTGGGTGCAGAAAAGGCACCACTAGCCCAGCCAGGCGGTCAGGAAGGCCTCCAAGAGGAAATGAGGCTGATTTTCAAACAGTGAGTAGAAGTTACACCAAGGAAGGCGGGACAGCAGGGAAAGGCATCCAGGCAGAGGGAAGAGCATGAGCAAAAGCACAGAGTAAACTTGTGGGTGCGTGTGAGCTGCAGCAGTTCAGTGCTAAGTAGGTAGGTCAGCAGGGCCAGGTTTTCTGGGGCCTCACATGCCCAGATGGCTAGACTTGGCAGTGTGGAAAAGGGTTAAGAGCCAGGTTCTAATCCCGCCTTCCTTGCAGCCATCCATCCTTTGGTCATTCAGCTCACCGAGCAGCAGTGTGACCTTGGGCAGATCTCTTCCTCTGGCATAGCCTCCCACAAACACACTCTGCCCTGGGCTGCCCGGTCTGCCTGAGGTTATCCAGCATCAATTTCAGGGTGGACAACAGGAGGTCTGTTTCTGCCACAGCATCACTGGACCACATCAGCCCTGGCTGGCCTAACGGGGACTTCCTATCATCTCTCTGTTAGTGGGGTCTTCAGTTACTTGTTGTCAAATGCTCTCCTGGTTCAAGCTCCTTTTGTTGTTCAGTCACTAAGTCACGTCCAACTCTTTGCAACCCCATGGACTGCAGCACACCAGGCTTCCCTGTCCCTCACTATCTCCCTGAGTTTGCCCACACTCGTGTCCATTGAGTCAGTGATGCCATCCAACCATCTCATCCCCTGTTCCCTCTTTTCCTCCCGCCTTCAATCTTTCCCAGCATCGGGGTCTTTTCCAATGAGTCGTTTCATCGTATCAGGTGCCCAAATTATTTGGAGCTTCAGCTTCAGCATCAGTCCTTCCGATGAATATTCAGGGTTGATTTCCTTTAGAATTGACTGGTTTGATCTCCTTACTGTCCAAGGGACTCCCCAGCACCACTCTTTTGATGTTTGAAAGCATCAATTTTTCAGAAGAAAGCTAAATTTTCTTTATGGTTCAACTCTCACATCCGTACATGACTACTGGAAAAACCATAGCTTTGACTATACAGACTATTGTCGGCAAAGTGATGTCTCTGCTTTTTGATGCCTCAAACTGAAGAATAGAGAGTATAAAATACACTCGAAGAACTTACACATCCACATAAACATTTTTTCAGAGAAATGAGACTTTCTCTTAAATACAGGATACAGTTTTCACTTTTATTTCAAATAACTTTAAAACTTGAAAGTATTTAGTGTAGAAATTTGGAAATACAATAAAGAACAAGTACTAAAAATTTAAAAATCACCAGCCAGATATAAATAAGGTTAGAATTTGGGGGCGTTTTCTTTCCACTTTTTCCTTATATGTCTTTAAATGAAGTTGAGCTCACAGCATTTAGTTTTTTCTTTTTCCTTTTTATTGACATAACATACATGCACATATCGTTTTATATCCTGATTTTATGTTACACCAAAAGCGTTTCCTATGTAATTACAATTTTTTGCTAAGTGTCATATTTACTGGCTGCATCATATTCTGTCATAGGAAGTGCTATAATTCATTTCAACAAGCCCCAACACTGCTGAACACTGAGGTGGTGGCCAGTTGCGACAGACATCCGTGGGCATAAATCCTTATTTATACCCAGTTTGCTTTAACAAAATGTCCTACAAATGCAGCCTCCCCCTCTTCCCAACCCAGGAATTGAACATGGGTCTCCTGCACTGAATGTCCCAAGGCATTCAGCAGTGACAGGCATTTAGTGGGTCCTGGGGTCAGCCACCTGGCAGTGCCCACAGGTGGCCTGTGGTTGCCTGGTGGCTCTGGGTCCTCTCTTGGTGTGTGCGTGGTCAGTCGTGTCTGACTTTCTTTGACTCTATATACTGTGACCAGCTAGGCTCCTCCATCCATGGGATTCTCCAGGCAAGAATATTGGGGTGGGTTGCCATGCCCTCCTCCAGGGGATCTTCCCAACCCAGGGATTGAACCCATGTCTCTTGCATCTCCTGCATTGGCAGGTGGGTTCTTTACCACAGATGGTGGTGGTGGTTTAGTCACTAAATCGTGTCCGACTCATGTAACCCCATGGACTGTAGCCTGCCAGGCTCCTCTGTCCATGGCATTCTCCAGGCAAGAATACTGGAGTGGGTTGCCATTTCCTTCTCCAGGGGATCTTCCTGATCCAGGAATTGAACACGGGTCTCCTGCACTCCCCGCAGATTCTTTACCAACTGAGCTATGAGGGAAGTCCATAGTCTTTACCACAGACCCTCTTAGCAAATGTTTAGATTTTTGCAACCATTTCTCTTTCTCCGTGTATTTCTTCTTCTTTTTAAATATTTATTATGTGACTGCGCTGAGTCTTAGTTGCCACACACAGGATCTTTGATCTTCATTGCAGCACGCGGGATCTTTAGTTGTAGCATATAGCATCTACTTCCTTGACCAGGGATTGAACCTGGACCCCCTGCATTGAAAGCACAGAGTCTTAGTCACTGGGCCACTAGGGAATTCCTGCCCCTGCACGTTTCTAATGATCTTCTCTTATTCTGCTCTGATCTAGGAAATCACAGCTCTAAGGTATCACAGTCACTTCAAAAAGGAGAAGAAATAGACACAGAGTGGGCTCGTGAGGGGCTCCCCAAGGAGAAGTGCCTGATGGGGGTGGGAGGACTCCAGCAAGGCCCCTCCGAGCCTCAGTCTCCTGAGACAATGACAGATGCTCCGCCTCCCTCAGGGGAGCCAGGCCCCACGGAGGTCCTGAACGCAGGGCTGGCCCGGTCTCCCTGCCGGCCTTCTGCATCAGAAAGACAAGGCCTGAGGTCTAGAGTAGGGGGTGGGGGGCAGCAGTACTGAATGGACCCCCGCACAGAAGAGGCATGATGGCCTGCCCACAGCCACTGCCTCGCCCACTCTTCAGATACCCCATGCCCCGCTCACACCCAGGGTACCCCTGGAGCCTCTCCACGCATCTCCACCCGTGGCTGGGACCACGGGCCAGTTACAGCCCTGGGCACCGGGGCAGTTTGGATCACCCCTTCTCAGTCGGGAGGCCTGGGTGTCTTCCTGCTGGTGACCGCCATCGATGTCGAGGGGGAGAGGCACCGTGGCACCCCAGCCTTCACTTCACAGCCTCTCGGCCTGCTGGTCTCCCAGCAGACACCGGAGCCCTCTTAAGGGAAAGGCTGAGGTGTGAGGCTTCCAAGTGAGCTGTTGACTGGGGCTCTCAGTCCTCCAGGAAGACCCAACTGAGGCATATTCCCACCCTCAGCCCTCCCCAACCTCTACCCCCAAAGTCAAGGGCAGCGAGCCTCCAAAAACTGCTGGTGGAAGGTCAGCTGCTTCCTGAGGTGGAGAAATCTCCATCCAGGGGCCTGGATGTCCAGGTCTAAAAGACGCCTTGCTCCTCCGAGATCTCCTCTCCCAAGAGGGCCCGTCCACCCACAGGGCTGGGTTCCCCGCCAGTGTGGACCAGGTCACCAGGGAACCTGGACTGACTAACGCCAAAGAATGTGCAGGTGTCAGCCCCAGACCAGCTGGGAGTAAATGAGCGCTGCAGACGGCATCCTTCTCCAGCTTCTCGCCCAAACTTCTCACCCAAACTGCCTCTGCCCCACGCCCGGGCTTCCCTGCCCCTCTGTCCTCCTTCCAGCTCCCAAA
>NW_011494785.1:6540739-6544221 GCF_000754665.1 Bison bison bison | reverse complement strand
CCTTCCCGCCCCCAAAGCTCCCCTGCCCCTCCAAGCCCTGCCTCCTCCTACTGCTCACTGTATTTTTCTCTCTCAGCTTTTTGTGTCACCGGATTCTCCTTTTGGAGTATAATTGCTTTGCAGTGTTATGTGAGTTTCTGCTGCATAACAAAGTGAAACAGCTCTATGTGTACATACACCCTCTCCCTCCCACACCAAGCTGAGCTCTCTGTGCTACATAGCTGGTTCTCTCAGCTTTGGTGGTGGTTTAGTTGCTCAGTCGTGTCCAACTCTCGCGACCCCATGGACTGTAGCCCTCCAGTCACCTCTGTCCATGGGATTTCCCAGGCAAGCATACTGGAATCGGTTGCCATTTCCTTCTCCAGGGGATCTCCCCAACCCAGGGATCCCACCCAGGTCTCCTGCATTGCAGGCGGATTCTCTACAGACTGAGCCACCAAGGAAGCCCGCGTTACTGACGTGTAATTCATGTACTGTACAATTCACGTATTTAAAGTACACGATTCAATGTTTTTTAGTGCATTTATAGAGTTGTACAACCATCAGCAGCACTATCATTTCAGAACATTTTCATCACCCCCAGAAAGAAACCCTGTACCCTTCAGCCACCATTTTTCAATTCCCTAGCCCGAGGTAACCATAGTCTACTTTCTGTCTCTACAGATGTACCTGCTCTGGACATTCTAGACTGAACTCTTGCCTGTTTCCCCCTCTATAAAACAGGGGTGGTGATGGTTCCTCCTCACAGGGTTTGGTCAGAAAATTTAAATAACACCTGGACTTGGGATCATGTCTGGTGCAGAGTAGACGCTGTATAAAGTCTGCTGTCGACATCATCTCCAGGGCCTGGGCTCCTCCGCCCGTCCACATGCCTTCCACTTGCCCTGTGAGCTCATTTCCCCTCATCCAGACCCCTAGCCTGGACGCCAGACCTCCCTGGCATCCCCATCCAGACATCGAGACAGCCTTTCAGGCTGAGAGTTCCCTTCCTCCCCAAGCCTGCCTGTCCTTCCCACGCTGTGCCCCTCACTCAGGAAATGGAATGACCATCCACCTGGTCATCCAGACCAGACACGAGGGGCACCTCTCCCCCATGCCTGCTCCCCCACCCCTGCCACCTGGTCCATCAGTCTGACTGTGTCCTCCCCACTCTCCCTCCCCTGCTGGTCACCCCGACCTGCCTCCATCACCAGTTTAGTGGTCACGAGCTGGGTTCTGATGTCCACTGCTGGGCTTTGGTCTCCAATGCAGTTCTGTCCACCACTCACCGGCCAAGGAGCCTCAGGCAAGTCACCTCACCTGTCTGAGCCTCAGATTCCTGGACAATACAATTGTTGTTCAGTCACCGACTCTTTGCAACCCTGTAGACTGCAGCACACCAGGCCCGGCTGTCCCTCGGTAGATGATAAAATAAAATGTCCTATAAAAGAATGCCTTCGCCATTCGCTTGTCTTGAGGACTATATGAATAAAATATATGAACAGCTTAAGTTCTTGATAAGCATTATTGTTGCTATTAATATTACTCTCTCCCTTAGGTGACTCCACTACTCCTGAGCCCAGTCCCCACCTCCACCTTGCCCACAGCACCTCCAGTGCCGGTCATGACAGGCTGACCATGTGCAGGACACCGAGGGAGCCCTCGCATGCCCTGCTTTCTTTAACCATCATGACATTTCCAGGAGGCAGATGCTGTTACCCTTATTTTACAAATAAGAAAACTGAGGCCCAAGGTCCCGCAGCTGGAGTCAACCACTGCCTCCAGTTGTAATCATGTTGGTAATCATGTATTGATGGAAAACATTTATCGAGACCCTACTGTGGACCAGTTACTGAGCTGAGTCCTTGCTAAGTCACTTTAGTCATGTCCGACTTTTTGCGACCCTATGGACTGTAGCACTCCAGGCTCCTCTGTCCATGGGACTCTCCAGACAAGAATACTGGAGTGGATTGCCATACCCTCCTCCAGGGGATCTTCCCAACCCAGGGATCGAATCCATGTCTCTTACGTCTCCTGCATTGGCAGATGTGTTCTTTACCACTAGCGCCACCTGGGAAGCCCGTTACTGAGCTGGGTGCTGGGAAAACTGTAATAAACCCAGCATAGACCCAGCCCATAAGATCTTCCTAGAACACAAATCGGACCCCTTTAAAATCCTTCAGTGACCATTCCTCTGCCCTCAGGATGCAGTCCTTGTACCTTATCAGGGCACCCTGGGTCTTCAGGAGCCCTTCCTCCCTGCCCTCTGCAGCCCACACTGCCCCTCCCCCGTGCTTAGTTCTCCCACTGTTCCTGCCCCACCCTAATCCAGTGCACCGGCCTGGTGGGGCCTCCCTACCCCAGCACACACCGCTCACCTTCTTCCCAGATTCACCCCCAATGCCAGCTCCTTTCCCGCCTTCTCCCTTCATATCTTTGCCTGGTGAACTTATATTCATCTGCTGAGGCTCCGGGCACAGTCACCTTCTCCAGGAAGCCTTCCTTCCCCAACCTTCCAGCCTAGATGAGACCCCAGGCCGCCTGTCTCCAGCACGCTGATTCTTTACTGATTTGTCTCTCCTCCTGGACTGTGGTTTCTGGAGGGCAAACCTGGGGGGCTCCGTCACGCCCCATCCATCACCAAGTCGACTGATTTTTCCAGTCTCGCCATGACCCAAAGGCCCCAGCCCAGCCCTGAGGCTACATCTGAGGGCACGCTGCTGGTGCTGTGTGCATGCTCCATGAGCAGTCACTTTGCTCTGTTTCATGTCACGATAAATGCTGGGACCGTGAAATGGACAAATTGTTGAATGGAGCATCTGAGCACAATCTCCCCAGGGTTCCAGCTTCTGTGATTCCAGACAAGGGACCAGGGCTGTTGGGATCCCCCGCCCCAAGCCTCCAGGCCTCTCAAGGGGTGGGTGGGTTGCAGCCCTGGAGAGAGATGACCAGGGCTGGAGTCACCTGGGTGAGCCCCAAGTCCTGACTGAGCAGCCTCTCTGTGTCTCAGTTTCCTCATCTGAAGCATAGCAACTTCAGCTCATCCCAGCCTGCCTTGCGGGGCTGTCGGGAGGAGACAGAGACTGTGTTCCCTGAGGGCAGGCTCTTCGGTACTGGCTGCCTGACACTCCCATCTCAGACACATTCCCTTTCATTTTCAAAAAAAAATTCCAGGAAATTTGGTTCTAGGCGTTCTCTGGAGACCCATACCCATCTCAATGTTTCCCAACCTGAGGGCTCTTTCTCAAGGAGGTTTTGGGAAGCGGGGTACATAGCTGGGTCCAGCTGAGCACCTGGTTGGGACACTCACCTGTGGAGCCTCAGCCTCCATCTCCGAAAGATGGGCCGTCACTCCCTGCCGGAGGCTGCTGTGCTGATGAAGCGATATGGTACTTGGGAAGGCGATTTGTCTCAGCACAGGAAGGTGGCCTGGGGTGGAGGGCGGAGGGTCCCCCTCTCTGGAGACCAGGGGTGCACCACAGGACGTTACATCGCACCCCAGC
>NW_011494785.1:6531566-6540460 GCF_000754665.1 Bison bison bison | reverse complement strand
GGCCGCGAGAAGAGGAGCGCATTACCCAATGCCCAGAAGCCATGTTGGTAACAAGAGAACCATTCTCTGCCTCGTTTGGAAAACAACTTGGAGCAGAGAGAGACCGGGAGAGAGTTAACCCCATGGGCGCGGGGCACAGGGGCCCGAGGCCACCGTGGGAGGCGGGAGGGAGCGCGCGCCCACTGGGGGCCTTTCGGGCCCTGAGCCCGTGATTTCCTGTCTCCCAGGCCTGGTCTGTGGTCGGAGGATCCAGAGTCCCAACATGGCTGCTTGGCTGCAACCCAGCAGCCTTCGGACAGGGGACTGGAGCCGTGGCTTCTGCTGCCTGGGCCTGGCCAGATGTGTGACCTCTGCCTGCTCCCAGCTCCAGGGCCTGGCTCACCCCGAGGGCACCCCCAACCCCCCAACTCCGAGTCCAGACTCTACACCTGCAGGTCCTAGGACTGGCCCTGGTTCCAGGGCCCCACGACCTCCACAAGCCTCCCTTGGCTGACAGGCGGCATAGTTCCTCCTCATGAAGTCCCTTCCATCTTTGCACAGTTTCGCTGTTAAGTTTTTCCTGAAACTTCATTAAATCTCTTTCAGCCCTGTGCATCCTCTACCCACCAGCACTGGTTCTCAGGCTCCTAGAGACCATACCTGGTAGGAAGGGGAAAGATATCAGAAGAAGCAGCTGCTGTGTTTTGGGCCCCTCACATGCATTTCAGGGCCAGCCTGGGGGGAGTGAGCTGTGACCCTGTCTGCCGACACCACTTATTCTAAAAACAGCTAACACAGGGCCACACGGAGGAGGCACCCCATGAATAAGCGGAAGAAAGACGTCCTTCCTTCCTTCCTTCCTTCCATCCTTCCTTCCAGAAATACAGGCGGAGCCATGTGCCCAGCTCTGTCTTAGCTCTGGGACTCAGCAGTGGACCAAATAGACAACCGTGCCGCCAGGGAGTAGGCAATAAAAAAGCAAAGACAAGCTAATGGCAGGTGGCCGCAAGCTTAATGGTGACAAATCTGGGCAAAGAGAAAGAATGACAAGAGGGATAACTTCAGAAATGCTGGTCGGGGGAAGCCCCGCAAGGCTCTGCCATTTCACAAAGATCTGAATGGAGAGAGGAGGAGCACTCGGGCAAAGAATTTCCAGGCAGTGGGCACAGCATGCAATGGCCCTGAGGGGGACCGTCCTGGGGAGTCTGGGAAGAGCCAGGAGGTCAGAGTGGCTGCAGCAGAGACATCAGGGGGTCAGGTCATGGGGAAGGGTGGAAGAGCCCAGGCGCGTGGGGGCCCGCAGGAGCTTGGAGCAAGGTTTGTGTGGTCAAAATTCCATTTCAACAAGGACTCTTTGGCTGCCTTGTGGGGAATAAACTGCAGGGGTCAAGGGTGAGAGCTGAACACCTAACAGGACTTTTGTCATACCCCCTAACCCCTGTGTGCTCCCCTCCCCAGCACTCCACCTCCCCAGCACTCCTCCTCCCCAGCTTGCCCACCCTCCCATCGTAGGTGCAACCATTCTCCGAGTAAATGTTGGCCCAGCACCTTCTAGGTGCTAAGAATGAGGCGTTTGGTCTTTGAGCCAGACAGGATCCTAAAGAGAGCAAGGTTGCCCTGCGGGGGTGGGGGCGGTTCACAGTTGGAGG
Source organism: Bison bison bison (assembly GCF_000754665.1). Taxonomy (NCBI): domain Eukaryota; kingdom Metazoa; phylum Chordata; class Mammalia; order Artiodactyla; family Bovidae; genus Bison; species Bison bison. The sequence continues at coordinate 6,538,832 of NW_011494785.1, read as the reverse complement.
GGTCCCAGGCACCCAAAGGGGACCCAATAAAGGACGAGCCTTTCCTGTGGACCCCTGGTTAAAGAATGAAGCCTGGGCAGTTTTTGAAGCTTCACAAGGGGCTCTCAGGACCCTCCTCCCCTAGCCCCTCTGTGTTGTGACATCAGCAAACAGCCCAGAAACGCAGGGGCTCAGTGCCCCGCCTCCCACCTCAGGCAGGTCCCTGGCCTCCCAGAGCCTCAGTTTCCTCATCTGTAACACCACATGGACCTCGCAGGTCTGCTGAATACAACTCAGTCCTCAGGGGGTGGAGACAAGCTCTGAGAGGTGAATGATGGAGCTTGGTCACCAGTTGGAAGGGGCAGTACCTGCTGACCCCTAATGCCAGGCCCTTCCCTGCACCTCTGCATGTTTCTGACACACCTGTGGGGCCTCAGCTCTGTCCCCTCTAAGGCCCAGAGCTGCATGCTGGAGCAGGGCAGATACTACAGAAAGCAGTGACAGTATCGAGGGGCTTCAGACGGCAAAGGGGCCAGTGGGTAGGAGTGAAAGTGTTAGTCGCTCAGTTGTGTCCAGCTCTTTGTGACCCCATGGACTGTAGCCCACCAGGCTCCTCTGCCCATGGGATTCTCCAGGCAAGAATACTGGAGTGGGTTGTCATTTCCTTCTCCAGGGGATCTTCCCAACCCAGTGATCAAACCCAAGTCTCCCGCATTGCAGGCAGATTCTTCACCATCTGAACCATCAGCAGGTAGGACAGGGAGGATGTGAGACCCAGGAAGACAAAGCAAGACAGACTTGGGCGTTCCAACTGAACAGAAAGCACCCCAGCCCTGGCAGGCACCCTGGTAGAGTGAGAGAGAGGCCCCTTGTGATCCTGACTTCCCCCTACCCCAACCCCGACTGGCTGTAAGCAGCCTGGCTTCTCAAGCCTCTGCATCTTCTTTTGTCAAACGGGCCCCCTCCTCTCTGGTCCCAGAGGGTGGTGGCGAGGATCAGATGAGTGGGAAGCTGGGCACACAGGGAGCCAGAGGGTCTTTATACGGGGTTCCTGCTGGCTTCCAGGCCCGTGCACCCCTGACAAAATGATCTAACATGGTGGATTTGTGCACCAGGCAGGGCTGCAGAGGAAAGAGGGAAAACAGGGGCAGGAGAGAGAGGGAATGGGGGAGGAAGGGGGAGGGCTTCTTGGAGGAAGCCAGTTGTACGTATCATGGGGGATGGGAGGGTTTGCATGGGCCAGGAGGCGAGGGAGGGCTTATAGGCAGAAGGGCTGGCACAGGTAAAGGCACAGAGAAGGGAGCCAGCAGGGAGAACAGGAACAAGAAGGGCCAAGCCCTTGTTAGCAAGGTGGCGTGGGGCAGCTGGGGTTGGGATCCTGGGAAGCCCACAGCCTCCTAGGCCACAGCTCGGAGATTCACCTCCACCACTTCCAGCCTTGGGCTTAAAGCGCCTGATTTCCATCTCTGGCCTCTGCTTGAATCCTACCCTCCCTGTGGGGCACACACCCCATGTCTTTGCTGGCCAACCCATTGTTGAGAGCTATATGGCAAAAAGACCCCCTCTGGGAAGTCCTCCCTGAGCCCCAAGCCAGGTTGAGAATCCCTCCCCTGGAAGTAGTCCGTGCTATCCCAATGGGAAAGAACTATTATTATACCCATTTTACAGAGGAGAAAACTCAGGCTCAGAGAGATATCCTCATGGTTCAGGGGTGCATGACTGGGGTCAGAGCTGGGATCCTAACATTGCAAGAGGCCTGGCGCCTGTGAATTCCTATGTTACCTCCCCCGCTCCACCCTGTGCCAGGCACCTCTTTCTCCTTGGACCCAGAGAAGGGCTGAAATTCAAATGCTACCATGCCACCGGGAGGTGGCGGGGCAGATCCTGGTGTCGGGGCGGATCCTGAAGCTGGGAGTGGCTGACCCCACTGCTCCCACAACCGGTCTGAGAAGGTGCAAAGAGGCCCAGGATGTAGGGGTGAGTGAAAGGGGAGAGACCGGGCCTGAGGCCAGGGACCACGGGCAGCCCTGGAAGGCAGGGAAGACAACCCGTGAGGCCAGAGCCCAGGGTGGCAGGGGGCCGATGGCCCGTGGCAAGGCAGCAGGAAGAGGGGGAGCTGGCCACAGGAGGAGGGGGAGAACTGGGAGAACTGGGGTCCCCGGTGCCCGGCCCTAGGCTGGTGCTGGGAGCAGGGGTCAGGCGGCGGTCACCGGCACTTGCAGGCTGAGGGCTGGGCTGAGTGGAAAGAGCACTGGAGACGCTGTGGGTCACGCGGGAAGTCACCCAGCGCGGGCGCGGTGCCCGGGCCCACGTCACACCCTCACCAGGGCGGAAGCCTCGAGGCCCTTCCACGCGGCACTGTTGTCAGCCAGCGGAGTCACATGGGGGGCGGGCCTCGGGGCCGTGGCGCCTTCCGGTGGCCTCTCCGCCCCCGCCCTGCCCCTGGGGATCCTGCCACCGCTCTTGGAAAACAACTGAGGAAATCAAGTGGAAACACAAATCCGCCACCCCAGTCCCTCCCGCTCCTTTGGGCCAGGCCCCTGCCCCCCAGCGCACCCCGGAATGGGGCTCAACCCAAGAGGCCAGCCAGCCCAGCAAGGTTTGCCCTGGCAAGACCCAGTGGGCACGGTCCTCGGCCCTGGGGCTCCCAGCATCCGGGCCTGTCCACCCATCTAGTCGCGCAGAGGCTGGCCGTGCCCAGGAGGACCCGGGGCATCGAGCTTGAGCCCCCTCCCTCCCTCCTAGCGACTTTTAGACTCTGGGATGTAGGGCCAAGGAAATTCCAGGCCTGACTCTGCCCTGGAGAAGCTGGTCCCCTGGGCAAGTGCTTACCCGCTGTGGGCCTCAGTGGCCTCATCTGTCAAATGGGAGCAACAAGGCCTGCGCAGACCCACCTCATGGGCAGGAGAGAGAGACCTGGGCCTAGAGAAGGACAGCACTGCGTGAGCTGTAAAGGGCCAGGCCCACGCATGTTCACTTTGATATTTTACAGAGAGGAGTTGCCTCCCCAGCTTGGGAGTCAGCTCCGGGAAGGGGAACGTGAATTACAGGTGATGATATGGGGTCCCTGTGGTTGCTTACCCTTGAACAGAGAGGAGCCCGCCCCTGGCCCACCCGGTCCCTCTCAGCACCAGCCACCCCCAAACACCTCTGTCCCCTCCATAGACAGGGTGCTTGCCCCGTTGAACACGGTCTGTCCTCAGCAGAAGTCCTCCTTGTCCTCCAAGACCCAGCTCAATGGTCCCTGCTCTTGGAAGCGTCCTGACTCCAGGGGGCCGAGCAGCACCCACTTCCCCTGGTATATTCGGCAGGATGAACATGTCAGGTGTGGCGTTAGCCATCTTAGCATCCCAGCAAGTGTGTGAGCTCCGTGTGGGTGGGGCCTGTGTCTTTACCACCCTGGAGTCCCTGCCCCACGCTCAGCGCTGGGCCTAACAGCGTCAACAGGTGTGAGCGAGCCAATGTGTGTGTGCACGTGTGCCTGAGCGCCGGGAGAGCTGATCAGGAGTAACCTGTTCAGGAGAGGACAGGGAGGGGTCAAAGTTTACTACGCGCATCCCCAGCCTCCACTCGGGGCTCCCTTTACTCCCAAGACCGTGACCCTCCCAGTCTCCACTGTGCCCACTCAGACTGAGGGAGCCTCTGGCTCCTTGTCGACTGAGTCAAGGTCAGCTCATCCCCTGCTGGGTCACAGGGCCGTGCGCCTAGGAGGAGTGTACTGGTGGTATTTCCGGAGCTCTGCTGGGCGTGATGGAAGGTGAGGGGACGTTGGCCAGTTAGAAAGTGGACGGAATCATCCAGACTTTAGACAGAGAGGACTAGACTACCAGGGAGGGGACAACGGATGTGAGCCGCGTTTTGAAGGAAAAACTGTCGTGGTTGATGATTAGCTTTGGGGGGATGAAGGGGCGGATGAGTCAAAAATGACTCTGAAGTTTCACGCCTGGGTCACTGGAGAACAGTGGGGCCATTGATGGGGGCAGGGAAGCAGGGTGGCGGGGGGGCTAGTTTGGGGGCAGGATGGTAACTCGGGTCTGGGACAGAGATGCACAGCATTTGGGGCTGGAAGCAGCCTCAGAGACCATCCAGGTCACATGGAGGCTCTGGGAGGAGCAGCCACTTGGCAGGGACATTGCAGGGGTCGATGTCACGACCGAGGCTGGGGGCCTGGCCAGGGTCAGTCCTGGAGGCAAGTCAGACCCAGTCCTTACCCTGGGAGACTGAGACCAGAGTCACTGTCCCCTGGGAGAGACAGACATGGGCATCACTGCAAACTGATTGATGGGGTGTCCACGAGGCAATGTGGGGACGCAGGGGATGTGAGGGAAGGAGCAGTAAGCAAGGAATAGTAATAGCAGGGTTATCAGAAGTGGGGCCCCTGCCGAAAGTGCATCCCCTGTAATCCCAGCAACCGTCCCACAAGCTATGCACACGCATTGTCCCCATTTTACAGATAAAGTTGAGAAAACTAAGCAGCTGGTCCAGGGCCTTATATGTCTCATGATGCCCAAACTCTTGCTCTTAAGGCCCGCTTTTTAGATGCAGTGTTCTGGAACTGAGGCCTGATGGATGCGTAGGTTTCCAAGTGACAAGGAGGGAGGGGTGACACGGGACAGAGGAATCAACGTGTATCAAGGCCCGGAATACCATCCATCCATCAGCAGGGCTTGAGAGCTTGGTCTGTAGTCTCTCACCCGGGGCCTCCTACCCCACCTCCCACCCTGTCCCCAGGCCCCTCATTTCACAAGGCCCCACCTACCTACCCCACCCTTTGCTGGTGATTTGTCAGATGAATGAGCCAGGGGTGGAGGGGTGGGGGTGCAGCCTGTCCCCTCTCCCCTGCTCCCAGGGCTTCACAGCTCAGTCCTGGCCCATCCCCTCTTCCCCACAGCACTGTCTTCTCATCCCAGGAGTGATCCCACAAAAAGTGAGTCAGCTCCCCAGAGGCAGGGGTTGGCCTGAACCACTCAGCACGTGAGCAGCTGAGCTAAGGCTCAAACCCACAGGGCCTGGGGTCTCAGACCCTGGCAGAGCCCTCTGAGGTCTGGACAAACCAGGTCGCTCTCCATACTGATCCATCCCTGGGCCCCCACTTTGCGGTCACCCTGGTAGTGAACCAGGGGACAAGGAGGACTGAGCACCAGAACCCATAAGGATAGCTTATAACTCAGGGTGCAGTCATGTGCTGGTGTCGGCCCGTGAGAGCCAATTGCTAAACCTTCTGGAATTTTCCAAGCCTGTTATGTCACCTTGGAAGCTTGAAATTGGCCCCAGTGAGAGTTTTACAGTGTGAACATTGGCAATCCACTCCTCTATGGCCACCCCGTCCCTGCCAGAGCTGGTTGTTAAGCACTTACCAGCACACCACTGCCCAGCAGTCCTGCCTCCTGACTCCCCTGGAAGTTTCTGGGTCCTCCCAAGCACCCAGCCCAGTCTTGGGCTCTTGGGGGAGTTGCTTTTGTGCTAAATCCAGTGGCATCTCCTGGTTGCCACAGGGCTCTTCAGTCCCAGCATCAGCTGGTCTTTCCTGCCGCATCTTGGACGGCTCCCTTCCTGCCCCTGTGCTCCAGTGGGAGAAAGAAAGGCGATTCTTCCTGAACAGGCCTTTGCTCCTGCCATTCCCCACTCCTGGAATACCCGTCCCTCATCTCTGCCTCTTGAAATTTTCCCTGCTCTGTCAGATTTATTTATAATTGGTGGTCAGTAAATATTCCTTGACTAAATGGAAAGGGGTGAATTGAAGCCTCTACACCCAGGACTGAACTGGGGTCTTGGCAGAGCCTGGGGCTCTGGGAAACCCTGAATCCATTCCCCTGCCTCAGGACGGAAACACACCAAAATCCTCCTGCCAATCCCAGCCTTGTGGTCTCCAGGGAGATGGGGTGTTAATGGAGGACGGACTGATAGCTGCCCTCAGAGGCGGCAAAAGCAAGAATCGACTGAAACCACCCAGGTCACCTGGAAACGAATCCCTTCATTCCATGTTCAGCCTTTTGGACTCCTCTTCATCCTTCAAAGCCCAACTCACATGCTACCTCTGCCAAGAGGTCTTGCCCAGATCATAGCCCTCCATTACCCCCTTGCCCCCCTGCTGTTATGATTGCACCCTTGGCACTGGGCAGTGCTTCTCTGTCTGTGTGTCCATCATCCACTAGATCACAGCCAGCTGAAGCAGGATAGGCCTCAGGTGGTTAGAATCTGCCTGCAATGCAGGAGATGCAGGTCTGATCCCTGGGTTGGGAAGATCCCTTAGAGAAGGGAATGGCTACCCACTCCAGTATTCTTGCCTGGGAAATCCCATGGGCAGAGGAGCCTGGTGGACTGCAGTCCATGGGGTCACAAAGAGTTGAACACGACTGAACGACCACCACTTTCAGACCTTATTTAAGGCTGAGTCCTCAGCCCGGTGCTCCACAGACTTAGGGACTGCTTGGGAGTTTCTGGGCCACACTGAGCAGCACGCAGGATCTTCCCACCAAGGATCAAACCCGTGCTCCCGGCAATGGAAGCGTGAAGGCCTAACCACTGGACCACCAGGGAAGTCTAGGAACTGCACGCTGGATTGGCTGCATCACTATTTTGGGCAAGTCACTTCCTCTCCCTGAGGCCTCTTCTCCCCCGCCCCTGGAATGAACTAGACTTGAACGAGGTTAATCGCCAAGAACCCACCTCTCACATTCTAGGGCTCTGTGACTATACGCCCCTCCCCATGAGTCTCTCCCCTTCTAGTCTCCTTCTCTAACTCCTTAGTGGGTGACACCCCTTCCTCAGCCACCTTCACCTCTCCCCTAGACACCCCTCAGCAGATGCACTGCTCGACCTGAGACCCCTGGACTCCATTTTTCTGGGTGCCCTTTCCCTTAGACTAGAGGCTCCTCAGAAAGAGTGGTGGTCTCGTGCATCCGCAGGCCAGACATGCAGCACCCATAAGCACCTGTCAATGGACCGTGAGGGAGCAGCCGGGACTTGCAGGGCCCTTTGGCAAGTCTCAACATCCCTGTTCAGACTCGCCCAGAGCAGCCGGCCCCTCGCAGCCTAGCTCCCCCTTGAGCCCCCGGGGCTAACAGCCACATCCCAATCTCTGCCTGTTTCGCTCCAACTTTCATAGCGTGTGTGTGTACAGTAGTGTGTGTGTGTGTGTGTGTGTGTGTGTAGGGGGGTAGATGGCAGCCCTTCCCTCCCCATCACACGCAGAGGACTCGGGTGGCTGTGAAGCTACTGTCCCCTCTCACTCTCTGCCCTGTCCTCACCTCCTGAGCACACCCAGAGGCAGATGCAAGAGCACAC
>NW_011494785.1:6529814-6531466 GCF_000754665.1 Bison bison bison | reverse complement strand
ACACACGTGCGTGGACACACACACGTCCGCTCAGGGGCGTTGTGAAGCTGTGGATCTGTCTCCCTGTGCCGGCGTTTGGAGAGGTGTCACTCATGCCATTGGGCATGTTGACCAAGAGGGGACCTGATGGGATTGTTAGAAGGGGCTCTGAATCCCCTGTTGGTCCTGAAATCCAAGGACCAAAGGCTGGCCCTGCCCCAAGGCAGCCTCGTGCAGCCACCGCTCCCCCATCCCACCCATCCGGGTCCTGACTCTTGGTCTAAGTCGCCAAGCCCGTCACAGCTCTCGTGAGGCGACCCCCTGCAGCAGGACTTGGGGTCTCACCATCTCTCGCAGGTGCCTGGAGACTCAGGGCCCAGGGATGGAGCCCACAGAGCAAGCCGGCGGACGTGGAGAGAGAAGGCAGTGTGGGCCAGTCCAGCCCAGGAGGCTCCAGGGAGCAGTGTCTCTAGGGTGATGCAGACATGATCGTTTGCAGCCCAGACTCTAATGTCTCCTCTCCCAGGAGCTGCATAATCTTTAGCTAAATCCTAACCTCTCCGGATCTCAGTTTCCCCATCTGTGAACAGTGCTAGGCCACAGCTCCTGCCTTACTAAGTTGTCACGGCTGAATGAGTTCACAGACGTGTCCACATCGGGTGTCTGGTGAGCAGTAAGTGTTCAGGAAATATTAATGCTGCTGCTAGAAGTCGGGATGGTGGGGGGAGGGCAGGGCAGCCCTCCTTGCTCCTTTCCTGAGCACGGCCCCTGTGCTGGGTGATGCGAAGACACCCACGGTCCTGCCCACTGTGACTTCCTGAAGGTGGGGGAGGGTGCAGACAGCGAGAGAGCAGCTCCAGGCCTCCGTGTCACACACGGGCATCTGGCTCTTCGTGTGCCGGGGAGACAGGCCGGGTCAGTTGTGCCAGCCCTGATGGCAGAGGGTCGGGGGGCCAGGAGGAGAGCTGGGGCCTCAGAAGAGAGTGAGAGGAGGGCGTTCCAGGTGGAGGAGTGGCCTGAACAAAGGTGGTCCTGAAATCCAAGGGCCAAAGGCCTTGGTGATGAGGAACAGTGGTCCAGAGTTGGGAGGGCCATGCTGCAGAACCCACCAGCTCCAGGACCATCACCACCAGCACGGGATGGGGGCTGCTCTCCATCCTTTGTGCCCCCTCATGCACCAGGTCCCAGCCTCACGCAGGACAACGTGCCTGCTTTTCAAGCCTCTGCGCCTTTGTTTGTGAAGCCCCCGCCTATCAGTGTCACCTCCTCCACGCGGCACCTGCCCCCCGCCCATCGGCATCATCTCCTCCAAACAACGTGTAAACTTAACCTGCTTCCCTGTAGTCACTGGGGTCTCTCTATCCCTCCCGGACAGGAACGCCCGAGACCTGCCTGTGGCGGGGATTCGGTAGCAATTAGTTGAATGAATGAATGAATGAACAAATGAATGAGTGAACAAAGGCGGTGACTGCCACATCCCTCTACACACTGGCGACTCACCGGATGAGGGACCCCATCACGCACCCTGTGACCACAGGACCCAGGCTACAGGAACTCTGACACACACCGCACCAGGCCCTCACCACCCCCGCGAGCCACGTGGAAAGCTGCTCTCTCTCCTCCGTGCCCCCTCCTCATCCATCCTCCCACCCACGCACACTTTCCCTCTTGCC
>NW_011494785.1:6527640-6529714 GCF_000754665.1 Bison bison bison | reverse complement strand
GGGGCAGGGGACTGGGGGAGGCTGGGAAAGTCCAGGCTCTCTCCTGGGGGGTGGTGGGCGGCGTGGCGAGGCGCTCGAAGGGATGAGGGAGGAGGGTCTCGGCCCGGTACAGCTGCGGTCCCCTCCCTAGCAGCCTGCACGGGTGCAGAAAGGCCTCTTTGTTCTCCGCCTTTAAAGGGTAAGAGAAACACTTATGCATGGCAAATTAGCCCAAAAATGTATTTCTCTAAAACACCCAATTGTCTCACCAGGCCTGCAGCTGCAGGGAAGTTCCAGGGAGCCGGGGAGGGGGTGTCTTTGGGGTGACCCTGAGGGACAGGGAGAGGTGGTGGGGAGAGGGGCCATCGCTCCTTCCCGCCTCTGCTCTCAGAATCTCACAGTCGCAGAAGGACACAGCTGGGGAGGGCCTGAGGGTCAGGGAACCCTCCCCTCTTCAGTGGTGCAGAGACGGACACTGAGGCCCAGGGAGGTGGCTGGTGGCAGAGAAAGGGCTGATCCAGGAGCCTGGACTCTCACATCTGTACCCACTGCTTGTCTGTGCTGGAAGAGAAGGGGCTTCAGGGATGGGACCCCAGGTCCCCAAGATCAACCAAGCCAGCTGCCCTAGGAATGAAAGAGAGAGAAAGAAACTGGTGGCTCTGCTAGTAAGCTGCCCACTTGGGGCTTCAGTGCCCAGGAGGATGGCCAAGGGCACCCACCGAGCCCGCCTGTTCCCCATCCTGGTGCATCTGAAGGCAGCATGTGTGGGGCGACGGGAGATTCAGACAGTGGCGCCAGTCGGGAGTCCTCCAGCAAAGCCTTCCCAGGAGCAGGCAGGAGACCTCGCTTCATTTGAACCAAATGCGCATTCAGAGAAGGTTTGGGATCCCGCATTGATATCCCACTCAAGGCACATTCTCCAGGAGTTGGCTCTGTGTGGACCCTGGGAGCATCTGGGCTCCCAAAGGTGAATCAGAGACAGCTCTGTCCCCAAGAAGCTCCTGGCCCCCCGGGGGAGACAGATGAGTAAACAACTAGCATGAAAGAGTCCCGTGGGGAGTGAGGTGCAAACAGAACCCTGTGAACACAGAGGACTGGGATCTTCAGGGCAGTCTCTTTTAAAAAATGCCCCAAGGGCTGGGCCCTGAGAGGTGAGTTTGAGCCTGAGATGGGTGAACATTCTAGGCAGCAGAGACAGCCCAAGGGCACAACTGCAACTCCCAACACCACCGCTTGACCTCGGAGTCATTGATTTAAGAGAATTTATTGAGGACTTCCCTGGTGCTCTAGTGGCTAAGAATCCACCTGCCAGTGCAGGGGACATGGGTTCGATCACTGGTCCAGGAAGATCCCACATGAGCCCACGCATCTTGGAGCCCGTGCTCCTCAACAAGAGAAGCCGCCGTAATGAGAAACTGCACACCACAAAGAGTAGCCCCAGCCTGCCGCAACTGGAGGAAGCCCAGCAGCAACGAAGGTCCTGCACAGCCAATAAACAATTTTTAAAAAAGAGAGAGAGAATTTATTGAGCATCTCCAGAGTTCTAGCCCACGTAAGCAGCATAGAGGAGAGAACATGATTCTGACCCTGGGTTTGGGGATCTTACCAACTAGACAAAGTGAGTTTATGACAGAAGAAAAACCCTGAGCTGGCCATGAAAAGCGCATGAGGGTGCAGAGTTAGGGCTCAGCAGCTCCCGTGAGACTGCCAGCTCCCCAGCTGTTTGTGCATCTGTGGGATGCAGGGATGGTAACCACCCAGGACGACCGCCATGAGGATGTGGGGGAAGAGCTGAACCCAGTGACTGACACCCCAGAGTTTCTCAGAAAACGTTAGATCTGCTGCCCCACCCCACGCCACCCCCGAGGAGTCTGGAAATGAGAAAGATGGGAGCAAGTTGGGGAGGGGAGATTGTGTGTGTGAGAGTGTCGTGCTCACATGTGTGCTCATGTATGAATGAGTGCGTTGGTGTGCAAGTGTGCGAGTGTGTGTGTGACTGTGCACGTGTGCATGTAGGAGTGAGGGCATTGTGAGTATGCATGCACGTGAGAGGGTGAGCTGTGCGTGTGGGGGGGTGCTGTGGTTGTATGCAAGT
>NW_011494785.1:6527359-6527540 GCF_000754665.1 Bison bison bison | reverse complement strand
ACACATGAGTGAGAGCAGGAACAGGAGCGTGTGTGTGTGTGTGTGTGTGTGTGTGTGTGTGTGTGTGTACAGACACAGGATCATATCTAGGATGCTTCTTGGGGAAGGGGATGGAGCTAAGACTGAAAGGTCAGACGCCGGAAGTGGCCAAGCAGCTGGAAAACATTCTCTCATGGCGGCT
>NW_011494785.1:6505590-6527259 GCF_000754665.1 Bison bison bison | reverse complement strand
GAAAGGAGACCACGCCCCTTGGATGAGCAAGAGGCCATGAGGCACCAAGAAGGGAGAGAGCAGCTCTGGGCTGAGGCCTCTTCTCCACCAGGCCTCCCTGGTTCAAGAAGGCACCAGCAATCCTGGGTGGAGCCGTCTTACCTAGGCCCCCCACCATGCTTATGCAAGACTCTCCCTGGCTTCCTCTTCCCTCCAGTAGAAACCCAGGCTCTTCGGAGAGTCGACCACACCCTCCATGGTCTGGTCCCCACCCTGCTCTTCCCACTTTTCAGCCAGGTCAATTCACCTTTCCTGTGCCTCCAGCCACCCTCCCGCCACACTCTGAGCTCTGCCCTCCCCTGGCGATCTGACTGGAGAATCCTAGTCACTCAGCAGCCAAGTGCTGGTCCTCCCCCGAAGCATCCTTCTCCCTGCCTTCCTGCATCCCTATAACTCTGTCCTGTGCTCCCACATACATCTGAGACCATCCTCATGGCATGCCGTAGTTTACAAAACTGTGGTCCCTGGACTCAGAACCATGGGAAAACTCATCCAAGAGTCCTCTCTGTAAAAGGCACCGGGAATTGAAAACAGGGATTCAAATAGGTATATGTACCCCTGTGTCCATAGCAGCATTTTTCACTATAGTCAAAAGATGGGAACAACCGAAGTGTCCATTGACAGATGAATGGATAAACAAATGTGGTCTATACATACAGTGGAGTATCATTCAGTCTTAAAAATGAAGGAAATTCTCAAATACTACAACATGGTGAACCTTGAGGATGGGGGGCTAAGTGAAAATGGAAAGCAGTGTTAGAGTCCACTCATATAAGATACATAGAGTAGTTAAACTCATAGAGATAGAAAATGGAACAGCTGTTATCAGGGGCTGAGGGGTGAGTGGAGAATGGGAAGTTATTTTCTAATGGGCAGAGTTTCTGTTTGGAAGATGAAAAAGTTCTGGAGGTGGGTGGTGGTGGTAACTGTACAACAATACAAACATATATAAACAATAGAAACGCCCTTCATGTACTTAAAGTGTACTTAAATATACTTAAAAATGATTAGTATGGTAAATTTTATGCCGTGTATAGTTTACCACGGAGGGGGAAAAGCACCAGGCAAAGAGTTTTTCAAGGAAGTTCTTTTTAGATTTTAAGTAATAGTTTTCTTAAAGGGAACACCCCTACGCTGTTGGTGGAAATGTAAATCGCTGCAGCCACTATGAAGAAGAGTACGGAGGTTTCTTTAAAAAGCAGAAAAAAAAATGTAAAAACAGAATACTGCAATCTGACTCCCGGGTTTATATCTGGAGAAAACCATAAGTTAAAAAGATACATGCACCCCGATGTTCATTGCAGCACTATTTACAGTAGCCAAGACATGGAATCAACCTAGATGTCCCTCGACAGATGAATGGGTAAAGAAGATGTGGTGTGTGTAGACAATGGAACATTACTCAGCCATAAAAAAGAAGGAAATATTGCCATTTGCAGCAACATGAATGGACCCGGAGATTATCATCATTACTAAGATTTCATCATTACTAGATGAAATAAGTCAGACAGAGAAAGACAAATATCATATGATACCACTCATATGTGGACTCTAAAAAACAGATACAAATAAACTTGTTTACAGAATAGGAATAGGCTCACAGACATAGAAAACAAACTTACGGTTACCAAAGGGGAAAGGTGGGAAGGAGGGGTAAAAGAGGAATTAGGGAGCAACAGATACACACTCCTATATGCCAAATAGGTAAATAACAAGGACCTACTGTGCAGTACAGGGAGCTATACACAATATTTTGTAATAACATATATGGGAAAAGAATCTGAAAAATAATACGTATATATGCATATATGTATCTGAATCACTTTGCTGACCTAAAACTAATACAACTTTGTAAATCAACTATACTTCAATAAAAAAATAAATAATTTTTTTTTAAATAGAAGGAAACAGTTTTCTTTTTGTGTAATTTGATAGGAATAATAGAAAAAGATGAACGGACATCACCCACTCCCTCCAGGCAGACGTGTCTCCTTGGCGTCTCCGGCCCAGCACAGGGCATAGGTGGCTCCGAGGCACAGCGAAGCGTGTTGGTGACCAATGGCTTCTCTGGCTAGGTTCCCTTGACCCTCTGGGGGGACCACTCTGGATGCATCCTTCCCTCCCCACACCCCTCATTTCAGCCCAGGAATCTTCCGAGAGGGGTAGGGCACCCCTGGGAAACACAAAATGACCCAGTGGCGTGCAGAAAGGTTAGCATTTCTTTCCATTTATATGTTTACTCTTATTCTTTGGAAACTCCTGCTTTGTGTATATTTCTATAGTAGTTGTTGTATAGTCGCTAAGTTCTCTCCGACTCTTTGGAACCCCGTGGACTATAACCTGCCAGATTCCTCCGCCCGTGGGACCTTCCAGGCAAAAATACTGGAGGGGGATGCCATTTTCTTCTTCAGGGGACCTTCCTGACCCAGGGATTGAACCCAGGTCTCCCGCATTGGCAGGCGGATTCTTTACCACTGAGCCACCACGGAAGCCTTTCTATAGTAGTACACGTGTGTCATTTGTAAACAAATAATCAAACAAATGCCTTTAGATCTGACTCAGGAACTGAACACATTCTGAGAAATTCTTTGTGATGTCTTTCACACCCCAAACTCAGGAACCAATATATTTCAATGTATTTCAAATATATATTTGATATATTTGAATATATTCAAGTATATTTGAACCAATATATTTCAGACCAATGTATTTCTACAATGTCCTCAGTAATCAAACTTGGCCTCTGATTTTTACCATTCAACTCAGGAGCCAAACAGATTCTGATAGTGAGGAATATTTGTACAAATTTGGGACATTGTGCCCCCACATTCTTACTGAAAAGGATACACAATCAAAAGCATCAGGAACATCCCTGGAGGCCCAGTGGCTAAGACTCCACACCCTCAAAGCAGGGGGCTCAGATTTCCACCCCTGGTCAGGGAACTAGATCCTACGTGCTACAACTGGGGGTTCAAATGCCGTAACTAAAAAAGATCCCACGGGCCACGGCTAAGACCTGGAGCAGCCAAACAAATAAATAATATTTTTAAAATATTTATTTATTTATTTTTAAATCAGAGAGAGAGCTGGTTATTTAAAAAAAAATCAGAGAGAGCTGCTTGGACCATTGGAGGGGTGAAGTCTTATGGCCCCATTTAAAGGATGGAAGAGGTGAGACTATAATTTTCCCAGGAGACATCGAGCCCAGGAGACAGATGCCATGATGCCCTTTTATAGATAATCAGACTGAGGCTCAGAAAGGCACATTCTTCAAGATTACAAGGGTAGAAAACGTCAGAGTCAAGACTTAACCCACCTGCATCTAGTCCTCAGACTATACTATTCCGGTTGCAGAGTCACAACTGAGCAACTGAACAACATACTGTTCCAGAGTGCCTCCCAGTGAACCAGAGGAGGAGCTTGGCAAATGCAGCCCCGAAGCCAAGTTCCCTCTTTATCAGCAAGTTCTGGGCCACTCCCCCACAACACACACCCACTGCCTGGCCCATGCCTCCTTATCCACACACCTGAACAGGTTCAAGGCTGCCTTTCCCCAGGTGGGCCCTCCCCTAGCCTGGCCTTCCCGTTGCTGGCTGTAGTCCCCCGAGGTGGCAGTGGGCTCCCTGAGGACCCTCCACTGTGCCCTGGATGCTTGGCCGGGGGCCTGGCATGTCTGGTACATGATGGGGCTCAGTGAATAGTTGAGTGAAGGGGCAGGAGTGACGCACGCAGGCAGCCTTCTTACTCAGCCACACGTGTGGGTGTGGGACTTGGGTCCCTTCGGACAACGACACTCTACAGTGACCCTGACCCCGAGGAAGGTCAATGTGCAGCTGACCTTCGGATCAGAAAGAAACCCCAGAGGAATGGGGGGAAGTAGAGGGAAAGAGCAGCTAAGAAAAGGAGAAAACAAGAATACGAGGGGGTAGAGATGTCCAGGGGCCACCTTCCGCTTATTCTGCCCATGGACGTTGACAGCGAAACAGAACCAAGAAAACAGGAGGGCAGGGGGAGGGGCAAGCAGAAAACCTTCAAAACCACCCAACCTTCTCAAAAGGCACTGAAGGGACTTCCCTGATGGTCCAGTGGCTGAGACTCTGCACTCCCAATGAAGGGGGCCTGGGTTTGATCCCTGGTCAGCTAACTAGATCCCACACGCCACAACCTGACACAGTCAAATAAATAAATAATTTAAAAGAAAAGACCCTGACGGTAGTGGGCCACATCCATATACCACAGGAAGGCCATCCTGGTTCCTGACAATGGCCTGAGCTCAGCAGGTGCTCCCACTCTGTGCCCACCCCTGTCCTCTCATAGCAGCCCCTCTGCCTGCCTTGGACTGGTCTATTTCACTCAGCAGGTTCCTGTAAATGGAGCCAGTTTTAGGCTATTCCTGGGTGACCTGGGAGCTCTGTGGTCCACAGGGTGATAACCATGACCTGAGAGTCTCACTCCTCCACCATCTCCTGAGGATGTTCTTGGCAAGGTCATGACTGTGTCTGAGAGGGCTGCGCCCAGAGTATCTCCTGCTACCAGGCGGTGGTGGGTCACGGGCTCTCAGCTGATGGGTTGTCAAGGGCTCAGATGCCAGTCATGAGGGATGGCCAGGGCCCTCGGGGCATGCAGAAGTTGGGAGCTGAAAAAAGGGCACCAGCAACTTGGGGACAGGGAGGGTGGAGAGGGTGGAGGACAGTGTCAACCTACTCTTCATGGACGCCACCCACAGCCATATGTGTGTGCTAAGGACTGATGCTGAAGCTGAAACTCCAATACTTTGGCCACCTGATGCGAAGAACTGACTCATTGGAAAAGACCCTGATCCTGGGGAAGATTGAAGGTGAGAGGAGAAGGGGACAACAGAGGATGAGATGGTTGGATGGCATCACCGACTCAATGGACATGAGTTTGAGTAAACTCTGGAAGTTGGTGAAGGACAGGGAGGCCTGGCATGCTGCAGTCTATGGGGTCGCAAAGAGTCGGACACAACTGAGTGACTGAACTGAACTGAAGTCACTTCAGTCATGTCCAGCTTTTTGCGACCCCATGGACTGTAGCCCATCAGGCTCCTCTGTCCATGAGGATGCTCCAGGCAAGAATTTAATATTGGAGTGGGTTGCTATGCCTGCCTCCAAGGGATCTTCCTGACCCAGGGATTGAACCTGAGTCTCTTACATCTCCTGCATTGGCAGACAGGTTCTTTACCACTAGCACCACTTGGGAAGCCCCCACAGCCATACTTGTGCACCCAAACACATGTGTGTTGTCACCATCGCACTTTCAGACACAGGTACATCCACACACTCAGGCTTACAGGCACAAGTGTTTCCTCATCAAAGCCTTCCCAGCCCACACACAGACACACAAGCCTATGCACACATTCACGATTCATCAAGCAAGCAAGAAGGGCCGGATGCCCCTGAAATCATTCTTTCTCTCCTGTTCCACCCTCTTTCATTTCCACCCTACCCTGGCCATTCTTCTCCACATCAGCCAGGTGTCCCAATCACTATATCACCCCCAAGAATCTGTTGGAAATCCTGAGGGTGGTAGCCTGGTTCTCACACCCCCGGTGAGTCAGGACTTCACCTGCCCAGGCCATCTTGACCCTGACCCTGTATCTGACCCCCAGCCTCCTCTGCTCACATGCACCACACCCTGGGCTGCATGGAGAGATGTGTCTCCCTGCTGGGCTCTCGTGGCACACCCTGGTGCCTCCAGCTCTGGTGATGGCTCCTGGAGATTGGAATTTGCCATGAAAACCTTGGTGAGCCTAGCCATTAGGGAGTAAGATGCAAAAAATGTGTGTACAGGTGACTTCCCTGGTGGACTCATGGTTAAGACTTCACCCTTCTACTGCAGGGAGTGTGGTTAGATCCCTGGTCAGAGAACTAAGATCCCATAAACTGTGCTGTGCAGCCCCCAAAAAATTAAATTTAAAAAAATGCATATTCCGGAGTTCAGACCCGAAGAATGTCACCCAGTAGTCAAAACACAGCCTCCAACCAAGTCCTGACCCATATCACAGCTGAGCCTTGACCGCAAACCAGCCACAGATGGAGCCTTGACTCCAGTTAGAGACTGTCCATCAAACCTGGCTGATACCCTGAACCTTGACCCTGGTCGTCTGTGCCTATGGCCTGACCCTGACCCTGACCACAACCTCAGGCCAGACCCTAAACCAAAAATGAATGCTAAAAAGCCTTGATCTTGGCCACAGTCTGGATCCTGATCCTGACACCCAACATGAACACTTTCCTAGTTCACAGCCTGAGCCCTGATGGCAGACTGAGCCATGACTCTAACTCTAAAATCAACTATTTCACTGTCTATAAACTGAGCACTGTTCCAAAGCACAATGACCCTGATCTTGACCCCAGTGAACCCTTATCTTGGCCCAAGGTTGAGTCCTGATCTTGACCCCAGACAGAGCCCTTAACCTCTCCCAAAATGAACTCTTACCCCAGTGACAGCCTGAGCCTTGACCCTGGCCCCAGACTGAGCGCTAACCCTGACTGTAGCCTAGCCCTCATCCTGACTGAAGCCCGAGGCCTCGTCCTGAGCCAGTCCTCTCAGAAAACTCTGCCTCTGTTCACAGAAGGACTGGCCCCACCTTCCTTTCCCAAGTTCAGGAAACCTTAGCTGAAGCCTAGGAAGACTTGCAGAACTTTCCACAAGAGCCACAGGACAGCCTTTGCCACGTGGCAGGAGGTGGGGTCTATCCTCATTTCACAGGTGAGGAAACCGATTCGCACGGAGGCTTAACTTGTTCCGCGTGGTTCCAATGAATAGAACAGGAAGTGAAAGGCAGACACTATAGGGAGACATTTCAGAAAGCATTTCCCAAACTTCTGGGCTGGGCAAGGACAGAATGAGCCGCGTGCAGAGGCCTGAGTGCCATGTCACTGGAGGCGTACCAACAGAGGCGGGGGACTTGTCAGCTGGCGAGAGGCCTACAGGAAGTGGAGGGCCCCCCAGCCCCGAGACGTCAAGGAAGCTTCACGCCTCACTCAACAGCTTCCTCCCAACCCTGATGGCCACACCTGGAAGACCTCTAGGCCACCATCTCAGGAGGGAGAGACCCAGCCCCACCAGGTGGGACCAGAGCTCCACCCTTCCCTGCTCAACTCCTCTGACCAGCCCTTTAAGCTGTCTGGACCAGGCATAGACGGGAGACAAGGCCCACCTCGCCAAGCTGGCCATCGGGCAGTGTCACTCCGTCCCAGACAGGCTCTCTGTCCCAGTGTGAGTCCCCGCTCTGCCCCAGGCTCAGAAATACACATCCAGGACTGGCAAGACATTTGCCACCGTTTTCAAAATGCCTGAGCGGCCTCGCCCTCCCCTCATCCTCGTTTTGTTGACTCGGGACACAAAGACCAGAGAGGCTGAGCGGCCTGCCTAGGGTGGCACAGCCAGGCAGGGGCACATCAGGATGCGGACCCCAGACCCTGGCACCTGCCCCACTCACACGGCCCCACAGCTGCCCCAGTGGGGTTGGAGGATGGTGGGGGGACCTGGTGCCAGGCGGCAGAGGCTGGGATGGGGGGCTGGACGGCCCCTTGTGCCGCCACCCCCCCAGGCATCCCGGCCTGGCTCCATCCACCGGCCGCCCAGCTGCCCGCACATCCGCCCAAGCCCAGACATCAATCCACACCAGGGCCCTCGCTCCCTCTTTCTTTTCTGCCCTCCTCTTCCCTCCCCAACTCACGTCTTTTTTTTTTTTCCCCTCCTCTCTCTCTTCCAACATGTCATTACAGTAGAAACAAAAAGTGTCGGGACAATGCGGGCATTGACGAAGGCCCCCTCGCAGCCCCCTCCCCCCACGGTGCGTGCCAGCACTCTTTCCACCCGCCCAGGGCTGGAACCACTGCCAAAGGAGCCCTGCTAATAAACAAGAGGAACCAGATAAACCAGGAACACAATAGAGGGATTTGTTGCACTTAGAATGGTGGGAACAATGTCAACGTCGCGCGCAGCTGCTTCTAAGCCCCCACCCCACCAAGTCCTGCCAAGCAGCCCCCTTGTCCCCCATCCCCTCTGATTTATGAAAGGTCAGAGGGCATCATGGCTAAAGGGCCCCTTCCTCGCATCCCTCATTAACCCTTCGGACACAATGATCCCTTCTCTGGGAGGTGGTGAGTGGGGGGCGTGTGTCATGCACAACACTTCCTGGAGCTGCCTGGCCATGGTGCAGGGGGAGGAGGAGCAGGCTCCAAGATGCCTTCAGGCCACGGGCTTCATCTGGAGTCACAGCCTCACTGATGGAGGCCTTCTTCTTAGTGACCCCCAGAGGTGTGACCAGAGCCACAACTGGATCTACAAGATGGCGACGCAGGCTGCTTCCTGAGCCGTGCTTTCAGGGCAAAAGATTTGTTCTCCAACGTCCTAGTGGGTGCTGAGTCCCTCCCTAGATGTTGGGGTGTGAGAATAAGCCAGACATAGTTCCTAATTTGGGAAAGCACAGGTTGATGGGTGTGGGGGAGCCCAGGGAAGTGGGGGAGCCCAGGGAAGGAAAATCAGGGGAGAGTTCTGGCAGGAGGTAATGTTTGAGCTGAGGAGGCAGCACCAGCAAGACAGTCCCCAAAAGTTGTCAGGAATTATATATCCTGCTCCACCACTTGACCACAACGTCTTCATCAGCAACTTGGAGACAAGAAAAATATCCACCTCAAAGGATACTTGGAAAGATGAACTGCTACAAATAAGATTCTTAGAAAAGAGCCTGGCATGTAGTTAAATTTCAATAGGTGTGACCATTATTATTACAGTTGATGGTGGTGATGGTATGGTGCTCACAGCCACCCTGAGCTTCATAACATGGTCGTATAGATGGGCAGATGAGGCTGGAACTCCCCTTGGATCATAGCTAGTGCTTACAGACCCAGGATTCCAACCCAAGTTTCCATACTCCAAACCCAGGAATCCTGCTTACTCAACTGGTTTGGGATGGACACTCAAATTAGGAATCTGGGATTATGGGACAAAAAAGTGCTTAATGACCTATTTGGGAGTTAATCTCAAAATGAACTTCAGCCTGTCTTCCCTCAATAAAAAAAAAAAAAAAAGTCGCATGGAATCCTCTTAGTCCCTTCACATTTAAGCTCAAACTGGAAGAAGGAAAATGCATAAGAAAGTCTCCTATTCACCCACCTCTCACCTCTGCTAAGCAGGGGTCTCTTGATAACACTCTGATCATTCCTGCCCCCCACAAACCATCCCCACCATCCCCGCTGGGGCCCCAGGCTCCTTATGTGGGCATTGACTATTCCTCCAGCAGAAGAAAGCCATGTTAATAATAATCACTAAACACCAATCCTTTAGGAAATAAGATTAGCTCTACCTTCAAAACATATTCAGAATGCCCAGTCTCACTTCTATTCTACATTGTACTGGAAGAGCTAGCCAGTGCAATAGAGCAAGAAAATGAAATAAAAAGCATATAGGTTGGAAGAAGCAACACTATCTTTATTCATAGGCAACAGAATCATCTCTATAGAAAATCCTAAATAATCTACAGAAAAAGCCTACTATAAAAAGTTAGTGAGTTTAGCAAGGTTGCAAAATACATCAATATACAAAACAAACCAACTATATTTTTATATACTCGTAAAACAGTAGAAGTTTTAAGATTTTCCATGTCATTTAAAATAAAAGTATAAAATGTGAAATAGGGATAAATTCATATTATAAATTCATGATATAATAACGCTTAAGAAGTAGAGAAGACCTGACCTAGGGAACTTCATACAATGGTGTTTTCACTAGACACTGTAAAGCAAGAGACAAAAGCAACTGTTTACAAATACTATATATTAGTTGGTGAATTTATTTTTTACAAGGCATGGGTTAGCAATTCTAAGACTGTTTTATATGTTCACTGTTTGAACAAATAGGTAAATATGCTATAGATAATAAGAGCTCTATTTCTGTGTGTTAGAGAAACAAATTACAAATAAGTAATAGGAAAAGCCTAGAATAAGCCCTGTTGTGCTCGAAAGTGAAAGTGAAAGTCGCTCAGTCGTGTCCGATTCTTTGCAACCCCATAGACTATACAGTCCCTGGAATTCTCCAGGCCAGAATACTGGAGTGGGTAGCCTTTCCCTTCTCCAGAGGAAGAAGGGATCTCCAACCCAGGGATCGACCCCAGGTCTCCTGTCCAGGTCGTGCTGGAAGTAGAGCTTAATTTCCATCTCCTCAGCTGTCAGCCAGACTTGGTGACTCACTTCTAACAGATAGAGTAAGAAAATGGAAAACAGTATCCCTATAATGGAAGAGCCTGGCAAACACAACCTTAACCAAGGAGTCAAAGTTGACATTACCATTAACAAGCCATATCAATATCATGTTATTCCTAATGCAAGGGGCTTTCCAGATGGCGCTAGTGGGAAAGAAACTACCTGCCAGTGCAAGAGATATGAGACAAGGCTTTGATCACTGGCTCAGGAAGATCTTCTGGAGAAGGACATGGAAACCCACTCCAGTGTTCTTGCCTGGAGAATTCCATGGACAGAGGAGTCTGGGGAGCTACAGTCCGTAGGGTCACAAAGAGTCAGACACAACAGAAATGACTTAGCATGCACATACGCCTAATATGATGTGATGAGAAGGGGACCTCCCCATGTAGTGTTTTTCTCCAAAATTCATACTTTCAGATTAATAACGAGAAAATATCAGAAATAGCCAAATTGAGGGACATTCTACAGAATGTCTGACCAGTATTCTTCAAAAATGTTGAGGTCATGAAAGATTCCTGAGAAATTGTCACAGATGGGACAAGACTAAGGAGACACGACAATTAAATGCAATGTGGGATCCTGACTTGGATCTTGGAAAAAAAAACAGGCATTAGAGGAAACTGGATGAAGGATATACAGGGGCTCTTTGTACTGTCTTTACAACTGTTCTGTAAGTTTAAAATTATTTCAAACTAAAAAGTTTTTTAATCATATCATTTAATATAGCATAAAATACAAAATGCTTAGGGATAAATTGGACAAAATGTGAAATCTATAAAACATTGTTGAGAGACATTAGAGAAGACATAAATGGAGAAATATAACACATTCGTGGATTAAAAGTCTCAATATTATTATAACATCAGTTCCCCCCCAAAATTGCTCTATAGATTTATTTAAATCCTAACAAAAATCCCAACAAGCTATTTTGGAGAAATTAACAAGATGATTCTAAAATTTATATGGAAATTCAAAAAGAACAAAGTCAGAAGAATTTTACAGCCTAATCTCAAGACTTATTATAAGGCTACAGTAGTCAAGACAGTGTGGTATTAGCATAAAGAAAAACATGAACGGGAAAAATAGAAAGCTCAAGAACAGACCCAAACATATGGTCAACTGGTTTTCAACAAAGTGCAAAAGACGAGTCATCAGGGAAGGGAGAGTCTTTTCCACAAATGGTACTCAAACAATTGAATAGCCGTTTGCAGAAGAAAAACAAAAGCCTCAATACCTCCGAACAGATCACTGTAAAACTTCTAGAAGAAAATATAGGAGAAAATCTTGAGGACCCTAGTCAGGCAAAGATTTCCTAGATACAGCGTTAAATACACAACCCATAAGAAAAAAATGGTAAATTGGATTTCTTCAAAATTTAAAAATGTTGCCCTTCTAAAGATACCTTTACAGGCCAAAAACTTGGAGAAAAATATTTGCAAGTTGTATAACTAACAAAGAACTGTAATTAGAATAAATGAAGAGCACTCCAAACTCAATAAAAAGAAAATAAACCCCATTTTTTAAATGGGCAAAAGATTTGAAGAGACACTTCATCAAAGAAGATATACAGATGGCAAATAAGTACATGAAAAGAAGTTCATGATTCATCACTAGGGAAATGCAAATTAAAGTCACTACACATTTATTAGATGGCTAAAATTATCATTTGAAAAACTGACCAGGGGGACTTCCCTCCTTGGTGGTCTAGTAGCTAAGACTCCCATGCTCCCAGTGCAGGGAGCCCAGGTTCAATTCTTGGTCAAGGAACTAGATCTGAAATGCCTCAACTAAGACCTGGCGTGGCCAATAAATAATTTTTTCAAAAAACTGACCAGGGACTTCCCTGGTGGTCCAGTGGTTAAGAATCTGCCTTCCAAGGCAGGGGACACAGGTTTGATCTAATGCAGAGGACGCAAGTCAGGAAACTAAGATCCCACGTGCCTCAGGGCAACTAAGCTTCATGCCACTGCTATGGAGCCCAGGCACGCTAGAGCCTGTGGTCTGCAACTAGAGAAACCCCACGTGCATTGCAATGAAGACCCAGAGCAGCCAACTTTAAAAATTTTTTTAATTAAAAAAAAAAGACTGACCATACCAAGTCTGCGGAGGAAGTCGACCTCTCATACTCTGCCAGGGAGAATGTAAAACGGTACAACCACCTTGGAAAATGGTTTGATGGTTTCTTAAAAAGTTAAATATACACCTTGCACACAACCCAGACATTCCACTCCTAGTATTTACCTACTAGAAATGGAAACACATGTACACAAGGACTTTACATGAATGTTCACAGCAGCTTTATTTGTAATAGACAAAATCTGGAAACAGCTCAAACGTCCATCAACAGGTGAACGGATAAACAAACTGTGGTCTGTCCATACAATGGAATATTCTTCAGTAATAAAAAGGATAAGCTGTCGATACACACAGTGACATGGATAAACTCAAAACAATTAAGTTGAGTGAATGAAGCCAAGCCAAAAAAAAAAAAAAGAGCATATGACTCCATTTACATACAACTCTAAAAATACAAATTAATCTACAGGGACAGAAGCAGATCATGGTTGCCTGGAGATAGGGTGGAAATGGAGGAAAGGATGACCAAGGGACAGAAAGAAAGTTTTGTGGGTGATGAATATATTATTTTCTTTCTTTAAAGGACCAGGACAAAATTTTATTTTGCTACATCAGGTCTTCACGGCACGAGGGCTCATCCCTGCAGCACTCGGCTTAGTTACCGGGCAGAAGGAGTAGGGCACAGGCCCTAAGGTGGGGAGAGCGCCTGAGCACTGGAGGGACAGGAGCAGCGAGTGAGGAGGTCTGAGACCGGCCTGAGGGGCCAGGCAGAAGCAGGGGGCCGGTGAGGAAGCCGCTGAGGGAAGCCAGAGGACAGGAGGTGGACCCAGTGAGGCTGACCAGGGACAGGACCTAGGCCCGCTGTGTTGGAAGGCGAGTCCCCAGGTATGCTATTTCTTGACCGTGGTGATGGTTTCACACGTGTATACGGATGTGTCAAAACTCACCAACGTGCACATTTTAAACACGTGCAGTTTATTGTATGTTAGCGTTAGTCGCTCAGTCGTGTCCGACTCTTTGCAATCCCATAGACTGCAGCCCACCAGGCTCCTCTGACCATGAGATTCTCCAGGCAAGAATACCAGAGTGGGTTGCCATGCCCTCCTCCAGGGGATCTTCCCAACCCAGGGATCAAACCCAGGTCTTTCGCATTACAGGTGGATTCTTTACCCTCTGAGCCTGGGAAGCCCATTGTATGTTAGCTACACCTCAATAAAGATGTTAAAACACAGTGATTTTTAAAAAGGGAAAACAAACACAGCCAGGAATCTGCCTGTCCTCTGATTTACCTGTGCCCTGACTGCTCCTTCTGTCTGGAATGTTCTTTCCGGAGACCCCTATGTTCAACTACCCCGGAAACCTCAGGCCTTCACTCAGTGAGGCCCGCCTTAATGGCCCTGCTTAAAGCTATGGGCCACCCTTCCCCCTACTTGTGACACGCCTTTCGCCTTATCAAACTATATAGAAGTCACTTATTTGGGGCTTTGTTTGTTTCCCTCAATTGGAGTTTGTGCTTTTGGTATAGTTCCCTGATTTAATCTGAGGATCCCAAGTAGGTGTTCCATAGATGTTTGTTAAAGGAATGTTTATTACATTCCAGGAGTTCTAAGTGCTTTTCGTAGATCATAGTGACCTCCAGAAGTGGTGCTATAATTCTCCCCACTTTATAGATGGGAAAACTGAGGCACAGGGAGGTGAAGCATGCCCAGAGTTACTCCAGAGCTTTGCTATTAAGCCAGTGCTCTGTCATCTCCTCCCCAGTGGCCGGCTCACCAGGTCACAGCTTCTGGTCACACCTGACAGCTACAACCTGATTCCTCCCAACCACGCCAGCGGCCCCGCCCCCACCCCAATTCCAGAGGTTGAACCAGATCTTACAACAACAACAACAACAATCAGAACCCTTCCTGGTTTCCTCTTGGTGTTCTCTCTGCCTTGGTCCAAGAGGAACGTGAGGGAGAGTAGAAGGGTCCAGAAAAATAAATGGCTTGGGACTTCCCTGGTGGTCTAGGAGGTAAGACTGTGCTTCTACTGCAGTGGGCGGGAGTTCGATCCCTGGTCGGGGAACGAAGATCCTGTATGCCTCGTGGTATGGCAAATAAATGAGCAAATAAATAACTGCAAGCTCTTCATAAGATTAAAAAAACAAAACAAAACAAATGTCTTCATTAGAAAGGGGGCAGGGCCCTGCAGGTAAGTGGAGTGCACACAGGCCACCCTCTGAGTGGGGCTCAATCCTGCCCACAGGTCACAGGGAGCCGACAGGGCTGTAATTCTCAAAGTCCTCAGGACAGAAATTGGCCTCGGCTAGAACTAGTCTCCCTCTGCCCCTCATTCAGGCAGTCGTGAGTTCACTATTCAGCAAGTATTTACAGGCCCTGTGTGCACGGTCTCTGGAAGGCGCAGAGGGCCTTGGGCCCACCTTCTTGGGAACCAGAGGACCCATGGCAGCAGCTCTGCCCTTTGCCCCCAACCAGGACCCCCGGGAGGCATCGCCCCCACCCTCCTCTTGCGGTTGTGGAAGCAGGGTTGGGAGGCACCGGGGCTGCCCCACAGTTTGAGCTGGGTCTGACCCCGCCTCCCCACTCTGACCACCGGGTTCTCCGGCTTCCTCCTTCTCTGCTACCCTGGCTCCTGCACCTCTCCCACCTCGTCTGAGCCCCGGGCCTTCCTCTTTCCCGCTCATCTTCACGAGTCAGTACTCCAGTCCCTGCAGCTGGGTGCCCCTCCTGCCCGGCAGCCACCCTGCCCGCTCTTCAGGGCCTGACCTGTCCCGCGCCTGCTCCCCTCCACCTGCCACCCCCTCAGGAGGTGCCCCCCACCCAGGTGCAGTCCAGCACAGGTGCTGTCAGGGGACCCTGTGAGGAAGGGGTGGGGGGGGCACCTACCGAAGACACAGTCCCTGCTGTGATATTGCTCCAGGTCCCGGGGTGCCTGGTGCTGGGTGCTGGACCTCAAGTCAGGATTCAGGTTCAAGGACCCAAGCTGCTGCTTCCCACTGGTGACCTCAGACGTATCCTTGGCCCTCTCCGAACCGCTCTGTTTAATTCACTGAAAAATGGAGCACTCGTGACTGGTAAAATCCAAGTTCCTTCCAGATTTTTCGAGCCCTCGGTCTTCCCCGAAGACTTTTAGGCTGCCTGTCTCCATCCTCTGCGCTCCAGCAGCCCTTCCCCTGGCCACTCCTGTAGAAACCGGGTGCCCCACCTGGCACTGTGATCAGTTCTGCATGCGAATATGCTCGTGCCCCATGGGCCCTGGAAGTGGCTGCTTAGGAATTCCCGGACTGCCCTCAGCACAAGGCCCTGAGCCTGTGGGTGCTCACTCACAACAATCTTCTATTTTTAATGCCAGACTTTTCTCCTTCAGTCACAACAACCCTATGTAGTTGTTATGAGTCTCTTTCATAAAAAATGAAGATTTGGGGACATCCCTGGTGGTCCAGTGGCTAAGGCTGTGCATTCTCAGTGCAGGTGGCCGGGTTCAATCCCTGGTCTGGGATCTAGATCCTGCATGCTGCAACTAAGACCCAGCTCAGCCAGGTAAGTAAATTACTTTAAAAAATTTTTTTAATGAAGATTTAGGAACTTCCCTGATAGTCCAGTGGTTAAGTATCTGCCTTCCAATGCAGGAGACACAGGTTCGATCCCTGGGCAGGGAGCTAAGATCCTACATGCCGAGGTGCAGCTAAACCTGCCCACCACAACTAGAGAGAAGCCCACGCTCTGCAGCTACTGAGCCCGTGCACTACAGTGAAAGATCTTGAGTGATGCAACTATGAGTCAATGCAGTCAAATAAGTAAATTTTTTTTTTTAATTTTAAATGAAGATTTGAAATTTTAAGGGACTCAGTGGTCACACATCCAACAAGTGTCAGAATCAGGATTCCAACTCAGTTCTATTGGCCTCTGGAGTTCAAACGTTTAAATATCTATAGTGTATATTTGTTTGCTGATGGTGAAGGCATACCAAGAAAACACAGATGACCAAGGTTTGCAACCTTATGATCTGACAAAGTTAAATTTAGGTCAAAGACCATTAAAAATGATGAGAAAGTAGACT
The DNA here is from genome assembly GCF_000754665.1 of Bison bison bison. Classification (NCBI taxonomy): domain Eukaryota; kingdom Metazoa; phylum Chordata; class Mammalia; order Artiodactyla; family Bovidae; genus Bison; species Bison bison. Next base: position 6,510,850 of record NW_011494785.1, on the reverse strand, counting down.
TTACAAAGCTAACACTAAACACAATAAAGATATAAAAATATAAATATTTATGTACCAAATAACATAGTGTCAACATCTGTAAAATGGAAACTATAGAAGATGCAAGGAGAAATTGAAGTATGCTAAGAATAAGGGGGACTTCCCTGGCAGGTCCAATTAAGACTCCACACTTCCATCACAATGGGCAGAGGTTTGACCCCTGGTAGGACGAAGCAGCCTGGTAGGCTGCTATCCAGGAGGTCACTAAGAGTCAGGCACGACTGAGCGACTTCACTTTCACTTTTCACTTTCATGCATTGGAGAAGGAAATGGCAACCCACTCCAGTATTCTTGCCTGGAGAATCCCAGGGACAGAGGAGCCTAGTGGGCTGCTGTCTATGGGGTCGCACAGAGTTGGACACGACTGAAGCGACTTAGCAGCAGCAGCAGCAGGGGAATTAAAATCCCAAGTGCCATGCAGCCAAAAAATAATTTATAAATTAAATTTAAAAATAAAGTGAAAGGGTAAATGTATATTAAAAAAAAAAAAAAAAAGTATAGGGAACTTGATCCAGCTTCTCTCAGTCTCTGACAGATGCAATGAGCAAAAAGTTGTTTTTCTAGAACAGCTTGCTGTCCATGAAGTTGATGGAAACCCAAACACTCAGAGCCTCGTGGTACAGAGCTTAACCCCAAACATCAACCTTGTCCTCCACCTAGAGACGAGCCCATCTACTGTGCACTGAACTGCTCAGGCAGACAGACACACAGGAACATTCAGATGTACACTTAGTCACACACATTTATACCAAACTGTTACCACTCTCTGAAGGATGGAATTAAGAGTGAGTTTTACTTTCTTATTTTGCTTCTCTATATTTTATAGTTTGTCTGTAGATCATTTACATGTGGGCTTTTTTTTTTCCTTTTTGACATTTTTTAAAATTCAGGGCACATAGGACTATGGTTAGTTGAAGGATCACACAATGCAGATTTCCGTTAAGAGAAGCCCGCCTCCTCTCATGGGGATTCAGCCAGGAGATACACCATGAAAATGTCAGACCCACAGAAGTCTGGGAGACTAGCAGGTGCTGGTATAACACCTGTTTCTAGCATCTTTCATTCCAATCACTGCCTGATTACTTCTCAAATCTCTCCTCCTCTTCTCTCCCCATCTTGACCCTGCCCAGCAAAGTCCTCATCTTTCACCAGGATTAACACCTCAGCCTTCCAACTGGCCTTCCTGCCTCTATTCTCTTCTAGCACCTCCATCTCCTCCACACAGCATGCATCTTTCATGATGCTTTGAGAGTGAACTTTAAAAAACACTCTAGGGACTTCTCTGATGGTCCAGTGATTTAGAATCTGCCTGCCAATGTAGGGGACATGGGTTTGATCCCTGGTCCAGGAACTGAGATCCCATATGCTGCAGGGCAACTAAGCCCATGGGCCACAACTATTTAGCCCAAGCACTGCCACTACTGAGCCTGCGTCTGCCAACTACTGAAGCCCATGTGCCCTGGAGCCCGTGCTCTGTAACAGGAGAAGGCACCGCAGTCAGCAGCCCACGCACCATAACTAGAGAAGGCCTGTGCACAGCAACAAAGACCCAACACAGCCAAAAAAAAGAAGTCTGACCACGTCACCACCCCTCCTCCTTCCTAAACACTCTCCTTGGCTCCCATTGTCCTCCAGATAAAGTGTCCTGCCAACCTTCCTAGTGCCACTCTGGACCTCCGCTTGTCCACCGTACCCTAAAACCAAAACATCTCGGTCTTCTCCCAAATTCTTCACATGCTTTCCTTTGCAGCTTTGCTCATGCAGCCCCTTCAGTTACCATTAGGCTGCTTTTCCCTCTGTTCAACCCCTCCTCTCTCTTTCAGGTTTGCCCCAAATATCAATACTCCCACTGAGAAGTCCTCCTTGATTGCCCCAGACAGTCAGACAGCTCCCTTTGCTGAGCACCCTCAAGGGCACATGGGCTTCAGTAGTTGGCATATGCAGGCTCAGTAGTGGCAGTGCTTGGGCTAAATAGTTGTGGCCCATGGGCTTAGTTGCCCTGCAGCATATAGGATCTCAGTTCCTGGACCAGGGATCAAACCCATGTCCCCTACATTGGCAGGCAGATTCTTAATCACTGGACCATCAGAGAAGTCCCCAGAGTGTTTTTTAAAGTTCACTCTCAATTCCTGGTGTGTAGAATCATTTCATCAGACCCTCGTCGGTACCAGACTGATCCCACAGCATAATCAAACACATTAAAATGTATTCATGTTACATACTAAATATAATCATTTGGCTTTAAACAAGTTTTTAAAGGATGTTTGTAATTCTTCATTTGAAATTTTGATTAATTTCCCCATTTTTTTTGGTTCTTTACATAATTTGAAGCTGGTGATTTTTTTCTTTAGCTCTCAAACATTTTATGGGTTGATAAAAAGCCTTCCGGGTCCTTCCCTGGCCATCCAGTGGTTAAGACTCCACACTGCCAATGCAGGGGGCGTGGGTTTGAGCCCTGGTCAGGGAACTAGGATGCCAATGATGCAGAGTGCAGCAAAAAAAAAAACTAGAAAGAAAAAAAGCCTTTCCTCCCAATAGTTAAGATGATTCCCCGCCCAGTGCTACCCATGTATCGGGTGCAGTGAATTAGGTGTTCATCTACCTATGTCCTTCTCAGGACCATGAAGCTCAGTGTCAACACAGTGCCTAATTTCTCTCTGTAAGGCCAGCAGCCAGAAGTACAGAGCAGGCACTCAGGCACTGTCCACAGAATGGGTAAATTTATGAACTCCCCTAAAAATCTATCTTTCGTCTCTATGAATCTAAGACAGCGCAACCTGCATTTACTTCTGTACCTGTCAACTATATTTTTATAACATATTTCTGTAATTTATATCCATTCTCTCCAAAGACCTCTGTTCACATCACACCGTGTGAGTGTCCAGCATGCATGCCCTTGAGAGCCTGCACGTGTCACCTCTCTGGATCCTCAGGACGACTCTGTGACATAGATCCTATTATCCCCATTTGACAGATAAAGAAACTGAGGCTCAGAGCAGGGAGCTGGTTTGCAAGTAGGAGTTTGCAGAGTGAGGCCATGAACTCAGGACTGTCTGACTCACTGTCCTCAACATCCCTCCCCACCCCTCGCTCGCTGGCCACAGGGCCCACCATCGCTCCTTACTCACTCCACGTCCATCACTGTGCCTCCAGGCAAGCTGCAGACCTTGCCTCCAGCTATACACTTCATCCCGCCACTGGAGAGGTTGTCTCAACCATCACCCACTTCAGTCCCATAGACCTTTCCTGAGTACATGAGCTGAGCACCAGGCTGAGAACTAGAACTAAAATAATGAATGCCATTAGTACTCAGCACCATGCCTAATACTCAGGAAAGGTCTATGGGATTGAATGAGTGATGGTCAAGGAGCTGTGAGCTCCTCACAGGGACTGAGCCCAGAGCAGAGACAGTGGGACGTCATCTGCCTGCCCTTCCCTTTGAGGATGTTGGAGAATGTCACCTTCAAACACCGGGCCCACCTCCCAGGCTGGGCAAGGAACTCCTGGGTTGCCCCACCTGCCCTACCAGTCGAGTCTGTCCCTCTGGGAGGGGCCTCAGTGCAGCAGCCTCTGGACCCTAGACCACTACACAGGGTTTTCAGAAGAGCACAGGGACAGGCCTGGCCACTTGCTGCCCTCCTCCCTGGACCTCTAGGCCAGCGGGGCCCCAAGAGGCCCTCCTGAGAACCTCCCAAATATGGAGCACTTCACAGTTTGCAAAAGGCACCCCCTCCTTTCCTTCAGTTGACCCTCTCTCCATCCCAGCTAGGGGTAAGGAATTTTCCAGGCCCCCTTGGCTCCTCAAGGCAGAGTTGGGGCCAGGACCCAGAAGTCCAGACTCCAGCCCAACGCAGAGGGGCCTGGGAGCTCTGTTCAGCTCTCAGTCCCTCAGAAAGACCTCTTTCCTGAACCTCCATTTCCCACCTCTGCCCTAAGAGGATCTGACTGGACAACTAAGATCCCTTCAGCTTCAACATGCCCAGAGGCTACCACGGTGAGGAGGCTGGCCCTGTTACAGAGGAGAGACAGAGGCCCAGAGCGTTTCAGAGCTCCCACAGCGGCCGCACACTCTGTCCCCGCACCTGGCTATCAGGCGGAGAGGCACCAAGTTCCAGCAGGACCCGCAGGGTGAGTCACCAGGTGTGGAAATGATGCTGGCACCAGGAGGCTCGGGGGCTGGGAACCTCACCCCCACTGAAACCACAGCCCAGGAGCGGCGACCATGGGATTCCTAAGACTCACCCAAGAAGATGCACGCAGCCTGCCTGGAGTGGATTTCAGCCAAGGGCAGTGGATGTCGCCAGACCGCCAAAAATAATGATAATCACAATACAAACAACAACAGCACTCAGCAGCCTCTATTGTGTCAGGCGCTGTACACCTGTTACCTTCTCTCACTTCACAACAGAGCTGTCAGGTGAGTGTTACAGGACCCCATTTACAGACGAGACCCCCCCAGGCTCGAGAGACTAAGGAGCTCCGCCCCCGTCACACAAGGAGGAAGCAGGTCCCCTGCTCTGATGCCCCGAACCTCACAACTGCTGCCTAGTGGCCTGGGAGGCGGAGTGGGGTCAGGGCACTGGACTGAGAGATACGTGACCCAGGGGGCAGGCAGGGGTCTGACCTGGACCTTCCCCAAGGCCCTTCCTCGGGCCATGACACTCAGGACGCCTCGGAGGCCTGCAGGCCCATGGGCCACGGGCTGAGGCTGGCAGAGAGCGGGGAGGCTGCAGCCTTGTGGTGACTTAAGTGCCCCGGTGCCCTCCACAAGCACGCGGCCAAAGGTGCCTGCTGTCACCAGGCAGGAATGTGTCCAAACGGGACCCGGAGCCAGGCCACAGGACCCCGGGACAGAGGGGACCACTCGGGAGCCCAGGCTGGCACTCCACGGCACCGGCCACGGGGCTCTTCCCAGATGGAAGGCCACACCAGGGACCCTCAGGCAGATGCGGGCGTGGACCGGGGCCGCCCGGAGAGCAGGCCCGAAGGCCCGCCCCGACAGGCCCACGGCCCGGGCTGAGCTCCAGGGCTCGAGGGAGACAGTCACGTGGGGGTACAGGGTACAGCCATTCTGGGAGAGGGAAGACAGAAGGAGCAGACGCTTGGCGAGGGAAGGTGGAGCAGGGTGTGTGGGGGAGGTCTCCAGGCTGAGGGGCACATCTGTGACGAAAAGCAGGACTTCATCTTAGGGCGGTGGACCCTCCCGCCAGGGCCGGCTCTG
>NW_011494785.1:6494064-6505304 GCF_000754665.1 Bison bison bison | reverse complement strand
TCTTTGCTATTAATTCCCACACACAGAATGGGCCCCTTGTTCTCCTCTCCCGGAGGAATAGCCGTGGCCAAAGCCATCCCAAGAGTCTCTGACTTAACCCTTCTCCTGGCTGCTCCTCTGCATGTCCCCACACCCAGGGCCAGGGGGCCGGGAGGGGGTGGGGTGCAGAAAGGGTGTCGAGGAGAAACAAGGGCTCCTACAGCCCACAGCTCCTGGAAAGACATCCCCATGATGGGAGAGCAGGGCCACCTCAACCTTCCCGGGGGAGCTTGACCCCAGCCCCTCCCCTGAGGGCTCTTGCCAGACCCTGGTGGGCAGAAGGCCTTTCCACCGAAGTGTGGGAGGTCCAGGGTCTATGGCCTCCACTCTGGGGCCAGCCTGATGTCTCGGTCCCCAGAGAGGCTCCTTCAAGGGGCAGCTGGAAGGCATGAGCCCTTGGCCCCGCCCTGGCCTCGAGGGGGTTAACAGGACTAGAGGCCAGACGCCACCTGTCCTGGCAGGTCACTGAGGAGAGACAAGAGGTGCCCGTGGCCTCTTTTGATCCTCCAAGCCTGGAGGACAGGGAGGAACTGGTCTGTTGAGTCAAAACTCACCATCTCTTCCTTTCCTGTTCCTACCCTACCCCCACCCTTACCAGTTTAGACAATGAGTGGGAAACACTGCGCCAGCCATCGAGGCCAGCCCTCACTGCCCAGATGGGGAAACTAAGGCCCAGAGGGAGGAGACCATGGTCCCATCCCTCTGGAAGTCCGTGGCACAGCCTTGTCCCCAAGTCTCTGGCTTCCGGACCAAGACACTGTTCCCTTCCCCATTCCCCTCCATTTCCACCTTCCACCATCCCACTGCCGCTGTCCCAATTCCATGGGCCTGCTGCGTGACCTTAAGCAAATCAGCTTGACTCTCTGGGCGCTGGAAAACTAACACACAAATGGATCCAAACACCAGCTCTGCCACCAGTATCTGCAACCTTTGCCTCCTGCCCCAGGATCAGGTACAAATCCTTGGGTCTAACTCAATGAGGATGGCACCAGGAAGGCCCGAACTCATCAACTCATCCTCCAGCCCCATCTCCCACCAGTCCACCTCCCAGACTCGGTGCAGTGGGGGCAAGGGTGAAGGGCCCTAGAGGCAGTGGTGGTGACTCTGGAAACAAGAGGGAGACAGTCCTAGCACAGGCCTGAGGGAGCAGCAGGGGGCCCAGGGCACGGCGGTGGACCCGGCGAGGTGGTGTGGAGCCAGGTGCGGAGGACCCTGAAGGTCGGGACAGGAGGCCCTGCACCCTCAGCCTCAAGAGCTGCTCTGTACAAATCTCAGCCTCTCTAAGTTGCTTGTCCCCATCTTTCTCATTTTCCCAGGACCCTCTGACCCCTGGCAACAACACCCTCCCCACCCTACCCCCACACACACCTCCTGGTACAGGGACAGAGCAGGTGAGGGATGGTGGGGAAAGATGAGAAATAGACAGAGAGAAAGATGAGCGTCTGAGAGCAGGGCCAGGTGCTAGAGAGAGAGAGCCGCCCAGCTGAGGACAGACAAGATGCCAGCGGGGCAGAGAGAGCCAGAAAGGCAAGGACACTGAGACACAACCACACCTTTGGGGTCAAAATGACGGAGCCTCCCAGAGAGGGGTCTGCAGATGGAAAGAGGAAAAACCGGAAGTAATGGAGGAAGAGAAGGTAATCCAGGCAGACTGTGGTGTTGGAGAAGACTCTGGAGAGTCCCTTGGACAGCTAGGAGATCCAACCAGTCCATCCTAAAGGAAATCAGTCCTGAATATTCATTGGAAGGACTGATGCTGAAGCTGAAGCTCCAATACTTTGGCCACCTGATGTGAAGAACTGACTCCTTGGAAAAGGCCCCGATGCTGGGAAAGATTGAAGGCAGGAGGAGAAGGGGATGACAGAGGATGAGATGATTGGATGGCATCACCTACTCAATGGACATGAGTTTGAGTAAACTCCAGGAGTTGGTGATGGACAGGGAGGCCTTAGTGTGCTGCAGTCCATCGGGTTGCAAGGAGTTGGACACAACTGAGCGACTGAACTGAACTGAAATGAATGGAGGGAGAGAAGGAAATCCAGGCAGACAGAAAAACAGGGCCATGGATGAGGCAGTAGAAGAGAAAAGGGGGAAAAGCGAAGGTCAGGAGGAAACAGAGAGGCTGAGGGGGTGGGGACATGGGCTGCCCTGGCTGCACTGCTCAGGCCCCTCCCAGGCTCCTCTGCGTTTCCCGCAGGCCCACGAAGCCCCCTTGGGCCGCCGTAGCCTGCACACCTCCAGTGCTCCAGCGCCACACAGGAGGACTCGGCCCTTGGCTTCCAAGGGCCCAAGCCATGCCTGCTCAGGACACAGCAGGGAGGAGGGCACCATGGAAGTCCAGGGGCCCAGCCTGACCAAGAGGCAGGAGCTTTGAGGCTGAGGACGGGGGCCTCCGAGACCCTCTATTCTAATAGTTCCCCCACCAGCTACAGCATAATCACAGTGGAGCTTTGAAAAAGAAATCCCACCCAAATCTACGGCTCAAATTAAGACCTGGGAATCAGTATTTAGAACAAGCTTGCCGATGAGCTTTGGGCCACACTGACAGATGTGGGTGAGGCTGGTGGTCAGAGCTGGGCTGTGCCCCACCCAAGGTCACACCGCAGTTCCCTGCAGAGCCAGGCCTCACAGTGAGGCCTCTCAGGTCCCAGCCCAGGGGCCGGAGGGTGGTCCACACAGTGCCAGGCACACAGGAAGGGCTTAAAGCGGGCAGGGCCCTCTCCCTTTCCCTCTGTCCCTCTACCCTCAGGGCCCCGGATCCAGCTCTCCAGGGGCAGCCAGGGCAGTCAAAGAGCCAGAAATCAAATGGGGAGGGGGAAGGAAGGCTTTGGGCCAGAATGGGGTTTCTCTCCCCCATTTCCCCACCCCCATCCCCCTAGTGCCAAGGCCTGGGGCTGCCAGCTCCAGCCAGAGATGGGGGTGGAGGGTGGGGCAGGAGAGAGGAGGGGAAGACCCGGGGCTTCCTGTCCCCCCGCACACACACACACCCCTGGTTTTTTCCCTCAGCCTCCTTGGGCTCAGGGCTGGGTCCCCTGGGGCGGTGGTGTCTGAAGCTGACAGAGCTGCCCTGTCCTTCCTGCCTGCTGGGGGAAGGGGTGGAGCTGGCGGGGGAGCCGGCTCAGATGCCCTGTTCCCTCCTCCCCTTCCCTAGGTCCTCAGGGGCTTGGTGTCCGACTATCCCTGATAGTCTAGCCCTGATAGATCTAGCCCTGATAGATAGGTGTCTAGACTATCCAGCCTATCCCTCCAGGTGCCCTGCATTCCGAAAGGAGGGAGAGCACTGGACTGGAATCAAGACACACGCTTGCATCACTCGAGAGACCCTGGGCAGGTCTCCCGCTCTGATCCTCGGCCTCCCTGCTCTCCTCTAATCCTCCCCCATTCCCGTCTTCTCCATGAGGCTGTGTGTGTTCATTCATTCATTCATTCATCAGGCCCCTCTGGCGTGCCTGGCGCTCAGCTGATCCCCAGAGGTTCGTGAAGCTGACATCCTTGTGGGAGGAGAAACAATACCAGGGATTTCCTGGATATCTGGTGGTTAGGGCTCCTTGCTTTCACTGCAGAGGGTCCAGGTTCGACCCCTGGTCAGGGAACTAAAAATCCCACAAGCCACACAGGGCAGACAAAAAAAAAAGAATGACTAATCCCACAATAAATGTATAATCGTAAGTTGTCGTGAATAGTATAAAGGAAAAGGCTGAGGGGTTGTTAGAAAGAGTAGTGGACCCTGGAGGATTGGGGCAGGGACTCTGCAGACTTTAGGTTGAGCCAAAGAAGAAGCCAGCAAGGTGAGAGTGGAAGTGAGTTCAGGGAAGGAAGAGCATTTGTGGGGACTTGGAGGCCTGAGTTGAGGAAAGCAGAGGATGGACACTCTGGCTGGAGTCTCGGGGTGAAAGTGGGGCAGGTCATGCCAGACCAGGCTAAAGATTTGGGATTTTCTCAGAGGCGTAAGAAGAAAATACTCATTTGATCTGTCTGTAATCTAAGATTTTATTTCCCTGCGTGCATGTGTGTCTGTGGCATTTGTGTGTTTTAGAACCAATGAATGAGGAACTTCCCCAGTGGTCTGGTGGCTAAGACTCCACACTCCCAAATCAGGGGGCCCAGGTTCGATCCTTGATTCAGGAACTAGATCCCACATGCTGCACGTAAGGATTCGAATGCTACAACTGAAGATCCCAAGGGCCGAAACTAAGACCCAGCACAGCCTAATAAATACATTAAAATAAATATTTTTTAAACCATTAGTCATAAAATAAAAATAAGTAAATTGGGATTCCTCAAAAATTAAAAAAAAAAAATTAAGAAGAACAAATGAATGAACTGCTGACTGTGGAGAGTGAACCATGGGTCCTGCCCCCTAAGGGCTAACGAGATGCTATGACTGGACCAGTGGACCGGTTCTCTGGGGAAAGGAGAAGCAGGGCAGGGCTCTCAATGGATTCTCTCCCTGGTCAATGAGATTCAACTAGCACACTCTGAGCACCCGCTGTGTGCTTACATGCCCAGCCCTTAGCAGATGCCTCAGGGAGAAAAAAAAAAAAAAAAGATGTGGGCATTTTCCTATACAACCTCCATATCCTCAAATCTGAAAGTCCCCCCAGAGATCTTAGAGGCCAGCTCTCTCATTGGACAGATGAAGTAATGAGAGAGCCCAGAGAGGGCGACTGACCTGCCCCAGGTCACACAGCAAGAGTCGAGACCGGGGCGGAATTGGGAGCAGCTTCTCCCACAGCCCATGCTAAAGGTGCTGAGCTACTAAGACTTCTGCTCAGGGTTCTAGCCCAGAACAGGAGACTTTCAAAGTCTGACTTCTCAACCTGCCACCTGGATACAAAAATCCCCATGCCTGGCAGCCTTAAGGATATATTATACTTCCTGCTTGAATCAATGCACCCCAGGGCTGTGCCAAGTCCTTTGCTCTTATTGCAGTAAATGCAACTCTTGACCCTAGGAAGGGAAGAGATTTTCCTCGGTGCATTATATCCAAGGCATTATTCCACCCAACATGACTGTGAAACTTCTGGACATCAACTGACACTGGAGATAGGACTAGAGAAGGCCATGCCCACGCCAGCCTTCATTCTCAAGCACCATGCGAAACACCTGCCAGTCCTCGTCTCGCTCATTTTTGCATTCCCATGAGGTAGGCAGTGCTACGCTCATTTGGGGGCTTCCCTGGTGGCTCAGAGGGTAAAGAATCTGCCTGAAATGCAGGAGACCTGGGTTCGATCCCAGAGTTGGGAAGATCCCCTGGTTTACAGAAGTACAGATTGAGGCACAGGAAGATAATGTGACTGGCCTGATCCCACTGCTGGTTAGCAGTGGATTTGAACTCTGGTCTCTTTGGTTCTGAGTCTCAATCTTATTGGGCTTTCCTGGTGGCTCAGCAGTAAAGAATCCACCTGCAATTCAGGAGACACAGGAGACACGGGTTTGATCCCTGGGTCAAGAAGATCCCCTGGTTAGGAAATGGCAACCCACTCCAGTATTCTTGCCTGGGAAATCCCATGGACAGAGGAGCCTGGAGGGCTACAGTCCATGTAGTCGCAAAGAGTTGGATGCAACTGAGCGACTAAGCCCACACACACACTCACGCTCATCATCACTCAGCTCCATTTCTCATTATAAAGTGACATCAACAAAGAAGGCATGATAAGAAGGTAATCTTATCATGGGGAGGCCCCGTAGAGTGCACACACGAACACTAAAATCCCACTGGCTCATCCATTTTCACTTTCAGGGGCCAGAGATAAACTCGCCAGATGAGAGATACACTCACAGCACAATGGGCATCTGGCTCCATTCACACCCAGTCCAGTCTCCTGCTCTTTGGCAGCCACAGCCTGGGCCATTTCCTAGATGACAGAGTGAAATGACAGGGACTCCGGAATGGGAAGACCTAGTTATTCCAGTCACCTCCTAAACTGGGAAACCTGGATAAGCCCCTCCCCTCAAGCTGTCCAGAGCATCAACCCCCTCCAGGGACAACACCAAGGGTCCCACGTGATAAGGTCACCCTCCGTACCCCCCCACCCATCCTTTCTTTCCTCCATCATCACCACTCTCTTCAGCCTCACGCAAACCTGCACCACATCTTCTAAAAGGTGTGTGAGCAAGTCTGCACGAGTGAAAAACTCCCAGCTTGTTCACAAGCTCCCTGAACACGAGCTGAGCACTCGCCCCACTTTATCACCCTACCGACAGCAGAGGGTGGGTCTTCAGGAAACCTGGGGCCAAAAGTCCTGACCAAGCGGTCAAGCTCCAAGACCAAATAGTTCTGTGATCTAGGCCAACCACTTCCCTTTCTGCTTTTGTCCAATGGGATGACGATCCTGCCGATGGGAGGACATCGGACAACTGCACTTGGGCAGGACAAGAAGCAGTGACTCCTGTCAAACCCAAGGTCAACCGACAGCCACCCTCTGAGGCAGAGCCGGAGATGCTAATAACAATAGCGGCCATTTACTGAGCCCCGTCATGTGCCAGGCACTGTCCTAAGTGTTTACATACATTAACTGGTTTAATCCTCACCCTGACCTGGAAGGAAACAGATTCAGAGACATTAGGTCATTTGCCAAGGACACACCGCTAGTAAGTGGGTGCAGGGAGGGGCAGGATTTGAACTCACAGCTGCCTGACTCAAGAGCACCGCACCAGTGCTCCCGTGTCTGTTCATCAAGTCATCACTTGCCTCACTCTGCACCTCTGTGCACCAGGTGTCCTGGAGGAAGGTGAGAAAGCCTCAGCCCACAGGTCTGCACCCCACAGGGATGATGTCCTGCTGGCAAGGTGACCAAGGCAGGACACAGGGGAGGCTCCAGGCCTTGGCCAACAGGCAAGGTGCTCTGTGGGCAGGACTTGGCCTGCTGGGTTCGGGTCACACAGGGGGATGGCGAGGGGGCGGAGAGTAGATACAGCTGCAGCTTAGGTCAAGTGCAGGGGCAGGGAGACAGCGGGTGGTGGAGCTCTGTGGGATTGAGGACTGTGCCCTAAGGGGCGCCCAGGCTCCTCACGGGGGCACCTGCACCTTCTTCTTGACTCTTAAGAGAAAGGAAGGAAGAGAGAAAAGGCCCAGAGTCAGAGGAAAGGACTTAGGAAAATGAATGAACGATTCAATCTCCATCTCATCCGCAAGGAGAAGGGTGAGGAGGAAGAGAAGTTGGGGTATGCATTTTAAACAAAGTTCCATCTCTTCATTATAGCAGTTAGAGCTTTTCACACCCTCAAAGGCCCTGCCTCTCTACAAAGAAAAAGTGGAAAGCAGTGTTTCCCAAACTCAGTTGCCCACAAAACTTGTCTTTTCAAGAGAAGCTGATCAATGCCTGGGGAACACGGAGCGCCCTGAGGCACCACCTTGGAAACGCTGGGTCAGGCATTGGCCTCTAATTTTGAAATATAATTCACGGGCTACTGAATCTGGAAATGGTCTTGGAGATAAGCTAGCTGCCCCCACATTCTATAGGTGGGGAAACTGAGGCCTAGAGAGGGTAGAAAGTGGCCGAGGCAACCCCGTGGCCCACAGCCCTGCTGGGATTTGACTGCCCCAACTCTGCTTGGCCGCGGAGGACCGTGGCCATGCCAGGGTTCCGGGTTTCTATGCAGGTCTCTCATCAAACTCTGAGCTCCTCAAAGCCAGGTCTGGCCTCCACCACCACCTCCCTACCCCAGCTCCTGGCCCAACGCCCTACACAGAGGGTACGTTCACAAAAGTTCACCACAGCGTGAGCGGTTCGGGGAGACACCAGGAAGGGCTTTCCGGCAGCTGGGCTTGGATGGCAGGAACGAGCAGCTCTGAGGGCTTCTAAGAAGAGGGCAGAGGCCAGCTGCCCCGAGGCAGCCCTGGGCACTGGCCCCAGCTTCCTTGTTCCCGGAGTGGGCGGGCTTGGGAGGGCAAGGAGGACACAGGCCCCAGGAGCTGCCTTCCTGGCCCAGGTCTGCGACCCTCAGCTTGGACCAAAAACAAGGGCCGGCGAGAACCCTTGTCAGGACAGGCCTGGAATGCCGTCCTTCCCTCCGCCACCCCCACCCGTGCTCAGGCTTCCACCTCCAGGTAGCCGCTCCGGTCCACCCCAGCTTTCCCCATCTTTTGCTCCCAACTTGGGTGACACGTCCACTCAGGGAAGATTCCCTGAAGTTATGCTGGGGCCTGGAGGGGCCGAGACCAAGAGGAAGGCATGTCCCTGCCCTCAGGGGGGCCTCCCAGGAGGAGGTGGAGATCAGCCTGGATGCCAGGCTGTGCAGTGAGGGGGTGAGGCAGCTATGGAGCCATCACCCTCTCCTCCGCGGGAAAGGAATACAGGAAAAGAATTCCAAGTGAGGCGTGTCCCGAAGAGAGGGCCTCTGAGCTGGGCTGCCAACAGCGACGAGGGGGAGGGAAAGCACAGAGCCAGTGCAAAGGCCTCGGGGAGGGGTAGGGGTTGCAGGAGGCAGGAAGCTATGCCTGGGGTCTGGCGGTGGCAGAGCAGAGTGGTCAGAGGCTGGGCTGGAGGGGAAACTGTGGGTACCAGGCCGGGCCTTCCCATCATTAGCTGCGTGAGCTTGGGCTGATCACTGAACGTCTTTGAGCCTCAGTTTCCTTCCCAGAAGGAGAATAAGGATGGCACCTGAGTAGGGAGAACTGTTGAGGCTCCCAGGACAGGGGTGTCCACGGTGGGGCCGGTCCAGGGGGCTCTGGAAGTGTGGTCTTCACTGTCGAGGGGTCACCAGCAGGGGAGGCCCACCCATGAAGCACTTGTCACACTGCCCTGGTCTGACTCTGGGATTCAACAGGCAGATTACAAACTCCTGACTCTAATCCACAGTCACTGCTCTGTAAACACCTGTGCACCTGAATTGATGTCAACAGCACCCCCACCTCCCAGTCTCTAAACTATTTTTTCTAATTATCATTTATTGAGCACTTACTCTGCACCTTGGACAGCAAGGAGATCAAACCAGTCCATCCTAAAGGAAATCAACCCTGAATAGTCATCAGGAGGACTGATGCTGAAGCTGATGCGCCAATACTTTGGCCACCTGATGCGAAGAGCTGACTCCTTGGAAAAGACCCTGATGGTGGGAAAGATTGAAAGCAGGAGGAGAAGGGGACGACAGAGGATGAGATACTTGGATGGCCTCACCGACTTGATGGACATGAGTTTGAGCAAGCTCCAGGAGATGGTGATGGACAGGGAAGCCAGGCATTCATGGGGTCGCAAAGAGTCGGACACGACTCAGCAACTCAACAACAACTCTGCACCAAACATTCAGAGTGTGTGTATTCTTTTTGTTTTTTATTTTGGCCGCGCAGCATGTCTTGCGGGATCTTAGTTCCTCAAACAGGGTTCGAACCCAAGACTTCAACAGTGAAATAGCCACGTTCTAACCACTGGCCCGCCAGGGAATTCCTTGCATACTCTTTTTTTTTATAACACTTTTTCTATTTATTTAAATTTGTATCTATAAAAGATGATGAATATTCACAAAGCTTAACTGTAATAATCATTTCTTGATGTATGTAAGTCAAATCATTATGCTATCAACCTTAAACTTACACAGTACTGTATGTCAATTAGATTTCAGTGAAACTGGAAGAAAAACTTAAAAAAAAAAATGAACATTTAACCTATTCAAAAAGCTCTGTGCCTGTGTATTCTTATTTAATTCTCCCATCCACTTTGGGATATAGTGATATATAAAATGCTCAACATCTTATACAAGCAAAAACCAAGTGTGAGAGGTTAACAGCATAATCTGCCCAAGGCCATATGGATAGGAGTGGCAGGGTTTCGTGACTCCAAGACCAGTGTTCTTTCCACTGTACCTGAACCGCGAAGAACATGTCTGACCAGAGGTAGGGGACCTCCCACCGCCCGCCTCCCTCCCCACCATACACTCTCCCAGGCTAAGCTTCTGTCTGAGTATTGTACCCTTGACCCTGACCTGTGCCCCTCAGCCCTCCCCCTTCCCAATGCACAGCCCCTCCCCCGACACACCCCACAACTCCCCGAACACCTCAGGGTCACTGCACTCTGGCCTCCAGCTCAGGGGTCCAGAGCCCAGCCCCCTCCCTTCTCCGGGGAGATTTTGGGTTCTGCAGGGGGTAACCACAGCCTCAGGGTTCCAGAGACCCCAGTCAGGGAGAGCAAGTCCTCCCAGGGCACTGCAAAAAGCAAACACTTCTGGACCCCCATGCCCAGAAATTCAGAATTAGCCAGTCTGTAGGGGACCCAGGCTTCAGTGTTTCTTTAAGATGCCACAATGACCCTAAAGTGCAGCAAGATTTAGAAGCAATGCTCGAGGCGATTGCTGGGAGCTGGTCAGAAAGTGGGAGCAGGGCTCAGGCCTGAAGAAGGAGTGAACGGACAAGCTGAACCATGCGGGTCTCATCCTCATGGTGCCTGGAGGTGCTAAAGGGCCTTCCTGCTTGGCCCCAGCTCAGCTGAACAGCAGATTTCCCATCACATCTCACCTGGGGATCTGGGAGGCGGGTGGGGGGACGTAACCAATGCCCCAGAGGACAGATGAGGGACTGGGACCTTCCACAAAGTTGGACCAGTGCCCCCCAGGAGAGGGCTCGGGAGCTAAGGGGTTAAGGGTCACCGCCGACCCAAAGCAGCTCCAACAGGCAGAGTCATCAGTGGGCTTTACATCTGATGGACAGAATTTCATTTGCTCTGTTCCTCTCAGGGGCCCATCTCAGGAGTAAATCTGGCACCAGCTCCACAGAACCCAGGTTGGATCCCAGAAAAACCCTGCCAGTCCCGAAAGGCCTCCGCCCAGGGAAGCCAGCCTGAACCTTACCATTATACCCTCCCTTCTGGGGAGAGAGAACAGGCTCCAGAGTTCCCCAGCACCACACCTCTCCCAGGATGGGTATACGTGGGACTGGGGGGCGAGGTGTGGTGAGGGGTCACCAGCATTCCTGGGGGAGGGTCAGGAATGAGAGGGCAAGGACCCCTCCCATCCCCAGCAGGGAAAAGAGCAGAAGGGGGCGCTGGCCACCAGGCTGGTTCTGCCAAGGACAGAGGCCCCGTGTCCTCATCGTCCTCCTCCAGGAACCCTCCCCCTCTCCAAACCCCCTGCTCTCCAGGGATGAATACAGGGCCTGCACCTTCCCCTGCTGGGGAAAGCTGGGCCCCAGGGGCCTGCAACAGATGGAGGGGATCAAGAGTTGCCAGCATGGTGGGCAGTGTGTTCACAGCACAGTGTACGCCCCC
>NW_011494785.1:6491929-6493964 GCF_000754665.1 Bison bison bison | reverse complement strand
CCCCCCCCAGCCACAGCCCTGAGCATCTGACAGCACTCCCCCCCGCCCCGCACCCCTGCAGGCCCACCTTCCTCACCCAGCACCTCTCAGCAGAGAGCCCAGTACAGCACTTGGAAACAGGAACAGAGGGAGAGAGACAGAGACAGAAACAGAGGGAGGGGAAGAGAGAAGACTCTTCTGTCCAGCCTGGCTTCTCTGCAGACCCAGAGCGCCCACCGCCACCCCCACCCCCATCCTGGCACAGCTGGGCCAAGGGGGTGGGGGTAAGGGAGGAGGCAGGCAGTCGAAAGGGGAGTCGTGGGACCCCACACCTGGCTTCTTACCCTCTGTAACCACCCCTCCCCACCCCAAGGGGGTCTCAGGCCAAGTCACGGATGCCACAGACACCACACCTCCTCAAGAGGAGGAACCAAGGGCTGGAAGGATGAGCAGGGACCCACCGGGATCGAGGGATGCCAGGCAGACGGGCAGCGGGCGGGCCGCAGCAGGTGTCGGAGACTGCTGCGGGCAGCCGGACACAACCAACTGGATGCTCGTCCCTCCGTCCCTCTGTCCATCCAGGGCGGCTCCTCTCTGGGCGGCTCTGAGGCCGGGCGGGCGCTGTTAAAAAGCTTTTTATGTGTGTGTGTGTTAATCACATGATTGCCGTTCACCTGTATTTCGAACAAAGACAGCTCACTGTTTCAAGGCCCCGAACAAGAGTCTGGGCACAGGGAAGAGAAGGGAGGCGGGGGGAGGAGGGTTGGCAGCGCCGGGGGTGGCGTCGAGGAAAACTGGGGGGAGATTGTCCAAGGCCGGCGAGCGAGAGAAAGAGAAAACCCTTATCAAACTCCTAATTCACTGGGCTCCGAGGCCCCAGACACACTGGCCCGATTGTCTGGCTGGTTGTGTGTGCGAGCATGTGTGTGTGTGTGTGTTCCAGTGTCCGCTCCCCCCACCCCCAACATGCCTTCGCCTCGTGTGACTACCTCATTGTGTCCCATTACCCACCCCCTCCAACCCCCTTGGCCTTTCCCAAGCACGAGGCCTTGCCTGGACCCCCTTTCCAGCCCCGCTCCAGACGCGACTCCCTTGGGCTGGGCCCGGGGCCTCGCCCAGCCGCCGAGGAGCTCAGAACCGTCCATGGTCATCATCGCGGCCCCAGCTCCATCTGTCCTCCTCACACACCCGCACCTCTGCCTCAGCACCCACCTTTTGAGAAGAGAGAGGGGCTGTGGTCTTAGAGGCCTGTGAAAGCCTTAGATGATGGGCAGGGCAAAAAAATGAAGGAGTCACCCCGCTGAGGGGAGTGGGGTTGAGTAGAGAAGTGGGCAGAGAGGAAGAAGACTCCTCACCCTTTCTCCGGGTGGGGGAGTGGGGGGTGGCTTGACAACCAGGACTGGGACTCCCCCTACCAGGGTGGAGGGAGTTGGGTCCCAGGAAATAGGGCCCCAGAAGCTTTTCAGACCTACTTGAAGAGGACCCCAGCCCAGTGCGGGCCCAGCCTCCCGCACACTTTAGCCTTTCTCTCTCGAGCCAGCCCAGGCCTTGCGGTGCTGGGTGTCCGGTGAGAGGAGACTGGGGGTGAAGCCGGGGCATCTGCACTGGGCAGGGGGTATCCAGCTGCACCCCGCTTCACCAGGTATGGACCTGTAATCTTCCTCTCCTGCTGTCTGAGAAAGAGGACAGCTGGGTGGGGGGTAGGAGGCGGGGTGAGACAGGCTGGCACGCAATAAGAGGTCTTAAGTGAAGCAACACCGGCCAGTGTCACCCCCCCACTGACAGAACCGTCACCTGCCTTCTCCTCTGCCAGCTGCCCATTCCGACACCTGAGACAGAGGTTGGGGGTCCCAGGTGGGCCCAGTTTTCGCCCAAGGGACACGTTGTGACCCTCCCCACCTACCTCCACTGGCTTTCCCGGCCTGACCACCCCCACTCCTACACCTTCCCAGGATGGGCCTGGGGGCAGCCAGCAGCACAGGGAGCTGGGGTGGGGGGGCCTGGCAGAGGAGCCCAGAGTGTTGGGGATGAAGGAAAGCGCTGGAGGCTCCACCTT
>NW_011494785.1:6491429-6491829 GCF_000754665.1 Bison bison bison | reverse complement strand
CCCAACCAGCCCACCAGCGTCCCCCACCCCCAGCTCCCGAGCTGGACCGCACACCTTGGGACACGGTTTTCCACTTCCTCAGGACGAGCCCTAGACTGGAGGAGAGGTCCGAGGAGGTGAGTGAGTGCGCAGCCCGCTCCTCCCTTCCCGGGGCCCAGGCCTGGGACCCTGCGGTGGGGCGTGGGGGGGCGTGGGGCTGAGAGAAGCTGACACCCGCGTCTGCCCCCAGCCCAGTTCCTCTTCTAGTCCCCCGTCGGGGGGCAGGCGGAAGGGAAGAAGGAAAGGTGAGCGAAAAGGTGGGAAATTCCAGGAGCCAGGATTAGAGCAGAAGAAAGAGTCCGTTTTTCTTCCTTTCCATCAACAAACCTCCACCCAAGAGGAGGTTTAAAAAAAAAAAAAA
>NW_011494785.1:6485816-6490681 GCF_000754665.1 Bison bison bison | reverse complement strand
CCCGGCGAGCTGGGCAAGGTCAAGAAGGAACAGCAGGACGGCGAGGCGGACGATGATAAGTTCCCCGTGTGCATCCGCGAGGCCGTCAGCCAGGTGCTCAGCGGCTACGACTGGACTCTGGTGCCCATGCCGGTGCGCGTCAACGGCGCCAGCAAGAGCAAGCCGCACGTCAAGCGGCCCATGAACGCCTTCATGGTGTGGGCGCAGGCGGCGCGCAGGAAGCTGGCCGACCAGTACCCGCACCTGCACAACGCCGAGCTCAGCAAGACGCTGGGCAAGCTCTGGAGGTGAGCGCCCCCGACCCGCCTCCGGAGAGCTCCCGCAGGGCCCTCTACCCGGGCCCTCTACCTGCGGGTGGAATGGGGCGAGGCGCTCACGGCCTGGGCCCTTCTCCTGGGGCAGCCGCCTCCTCGATGGGACTGGACGGCCAGCTGAGGGCATCGGGCCCACCCTTCCCCCGTACCCCCTTGGGGTTGTGCTCGCGCCGGTCTCCAGCGGCCTAGGCCCCGCTCCCCAGCCCGGGTAGTGGGCTGGAAGGCGCCCCCTCGCGGTTGGAATTCTGCCGGTGGCAGGAGCTGGGGCCTGGGCTTCTGGGCGGGGTGGGCGAGAGTGAAGGTGGAAGGGAGGGAAGGCTGGTGGAGGTATCCACACCATAGTCGTCCACTAACCCCATTTCCGCAGGTGCCACTCAAGGGTGCCGCTGCCCCAGGGTCAAGGGGGATGCGAGGGAAACGTCTGTGAAAGAACTGAAGGCCTGGCTGGAGAGGCAGGGAAACTGAGGCAGCCAGGTGGAGAACTGCAAGGCTGAGATGGGGGCAGACAAGGAATTCAGGTCCGGGTCTTTGAAAGGGTGAAGGATGGAGGCCAAGCCGACCGCTGCAGGTCCCTGTCCTACCCCAGCCTCCTCCTCTGCACCCTTCTGAGCACCCCTCCTTCAGACCCAGGGCTTCTTCATCCCCCCCCAGGGAAGGGGACGCGTGGAGAGGAGACTCCCCCTCCCACCGGGTCCCAGAGCTGCCAGGCTGGTCTCTTCCCCTCCCTCCCTCTCCCAGTCCAGGCGCCATCTTCCTTTCCAGGGCCCCACCCAGGATTGAGTAACCTCCTACCCCTCCAGCCCTGGAGCTGAGAGCCCTGGCCAGGAGGAAAGGCTGGCCCCTTTCCTACCCAGGGTCCCTCAGAGTCCCATGTTCTCTGGAAGCAGCTCAAACTTTGGGGGAAAAACATGCCCCTGAGAAGGAAGTCGGCCTCACCTCTGGTCTGGGGTTTAGGCTGCTCCCTTTTGAATATGTTGTTGACCAGGGCAACGGCACCCCCCACCCCCCCAAGAAGTCCTGGGCAGCTCAGAAAGAGAACAGGGGCTCCAGAAGGTGAGAGTCTGCAGAGGTTACCTGATTCCCCACTAGATTGTCCATGAGATAGGCCCAGGAAGGCAGAGGGACTGCCCAGGCCATGTAACAGCTGGTGGCGGAGCCAGGGCCAGAACCAGGTCTCCTGACGCTTCGGCCAGTAGTCTTCCCACACACTATCCTTGGTGACAGAAGTGGGTCACCCCTCCCCTCTAAGACACGATCAGGAGGTTGTGGGATGAGGGCAGAGGAGAGCAGGAACGAGGAGCATCCAAGCTGCAGAAAGTGTCAGGGGAGCCTGCCACCCCTCCCCTTGCCAGCCCCAACACAGTGGAGCTTGGCCTAGAAGGCCAAAGGCTTAAGGTGGTGGAAGGGGCAGGAAAGCCCCCAAGAGACCGAGAGGAATTCGCACCCAGTCCCCTGGGCCTGCTAAAGGCCTGGTGCTTCTTCCCCTCCCCCCTCAGCACTCAGCTCACCCCAGCAGGCCCTGGGCTCAGTGGTCAAACTGCTGCATGGACTCAGAGGGGCTAGCCTTGCCCAGGATCAGAGGTTGAAGCCAGCTTCTCTGCCCAAGGTCCATCCACATCGTGGCAGAGTTTAGCCCAAGCCAGGACCCTTGGTGCCATGGGACAGAGACGAGCAAGTGAGAGAGAACAGGAGGGAGGCAGACAGGCAGACGGAACAGGCCTTAGGGACCATGAGCAGACCACAGTGTAAGCCCAGTAAGAGCATCAAAGCGAGGATGGACCCCCCCCCCGACCTTTCCCCCACGCTGTTGCCAAGGATTTAAGGTTGGAGCCTCTGTTGTCCCTGTCTGTCCCTGTTCCCCCAGCCCAGAACCCCACGTTGGGCTCCCTCAAAGGGACTTGTTCCTGACCACCCCTCACCTCAGGCTGTGTGCACAGGGGCCCGAGGTGATCCCCAGGGGCCAACCTGAGGGGGTGGGGGGGGCACAACCAGGAAAGCAGGCACTGCTTACTCAGGACCCAACCCAGCAGTGGGAGGGTGACCAGACAGTGACAAGGATCAAAGGCTGTGCCAACAGGGAGTGGGCTACATGGATCCTGGGTGGGGACCCTGGAGACCTCTGGACTGGGTTAAGCTAGCCCGCCTCTCCAGGGGCTTCTCCTGAAATCTGTGCGCCCCGCCCCTCCACTGTCTCATGAATCTCAGGCTGTCAAGAAGGGGGATGGATGGCTAGCTGGGCAGAACTGGCAATCAGAGGCCCTATACCTGAAAAGAGAAAGACATGCAGATTGTGTGGGACACTGGAAGGGGGTCAGTCAGACACACCAGCGTCCAGGCCCTGGCTCGCAAGTGGCTAGGGGAGTGTGCCAACTGCTAACCTTCAACTGCTGACCTTCAGTGCCTGGCCAGGAAAGGCCTGTTAGATGTTGATCTCATGGTGCTGGGGGGGTGGTGTATTGATTGACCCGCCTGGGGAGAATAATTAGAGCCAAGAGACAGGAAAGGTGGGGTCACAGGCTGGAACCTCCCCAGACCCTTAGGTGAGCCCCCACGGGAGCAGGTGGAGTGGAGCCAGTGTGCCCTACTGTGGAAGCCCCCCCGCCCAACTGGGGATTCCAGTTTGGGTGGGGAGCCAGCCCACCCCTTGCCCCTCCCTGTTCCAGACCTTGGAGACCCAGAGGTGAAGACCAAACAAGGTTTATAGTTAGAGCTGTGGTGACCGAGGGCTAGCGCTGGAGTCAAGATGAAATTTGGGATTGGGTTTCTGTGGTGGGAGAGGACGGGTTTGGGGTCAGGAAAGAGCCTGAACAGAGCTGAAGCTGAAGGTCTGGGTGCGGCTAGGGTTGGGTTTGGGGGTGAGGTTGGCGTTGGGCTTAAGTTAGGACTGGGGTTGGGGCTGGCAGACCCCACCCCCACCCCCCCAGGTAGGTTTCTCTCCAAGTTAGGGTGCTGCTGGGAACTAGCGCTGGGAGGTGCCGACGGGTACAAGTTGGAGTCTTCCCTCTCGTCTAGCCTGTGCCCTGGCTCGTGCTCCGTGCCCCCTGCCATTTTCTTTCGGATTCACATCCGCTTGCCAGTGAGCAGAGGGCACAGGGAAGGTTTGGGGTGGGAGAGGGAGTGCAGGGTCCCCTGCCATCCTAGGAGCCTCTGTGCCAGGGCCATGGCTGGTTGAGGCACCCCCACGTGCCACCTCCCCTCCTCACCAGGCACCCACCTTTGGTCCTGCCCCACCTATGCTGGGCTGGCTAGGGGCGGGAGAGAGGGCGCAGCTTGGGTAAGAAGGGCTGCATCCCACTCCCAGCCCCTGGTGGTCTGGGGTCCCCATCCCATCACTCAGCTAGAGGGGCCCTTGGAGAGAGCTGGGCTGGGCTGGGCTGGGCCGTGGCCCGGGGGGAGGGCAGCCGAGCAGGCTAAGCTGGAGAGGAATGCCGCTGCCCGCTAGGAGGTGCCTGGTATGACCACCCCCTCCCATCCTGGGCAGGGAGGGCCCCGCCTTCTCCTGACTGGGTGAAGAGGGCGCCCACGGGAGAGGGGGGTGTAGGGGGCAGCTGGAGAGAGAGGCCCTTTGGGCTAAAGGACAGAGCTGCTTCTGGAGAGGCCCTTATGTCTGGGGATCTGGGAATCTGTTTCTTCCCCCTGAGGCCCTCTTCGAGGCATCCTTCCTGCCTTCCTCACCAGGGGCAGCCCAGCCCTGAACTTCCCTGCGGCCCCAGCCCTGGCTGGAGTCGGGTGGGTGGGCGTATGGTCTGCAGGGGCTGCATTCCACTGGCTGGGCTCAGACTGGAAGAGGGTCTGAATGCCCCCATCTAGGGTCTCGGAAGACAGGAGCTTCCTTTACCTTCTTTCACTCCCTCAACAAGGAGATACGATCTCCCCTTGAGGTGGGGGTCCGTACGTAGTGAGGGGCACACGCATCCTGCCCCCCCTCAGCCCCACCATGCTGGAATTCACAAAAATGACTCCAGAGTTGAAGGGTTCCACCGCAGGTCCTCTTGCCCACCACCTTACAGGCAGCGTTAGAATTGTACCTGTTTCTCGAGGTGCTGCCCCCCACCTCCCCCAATCCCCAGGTCCCATGCACAGGGCTTCACAGCCATTATCCTGGCCACTCCCACACCTGGAAGTAGGTATTATCCTCGTTCTATAGGTGAAGAAACTAAAGCTCAGAGAAGTGACTTGCCCACGGTCACACAGCTAGGAAGTAACAGACACTGGGCTCTTCCCCCTCACCTTGCCGCTTCTGTTTGCCCATCTTCAGTCCCAGGGAGCTCACCCGCTAACGAGGCATCCAGCTCCACTTGCAGACAGCTTTGAAGAAAGAGTTTTTGGTGGCTCAGATGGTAAAGTGTCTGCCTACAATGCGGGAGACCCAGGTTCAATCCCTGGTTCAATCCCTGGGTCGGGAAGATCTCCTGGAGAAGGCAATGGCAACCCACTCCAGTACTCTTGCCTGGAAAATCCCGTGGACGGAGGAACCTCGTAGGCTACAGCCCATGGGGTCACAAAGAGTCGGACACGACTGAGCGACTTCACTTTCACTTTTCAAACTGC
>NW_011494785.1:6477494-6485693 GCF_000754665.1 Bison bison bison | reverse complement strand
ACTTTCACTTTTCAAACTGAAGGAAGCTCTATTGTAAGCTCTATTCTAACCCCATCCTCAGGGACTGCCCGGAGCGGCAGGCTGGTTCTTCTCTCACACCCCAGCCCCTGAGAGGTTTGGGGGCAGAGATGGCTGCCCTTGGAGGCTGTGGTGCCTTAAGCTCACATCCTCCAGTCCCTAGACCAGGCAGCACAACTCCCACCCGGGACCCTGCCCGCCAGGCTCCCCCAGCCCCGAGGCCTCGTTTCTTCCAGGGCAGGCGCTCACAGTGGCCCCTCTGCTGTCTCCCTCACCCCAACCACCCCATCCCAGGCTGCTGAATGAGAGCGACAAGCGCCCCTTCATTGAGGAGGCCGAGCGGCTGCGGATGCAGCACAAGAAGGACCACCCAGATTACAAGTACCAGCCGCGGAGACGGAAGAACGGGAAGGCGGCCCAGGGAGAGTCGGAGTGCCCAGGCGGGGAGGCTGAGCAGGGCGGCGCGGCCGCCATTCAGGCCCACTACAAGAGCGCCCACCTGGACCACCGGCACCCAGGCGAGGGCTCCCCGATGTCAGACGGAAACCCTGAGCACCCCTCAGGTGAGCCTGGGGCTGGGAGCTCAGGTGGGAGGAGGCTGTGGGCAGCGGGGAGAGGCAAAGGGTGGGAGGACCTGAGACCCGAGGCTAAGGGAAGGGCTGTCCGGGCTGAGTCGTGGCTCAGCTGGGCTGCAGGGGCCCAGTGGCAGTTCAGAGGGGGTTCAGGGGTCAGGGGAGGCGGCTGGGCAAGAGGGCTGTGGCCAGGACTGCTTGGAGGGGCACTGGTTCGGGGTGAAGAGACCCGTGAAGGAGGCCAGTGGGTCAGTTACACCAGAGAAAGGTGTAACTTTTCTGAGACGATTCTGAGAAACAGGAGGGCAGACGGAGGACAGCGCCTTGCCTTTCCCCCAGTCTGACGGGGGAGACACGGCAGGTGACATTGAGCACATGGCCTGGAGGAGCCAGACGCGGGGCATCCTGTTTCGTTCTTATTGGTGATGAGTGCTGCTGCTGCTGCTAAGTCACTTCAGTCGTGTCCGACTCTGTGTGACCCCATAGACGTCAGCCCACCAGGCTCCCCAGTCCCTGGGATTCTCCAGGCAAGAACGCTGGAGTGGGCTGCCATTTCCTTCTCCAATGCATGAAAGTGAAAAAGTGAAAGTGAAGTCGCTCAGTCGTGTCCGACTCTTAGCAACCCCGTGGACTGCAGCCCACCAGGCTCCTCCATCCATGGGACTTTCCAGGCAAGAGTACTGGAGTGGGGTGCCATTGCCTTCTCCGGGTGATGAGCGCAGCTACCGTTAATTGAGCACTTACCGTGTGCCGGGCTCTGGGCTACTTGCTTGGTGTGCGTTAGTGCATTCAATCTGTCTCAACTGTGACGCGGCAGCCGCACTGCCTGCACTCAGACCTCAGCTGTGTGGCAGATCACCCTCATGCTACAGAGCAGACTCTACAGAAAACTGAGGGTAACTTGCCATGTAGCTGAGGGCTCCAGGGCCTCCGCTGGCACCATAGCTACATCCCTTGTGCTTGTAGCGTACAGGACACCGTGCCTGGGGCCAGGCACATGGCCCGTGTCAGTGAGCAGAGCTCTGCCTTCAGAAGACACACTCCAAGTCCTTAGTGCCAGACCTGGAAGCAGACACCAGGCGTCCAAACGAGACGCCACGGTCCCTGGAGCCTCCTGTCGCCTCCCATGGTCCCTGGTCCCTCAGGAGCCCACATTCTATAGAGGGATGAGCAGTGATGAAAACATGTGAATTAAGTACAGGAAGAATCAAGGGCATGACCTCTGGGGAGGAGTCACCCCCCTGTCCCCCCAGTCAGTCTCCAAAAATATCCAGCTGCCCACCAGACTCTGGTCAAGGAAAGCTTCCAGAAGGAGGCCATGTCCTCAACTGCTTGGTATCATCTCTATTTTACTGATAAGGAAACTGATAAGGGAAGATAGGGGGTCTGCCCAGGGTCACACAGTGACAGAGCGAGAATTACTCAAAGTCCAGACGCCTTGGCCAGCATAGGACTCAGCACTGCCTCTGGTCTGATGGAGGCGGCACAGGCCTGCCCTCAAGGAGCACCTGGCTTGCTAGACCATGAACACGTTCTCTGTCCGACGGGATCCCCCGTCCAGTCATCCCTCCCTCACACTGCTTCGGAGACTCAGGGGTATACACACACCAAGACCCTGGACCGTGCACAGAGCCAGCTCACTCTATTACTGTGGGCCTGGCTTTCTCTTCCCCATAAACAGCCCCACTACTCCTCCTCCCCAAGCCCTTCCCCACGTCCCCAGGGCAGGGCGAGCGCTTCCTCCGCTGGTCTCCTGAGCCCTTCACCCATCCCTCACCACAGCACCTGTGATACTGCCCTCCAGCCCTGGGTGGATCCCTGGACCCCCCACCCCAAGACCAGGAGCTTGTGCAGACAGGAACCGTGTGACTTGTTTGTATTCCCTTATGCCTGGCAACCGTGTCTGGCACTTAGCGGTGCCCCCTAAGTGTTTGCTGAATGGACCTGGGAAAGGGCAAACGGGCAGACGAAGGAACGGGGTAGCACAGGTCACTCGTGTCTGTACTTTCCTGGAAGGGCAGGGAGAAGGCAACTGGAGGAGATTGGGCCTCGCCGTGCGTGATGGGAGCTGAGAGCGTGGTCGGGAGCGCCGGGTGGGAGGGAAGGTTTCCTTGAATAAAGGGCACTTGAGGTGGCCTTGGGCGGAGGGATGGGGTGGGAGGTGACACATCGCCATTCGGGGCCCGGGGTGGCGGAGGTGTTCAGATGAGCCAGCCAAAGTGATAAGGGCTTGAGAGGTGAGCAAGGCGGGCAACCAGCAGAGGCCGAGTGTGCTTAAGAGAGAGCGGGCAAGCCGGGGCCTATGGGCCAGACCCCATCGGGCTGCACAGCTGAGGAGCGCAGGAGGGCAGCCGACTTCAGCTGGTATGAGGAAGAACCTTCCAATGGGGACAATGGAAACTCTGGGAGGGGGCGGGGGTGAGAGAGGGGAGTCCTATCCTGGTAGGAGAAAAGACTCATTCCTAGGACTGAGGAATTTTGTAAATGACTGGACATCAACCCAAGATCATTACATAGCCAAACACCACCGCAGGCCACCCCGAACACATTAAAACATACAAGGCCATGCCGTGATGGATCCTCAGCCTCCCAGAGGCATTGCATCTGAAAAGTGAACCATCAGCCGCTGACCTCCGTTCCTGCTTCCTCTCTCTCTCTCTCTGTGTCTCCCTTCTCCCTCTAGGCCAGAGCCATGGCCCACCCACCCCTCCGACCACCCCAAAGACAGAGCTGCAGTCGGGCAAGGCAGACCCCAAACGGGATGGGCGCTCCCTGGGGGAGGGCGGGAAGCCTCACATCGACTTCGGCAACGTGGACATCGGCGAGATCAGCCATGAGGTAATGTCCAACATGGAGACCTTCGACGTGGCCGAGTTGGACCAGTACCTGCCACCCAACGGGCACCCGGGCCACGTGGGCGGCTACTCGGCAGCCGGCTATGGGCTGGGCAGCGCCCTGGCTGTGGCCAGCGGACACTCTGCCTGGATCTCCAAGCCTCCAGGCGTGGCTCTGCCCACGGTCTCGCCGCCTGGCGTGGACGCCAAAGCCCAGGTGAAGACGGAGACGGCGGGGCCCCAGGGGCCCCCGCACTACACCGACCAGCCGTCCACCTCGCAGATCGCCTACACCTCCCTCAGTCTGCCCCACTACGGCTCCGCCTTCCCCTCCATCTCCCGCCCCCAGTTTGACTACTCTGACCATCAGCCCTCAGGACCCTATTACGGCCACTCGGGCCAGACCTCTGGCCTCTACTCGGCCTTCTCCTACATGGGGCCCTCGCAGCGGCCCCTCTACACGGCCATCTCTGACCCCAGCCCCTCAGGGCCCCAGTCCCATAGCCCCACACACTGGGAGCAGCCGGTATATACGACGCTGTCCCGGCCATAGAGGGGGGCCCCCCACCCCCGTCACCACCCGTCTTGCCCTGCCCCTTCCCCCAGCCCTCTCGCCCTGTTCCTCGCCCATCTCAGGCCCGGTGGCGGCAGAGGAGGAGGCTGCAGAGGCTGACAGCTGAGGGGAAGGCCTTCTGTCTGGCTCACTGCCTTTGATGACCCCACCCCGCCCTACCCAGGCTCCGGCCCAGGCACAGCCCTGGGCTACTCGGCTGGGCAGAGGAGAAGGAGGTAGCTTGTTGCCCCTAAACTGAAAAATGAGGGGCTGTACCTTCCCCCCCAGGAATGACCCTCGATCCCAGGATCTGAGCAGGCCCCGCCTACCCTCCTCTGGGAGGGTGAAGCACCCAGGGTCGGTCGGATGGGAATCGGAGGCCTGGCCACCCCTGTGCCTGTGTTTCCTCTTCCGCAAGGAATAGGGGGTCTGACCTAACCTGTGCACCCAGGCCACGTGTCTTAAGAGCGCGGCAACCAGAAACCTGCGTCAGGGACTACTGGGGCTCCGTCTGCCCCTGGGTGCGGGGCGCTGAGGACAGCTTTGAACCTCCTCAAGGGAGTGAGGGTGGGATGGGAGCTCAGAGGGAGGTCTCCTCAACCCTTCAGTGCCTCCTGTCCTCCTGAACACAGGAAGGAATTGGCACAGAGGTCCTCAGATCCATTTCGGTGCCAATAACCTCGTTCTTTGTCTAATGGAGCAAAAGGGCCCAGGTCTCACTCCAGGACAACCTCCCTACTTTGAGGCACACCCAGGACGTGAGGAGGCCGGGACCCCAGGAAAGGATTCGGAGACAATTCACAGAGCCTTCCTCCTGGCTCCCACCAGCCCCCGCCCCCCAACCTCCCCAGGCTCTGTGGTCCTTGCGCTCTCAGCCCCAGCTCCTTGGGCTTCCCAGGGAGTTAGAGCTGCTCAGGCCCAAACCCTTGGCTCCAGGAGGGAACCCAGGGCCCAGCACCCTGGTTGCTGGCAGCAGGCTGAAGACACTAAACTCCTGACATGTACATGCTGCCCTGGCCTTTCGCCCTTTGCCTCCCAGTGGTATTTGAATAAAGTATGTAGCTCTCTTCTGCCCCCATTTTCCTATTCTGCAGCCCTCCGCCCCCAAGTCCACATGTAACTCATTACTGCCCCCCTCTTATTTATCTCAGTAGCTCCCTCTGCCCCCCCTCCCCTCTGCTAGGTACTCCAGCCCCTATTAACTCTGCATTAAGCATTCCACATAATAAAATTAAAGGTTCCGGTTACCTGCTTGGTGGGCCTGACCTGGTCTCTTATCCCTGCACCTCTGCTTCCTCAAATGCTTTCTGGAAGTAGCTAGAGGGTAGAATGCAAAGGACAGATAATCCACGGTCCCCTATCTCACCCAGTGCAGTAGCTCAGGACAGCCGGCATCACAGTGGGGTCAGCGGGTGCTCAGAACTGAGGCCTCAGGCCGGAGCTGTGCCCCCAGCCCAGCTGTGTCCACACTGCAGGTGGGCCACTTGCTGACTCAGGTGGGACTCCGCCTGAGTGCCTTCCAAGCAGCCCATTCTCGCCCAGCAGAGAAGGGGCCTTGCAAAGACTTCAAGGAGCAGGTATGTGAAAGGTAGATCAGGTCTGTCTTGCTGTCTGCAGTCAGTAGGCCTGGTCCTTTAGGACGGGTGAGTGGGCCTTCTCTCACTGGACCTTCCACTTGCCACCTCCCCCAGCAACACACACACAACACAGGTCCACACCAGGATCTAGCAGCTGCCCATGTCTAAGTATAAACTAGGATGGCAGACATAGCCACCTAATCCTTTGGGGCTTCCTCCCCAAAAGCTCTTTGCTCAGCAGAATTCCAACCTGCACTCTGGGACCTGGGGCTCCTCCACCTCAGGGACAGGGGAAATTTCTTCTCCATGCTCCATCGATGGACAGCTCTGATGGCTGAAGTCTCCCCTTCCACCCAGTTCATAGTGACATTAATAGCTCCCATGTACTGAGTGCTCCCTGGGTGAGTGCTTTACATCCTTCTGGCCAGTGAGGGAGTGAGTCCAATTGTTATCCCCATTTCCCAGATGGAGACTTGACGCTTTGAGAGGTGGGTGCTAAGAAGTGCTGGTACAGAATCTGAAACCAGCCGACTCCAAACCTTGCACCCTTAACCATCGTCTCTTCCACCTGCCCGATTTCCAATTGTAATCTGAGGCTGTGCTTCCGTCATGGCTCCAGACCGGCATCCCTAGATCCAGTATCCATTTCTTCTATCTGTGGGCCCCAGCCCCTCACCTCCTAGTCAGGACCTCGGGTAGGGGAGGGGGCACCAAGAACTAGCCCAGTCCTCCAGGGTGGCCAGACTGCCACCCGGAAGCTGTGTCATGCAAGCTCCTCAGGCCACTTCGCCAAAACTGCTGGCTCCCATGAAGCGTAGCGGTAACTACAAATCCTTCCTCTTGTAGATTAAAACCTGCAGCCAAGTTGGACCACCCTGAACTACATACAAGCGGTTTTCTGCTGCTTGGCTGATGTCGTTGTGTTGTAGATAAATGCAGGATTTTTTTACTGGTCTTGAACAGATTTCATCTTTTTGCACTTGACCACTTCCCCACCTATATTAGATCCTTTGGAATTCTGAATCCAATCTATAGCTCTCCTGAGCTTCATGTTTGAAACTTGAATATCCTCATTCAGGTTACTAATGAAAAAAGATTGGAATGAGAGAGACAGACCCTGTGTCCACCACCAAAAACCTCTCCATCCATTCTATCGTCTATACTCGTAAAGCTGTCAATTCTGAATCTAATTGTCACCTTGCAGTACCTGCTTCTCCATCACAGCCACACAGACTGCCTAATGCCTTGTTCAAATCAAGGTTCCCTGTATCTGTGGCATTCCTCCAACCTACCAGGCCGGTAACCATTGGAAAAAAGAAAATTCGGTTCACTTGGTGATATTCTTAGAAACCCTATGCAAGCTTCAGAGTCTTATTATCCAAGTGCTTTCAAATATGCAATAGCCTATTCTAGAATTTCGTCAGGGGGTCAATCAGTTCTGCGCTCCTGCTTCTTACAACCTCCCTTTTCCTCTACTGAGAAGCAGGACATCAGTCCATTTCTAGCCTGTCCAGTGTTTCCTATGTGCTCCGTGGTCACTGGGATTGTGGTCGTGGAGCGGGCAGGGCAGGTGGGAGGGGCTACATCAAGATGAAATCACCACCTGCATGACCTCAACGAGACTGGAGAGTCACTGGGGATACAGGAGGAGAGGGAATGGCCCACGGAAGTCAGAAGACCGGGCTTGTGCTCATGCCTTAAACCTGAGATTCCCGAGGAGCTCGGGCCTCAGTCAAGTAGTGGCTCCACAGTAAACAGAGAAGGGACAGGTGTATCTGGAGAGGGTCAAGGAGATGGTGCCCTGGCCGGGCCAGCTGAGTAGCGAGGGCCTGACTCCGTGAAAGCGGAGCAGAATGGAGGGGGCAGGTGGGAGGGTAAACACCCCTTTCTCCATCTCCTCTGCACCCTATCCCCTAAGGGTTAACCCTCTCCCTCCCCCAGTCCCTCTCTCCTCTGCCACCCCAGCCCCATCTCCCTTTAATCACATCTGATACTGAGCGGCCCAGCAGGAACAAAGAGACCATTTAGAGAAACGGGGCCGAGAAAGTGACCCCCGCACTCTGGGGCGGCCGCCTGGATGCCAGCACAAAGGCGGCATTTCAGAGCTGAAATTTCAGCACCCAACTTGATTAAAGGATTCCACAGGCTTGGAGGAGGGTGGAAGGGGGTGCGAAGTCCATTGCTCCCTGAATTAACCCTTCTCCAGAGCAGCGAACACCCCTCCCACTCCTGGGGATGCTCGTCACTTCCACCCTGTCCAGGGTGCACCCACCCCGGGGGCCTCGCTTCTTGTAGAGGTCAGGCAGGCCTGGCTCTTCCTCTTCCTGGGAGCAAGGGTTGGCAGCAGACTGAAGGTCAAGGCTGAAATATTCAGGGAGATGGGTTTCCTTCCCATCCCTATTGGTGCCAGCATACACCCTCTCCTTGTCATCTGACCCTGCACCCCAAGGGAGGGAAGAACCAGTGTGATCGACTGGATTTAATTTCACGCCTTGAACCCAGAAGCCCTGCTGCCCTGCTCACCATCACCCCAGCACCCATCCTAGTGGCCTTAGAGGGATCAGGGGCTCCACACAGAAGGGAAAGGACACCGTCCAGAGCCTGGGGAAGGAGAGGGTATGGGTGTGGCAGACCAGACAGGTGGG
>NW_011494785.1:6476647-6477394 GCF_000754665.1 Bison bison bison | reverse complement strand
GCCTGCTCCAGACTGTCCACCAAATGCATGCCCATCTTCTAAACTTGTCACTCAAGGGACCAGTGACACCTTTTCCAGTCTTGTGCCCCAGGCTGCTTGCCATTCCTCCACCACAATCCACCCACGTCTGCCTTCACTTTCCTAGTGCTATTTCTGGCACCTAGGAGACCTTCAAAACCACGTCCCTTTATTCCCTTCTCTCCTTTTTTGCTTCTCTTATAAAGCATCAATCTCGTCTGCCTTGGGTTCTGAGTATTTAGAACAGGTTCCCTTTCTCTACTAGACAGTAAACATCTAGATGACTAGTGAACTGTGTCTTTAATCCTCTTTACACCTCCAAAAGGCACAAGCACAATATCTTATTTGATGCTGAAAGACTTGAACTTGCATACAGTTTATTTGTTTAAAAAACAGTTTACGGGGAAGGCGCCAAGATGGCGGAGGAGTAGGATGGGGAAAACACTTTCTCCCCCACAAATTCATCAAAAGAGCATTTAAACGTTGAGTAAATTCCACAAAACAACTTCTGAATGCCGGCAGAGGACACCAGGCACCCAGAAAAGCAACCCAACTCCTCGAAAGGAGGTAGGAAAAAATATTAAAGACAATAAAAGAGACAAAAGAGGGAGGGACGGAGTTCCGTCCCGGGAAGGGAGTCTTAAAAAGAGAGAAGTTTCCAAACACCAGGAAACCTTCTCACTGCCGAATCCGTGCCGAGCTTTGGAAGCACAGAGGACAACATAACAG
>NW_011494785.1:6460178-6476547 GCF_000754665.1 Bison bison bison | reverse complement strand
TGGAGGAGGGTGGAAGGGGGTGCGAAGTCCATTGCTCCCTGAATTAACCCTTCTCCAGAGCAGCGAACACCCCTCCCACTCCTGGGGATGCTCGTCACTTCCACCCTGTCCAGGGTGCACCCACCCCGGGGGCCTCGCTTCTTGTAGAGGTCAGGCAGGCCTGGCTCTTCCTCTTCCTGGGAGCAAGGGTTGGCAGCAGACTGAAGGTCAAGGCTGAAATATTCAGGGAGATGGGTTTCCTTCCCATCCCTATTGGTGCCAGCATACACCCTCTCCTTGTCATCTGACCCTGCACCCCAAGGGAGGGAAGAACCAGTGTGATCGACTGGATTTAATTTCACGCCTTGAACCCAGAAGCCCTGCTGCCCTGCTCACCATCACCCCAGCACCCATCCTAGTGGCCTTAGAGGGATCAGGGGCTCCACACAGAAGGGAAAGGACACCGTCCAGAGCCTGGGGAAGGAGAGGGTATGGGTGTGGCAGACCAGACAGGTGGGTCGTGGAGAACAGACTGGCGTATGGGGAGTGGTCCGACAGGTGGGGAATGGGAGGGGTTGTGCGGCTGGGATGGGCAGGTGTTCGGCCCTTGCTCCAGCTGCAGACTTGCCCAGCAGGGCTCTCTTGGGGAGGGCAGGAGATCACTGCGTCCCCAAGCTTCCTGCTGGGGGCACTGGCTCCTGAAAGGGGATCCCAGCCCACGATAAGAGGCTCGAGGCAGGTCCTTAGGAAAACAATGGATGGCTTGATGAGACCTGCTCTGTGATACTCCTGAGAAGGGAGAAGCCCCTGCAGCCAGTCCCCACTGGAAAGGAAATTGGGGGTTTCCGTGGCAACCAGCTCCCTGGGCACAAAGGCTGGTCTGTCTGCTGGGAAGGCAGCCGAGGTGTCTCCTACAGCAGCCTCTGCTCTGGTGGACTGTGAGATGGGTGGGGGGGGGGCACGCGGGGGAGCCCAGGGGGTCAGGGCCCTGGTGCTTCTTAAAGAGCTGACGGTCCCAGGGCCACTGGGATGCGCACAGCCTCCAGGCAGCAGGACGGTAACAGTGAAGACACAGGTGGGCCTCACAAGCAGCAGGAGGCAGAGGGAGTTGAAAGGTTGAAGGATTTACTATTTACACGTATCAAGACTATAAAAAGACTAGGAGACGAGCCAGGGCGGAGGCCCAGTCCACAGGCTGACTCCCCCAGTCCACAGGCTGACTCCGGCTCAGTCGGTGATGATGAGCTCGTCGACGCCCCAGTCTTCGTAGCTCCCGTCGGGCAGGTAGCGGCGAATGATGATGGGGATCTTCCGGGCCCTGTGACCGGGGAGAGATCGAGGTACATGAGGGTGGTGACCCTGGCTCTGCAGCAGAGGGATAGCAGGTGCAGAAGGCAAGGGAGGAGAAGCCTTAGGAGCATCCTAAGACCACGGATGTACTTTGTAGGTAAGGAATTTCAGCCAAAAAAAAAAAAGTCCCTGCTTCTCTGAGTGTGGGACCAAAATCTACAAATGGCCTGCCATCCCACGGCGAAGGGCAAGGCGGAAGGCGGAGGGATGCTGGCAAGGCCAGCTGCAGCAGGAAAAAGGGGCGTCGGGACTGGGACCGTCCACGTCTCGTCAGTGTCCTCCCCTCCCCCTTTGCCTGTCCCCTCCTCCCCCGTGAAGGGCTGACTCCCAAACTAAGGATCTACAGGAACAAGACCACCCGTCCCCAGCAGGGAAGTGCGGGCAGGCTCGCAGCAGAGCACCCAAGGGATGCCCCCAGGGCTCTGGAGCCGCAAACCAGGACCTGGATGACTTACTTGAGCTCCTTCATGGCGATCAGTAAGGGATCTGTCTCCCCCTCCAGCTCCACCATCACGGGGGCACACATCCTGCAGGTGTAAGGACAGGTGTGGGGAGAGATGACACACACAGGGAGAGGGCCCAGCATGAAGCTGGGCAGAGTTTCACAAACAGGATGAGATCAGCACCCCAGAGCTCACCTAGAAAGGGCCCCGAGAAAGGACACCTCCCCAAAGTGGCAGGGGCAGAGTAGCGGTCCCGGGGCGCTGACAGTGAGGGTGCTCGAGTGGCAGCCAGTAGACTAGGCTTAAACTGGGCCTGGAGGACCCTCAATTCTCCCCAGATCTCAGCATCCTCACTGGAAAATGAAGACAAAAAGCCCTGCCACGCCTACACAGCAATAACGCTAAAGCACTACTGCTACAGGCAAAGGCTCACTAGGTGCCACAGCCGCTCTCCACCCCACGTAGCTTGTTTCATTTGTAGGAAGTACTACCGCTACTTCCGTTTCACTGCGGAGGAAACTGAGGCAAGGGGAAGTCAGGAATTTCCCCAAGGTCACATAGCCAGTGAGTAGTAGAACCAAGATTTGAACCCTGAAGACTCCTCTACTATGCTGTAACACCTCCCATTAGAAAGCTGGTGATCCACAAACTGAAACCAGGTACTGTGAAAGGGACAAGCGTGAGCTTTCATTACTGGGTCGTGTGACATTCATCACATCCACTCCCCCGGCCAAGGACCTTCCCAGGGCCCGTCACAGACTCCTGAGCCCACGGCCACAGCAGAATATTCCCACACAAAGGACCCACAAGTGCAAGAGCTCACCCTCTGACCACTCTACTCAACCCCAAGCCCTGCCTCAGGGCCTAGCTCGCCTCGTTTTCCTCCTCTGTCTTGGCAACACCCCCTGCAGGGGTCCTGCTCCTCTAGCCCCTACACAAGGCCTGTGGTCAGGCTCTCCCCTGCTTACCTCTCTTCCTCGATACCCCATGGCCATCAGGCAGGCAGAACCTCCTCTGGCCCCACTTACCTCTGCAGTACTTTCTCATGCTACCTGCCTCTATTCACCCCACATCCCAGCCACACCAAACCCCTACAGCTTCCTATGCGGGCCCTGTTGTTTCCCTTCTGCATCCTCACACGAGCTCTTCCTCTTCTTACAGGCCTGTGAGAGGCTCAGAAATCTCCACCCTGGAAAGCACGTGCTGAAGCCTCAGGGCCCTGACTCATTTCACACACACTTCTCTCAACACCACCGTCACTCAACTGTGACTTCCCGTTTGAAGTTTTCCAAACAAGACCTGGTGGTCCAGGACCCCAAGTTCTATTCTAGTGCAACACCTGGCCCACAGCAGAGGGTCTAAAAACAGACAGACCAGTTCCAGGCCCATCTCTTCTAGGAAGTCACCCTTATTGATTCCAACTCAAGTTCACACTAATGGACCCCCAACCTGATGATGATCCAGGAGAGCATGCTAAAAATACGGGTTCCCAGGTCCTTCCCCAGGCCCGCTGAACAGATTCTCTAGTGAAGGAGCCTGAGAACCTACATTAGCAAAGCTCCCCTGCTGGTTCGGATAACCAGCCAGTCTGAGAAACACCAGTTTACACTAAATGATCTACTAATTTTATTGCTAAATATTCTGATGTCTGTTACTCCCCAAAGCGTGAAAATTCCCCAGGGGCAGAAACCAAGTATTTAACTTTCTCTACATCTTCTCTCAATAATTATTTAAGCTCCCCCTAATATTTAATGTTTTAAAGAATGTGGCAAACTGCTTTCCCTGATATGCATATGCCTTATTTCTTTCAAGACATGAATAATTCAAGAGCAGTCATTCATCCAGCCCTGCTACATGCACAGGAAATGTGAGAGTGTGCCCTCAATGTCTCCACCAGGGGTTCCAAGGGGCAACCTTCCTTGGGAAGCAGCCAGGGGGTCGCAGTCAGCCACGACTCAGAGGCTGAGCAAAGCACAGCACAGCTGCAACCATTCAGCCACCAGATGGGGCTAATGAGCTGGAGTGAGACTTCATCCACAAATACCCAAGAAAACACTGTTCAGCTTCTACTACCAAGTGCAGATCACAGGCCCATAACTCAAGACAAGCTCCAGCCCTGACTGTCCAAGGGCTTACAGCAGCTGGAAAACCACCAGACAGCCTCTGAGCTCTTAATCTGAAGGAGTGCTACAGCCAAAAAAGGTTGGACAAGAGTCTTATCTCCAAAGGAAAGCAGGACCCTGGGCCTTGTTTGGAATGCCTGCTCCAGACTGTCCACCAAATGCATGCCCATCTTCTAAACTTGTCACTCAAGGGACCAGTGACACCTTTTCCAGTCTTGTGCCCCAGGCTGCTTGCCATTCCTCCACCACAATCCACCCACGTCTGCCTTCACTTTCCTAGTGCTATTTCTGGCACCTAGGAGACCTTCAAAACCACGTCCCTTTATTCCCTTCTCTCCTTTTTTGCTTCTCTTATAAAGCATCAATCTCGTCTGCCTTGGGTTCTGAGTATTTAGAACAGGTTCCCTTTCTCTACTAGACAGTAAACATCTAGATGACTAGTGAACTGTGTCTTTAATCCTCTTTACACCTCCAAAAGGCACAAGCACAATATCTTATTTGATGCTGAAAGACTTGAACTTGCATACAGTTTATTTGTTTAAAAAACAGTTTACGAATTACTCTTCCTGCTGGGTCGTGTTCGGCAGATGTGAATAGCACCCATCTAGCTCTACAAGGATGGAAATGTCCTCTATCTGTGCTACCTGTCACGGCAGCCACAGAGGCTACTGGGCACGTGAAATGTGACTAAGGAGACAGAAACACTGAACTCCTATCTAGTTCTACTTAGTTTAAATGGCCAAATGTAGGCAGCAGTGACCTGTGGTACAGGCCTAGAGGATCCTGACCCCAGCAACCCTGAAATCATCATACGGGGTGCGGCTCTCAACTCACCCAGACCAGCAAGGGGTGCAACCAGGCTGGCAGGGGGCCTCCTGCTGCCAAGAGAGTGAAGAACAGTTTCCCACCCCAATAAGACCCTCCACCGAGTGGTCGCCGTCACTCCACAGATAAAGTCCAACACAGACTGAGCATCACCGCTCCCCTAGCATATTTGCCACCCACAACTCTGGCCCCAGCTTTTCTTTCGAGCCTGTTTCCCACTCCTCTCTTCTGAAGCACCCCTCCTCCAGGTGTCCACCATTTCCCCGGCAGCTGGTAAGAAGTCTGAGAGAGGGCTCCTTTCCGCAGCCTCCTGTTTCCCTGGGGAGGACCTGCCATGAGAGCAACAGTAACACGTCTGCCCTGTGTCCTCCCAGTTAACTCTGGCCAGAACAGAGGAGGAGCTCATCTGACAGGGGAGCCTGGCAGGGAAAGCCAGCACCTGTGGCCCAGCCTCTTCAAGGGCCCCTGCTTCCTCAAAGCCACCTGCCCTCAGGGGGGCTGCTTTTGGCCCCTGCAGACACGGCCTCTGACACCTGCAATGCCTGTGGCTAACGGGTGGACATGTGAGCATCGCATATTTTGACCTGACCTGAGTTGGCTACTGGCTGGCTCCTGAATTATGTTGTTCTTCAACAAGTTCCCAACTTGGGAGAGAAAGGAAGGGTTGCTAATTTCAAACCCCACACCCCCAACCACTGCTCTGTGCTTCCACATTCCTAGCGCGGCCTCAACGTGGAAGGCTCTCTCACTCCCCTGGGCTGGCCCCAGTCTACTCAAGAACCACCTTAAGCCCAGCGGGAGCTGCTGCAGCACCCCCAACAACCCAGCCCACAAGGGTCTAGGTCTGGTCTTATTGCATTTATTTTCGCTTCCCCACCTGACAGGCGGTCCTCACGCTCTGTACTCTCACTGTTACTCTCTACTGTTTATGTCCTTTTCCCCCAACAGTCTCCCCGAGGACAGGGGTCTAGCACAGCGCCTGGCACATGGGGACGGCGCTGCCTTTGTTTAGCCTGTGAGAAAGGGAAGGGTCTGCTGCCAGGCCGGGCCATGATCAACAGCTCGGAGGCTCCTTGTGGCCTGATCAAAGGACACGATGGTGAGGGGGCTCATACTCACGCAATCTGAAGGGCTCGGGTGCCCAGCACGCGGGCTCGCTCATACTTGGTCATATATGGTGTGGTGATTCGTTTCTGGTTGGCCTGCGGTCGCTCTCCAGAAGGGAGAATCTCAACGTTCTCCTGGCCCTCCTGGACACAAAGGCAGAAAAGAGGGAAAAATCTCAGGCTGCGTTATTGGGGGTGAGGGGCAGGACGACGACAACAGTGATTGTAAGCGCCTCCACACTACTGCTTGTTACGTGCCCGTGACCACGCAACTGCCTCATTAACACCTCACTTAATCCTCAAAAAAACCTTATGAAGCGGGGACTGCAATGCTCATTTTAAAGGGTTGGACAGTTAGCTAACTTGGCCAAAGTCTCAG
The DNA here is from genome assembly GCF_000754665.1 of Bison bison bison. Classification (NCBI taxonomy): domain Eukaryota; kingdom Metazoa; phylum Chordata; class Mammalia; order Artiodactyla; family Bovidae; genus Bison; species Bison bison. Next base: position 6,470,342 of record NW_011494785.1, on the reverse strand, counting down.
AGCTAGTGAAAGAGGACTTGTGATCAGGGGTCCAAAGCCAGCCGCCTCATCCAGGAGAGCTGGCCCCATACAAAGAAGACCTTGAGCACAGACAACCTCACCCGAACCAGGAAGAGGAAGAAGCACCCCATCTTTACATATGCATATATTTAATAATCACTTATTAAGCATCTGTCACGTGCCAGACATGTTAAAGGTGCTGAGACGGAAAGAGTCTCTGCTCTCAAAGAATTCACAGTCCAGGGAAAAGACAAGAGTAAACAAAACATCAAGTGCTATGAAAGTGTGCCAGTGTGCCACAAACTACACAAGAAAGTGAGGGGCATCTACCTCATCCTGAGGGTTAGGAATACAGTCCAGAGATGAGACTTGGGCTAGTCTACAAGGATGAGTGAGAGCTGCCAAGCTAACAAGGAAAGGAAGAAAGGGCATTCCAGGCAGGCTGAACTGCATGTGTGCAAAGACACAGGAGGGAAGACAGCGTACTCAGCCTGGAAGCCTAACTGCGGGGTATGATAAGCACAAAAGGTGCAAACTGCAAACGGGGTTACAGACAGGAGAATAAATTCTGTAATATGAAATTAAGTCAACAAATATTTACTGAGTGCTTACTCTATGTCAGATAACATTCTAAGAGCTTGACACAGAGCAGTAAGACAGATAAAAGTTCTTTCTCCCATAGAGCTTTACATTATAATACAGTGAAAGTGAAAGTCACTCAGTCCTGTACGACTCCTTGTGACCCCATGGACTATACAGTCCGTGGAATTCTCCAGACCAGAATACTGGAGTGGGCAGCCATTCCGTTCTCCAGGGGATCTTCCCAACCCAGGGATCGAACCCAGGCAGGTCTCCTGCATTGCAGGTGGATTCTTTACCAGCTGAGCCACCGGGGAAGCCCAAGAATACTGGAGTGGGTAGCCTATCCCTTCTCCAGGGGATCTTCCCAACCCAGGAATACAGTGAGATGAACAATAAATTAAATTAGTAGTAAAACGTGCAGTATAAAAACAGAGAGAAAAGACAGGGAGTGTCCGAGTAGTGATGTTGGAGGAAGGAGCAAATGCAGTGATTTGAAACAGAATGGTCAGGGAAGGCCTCATTGAGGTGACATGTGACACAGACCTGAAGGAGGCTGAGGAGCAGGTTGTGTGCATATCTAAGGGAAAAGGAAGACGGAACAGCACAGTCAAAGGTCCTGAGCTGGAACTTCCCTGGCATGACAGGGATACCAAGAAGAGATAAGGTCACAGAGGGAGCAGTTGGTCAGATCATGGGGGACCTTGTGCATGTTCTTGGCTTTTATTCGGAATGAGATGAAAAGTAACCAGACGCAGGTTCTGAGCAGAGGAGAGAGAGAGTGACTGAAGATTTAAAAGGATCACTCTGGATACCCTGCTGAGAATATTCTGTAGAGGGTAAGGGCCGAAGCAGAGAGAACACTGAGCAAGACCAATAGTAACCAATCATGTGGGTAGGAGAAAAAGTCGACTCTGGCAGCAGAAAGGCAAACAGCACACTCAAGGCAGGAAAACCCGTAACAAGTTTCTGCAGTAATGCGGATGAAAACCAATAAAGATCTAAACCAGGTTGAGGCACTAGGAATAGAAAAACGGGAACAGGACTGAACTACATGGAGACAGAATCAAGAGGAGAGAGATGGAAAGGCATCAGAAGAACAGAGAAGAAGGCTTCTGACTCAGTGAACAGATAACCTCAGAGTGTCAGGCAGACAGGACAACCCACACAAAAGAGGGCCTTCACCTTACCAACCTAAAAAAAATCAAGGGATCCCTCTCTCCAGAAGACATAAAGCACTTCTTCCTCCACCAGTCACACAGCACAGAAAACCCTATTTTATCTATGACGCCAGTAACTCATCCACCAAGCTGCTCAAGCCAGAGACATGGGAGTCATTCCTGTTATCTCCCACTTTCTCAGCCCCACATCCAATCCACCAAAATCTCTCATCTGTTTTCTCATCACAAACACTACCAGCACCCAAGTGCAAGCTACAGATGTCACCTGGATTGCACCCTAATTGGGCTCTCTTTGACTCTTGGTCCACCCAACTCATTCCTCACTGGATCATGACACTCCCCAGCTCCCCAAAACTTATCAGCAGCTTCCCACTACCCCTAGGCTACAAAATCTTGCCTAATCTTGGCCCTCACCTCTCCAGCCTTATCCCAGGTCACTCTCCCCCTTGCTCTTTATTTAGCCCCACCCTGCTGAGCTCCTGGTACATAATAAACATTCAGCACATGGCTGCACAATGAATGAAGGGGCTATTTCAACTCTGAGTAAACTAACTGCCCCAGAAGCCATGCTCTGGTCCAAGAGGACAAACGCCTTTGGGCCAAGCCTGTAGGACTCCTCCACTACCCAGGGCTAGGTCTCCCCTCATTGTAACCGGCAGTACCCGGACCACAAACGGGAGGCAGAGGCATGCAGTCGGCCATCACTGGCCGGGCTATCTGGCAGCTTGGGCTGCAGAGAGGGGAGCCCAAGGCTCAGTACTGACCTCCTCGGCATTCTCCAAGTCATCGAGCCCTTCATCCTCCTCCACGTCATCAAAGTCGTCTCCATCAAAACTGCACAAGTGTAAGAAGCCCGTTAGTTGGAGCATCACTTACTAGAATCAAAGTGGGCAAAAATCTGAGTCTCATGTGATACGTAGGAGGCTCTCAATAAATATCCACCTAACCAGTGAATCATTCAATAAATCAGTCATCTGACGTCCTCATCTTAACTACGGGCCTCTTCTAGAAAGAGACCCCAGCTGAATCAACATTTGGTACTGACACAGAGCCCGACTCAGTGGAAGTTTGCTGAAAAATACTTTTTCACTGATCCTCTCTGGACCCTCGAGCCGGAGCCTTTTCCGCGCCCAGCCTCTGGCCGGGTCTATGCTCCCAGTTCCCAGCCTTTCCCTTCTCCGGCTCTGCGGACCCCCTCAGCACTCCCAGTCCTCTAAACCCCTGGCTCAACTTCCTTCGATCCTGGCTCCCGCTTCATCCGTCCTTTCTGAGTCTTCGGGAAAGTCACTTCGCTCCCTCACTCACTTGTCCTCGTTGTCTGACATGACGCCCGCACAGCAGCCACCGGGTTCCGCGACCCAGACCCGCGCGGAGACCGGCTAACAGCGTACCTCCGCCTTGCGCGATGCCAAGCGTACTCTGCGCCTGCGCCGTGACCTAGCGGTAATCACTTCCGGGAGGCAGGCGGAGCGATAAATACGCACATGCGCGGAGCAGTTTGTCTGCGTTACCATGGTAGCTGGAGCCGCTAGCTGCAGGATCTAGTGGCTGAGATCTCAAAAGTATTTCTGCGAGGGACCAGGCGCGGCTGCTGCTTCAGAGCCTTGGTTACGATCTCCGGAGCCCAGCCGCCGCTGTCTGTGGAGACAGAGGCCACCCAGCCGGGATCTTACTTTAGGGTGAGGTTTCCCGTTTGGGCGTATCACACAACGGGCACGGCTGCCCTCACGCCCCTTTCCTCCCGAGGGGGCTTCCCTGCCACAGGCACAGGTCAGGATGAGGTCTCTGTTCGCATGTGTTTATCTGCCAGTGGATCTGTTCGAGGTGGGAGGATCGGGCACTGTCGCGATGTTGACAGGCGGCATCACGATTCTCTTGCGACCCGACTCCCGCTCCCAAACTTTGGGTGGTGTTGAGGGTGTGAGAAGAGATTGGATCTGGGAATGTTTCGTTGGGTTTTTCCCTCTTCAGAGCCCTCCCATGGCTTCCCAGGAGAGGGTGGAGACGGTGACCAAAGGAACAGGGTTCTGGCGCTGTCCCAAGCCGACCACTTACACCCCAGGGACCTGCGAGCTGCTCAGAGGTCAGTGCATTAAAGGGCAGAAGAAGAGCGGTGGTCAGTTACCCTCCGTTTCTCAGTTCTCCCCTACATGACTTATGGCTTAGTAACCGTATTTTCAGTTTACAGATAAGAAGCCTGGAATTCAGAAAGGTTCAGGGGTCTGGGTCCTACAACTTGGAAGTGACCCAAAGTCAAAGAACTAAGAATTTCAGAGTGGTTAACTCCCATGAACCCCTTAGATCACACTTTCAGTTTCCCCAGGGAAGACTTATTTCCTCTCCACCCATCATCACCACAGTGGAACCAACTGTTATGTGTCTGCTGCTGCTGCTCTGCTGCTAAGTCGCTTCAGTCGTGTCCGACTCTATGCGACCCCATAGATGGCAGCCCACCAGGCTCCGCCGCCCCTGGGATTCTCCAGGCAAGAACACTGGAGCGGGTTGCCATTTCCTTCTCCAATGCATGAAAGTGAAGAGTGAAAGTGAAGTCGCTCAGTCGTGTCCGACTCTTAGGGACACTACCAAATACCTTTTCCTTCACTGTGCTTAGTGCAACCTGTAATCAGATACCTAGCGTGTTCCACTGAATTAATGTTGAATTAACATTCAGTTCATGAACTCCATCAGGGCATGATGCCTGTTTTGGCTCACATTTGTAGCTCCAGCCCCTGGCACATGCTTAATGAATACTTGTTCATTCACTCATTCATTCACTCAACAAAAAAGTTTTAAAGCCCACTGTGTGCTTTAGACATTATCCCAGGTGCTGAAAAAACAGCGGTAAAGAAAAGAAATAAGCAAAAATTATTGTTCCCTTGGAGCTAATATTCTAGTAGGAAAGTAACAAATAATAAGTAAGTATATAGAACTTAGATGGTGATGAGTGGTATAGGGAAAAAAAAATGTAGAAAAGGAAGGGAATTCCCTTGTGGTCCAGTGGTTAGGACTCAGTATTTTCACTGCAGGGAGGCCCAGATTCAATCCCTGTTCAAGGAACTCAAATCCCACAAGCCAAGTACTCAGGTGCCCAGAATAGGAGCAGGAAGCGATACAGTATTAAATTTCAGTGGGTTGAGATGAGGCATCTGCTTGCAGCCCAGGAAGCCTCACTGAAGTGCTTTGTCTTGCAGTGATGATGAAGGAATCCAAACTGACGAACTTCCAACAGCGCCACATCACGGACACCATGAAACGTAAGAGGCTGCCCACCGAAGCTTCCGGGGGAGAGGAGTTCTGGGTCACATCTTAATGCTTTCTCCATGTTGAGGAGTAGGGGACCTCATTTTAAACACACACACACAAACAAAATTTGAATAGTATTTCTGACCCTTGCTCTTGGGGAATTGACCTTGCAGGGTCTTGATCTTTGCTTCTTCACAAGACATGGGTCCCAGCCCATGAGCCTCTTCTGCAGTCCAGCTCTAGCCAGCTTTCTCAACAGGGCACCAACCCATTTGAGACTTCCTGCCAGTCAGACAGTCTGAACGCTGTCAAGTCTGAAATCTCTCCCACCCTCTTACACACATAACATATGAGCTCTCCAGACTAGAGGCCTGTGTGTGTCTTATGCATAGTTTTATTCATTCATAGCTTAGCTGGCAGAAACATGATTACTGGCAGGCTTCCAACTTAGGAAAACTATGCAAAACCTTTCCACATTTTACCTCTGACCACACACTGTATTATTTATTTTTAATTAAAAAAAGAAAAAAAACTGAATGTTCATGGGCACGGTAACAAGGTGCCCTCTAAGATTTTGAAAACAGCCTTGCTTTCTGAGATTTAACTGAATCAGCTTTTAGGGGATCAGAACAGAGATCTGTAAAGTTACCTTTAAGAGGATACCAGAAGGTTTAAGCCTGCCAGGTTTCACTCAAATCTAACAATAGCTATTGCCTTCTTTCGAGAAAGAAGGTGCCTATCAGGAGGCATCTGGTCAACCACAGAAACTGGGATGGAAGAGTCAGAGAGAGAAATATTGACTGCCCAGCACTGGCTGGGGGAGTGAGGCTCCATCAGGTCAGTTCAGAAGTCAGATCTCCTTCCTTTTTGTGGAAAAGGACAATTCAGGCTGCCAGAGCCTAACACCACAACACAGCTGAGTCACATAACTCAATCTCCAAACTCAAGTCATCTACTAATCATTTGATGTCCCTTACAGATCCTCTGGAGAAGGGAATGGCAACCCACTCCAGTATTCTTGCCTGGAGAATCCCATGAACAGAGGATCCTGGCAGGCTATAGTCCATGGGTCGCATAGAGTCAGACATGACAGAGCAACCAACCCTTCCTTCCTTCCTTCCAACATGACCATAAAGAGAATGTGCTAGAAATTCCATTAAAAGTAAACACCAGGAGACCAAGGATTGAGCCTGCCTTGTTCACCATTGTACCTTGACTCCTAGTGAAAGTGAAGTTGCTCAGTCATGTCTGACTCTTTGCGACCCCATGGACTGTAGCCTATCAGGCTCCTCCATCCATGGGATTTTCCCGGCAAGAAAATCTTGCCTTGCTATTTCCTTCTTCAGGAGATCTTCCCGACCCAGGTATTGAACCCGGGTCTCCCGCCTTGTAGGCAGACGTTTTATCATCTGAGCCAGCAGGGAAGTCCTTGACTCCGAGGTGCTCAATATTTATTGAAAAACTAATTTGATTAGTGGTTAGGTCAACACAAGTCACCAGTTTGCCAGTTTTTTTCTCCTTAGATGTTTTCTCTTTAAAATATTGCCTCCAAGCATTGGTGTTGAGTCTACTTTCTTCTCCCAGATTCCCCTCTCTACTCTCTTCTTAACCAAGTCCTACTTCTTTGAGGCTTAAATTCTTTTGCAAGCCACAAATTCCTCTCCTTCACCTGAACTCCCAGGATTGCTTGGGCTCTATTTGCTGAGACTGAGCCAAAAGAAAAGGTGGCATTTGGCATTGGACAAGTAGAAATAGCAGAGAGAGTAAGAGGAACATTCTAGGAAGCATAGCATCTCTTCAGAGAAAAGAGAGAAAAACCATGGCTGGCCCTACATAGAGGACACGAGAAAGGAAAGGCAGCGGGAAACAATGGCAGCTCCATCCTTCTGGTTCTTCTGGGCAGACACATCAGAGTCATCCTGTCCCCTCTTTCCCTTTCTCCTAGACCTCACATCCAACCCACCAGCAGTCCTGTCTGCTTGACCTTCAAACCATTTCCTGACTGTGACTACCTCTGCCCTTGACCCCTGTGCGTGCGTGCTCAGTCACTTCAATCATGTCTGACTTTTTGTGACCCATGGACTGTAGCCTGCCAGACTCCTCTGTCCATGGGATTCTCCAGGCAAGAATACTGGAGTGGGTAGCTGTGCTCTCCTCCCTGGGATCGAACCCACATCATTTATGTCTCCTGAACTGGCAGGCAGGCTCTTTACCAGTAGCGCCGCCTGGGAAGCCCTTGACCCCCAACTCTATATTTTCTACCTTTTTTTTTTTTGCTTGCACATCTTGAGGGATCTTAGTTCCCAGCCCAGGGATCGAACCTGTGGTCCCTGCAGTGGAAGCAGGGACCACCAGGAAATTCGCAACACTGTATTTTCAATGGCAGCTAAAGGGGTGACTCCTCTGCTCAGAAGCCTCCATGGCTTCCCACCTCACACACAGTAAAAGCCAGTCTTTCCAGAGGCCTATGAGGCCCAGTGTGTCTCTTGCCCTCCCTGACCTCTGACCTCTACTCCCACTCCACCCCACCCCTGGCTCAGTCCATTCCTGGCATCCTAATCTGCTGTCTGTTCTCAGATGCTCTGGGCACATTCCCACCTCAGGACCTTCACTTGAGCCATCCTCTGTCTAGAATGCTCTTCCCTAAAATATCACCTTGGCTGGCCTCTTACCACTTATGGGTCTTTTCTCAAATGTCACCGTGTCCATGAGGCCTTCGCTGGCTACCCTATTTGTAACGGTAAATCCTGCTCTGATACACCCCGTGGCCCTTCCTGTACTGTCAACATCAGCGCTGTTATCATCATCTAAACCCCAAATGTAAGTACTGTGAGGGCAGGCCTTTGTTGACCACTTTACCCCCCGAGTCCCGGGCCTGGCCCATAGGGTACATGCTCAATACTACCTGCTGGGTGATGACAGAGAGGGCTGGAAAGGTACGGGAGGTAGACAGGAGCCAAATCAAAACAGTGGTTGGGGGGCATTCCCTGGCGGTCCAGTGGTTAGGACTCCGAGCTTTCACTGCCGAGGGCGCAGTTTCAATCCCTGGTCAGGGAGCTAAGATCCACGTGGCACGGCCAAAAAAATAAAGACGTTATAGATAAATGGAGTGATCTGGAAAGACGTTCATGGTAGACTGTTAGTTCAGTTCAGTTCAGTCGCTCAGTTGTGTCTGACTCTGTGACCCCATGGAAGATTGTTAGTCTATTACTGAATAGAATGCAGTGTGATCCAGGCTTTGAAAAAGGAATCTTATACATGCCCATATATCTTTGAACATGTTTAGGTAAGCATCGAAAAGAAGGGGCTGAGACCACCAACTTGTTACCACGGCTCACTGTAGAGGGGAGGGTGTAGAGGGGAGAAGGGAAGACTCTTCCGTACCGTTTGACTTGTTTTAACAGGTAGGGACCACTTAGGTGGGCCCCTTGACCCTGACCCTTCCCTCCCCAGGAGGAGACACTCTCCCCCTGCAGTGCAACCCAACTTCCAGCCAGAGAGTCTTGCCTTCCAAGCAGCCAAGCTCAGCCATCTGCCTGCCTCCCATCCTGGCAGCCCGGTCCCACCTCCGGCCTGCCTGGAGATGCCAAGCCAACGGGGCCTACAGCCGGGAGCAGTTCAAGCCTCAAGCCACCCGTGAGTAAGGAGCCTCAACTGCAGCCCCTCTTTTACTCTCTGAGGGGGGTTAAGGGGGGCAGGGAGACAAACAGCCCACAGGGTGCTGAGTAGGCGGCTAATCAAATTCTCAGGCCGTTTATACCAGTGCTCTCGAACCTCGGCACGTGTTAGCTTGGAGGCATTCAGGGTGCATGGGGAAACAGTTAGCTGGTTCCTTTTTATACATTTTCCCAGAATTCTCTTTAACAGTTAACTGGTTTCCCCCCCACCTCTGATGAATGTTTGGAGGTCAGGTATCACAACTGTTGCTCTCTCTAACTCATATGGTGCCTGGAACCCTGGGTTCCTCTGTGCCCCAGCCTGTTTCAGAGAGCCATTACATCCCCTGCTTTCCACTTGGCACCTGACATGACTCTTGGCCCCTCCACACAGCCTCCCCATCTAGGCTATACTGCACAGTCATTGAGTTTCCTTAGCCTTACTCTGCACCCAGGCAGTCTGTGCATTTTTTTTTTTTTTTTTTTTGATAATTTTACTTATTTATTTTTGGCTGTACTGGGTCTTTGTGCTGGCTTTTCTCTAGTTGAGCAAGCAGCGGCTAATCTCCAATAGCAGCAGGCAGGCTTCTCATTGTGTGGCTTTTCTTGAGGAGCACCTGGGCTTCAGGAGTTGCGGCTCCCAGGCTCTGAAGCACAGGCTCAGTTGTTGTGGTGCATGGGCTCATGTGGGAGCTTCCCAGATCAGGAATCGAACCCCATGGCTCCTGCATTTAAGAATCTGCCTGCAATGCAGGAGACCCGGGTTCAATTCCTGGGTCGGGAAGATCCCCTGGAGAAGGAAATGGCAATCCACTCCAGTACTATTGCCTGGAAAATCCCATGGACAGAGGAGCCTGGCGGGCTACAGTCCATGGGGTCTCGAGTCGGACAGGACTTAGTGACTAAACCACCACATTTACCACTGAGCACTGGGGAAGCCCAGTGTGTGGATTTTGATGACGCTCTCTTCTGGGTTCTTTCAACACCTTCCGGCCTACTGTGACTTGACCAGTGCAGAAGCGGCCCAGGGTAGGAGGTGCTGGGTTTGCAGAAGCCCTACCATGTTCCCAGGCCCCCTGCAGCAAGCATGCTCCAGGAATTGAGGGTGCCCTGCCCACCTTAACTAGGCCACGTCTGGGCCCGACAGGGGATCTGGAGATGGAGAAGCGAAGACTCCAGAATATCTTTGCCACCGGGAAGGAGCCGGAGGAACGGAAAAGAAAGCCCCATCCCCTGCGACAGGAGGACCCAGCCCCTAAGCTGGACCGCTTTGAAGAATGTGAGCCCCTGAGGGGCCAGTTATGCTGGGGAGGGGAAGGCAGAGTGTGTGTGGAAGGGCCCCGGGGAGCAGGGGAAGGGGGGAATCCCTGAGGGCCATCGAGTGAGAAACGGACCATAAAACTGCTTCCCGTTCCCGAGAGAGGCAACCTGCTGCCCCACCAGCCCTCCCAGGAGCGCGGGGGCCCCTGCTGTCCTGTACACGGATGGCCCTCTCCCTGTCCAGT
>NW_011494785.1:6452312-6460078 GCF_000754665.1 Bison bison bison | reverse complement strand
TCCCTGTCCAGTGGTGAAGGAAATTCAGGAGAGGAAAGAATTCCTGGCTGACATGGAGGCCCTGGGGCAGGGCAGACAGTACCGCGGGATCATCCTTACTGAAATCTCCCAGGTAGGAGAAGCTCCAGGGAAGGCGGACGGGACGTGAGTGCGGGGGACAAGACGCAAGCCGAAGTGAGGGTTCACTGGGGCCGTTGCGGGGGTCCCACTCTAGTCTCACATCCGCCCTGACACCCAGCTTTCCCCAATGCTATTTGCAGAAACTGCAGGAAATGGAAGGCATTGACCACAAGAGGAGTGAGGAACTTAGGAAGGCTCTTGCCACCACTTAATCTACCACCCGCCCCCCACCCCCCAGAGGGCGGGGGAGCCCACCCCCTTGCCGAGCAGGGTCACCCCCAGGTCAGCCCACCCACCCTGCCCTTCAGCCATGGAAATGGTTGTATAGCATTGCCCCCACCTACGGTACCCTGGACACAGCACCCTAGAAAATGGACCACATCTCAGAAAATGAGCTGATTCTCCTCCAGGCTCTGCCCAGGGATCTGGGGTCAGCTGAGCCTCTGAGACCAGTCACAGATCCAGACACCCACACACACACTTTCCCAGTCTTTTCTCGGGGAAAGTCACACACACACACACACACACACACACACAGTGAAAGCAAGTCCAGACACACACACACAGAGATATGCACACACAGTGAAACCAAGTCCAGGTCTTAACCATCTTGGGTGTGTGTCTAAGGGTGTCCACCAGGGCCTCTTCCCAACACCTCGCCCACTGTGTGTCCCTGTGTCCCACACATTAGGTTTTCTGAACTTATTAATGAATATGATTCCTTTCTTCCTACCCGTCTTAGGACCTACTTATTTGACTTCTTACAGCCTTGGACAAATATTTAACCACTATGATTAACTGGCTAATAAAACACATTTACCGTAGGTCATTACACACACCATTTTGTTTTCAGAGGGATAAGGCTTATTTGTTCAAGGAGTTAGAATTTTTCAAGCCCAGTTGGTTTTTAGCTGTTTTTTTCCAGTAAAAATGGAACCAAGGCTCCCAGAGCAGCCCATGGGCGGGTGCTGTGCTAGGCAGCCGTGTCACTCCTGGCTGACTCCCTCAGTAAACACCCACGATGGTTCATCATCCCTGGTGAAAACCAGGACTCACCCAGAGACTCCGACCAGAGGCATTTAACCAGCAAGTGGCCTCCCCGGGATTCAGAGTTAGCTTTCAGTCTTTCCACCACCAAACCCACAACCCACAGAAAGAAACCCAAAGGGGTGGGAGGGATCCAGACCGGAGGAGCCCTGCTTCAGAGATCCACCCCCAGCCCGTGCGTCTGAGCCCGCCCACCTCATCTCCAGCAGCTTGCCTGTGAGGCCTGGGTGGCTGAGATGTCCACCCACAGGAGTTGCGTCCCGGGCCTGGCACACAGCACGCAGCAGTCCCCACAACTCTGACAACCACAGGCCTCACGCTCTCCAGTATCCTGTCATTTTCCCATCCCCGTAAATCAAAGTATTTCAGAAATTTCAACCAAGCCTCCCACTTGGAGGGATTCATATAATCCTCTCAGGCCACATGACCCCAGTTGGGGTTTGCAGAATAAACATGGTCCTGCAGCCACAAACAAATAAAACAGAGAGGACCAGCTCAAGGGCTGGGGCTCCGGAACATTCCACGGGAAGCCTGCGTCCATACTCCCTCAAGAAGCCAAGGGCTCAGGGTGCAACCTGAGGAGGACAGCCGTCCTCTACCTTGAAGGACATGGTAGCATGTACCCTTGATTTCAGTTCAAGTCAGTTTTACAAAGTACACACACGCTCCACTGGATTTCCAGTTTCTTTTGAAAAATGCAAAGATCTGGCCCCACTGGGCCCACATCCCACAGGCTACAGTTGACTTGGGTGAGGGACAACCTCCCCCTCTGGTTGCAGTGTATCCACCCCAGTTCACCCCAGTCCCCACCACCCAGGTGTCCTGACACCAAGGCAGCCTGACGGGGCTGCCCCGCAGGACGCATCCAGCCTGGGTTCGCCTGTGTCACCTGCCTGGCCCCCGAAAGGCGCTGGAGCTGGTGACTCCAGCAGCAGGTCAACAGGCCCGTCAGGAAGGAGACGGTCAGAGGCGGCACCGGTCCCTGCAGAAGAAGGCGTCCTGCCCAGGGGCAGGGAGAGAGGGGCCAGGGCCCCCGGCAGTGGACAGCCCCTCCACGCCCTCCTGGGTCAGCGGAGATGCCAGCCAAGAGGCACAGCGGAGGCAGGGAAGAAGGTAGGCCTGGCAAGGGGAGGGTGGCCCAGGGCTGCAAGGCACTGGCAGCTGAGGTGGTCTCTGTTTATTGTCAGTGAGGAAAACCCTCTCAAGTTAATACAGTGTGATCTTTCCCCAGAGGCGTGCTGAGGGAAGGGCCCTAAAGGCACCCCGGAAATAGCTTATGGCAACAGTGCTTTGCCCCAAGAGCTGCTGGGCACGTCCCCTGGGGCGAAGGTGCTGGTCCCCATCGGCTCCTCCTCTCCCACAGCCATCTCGGGGTGAGCGGCCATTAGTCCTTCGGAGGCGACAAAGTCGGGAGGGAACAGACAACAGGCGCATGTGAGGAGACAGGCTGGCGCTGACCACCCAGGGGCGGGTCCGCCGCACCCCAGCCCTGGGGTGGCGGGGAGAGCCTACAGGAGGGGCCGGGGGCCACGGTGTGGGGTGAAGGGCCAGGGTTAGCACCTACAGGCAGCACGCCCGCCTGCTGCTGGTCTGGGGCCCGCCCGCCTCCCCCGAGGCCCTCCCTTGGCGGGCTCAGCTCTCAGGCACCCCACCCACCCCAGCACCCTGTCTCGGGCAGGGACACTTCCTGCGGAATGAGGGGAGGTGAGGGATGCACCTCCTAAGACTTCAAGGAACAAAGTGAGGGGTCTGTCCATCAGGCCCCTTCGGGTCTTGAGGACACAGTAACTACCTCCAACTTTAATTAAGAGACTTCATAAATAGAGCTCCTGAGCGCGGAGAAAGAGAGGCAAGGCCGCCTGCCCTGACAGGACGACAGGGACTCAGACCCAGGACGGAGGGGAGCGGGAAGGGGCCAGTGTGGCCGAGCCTGGCTTGCTGACCTGCCCAGAGGGCAGGAGACCCAGGCCAGAGGGTCCACCACGGGCAGACCCCCATGGGCAGACAGACCCTCCGCTCCCCTCTGCACGTGGCACAGGAGCGAAGCAGGACCAAGGGCAGGGGCTCGTGGGATGAGACTCTGCTCGCTCCTGGGGTCAGTCACAGCATCTGGAGTCAGGGGAGCCAGGCAGGGGGCTCAGAGGAGAGGGAAGAAAAACTCTTTGGCCCAGACCAGCCAGAGGACCCTGAGGAAGGAGAGGCCATTACCCAGAGGCTCCCTCCCCTAAGTCATCTTTCCTCTCGACTGATCCTGAAGGGACACAGAAGCCCCACCCCCGCCCCGCAAAGCGCAGCCAGTGGAGGGTGGTATCCCCGGCTGGCAGCCCGCGCCGTTAGCTCCTGTCTCCGGGGCACTTGCTCTTGGTATCACGCTTGTTTCCTAGCAGCTTCAGCACCTTCATGGTCTTGAACTTGCCCTTCTTCTTGCCCTCGGGCTCAGTCTCCTTCTGGAACTCTGCAGAAGGGAAAGGGCAGTCGATTGGGGCGGGAAAGGGCAGTCGATTGGAGCGGGCCAGGGAGTGGTAGTGATGGCCAGGGAGTGGCAGCCAACAGTCTCAGCCCACCACCACCACCACCACGTCGCCTGAAACTGTGGACATGTCCCTTCATACTTTTGCGTCTCCAGTTCTTCACCTCTAGGACGGGACCCCACCCCTTCCCAGAATTTCGGCAGGGATCGGGAGATGAGCACTCATGAAGGCATTTGGGGAGCCCTAGAGCACGGCTGATGTTTTATCTCTAAAAGCCTCTATTCCCCTATAGCTCTGTGGCTCACAACACAAACACTGACTGTCAGAGCTAGAAGAAACCGCAGAAATCATCTGGCCCAGTCCCTCACTTATTATGGACAAGGAAAATGTGAGTTTGAAACAGATTACCACCAACCAAGCTCTTTGTGGGTGCCAGGCCATGGCTAAGTGGTTTATACAGGTTATCTCAGTCATCCTCAGCACCCACCCAGGAGGTGGGTGCCTCTGTCACCCCATCCTGCAGACAAGGATAGTGAGGCCTGGAGGGGTGAAGCGCTGGCACAAAGCCACCAAGCTGGGACGCGTCAGAGCTGGGACCAGAATCCAGTCTAACTGGAGCCCAGACGGAACCACAAGGCCGCAAAATGAGTCACTGGGGGAACCAAGATAAGGCCCAGGCCTCCTGACTCCCAGTCCAGTGCTCTCTCAACAATTCTGGGCACTATCTTCTCCAAGGGCTGGGGGGGAGGGGGGGGTGACTGCTCTTTGAACCCACAGACCCCTCCTGAACCAGCTATGGATCTCAAGGAGGAATGCACAGCTCAAGGCAGACATGCCCTGGGAAATGGCCCTATAAGCCACCACCCTCCTTGTTGGTACCGTGGCATCCCACACCCATCTTCCTGGCCAAAGATGGCCTTCTTGGCAAAAGAAAGGCTTGCACACACTGTCCCTATGGGTGCCCCTTCCAACTCTGTGTTCAACCGGCTCCCCCCTACCCTGCAAGAGTTCAAACAGGCCAGAGCCCCAGGAGGGGCCTCACCTTTCTTCTTGATCATGGCTTCCAACATCTTATCTTCCTCTTCCTCCCTGAAATGAGACAGGGAAGCTGAGTGTCCCACAGGAGGAAGGGCCAGATAATCTCTCAGGCCCCTCCAGACTCTCTGAGTCCACACAGGTTGAGCAAGGGGGAGCTGGGATGGTTGGCAGTGAAGGTTTCATCCCCAAAGAAGCCCCGGGAACCCCGCCCCCAGCCAAGTCACCTCTGCCGGTCCTCATCCAGGCAGTTGACAATGGCGTTGCGCTGCTCGATGAGGGTCACGAGCTCTTGCATCAGCACCTTCTCTCGGCCCCGGTCCTCCTCTGTCCAGTCCTTTTCTGCTCAAGGAGAAAAGCCAGGGACATGAGGCCCAGGAAGCGAGGAACCTATGCCTAAGTGCTAAGGTGGCTGCAGACCAGCCCCACACTGGACATCATGAGGACAAGGAGGAGCCCAGATGAGTGGAGATTACAGTTTTTGGAGAAATAGAGGTTGTTGCAGAAGAGACAAAGAATACTAGTCTGCCTACCAAAGAAACTCTCCCAGGGGGGCTCCAAGAGGACCAGTACAATACAGGCTCTGCAAACAGAGACCAGCACAGGCCCAAGAGTTTCCCATTTATGTTCATGCGTTCATGCAACCAGTGTTCACCAAGTGGTTTCTTGGGGGAGGCAGGATTCAGGCTGGGCCTGCTGAGAGTTTCCGATGGCGGGCTGGCTGGAGTGGGGAGATATCAGGGAACCCCAGGGAGAACACATAGGAGAAGCAGTGTGACCCAAGAGGCATCCTCGGACATCCATCTAAGGCCAGGAAGGAGGGTGGACTAGAACGGACCCTGGGGGTTGGGAGACCTGCCAGGAAGTGTCCCTGATATCTCAGACACCTGCTGCCCTCCCCGCCAGTCTCCTGATTTCAAGAACCCAGGCCATCCCATAGAACCACAGCCTCAGAGACCCACCTGCTCCTTGGTATTCCTCTGACCCAGCCTGCAGACTTCTGGGGGACGGATGCCCCCACATATGACCTTCCTTCTACAACATCTGCCACTACAGGCCTCCTCAGCCCTCAGCCATGCCCCAAACCCACACCGCCTCCTCTTGCCAAAACAGACCAATGGCGCAGCATAGTTCTGGGGACAATGTGGGTTTCAGAGTCATCACTCCAGTTCAAAACCTACTCTGCTGTTTCTCGAATCTGGGTAAGTTATGTCTGCAACCTACATGGGGGAAAACTGAGGCTCAGGGAAGCTAAGTCCTTGACCAGTGTCACACTGCAAGGGTGGAGCCAGTGCCTATTTCCGGGCAGCCCCATGTCCCCAAGCTACAGCCCTTACAGTGTCTTACGGATCTCCAGCCCACCTGGGGCCTTTAAACCAGTATCACCCTCCAAAGGCGACAACCAGGACAGGAAGACAAGCCCAGGATGCACTGCCGTCTCACACAGGACTACAGTAGTAACACACACAAAAAGCCCAGGGCCAGGCTGGCCTGGAGAACAGAGGTGCGGGCCCCTCTCTGGCCACAAGGTGTCGCTGCGGCTCCCTCGGCATGGTGGCCACGCCCCAGCCTCCGGAGATTTGGGAATGACTCACAGAGGGCAGTGGAGGGCTGGGACATTCTGTGACTTCCCCAGGGGCATTCCTGACTCTGGGTCTCATCCAGCCTCCAGAGCTGCCCAGTCAATGGGAAAGCAGGGCTACCATCCCAGCCAGGAGGAGGGACTGCGTGTGTGCAGGCACACGGCCAAGTCAGACTCGGAAAGAAGCCCGGCTCCCCCACCAAGGGGATAGACTCAAACTCTCTGGCTCTCCATTTCCTCATCTGTTCAATGGGAAACAATGATTCCTAACCACCTGGGCCAGAGGAAGTGGTCAAAAGCCCTGGCTCCTGCCTCTGAACGTGCCACAGTCCTGCGGTCTCTCTCAGCCCACATCTGTGCTTCACACCATGTCGTGGCCAGACCCCAACTTGGTCACGTAGTAAGCATCAGCCCCTCTGAGGGCACAGTGCATTTCTACATCCCATCTTCTGGTCCTGAGAACACCCTCCCAGGTGGGCACCTCTGTTCCTGTGTCACACGTGGAGCAACTGAGACTGCGTGCCAAGCCTGGGATGTGCAGCCAACACACATCATAAGGGCACCAGCAAGTCCCCGCAGCGCACAGGACGGTGTGGCTCCACGCCCAGCCCCTCCCCCATCCCTCCCTCCCAGAGTCGCTCTGAGCCACGCTGTGCAGGGGGCCCTCCCAGCACCAGCAGAGTCTTGCCACGCTCTGACCTAACGGCCATGAGCCC
This sequence comes from Bison bison bison, assembly GCF_000754665.1. NCBI lineage: Eukaryota > Metazoa > Chordata > Mammalia > Artiodactyla > Bovidae > Bison > Bison bison. Next base: position 6,453,107 of record NW_011494785.1, on the reverse strand, counting down.
AGAGCTGCCCCAGGACAGACACATGCTCTCCCTCACCCATTGAGGCAGCCCAGGGCCCTGGAGGCTGACTGCCCCCAACCCTACACCCCAGGACCTACCCACCCACACCTTCTGGGGGGGGAGGGGGCCAAAAAAGGTCAGTCTGCTCCTGGCCTTGGAGAGCTCCCTGCAGGCCTGTCATCCGACACACAGATGTCACAGCCCCATGCGGGTCCCCTCTCCCGTCTTGGCTTGAGTCTATTAACCCCCTATTAGGACCCAGACAGCACCTTCCGCCATGTCCTCTGGCCCTCTCCCACAGTCTGCCCAGGCCTCCCCATCAGGGCTCTGTCCATCCTTCCCCAGCCCACGCCTCCGTGTCACCAGGCCCCAGGGCAGGTGACCGGGGTCGGGGAGTGGCCGCCATCACCTGGCTTGTTGAGAAGGCACCGGAGCTCGTACTCCACGTCGGCCTGCCGCTGCTCCAGGTTCTGCTGCTTGAAGCTGGAAGGTGGGAAGAAGGTGACTGTTAGTTCTGCCCTGGCTGCCTGCCCTGCCCTGAGCTGATGCGGCAAGAAAGCGAAGATTCTCAGTCCTGAGCTCTGTGGATTCAGGGTCAGGAGAGCCAGGCGGGGACGGAGGGGAGGCAGGACTCACACGTAGATGAGCTCGGACTCCCGCCGAACCAGCAGGTGCTTCTCGTGGATGAGCTTGAACCAGTCCACCAGCATGTCGTCTTCACGGCCCTCTGCAAGCCAGGTGCTCACTGAGGCCAGGGCTGGCAATTGTCCCCATCCTCGAAGGAGCCATGGAGGC
>NW_011494785.1:6447988-6452008 GCF_000754665.1 Bison bison bison | reverse complement strand
AGCTTCTCCTCCAGCAGGACCCCACGGTGTTCCAGGGCATCCAGCTGGCGCTCGATGGTGTCTATCTCTCCATGGATATCCTCCTCGGGGATGTACTGGTCAGACTGGACCTGCCCAACAGTGCCCAGTCACCTGCGATCAGCCCGCCCTCCCACCTGTCTGCCACCAGGAGCTTCCCTCTGGCCAGTGCTGGCCTCCCAGGCTCTGTCCCACACCCCATGCCCTGGGTCCCAGTGCCATCAGGCATGCCCAGAGGGTGACACAACTTTCTGCCTCTCTTGGCAATTTCCTCCCCTCCTCTGCCACTCCAGAAAGGACATCATAATATGAGAAAGTGACCCAAAGGAGAGAGAAACCAAGAACACTCTTAAGCTGTTTAAGTAGAAGTATGTCATGTGAACGCTTTGATCCTTGCACTATTATTAGTAACCATTTAAATGGATCACCCAGTGCTTTTGGTCAGAGCAGCTGATGTGCTCAAAATTCTCCCTGGCTGCAAGTCAGATCTCCCACCTGGGCCTCCCAGGCACGCCCCCTCCCACCTCTCAGGGAAGCTGCCCAGACGGACCATCTTGTCACAGGGTCCCACAGGAAGCCTGAGGCCGCCAAGGCACGGGGCCAGAGCCCAGGCAGACAGGTATCTGGGGCTCCCAGCAGATACCTTGCGTTTGATGAGTGGGAAGCCATGTCCTGGGGCAGGTGGTCTCGCTGGCTTTGAGCCCTTGGTGGCCTTCTTTACACTTGGGGATGCTGTAGGTGATGGTTTCCGGTTAAAAGGATTCTCCTTGCAAGAAGACTAAAGGCAGGAAACATGACAGAAGATATTAATAAGTCAGGAAGGAGCAGTAGGACCCTGGGAGCTTGATCACGTGGGGCCATGGAAAGCAGGGCGGGTGGGAATCAGGCAGAATCTCCCAGCACCCACTCTGAGGCTCCCCGTCATTCAACAAGGACTTCCACTTCCCAGCACCTCTCACGTGCAGCTGCCACACTGGGTACTTTTCTCCATGCCTGTCTAATTCCCACAACCACTCCACAAAGTGGGTCGTGTCTGCCCATCTTACAGGTGAGGAAACTCAAGTTTTGAGGGGTTAAGTAACTGGCCCATGGTCATGTTCTTCCCAAGGGCCCAAGCTGGAGTGTGACTTGGTCTGTTTTAGGCCAGGCAGCCCTCCGGCACTGAGGGCAGTGGTCAGGACGTGCAATTTAGGGCAGGACGAAGCAACAGTAGCTCACCCAGGCCTCACAAACACCCCTTTCCCAGCAGGGATTACGGGGCTCAGCGCCTTGCCCAGGGTCGCCCAGCCAGGAAGTACAAAAGTGGGATCCCGCTTTCAGTAGAGGGAGGCAGCCTCTGCCCTACCCAGGAAAGGCCCCCATCCTACACTGCTCCTCCCCAGGGAGATCTCTGTCCCTTTCTGAGGCCAGCAGAGCAGGCAGGCCCAGCACAGAAACAGGCCCTGCCTGCCATGAGGGCAGTGCCAGCATCTTCCCACCACTTCCCCCAGCTCACCGGAAACAGGCGTCCCTGAGGCCACGGAGTGCTCCCAGGAGTGCGGACCTGGCTTTCCAAGAGCTGGGGGAGGAGGGGGGAGGGGAGAGCTGCTCACCTCACCTGTGCCAGCCGCTCAGGTGGGGGACGGGGAGTTCTTTGAGGCTGGAAGTTGCTCTGGGAGCTGACGCAGGAGTCCAGGTGCGGCTGGGAGGAGACAGTCTGGTCCCCACAGGGTAGCACCCACCCAAGGGCCTTGTCTCCTGCCCTCACTGTCTCAGATTCCCTCCGAGTCCTACGGTGAGGGTAAGGGATGGGGCACCCCAGAAGGAAGCCCCCCTGGGGCTCTGCCCTCACCCTCCACAATCGAACCTGGAGCAGCTCAGCAAGGTCAGACAGCCCGAAGGCCCCAAGTCCCTCAAAGGTTCTCGGCCACAGAACTTCAAACCAACCCCTTCACACACCCCAGGGCAGGAAATGGGCAGCTGCCTGTAGGGGGGATGGGGGGATTCAAAATCAGCTCTCTCCTCCACCCCCTGACCAAAGAACCCTGGGACCCCTAAGAGCATATGGAGGCCCAGAGAAAAGGCGGGACCTTGTCCAAGTCACACAGCAGGTAGTGACAGTTGGGCTGGGGGTGGTCACCCAGACCAAAGAAGGGTAAATGACATTTGAAAGGTGCACAAACCAACAGCTCAGGCTCCTCTGCAGACTTATCCCGTCAGGCTGGTCAGATCAGGACTACAGCCGGCCTGGAGCCACCCTCCATCCAGGGCGGGTGAGCCCCGGGCCCTCAGAGGACTGCAGAGTGCGGGAGAAAGTGCAGGATCAGAACCTGCTGGTGGACTTCCCCGGTGGTCCAGTGGTTAAGAATCCGTTTACCAATGCAGGGAACTCAGGTTCGATCCCTGGTCCAGGCAGATTCAACATGCCTCAGAGCAGCCGAGCCTGTGCACCACAACTACCGAAGCCCACACTCTCGGGCCCGCGTTCTGCAACACCTGAAGCCCATGCGCCTAGAGCCTGCGCTCGGCCACAAGAGAAGCCACCACACTGAGAAGCCGGCACATCGCAACAGAGTAGCCCCCGCGCCTGCAACTGGAGAAAGCCCGGGCGCGGCAAAAAAGACCCAATACAACCAAAAATAATTAATAGTTTTTTAAAAAAGAACCTGGTGGCTCCGGGACTTCCCTATTGGTTCAGTGGCTAAGACTCTGCAGGGGGGCCCAGGCGCGATCTCTGGTCAGAGAACTTGATCCCACATGAAGCAACGAAGAGTTTGCATGGCGCAACTAAAGACCCCACGTGTCGCAGCTAAGACCTGGCACAGCCAAATAAATAAATATTAAAAAAAAAAAAGAGAGAAAAGACCCTGATGGCGCAAAGAGAGACCTCTTGGTAAACTAGGTGCCCAGAGGAATGTCCTGCCCCCGGTGACCCCTGGTTCTTGGCAGGGCCCTGAGAAACAGGTGCTCCACCAGTCACAAAGGTCATCTGGAAAACGAGCTGCCGGGGGTGGGTGCCCACTGCAGCCCCCAGAGGGGACAGAGTGTGGGGCCGGCCTGGGAGGGGGCCTGGGAAGGGAGCGGCAGCAGGGGTCGTCTGTACCCCCGCAATGGCCACCGCAGAAGCTCCCAGTAAAGCCATTTCCTGGGCCCTCTGCCTGTTGAGAGCTGACCCCTCCTCTACAAGTCCATCCCACTACAAACTCCATACAAGGCACAGTCGTCTCGGTACCCCACCCCCAACTTGGCTGTGAGCACCTGGGGACAAGGACCACCACAGCCATCACCCCGGGAGCCCAGGCCAGCCCATGCACACAGGAGCCACTCAATGAACACCATCAGCCCCGTTCTATAGGAGGGGAGACTGAGGTCTCTGGAGAAGGAACACCACCCCAAGAAGAGCATCATCCCCTCCCCTCTGTGCTCTCTACCCCAGGTGGATGGACAATCGTCTAGGCCTGTCTCCCTGAGCAGAGGGTGAGCCCCTGGAGGGCAAGGACAGGGTCTCAATGATGCTGTGCCAGGTTCTGGCACAAATAGGGCTTCAGTGAATGGAAAGCAGACAGAGGACGTGTGGGTGAGTGGAGGCTGGTGTGTGTGTCTCCAACGGGCATGTGCATGGGCTCGGCAGGTAAATTAGAGCTGGATGCCTCAAGACATGGAAGGTCGGGCCAGTGGACAGCTGAACAGATGAACAGGAGGTCTGGCCAGCGGATGAAAGGATGTTGAGAGGGAGCTGTGCCTCAATGCATGGAGTGATGAATGGCCAGATGGCAGAGCCAAGGTCACCCCACACGTCAGGGCCCGCGACGATGGCCAGCCCTGGACATTCCTGCCCCGAGACCAGGCCCACATCCACCAGACTGCTAGGACAGCAGACACTCACCTTCACCTGCAGCTGCGGGGATGAGGTTCCAGGGGAAGGTGCAGGGCTCTTGTCTCCAACCAGCACGAGGGGGGTGGGGGCAGTGCCACTGCAGGGCTTGGCTGGCGGGGGACCCGGGCTGCCCCTGCTATTGGGGG
>NW_011494785.1:6446516-6447082 GCF_000754665.1 Bison bison bison | reverse complement strand
GACACACACAGGGGACGAACCGCTCAGAGTCACTAGCGCCCGAGTCCCACAGCCAGGTCAGAGCCTCAGGCGCCTGGAACTGGAGGGCAGAGACTGGACGGGCAGGACTGGAGCTAACCCTGTCGCGTACCTTCCCCAAGCCTGACTCTGTGTTAATAAGCACATCAATGGCTAACACATTTAATTCTCACAACCGTCCTACAAGGTGGGTTATGAAGGGTTGAGAGTAGAGTTGAGAGCCTGGGTTCAAATTCTGCCTCCACTGCTTAAGTGCTGTGCGGCTTTGAGCAAGTCACTCACCCTCTCTGTGCCTCAGTTTCCTCACCTGCAAAACAGAGTACGCTACCTACCCCACGGGTTTGCTCTGATTAACTGAGGGCACACACGGCGCCTGACCTGGACGGGGTGTCCCACAGCACCCCTGCCCTTCCCGGGCCCTGCGCTCACCCAGGTGCCCAACCCCAGGGTCCCAGCTCTCCGGGGAGCTCCCAGGAATGGCACTCACTGAGGGGGGATGTGCTGGGTGCTCGCGGGGCAGGGCGCTTCTTCGTCTTGGGGCTGCTCGT
>NW_011494785.1:6445805-6446416 GCF_000754665.1 Bison bison bison | reverse complement strand
CCTCGCCTGACACTTCGCTCTCGACGTGAAGTGAGAGGTGGCCCAGGAAACCCAAGTCCTCCACATCCAGGCAGGCAGGCCGGAGCCTCAAGGATAGCAAAGGTGGGACAGGACCAAGGTCACTGACAGGCAGATCACCCAAATTCATCCCGCACACTCTGGGCTCTGGCCTGTGCCTCGTGGTGCAGCTGTAGCCCTGGTTTCCTTATGGCTCTTGCTTCTTCCTCTAGCGTGGCTGCAGCCTCCGCTTCCCCTCCCACGTCTGATCTGACCCAAAGAAAGCCGAATTGAAAAGGCAAAAAGGCCTCGCACTGAGCAGAGGTGGAGGGAAAGCAACAGGGGAGGAGGAGCAGGCGGCTCCCAGCCAGGCACTGCCCTGCGCCACTTTCAGCCTCAAGGATGACGGATGCCACACTTCAAAGTATCATCTGTGCTTTCCAGGTGAGAGGACAGACTTGGAGAGAAAGGCTGGGATTGGACCCAGCTGTGTCTGACTCAGAGCTCATCCCATTGGCTGCCTCCACCATCCGCCCACCACCTCCAATCAGCCAACCCACCAGGCTCAGCTGGAGGGTCCCAGGGCCCTAGCAGGGGTTGGGGGGGGGCCTGGA
>NW_011494785.1:6442899-6444923 GCF_000754665.1 Bison bison bison | reverse complement strand
ACACCCCCGTTCTCCACCTGCCTGCCTTCCTGGCCCGGCGGCGGCCCGGGGCTGCTGCTCGGGGGCAGGGGGGCTGGCTTCTTCTTTGGCTCTGCCTGCACCAGTGTGATCCACGGCGGGTCTTTCCTGGGGGCTGGCGTCCTGGACGGAGGCCAAGAAGAGGTAGAACCCATGAGCAGGCAAGGAGGGGCAGCGTCCTTCTCTCCCCGGACAGTGCATCCCACAGCGGGTGGGTCAGACACGGCACCCTTCCCCTCTCCCACCCCAGCCTGGTGGGGCCTGTCTGGGCCCAAAGCCCAAATGGAAAGAGTGGGGGGCCCTCTCTCTTCCCCTCCCTCTACCTCTCTTTGTCTCTCTCCACCCCCTGCCCTCTTGTCCAGGGACCATTCAGGGAAAGCACAGCTCCCAAAGAAGAACTGGAAATCGAGGTTCCTCGCCTGTGACATGGGGTTCCAGGGGGTGGAGGCTCTGAGTCTGGCATACAATGGAGCTTTGCTGGGTCTTTCTATACTGGGCTACTGACTCTTAAAACTACTCTAGGAGGCCTAGGCCTCCCACACTCCAGACGCAGTGGAGGCTTGGGGAGATTAAGGGACCCCCGAGGCAGCCTGCTACCAGGCCTTGCCGCCCACGGGGAGAGGGTCCCGGGGGAGCCACACAGGAAGGGGGTGTGGCCACAGGCTCCTGCCCACCAGAGAGGAGCACCCCCCCCTTTGCGGGAGGGGGCGCTGGTGGGTCACATGGCCTTATTGCCGACCCAGACCCCCAAGGGGTATTCCCACCCCCCCTACCCCACCAGGGCCCTGAAAGCCCTCGGAGCCAGCGTACCTCTCTGACAGCTTGGGGGTCCCTCTGGGCTTGGGGATGGGGGGTTCTTGCGGCTTCCCTAGGTGGGAGAGGAGAGTGAGACAGGCCTTCATGGGCGGCTGTGAGCCAAGTGGTAGAGTGGAACAGTCAGGGAGCCAACCCCAGTGCCTGCCTCAGCTAGGAGTGCCCTTCCATCCCACCCGGCAGGTCGTGGACTCCAGGTGGCCATGGCAACTTCCCCTGCACCCTTGCACCTCCCCAGCCCAGCGCTCGGGGAGATTAGATAAAACACCAGAGGTAACAGGTAGAGAAGGTCAGAGCCACAAGGCCAGGACACCTGGAGAGTGTATTTCAGTTAAGGAGGGGGAACCCAAGTGCCCCTCTGACACTTCTCCAAAGTGGACAGGAAATACTGTCTCAACTCAGCGTGAGGTCACCTCCTCCTGAAAGCCTCCCCTGACTCCCCAGTGTCCTCCGTGAATTCCACAGTAGCCTCTGCTCCTCTGTTTTTTTTTTCCCCCTTAGGAATGTTTGACTCTCTATTCCTTCATGTAATACAATTTAGAATCAACTTCAATTTCCTCAAAAAAAAAAAAAGTCTACCAAAAACCTCACAGTTAAACAAAAGGGTAAAATAAATATAACATGAAGTAGAACAGGATTCCACAGCGCATGTAACTTTTTAAATAAAGTACACAATTCTGTGACATTGAGTACATTCATCTTATACTTGTGTGATTCTTTTAATATTTTCTCATTAGACAATTTTATTACCTGAAAATAACGTTTTCTTTCTTTCTCATTCTTTTTTCTGGTGTTTTGCAGCTGACTAGGGCCTCCAGTACAACGAGGAGCAGAAGCACTGACACTGGGCACTGTCATCCAGGCCCCAGACATTCCTTACTCCTGTCTCCTACTCCTTCCTAGTCCCTGGACCCTTCATCAGTGAAATAAATCACTGGTATCCTGAATGCTCCCTTCAGTCTGGTGCTAGCAACCTGACTGTCCCCTGAAGACACAGTTTTCCCTGCAACCACTCAAGTCAGGCTGTGTCTTCTCCCATGGCCCTAGTGCCACCGAGTGTGCGGATGCGACAGGGTCCTCCTTGCCCCCCACTGCTTCTTTCTGTGCACCCCCTTTTCTCCCCTCAAGTTTCAGCTCTGAATCTCCTTTCATCAGATCATACCACCACCCACTACCCCTCATTATTGCTGTTG
>NW_011494785.1:6441852-6442799 GCF_000754665.1 Bison bison bison | reverse complement strand
GCATTGCTGTTGCTTAGTCACTAAGTCGTGTCCGACTCTTTGCGACACCATGGACTGTAGCCTGCCAGGCTCCTCTGCCCATGGGATTTCCCAGGCGAGAGTACTGGAGTGGGTTGCCATTTCCTTCTCCATGCTCCTCCATCTAAAAAGACTTCTTACATTCTACCGAAATCCTTGTGTGTGTGTGTGTGTGTGTGTGTGTGTGTCTGTCTGTCTGTCTGTCTTTCCCTTGAGACCGGCAGCGCCTCCGAGGCACAAACAGGTCTGAACGCCCAGCTCAGGAACCAGTCTCCATGAGCGTGGAACAGAACAAGCCCCAGAGGGAGGAAACCAGGGAGCCTCCCTCCCCCAGACCTCTACAGATAAGAGTTGCCCAGCATGTCTCGGGTTGCAAAGAACCTTGTTCCTATGAGCTCATGAAGCCCAGGGAGGTCACGTGGGAAGATTCTATGGGGCGGGGTGGTGAGGCAGAGATCTCTACTGCAGGGCAGGAGGTCAGGCTGGGGAGCACCCCAGGGTACACCTGACCAGGGGACACAGCTTCCCCCACCCCCCAGCCCCTGAGCAGCCCCTGCCAGACACCCAGATGTAGACAAACACACAGGCTGGGCATGGGGGGAGGTCACCTAAGTGTGGACACACAGAGTCCCAGACACACTGGGGACACAGGCACTGTGGTGTGCACTCGCTACACACCCCAAAACTGAAGCTCACAAGACAGACACAAAAGAACACACGCCTGGGGCACACAGAAGGGGGCGGTCCAGGCCAGAGGCGGGGTTCTACGTCCCATCCCCCAGCACGGAGAACAGAGCGTGCAGAGGGGCCTCGGTGACAACTTGCTGCATGAATTAGTAACCTCAGTGCCACAGCCGCCCCCGGCATATCCATCACACACAGGCACAGGCAGTGTGGCCCCACGGATACTCCCCGGCACAGGGACATTT
>NW_011494785.1:6438545-6441608 GCF_000754665.1 Bison bison bison | reverse complement strand
CGGGTGTGGGGCGGCTGGCCGGGGGGCTGGCCAGCTCCTGTGGTCTGCCGGGAACCCGGGGCTTGGTGGGGACCTGGGGTCGGCCCTCGGGGCTGGCCTTGGGCACGTCCGCCTCGGCTCCTGCAGTCGCCTTAGGGCTGGGGCTGCCGCCCTCCACCTCCTTGGCTTCTTCTGTAAGTTGCTGCTGCTTTGGCTGTGGCGGGGTTCCAGGCCTGGCCCCTGACCGCCCACTGGGGCCCAGTCTGGCACAGTGCTCTGCACACACGAAGGTGCCCTCCTCTGGCCCATTCCTGTAAGCTCCGGGGAGCAGGGTGCTGGAACACCGCCGACACCTGCCAGCGAGAAGAGGGGTGGCGGGGGGGTCAACATAACCAGCCCAGGGTGCTGGCTACCCCTTCTCCAGCAGCCAAAGCTGTACCTTCTCCTCCTCCCGGCTGCCAGCCGGATCCTGTCTCAGTACTCATAACTTGCCCGCGGAAAAGGAAAAAGGTAACTGTCAGAATCAGAGCAGAACAATAAAACCACGTGAAAGCAACACCATAGTTGTGAAACATGCCTTCAGTTTCTGCTGCAAGAGGAAGCAAAGGTTCCCCCCTCGAGGTTCCATCCAGTATGCAAGCCACCGCTCATTAGTGCCTCAAAAATTCACTTTAGTGGTTTGCAAACAACCATTTGTTTTGTTTTTCTATGAAACAGAATAAAGTACCATGTAACAGAGTGCATCACACTTGTTTTATGAACCTAATTCCGGTTGTGTATCTATTTACGCAAATTTGATTTCACGGATGTACCTACGACTGGTCACGGTATCAAACGTGCCTTACTGATGGTTACCATAAAAACCATTTTAAAACACTGTCCTGACAGCCAGACATGACAGCGTCAATGCAGTGGTTCCTTCTCTCAAGATTTTGGCCCTCATGACACCTCAGTTCTGCAATCAGGTGCCTGGGTTTCTGGTCCAGCCACTACACCTGAACGTACGGGCACGCACACACGCACACACGCACACACGCACACACACACACACACACACCCATAGCTGAATACACGCTATAACTCCCGTTCACTGGTTTTCACTGAATACACGCTATAACTCCCGTTCACTGGTTTTCACTGAATACACGCTATAACTCCCGTTCACTGGTTTTCACTGAATACACGCTATAACTCCCGTTCACTGGTTTTCACTGAATACACGCTATAACTCCCGTTCACTGGTTTTCACTGAATACACGCTATAACTCCCGTTCACTGGTTTTCACTGAATACACGCTATAACTCCCGTTCACTGGTTTTCACTGAATACACGCTATAACTCCCGTTCACTGGTTTTCACTGAATACACGCTATAACTCCCGTTCACTGGTTTTCACTGAATACACGCTATAACTCCCGTTCACTGGTTTTCATTGAATACATGCTATAACTCCCGTTCACTGGTTTTCATTGACTATTCAGCTGTAACACGGTTTCCATACATTCTCCAAGCTATTTATATATTCCCTGCCTCTTACTCAAGTTTCTTTAAACTGTCACTTCCCCCGGGAACCACACGTTCAAAGCAAGTTGTTACTATGATTTTTTTAACTGCTTTCTTTTTAGAAAACACAAAAGCAAAATAAAAAAGAAGAAAAAACTACAAGTAAAATGAAAATTTTAAAAGTGCTTTCTTTTCTCCAGGCTTTTAAAGCATATTCTGTACCTTGATCAGCATCAGGTACTTAGTCTCGAAGAGCTCTGGCCCCGTTTCTGTCTCTATTTCTGGGACTGAGCCAATAATGCTCTCCCTTCACTAGTTTGTTTGTTCATCAGTAAAATGGCGATAAGAAAGATGCTCCAGCACGAAGAGCGTGGCGAGGGGCCTGGCAGCCCGCGGTGCTGACTCTCAGGGCGCCCCCGCCCCGCCCGCTCACCGGAAGCAGTGCCGGTGGTACAGCTTGCCGTCGGCCAGGTAACGCTGCACCAGGTGCACGTGCTGCTGGCAGGCAGCGCACGTGCTGCTGGGGGTCCGGTGGGAGCCCTGCTTCAACAGGCTGCCCGAGGAGCACTCCTCACCCTGCAGGGAATGGGGTGGGGTTAGGGTCGCCAGCCCTTTCAAGAACACACCCTGTTTCCCCGCTCTAATGGTGGCCGTCCCCCGAGTGTGCACGGTGCTATCCGCTCCACCAGAGCCCCGGAGGGGCAGAGGGTGGGAGACTGTCACTGTTTCACCCCTGAGGAAGCCCAGAAAGGGAAAGACTTGCTCAAGCTCACTGAGTCAGGATGGAAACAAAAAAAGCTTGGCTTCCAGTTTCTGGGGCTCTCTCTGCAGGAAGGCAGCTTCTGGCTGTATGAGCCTTTCTCCCGTCCCTGCAGGTGAACCTTCCCTGACAGATGACTGTCCTCCGAGGCCCACCTTGACTGCCTCTGTCTCCCCAACCAGAGCCAAGTAGATTTAAATCTGTTTCTCAGCTTCTAAGCACCGTGACCTTGAGCAAGCTGCTTCCATCTCTGGGCCTTGGGTCCGCACCTGCCCAGTGGAATTCTATACCCCCGCCTGTCTCAGCCCCGCACATGTTCACTAGGCACCCACCCTGGGCCAGGCTCCCTGCCCCTTAGGAGCTCCTCCAGCAAGCACTAGATGGGAGCAGGTGGGAAAGCCCTTTGCATGCTGGGAAGTGCTGTCCAGATGTGAAAGTCTGGGATCACCCCATGAGATCTCGGAACTGACAGCGTGACCCGCACTTCCCAGCTGAGAGATCTTGGACAAGAGGCCAAACCTCTTGGGGCTTCAGTGTCCTTCTCGGTACATCAGACACAATACCCGCCTCCCAGGGTTGTTGGGAGGAGAAAGCGGAATCAGGTTAGGAGGTTGACAGTTCGGTCTCATGAGAATCAAGGGAAGACTCTGCTGTATGGTATGTGTCAGTCTTGCCAGTCCCATGATGGAGGGTCAGTGCCCTGGATGCTCTGTGCCCCTCCCGGGTCTGCCGTCTCCTGCCCCTGCCCTCTGCCCTGACCTATGAACCTCTACTTCCAAAGCCAGCGGGAAAGGGCCTGAGAACACCCGCTGAACCCGGC
>NW_011494785.1:6429395-6438445 GCF_000754665.1 Bison bison bison | reverse complement strand
CCGTCTCCTGGGTCCGCGGGAGTAGATGCTTCGGATGGCGGGGAGGACAGCACCAGGCCCTTTCTGGGTGATGAGACACCGGCTGCTGAGAGACCAGAGAGGGGCCTTGAGGCAGCTGGAGACTCTGGAGGCCCAACCTGGCCTGAGCTTTGGGCTCCCCGGCCACCACTTGAGGGTGAACCACCCGAGGCAGTGGGACCAGGCTCCCACTTCACACAGACACAGGGGACGCCTCTGCTGCCAAGCTAAGTGCAGAGGGCAAGGTACCCAACCTCGCCGAGCCTCCACAGAGTGAGACGTGCATCCCACCACCCAGAGCAGTGTGAACAGTAAGCCATGAGGACAGCACAGGACCAACGGTGCCCAGTATGTGAAAGGACAGGTGGCTTCCTTCCTACCAGGCTTAGCGGGTGAAGGAAAGGAGAGGGGAGGAACCACACCGTGCCAGCCTGAAGCTTCAGGAAGATGGGTTGGCTCCCTGGGAGCTCCTGAGGAGCTGCCCTGCCCCTGCCCAGGTGGCCAGTTGCAGCCCTGAACCCTGCCTGCATGCCCTCCAGCTGGAAGAAACCTAGCCCTTACCCCACCCGCCTCCTCCAAGACTGCCCCGTCATTACTTCGGCAAATCTCCACTGAGCACCTACTCTGTACCCAGGGATTAAAATAACCCCCACAAATTCAGAGAACTGTATACAAAAAGAAAACAAAGTCAATGCTGCTATATGATAATTCTTAAAAATAAAATCCAGGGAGTTTTCTGGTGGTCCAGTGCGCTTTAGGACTCTGTGCTTCCACTGCACAGGGCACAAGATCCATCCCCGGTTGGGGAGCTAAGATCCCGCAAGCTGTCAACCAAAAAAAAAAAAAAAATCCAACTTCCTTACTGGAGACCCTGAAATCAACTGAGTGGACTGTAACCAGCATATTGTAAAGATGAATGAGAAGAAAATATCCGCAGGCATCTCGTATTGTAAGGGGAGAATGTGTACATCAACATGGATTCTAATGGGAAACACATTGCTCACCATGAGTCATGGTCAAAAATTTGGGGCCCACTCTATCTCCCACCGTACTCCCTACCGTCCTCACCTCCTCCTTCCCCCTCACTCCCCTGGAGCACACAGGCCCCTTGCTTCCCCCTTGCCTGGAATATTCTTCTCCAGATCTTCACACGACCTCCTTCTCCTCCTTATTCAAAGCTGAGCTCAACTGTCACCTCCTCAGAGAGGCCCTCCCTGACTACTCACCAAAAATAGCCACTTCCTCCTCTCATTGCTTTCTATACCATTACCTTATTTTGTTTCCTTATCCGGCTCATCTGAAACTACATTCACTATTTTGTTCTCTCTCTCCCTCGCCCATCCTTTAGACTGCAAGCTCTGAGTCTGTGTCATTCTCAGCTCTCTCCCTAGCACCTCACACGGTGCCGGGCACACAGTAGAAGTGAAAGAAATATTTGTTAAATGAATGAGTAAGTGCCAGGTGCTGGAGTCAGGCAGCTGTGGACTCAACAGAGATGGTCTACAGGGGAAAGAAGAGTAATCGAGATACTGTGACCAGAGTCTTATGCGTTCACCATGCGGTATGGAGCTATAAGAGCACCTGGAGTACCTCAGGACAGGCTGCTTGGAGGAGGCAAAATGTGGAGATGAGAGGATGAGTAGGAAAGAATGTGCCAGGGCACGGGAGGCAGGGGACAGGGACCAGAGGATCACCACGATGAAAGACTTGAGCAGTAAAGGAATGTGATATACTCAGAGCAGCACAGGAAATTCAGTATGACTACAACCCGGGGCAATGAGTGGCTTAAGCTAAGTGGGGAGAGGCCCTCAGGAGCCTGGCTAAGAAACTGGGCTTCATCCTGATAATACCGCCCTTGTCACCCTAGGGTGGGGCAGGTGGGGGGTACCCCTCCTCTGATTCCCTCAGCCACTGGGCTTCCTTCCCTCACACACTGGTTCTAGATTCCACGGCGGCTCCTGGAGGTCAGGGGTCAGCTGATGTGCCCAAGATCACCAGCAACCACAGAGCTCTGGCATGAGATGAACAGGCAGCACGGCACGGTGGTATCTCAGCTACGGCCAGCTTCCCAAGGTACCCAGTGCAGAGACAGTCAAGCCTGGGCAAATTTACCCTTGAAGTCCCTTCCCTGGCCCAGAGAGTACAGAACACGACCATCTGGTGGAGGCTAAATGCCAGCTTCGCCTCCAGGGCTGGAACACCTCCCTGCACCTCCTCTGGTTGAGCAGCAGGTGGGATAAAAATGTTCTGCATTTAGGGACCAATTTGCATGGAAAGCACAAGCTGTGCCTTTAGTGACAAGAAATCTCCGCAGGCCCACAGGGTGCTCTCATCCAGGCACAGCTGGGGGAACTGGGTCACCTCAGTGACCTCACCCCCAGGATGCCTGGTGAGGCATAGTATTACCAAGGGTCCTCGCCACCCACCCACCCACCCACAGGGTCCCAGGAGGTGGCCCTCCAAAGAAGAGCTTAGTAGAGGGAGACTGGGGTTCGGCCACCAGGAACACTCCAGAAGAAAAGACTGAACTGTGATTCTAGGTGAGCAAGCTAAACTCTAACCAGTGGATAAAAATAATAATAGTAACCTTGGGTCCTAAAGAAGGGCCAGGCACAGGTTCACGCTTCCTTGCTTACTCTCATCAACCCTGTGAGGTGGGCGCTGTTCTTTCCTCTTTTTTAAATTTATTATTTACTTATCTGTCTGTGCCAGGTCCCAGGTGGCTCAGTGGGTAAACAATCTACCTGCAACGCAGGAGATGCAAGTTTGATCCCTGGATCGGGAAGATCCCCTGGAGGAGGAAATGGCAACCCATTCCAATATTCGTGTCTGGAGGATTCCATGGACAGAGGAGCCTGGTAGGCTACAGTTCATGGGGTCGCAAAGAACTGGACACGACTGAAGCGACTGAGCACCTGGATTTTAGCTGTGGTACACGGGATCTTTAGCTGGTGACATGCAAACTCTTAGCTGTGGGAGCGTAGAATCGTAGCCACTGAATCACCAGGGAAGTCCCCTGGGCGCTATTCTGTCCTCACTGCAAAGGGAACCCTAAGCTAAGAGGTGACCACGTGACCCACTGTCACCCAGACAGTAAAAGGCACCAGGCTGCCTCTCATCAAAGACTCAGCAGTTGAGAAATACTTTCATTTTGATTTCTAGTCAAATACACAGAATGTTATTTGTTCAATTATAATATTAATCCCTAGCATTATGGGAAAGATGGGGAGTAACAGAGTATTTTAATTTTCAAATTGTTACGCTTTTTTTTCTATGTTCCAAATTTTCTACAGTAAGCATGTGTTACTCCAAACAAACCAAAAACACCCTGACTTTTTTTTTTAAGAGATGGGATAAGACTGTCCACATGGAGAGCAGAGGCAGGAGGAAGGAATGACATGGCAGGGCCCACAGGACCCATGACAGCCGTGACACAGTGCAGGAGTTAGGACACCCGGATTTGGTTTTCCAGCTGTGTGACCTTGAGCTCCTCGCTTCCCCTCTCTGAGCCCATGTCCTCTCCACGGAAGGTTAGGGTCTAGGAGAGATTCTTGCATGGGGACGCTCCATGCAGAAGATTCAGTAGCCACCTGACTCAGGGCAGAGAAATACCCTTGTATCCCCCACCCCCATTCCTTTACCCCACCTCCCACAATTCCCCAGCTTCTCAGTTCTCAGCCCGTGAAGGTCACTGCTGGGAAAGATGAAGCCAAATAGCCCCACAGGATCACTGCCTGGCTGGAGAGAAAAAAACCCAGGGAAGTGTCTGTAAACAGGAAGTGAGGGTAGGAGCCAGCGAGGTGAACTCCCAGACAGCGGATAAACTTGCCCTGCTTTGTCTCCTCTGACACTATTGTTTTGTTTTGCTTTTTACTTTTTTGCCAAGACCACATGGCTTGCAGGATCCTAATTCCCTGACCCAGGATGGAACCCAAGCCCCCAGCAGTGGAAACTAGGGGTCCTAGCCACACGCCCGCCAAGGGAAGTCCCTCTTCTGCCATTATTTTGCTCAGTGACTAGCTCACGTGTTTGTGGTCTGTCTCTCCCACCAGACTGTGAGCTCCTTGAGGGCAGTGATCTCCTTCACAGCTGTAATCCCTGGGGGCCCAGCCCAGTGTTATTTTACTCATAAATATTTCAGTGAGTGGATGAATGATGGTGAATGAATGATGGGCTGCCTGCCTGCACCCTGTCTTCAGCTCAGAAAACAGATGATACACTCCCAGGGCCCCGCCCCTAAGGAGGGTACCCTCTCACCTGGGGCACCCTCTCACCTGGGCCGGAGCCAGCGAAGTGGTTGTAATACTGGGACACGTAGGTCATGATGCTGAGGCAATCGGGGACACTCATGGAGACCATGTCATTGGGATCCAGGAGGGCAGGGATGCCCAGCTCCTTCTCGGCCACTTCAAAGGCCTGGGGTGGGGGCAGATGTCAGGGTCGGGGAAGGTTTGGGGTAGGGGAGAGGGGTGGGGATGGGGGCAGGTGTAGGGGAGGGAGAAGTTGGGCAGGGTGGGAATCAGAAGCAGCCACAGCAGTAAGAGGAAGAGGAGGCAGGGTCAGGGAGTGCCACCCTGCATAGGCCCAGCCTCATTCCGAGGGATGAGGGGGCCAGGGCAGGGGTGACTGGGCTCCCTGCAGCTCTGGCCCCACACTGTGACCTGGAGTGGGGAAGGGCTGGTGTTCCAGGCACAAGCCAGACAGAAGGGAGCAGGGGCTGGGGAGAAGAGAAGCCAGGGCCCCAGGGCAGGACAGCTGCTCCAGGAGCCCCTTGATCGGCTCCTGTTCCGCAAGACCCCTGCCCTCCAATAAACACCCCCCGCCCCGCCCCTGCCCCGCACAACACACAGCCTCATCGTGGGCTTCTATCTGCCTGGGGGACTCACCAAACGGTTATTCTCGAAGACATTGTCCTTGGAAAGTGAATCAAAATCTCTGCAAGAGAAAAGGGGTCGGGGGGGAGGAGCACTGAGCAGGGGGCAGGGCCATGGGTGTAGAGTGACCAGGGGAGGTGACCTTATCCCAACTAGCCTGGGCTTCAGCAGGGTTCGGGGAGGCGTCCGTGGGCTGTCGAGGAGGAAACTGAGGCAACAAGCACAGGCTAAAAGAGTAGGGGTGGCCAGGTGGGAGAGAGGAAGAGCTCATTGTCCCAGGAGGCCTCCAGGTAGAGGCTGGAAATCCACGCGGAAGGGGTGGGGCTGAAAAAGTCCCAGCTTCAAGTTTATCCCCCAAGAAGCCATGTCCTGACTCGGTGGCAAACATAAACACTAAGACCAAGTCCAAGGCTGGTCACGAGAGGGACAGCCATGGATTGCTGACCTCACTCTGGGCACTGGGCTGAGCGCCTGCCTTCAATTTGTCTTCAGCTCTACTTGGCAGGTATTCACTCCACTTTACAGATGGGGACACTGAGGTCCAGAGAGAGGAAGCCACTGTGGGGAGAGGTAGCCACTGTGGGAATCTGCATTTCTCGTCCTTCCACTGCATGCCACAAACCTGGAGAAGCCACCCCAGCTTCCTGAACCCCTAACCCAGCCCAAAGAGGAATGTTGTTTTAATGGGGCCAGGAATAGAACAAGTCTGAACCAGCCTGGAAATGGTATATTCTCCAGAGCTGCTGGCACTAAATGGCTGGCTGACCCAGCTGGGCCGCTCCTGGGGGAACCCTCCGTGGGGGAGCAGCGAAGGGTGTCCCAGTTTCTTAGCTGGGACAGGTGAGAAGTGGCAGGGCCTGCCAGGGGACCCTAGCTGTGGGTATCCCCACTCCCCACCTGCCCGCTCCAGCTGCTGGAGCGGCTGAAACTGGTGGAGGAGGCCCAGCCTGCTTGCTCAGCAGCCTCCTGGGTCTTGTCCTTCTATGGCTGAAAACTGCAGCCTGACTGCTTGAGAGACGTGGGCCCAGAGGCCGCAGCCGGCCAGCGCGGCCTCCCAAGTCTGGGTCCTAGGCCCTGCTCTTCCAGGCCAGGCCTCGTGACCTGGGGCGAGTCAACAGTCCTTGCGGCCTTTGTGTTCCCATCTGCAAACTGGGGGAAGCCTCGTACCACCTCCCAGGTTGGTGGGGAGGACCGGGATGGGTGGAGGCAGGCCTTGCAGACGCAAGAGAGCCCTCGTCCTCCTGCTCACCTACAGGCAGAGTCCAAGGTGCCGTGAACCCTGGGCCGAGATAGGAGGGGGTCGCTTGCAAGCTGTCCCAAGGCCCAGGGTCGGGTGGGCTGGGAGGCGGAGGGGGCTGTGTATGCACTTCAGCTCCATTTTCCACCTCTGGCCAGGCTGCTTCCTCCTCCCCTCAACTGGGTCCCTAACTCCTCCCCCTGCTTCGCCACTGCCTCAGAGTGTGACCCTGAGCAAGCTACACACAACCTCTCTAAACCTTGGGGTGAGGGTTAGGGTTGTGATACCACCCCAGCTCCCAACAAAAGCCTGTTCTGAGACCAAATGAGACAAAAGCAACTTGTCAGGGCCCTGGACTGCAGTCTCCCCAGCAGTGTTCCTTCAAGGCTGGGGTCACATTTTTGTTCACCCCATGCACCCAACACTCTCCACACTACCTGGTACTCAGTAGGCGCTCCATGAATGTCTACTGAATGCGTACATGATGGCAACAGCGTGAAAACTGTAAAGGTCCCCAGGATGCTACAATTTTTCCTCTGCTTCTTCTCCCTCCCCCACCTTGGCCCCTAATCAACACCTGGGGTTGGGAAGCCTATTTCCTGAGAGTTTTCAAAGGCCTGGGAAGTTCTATTTGGCAATGGGGGAGATGAGGAGCACAAAAATGAAACCCACCTGGTCCTGCCCGCAAGGGAGCTTAAAGATGCCTCAATTGGGAAAGGGCGGATGGGCCAGCCACCCCCCCACCCCCAGCAGAGGCCTGGACCCACCACGCCAGCAGCCTGAACCACTTAAGAAGATAGTGCTTGTCCGCACCCCTACCCCAGCCCTATTCTCACGGAGATCTTCCCCTACCCATCACTGAGGTCCTCTCTGTGCCTCACGTAGGACCTGGGCCTCAAGTTTTTATCCTGTGCAATGGGCTGGCAGCCCAGATGCTGGCCTGCCTTGCAAATGAATGATTGGACCTGATTCCGGATCTCTTCTCAAGAGGGAAGCCCCCCTCTGCTCCACACTAATGCCACGTCCCTCCCTGTGGCCCCACCCACCCTCCTTGGCCTGCAGGAGGCCCTAAGCACTCTGGCCCAGCCACATGTCCTGGTTTTCCCCGCCCTGTGCTACGGCCTCCAACAGCGCTGCCTGTATCTCTGCTCAGGATATCCTCTCTGCCTGGGAGGCCCTTCCCTGGCCCGGCTCCTGCGATCTCCTTGAAGATGAGGTGACCAGGCCACCCCAGCCTGGCCCTCTGACACAGCACTTCCCACGTGGACTTCTCAGCACTGCTTATATGTCTATCACCCCCACAGGCCATAGGAGACTGTGTAGGGTTTGTCTCTTGGTTGATTGGAAACTATTTCCATTACCAGGTTCAGTGCCCAGCACAGAGTATAACTCTGCAGACACTTTTGGGAATAAATGAAAGAATAAGACACTTGCATCATCCCTTCCTGCCTAATAACACTACTTACAATCACTAATGTTAACTGAACGTTCATCCTCACAACAATCCTGGGAGGTTAGGTCTTATTGTCAAACCCACTTTACAGGTGAGGAAACTGATGCCCGATGGGATCTACTAGTTTTGCCACACCTAGGACACGGAGGAGCTGACCACAAACCAAGCAGCCTGCATTCTGTGGCTGGCAGGCTCAAGTCCATGATGTAGCTTAGCTTGACACTTGAGTCGTTTCACACACTGGCCCTGCCTCACCACCTGCCCTCCAGCCAAAACAGAAGACCCCTGCAGGCCTCCACTCTAATTTGTGGGTCCAGTCTGGGTGCCCTTCTTCTCCATCTTCAAGCCCTGGCTCCTAAGCCCCCTTACCCCATGTCACATACCCCACGGCAGACAGTGGCCCACCTACATCTCCATCTCACTTCTACACCCACACCCTCTCCTCCAGGGCCCACCCCAGGGCCTGATCCACCACCCGCAGACACGGTACCACGTGGTACAGAATACACTAAGGGCACCTGCACTATCGAACCTTGAGGTCATCCTTCCCTTCCTTCTCTCCTTCATCAAAGCCTCCCAGGTGCTGTCTTTGGGGAGCACAGGTCTGAAGGTGGAACAGACACACAAAAGGTTCCAGACCCTGCCAGGGAAGCCCCATCCGAGGGGCTGTAAGCAAGACAGGCAAGGACCATGACTCTTGTTCCCAGTTTGCAGATGAGACCAGAAGTACAAGGAACAGCAAGTGCCAGATAAGCATGTAGTGCTTCATGAATGAATGAGTGGAAGAGGTTCCAGGGCCCCAGGTAGAGGGAGCAGAAACCCCAAGTCAACTTCTCCAACGGAGCCTGGGAACTGGGCAGCTGAGGGCAAGAAGGGGCCATTTCACACCCTGGAGCAGCCCTTTAGGGGTTGCTCATTCAGCCTCCCTGCCCCATGGAGGACAGCTGGGTCACGAGGCACACGCCTGGGAGGCAGGGCTGTGTCCTGGGGGGAGGGGTTTTCCATCCATTCATCTGACCTCTGCTAACGTAGGGACTCCTCTGTGCCAGGCACTGTGCTAGTGCCCTGGAGAAGAGATGGCCCAGGGGAATCAAAGCAAGGGGGCCCCACAAAGAGAACGGGAACCTCAATGCCGAACGGGTAGGGGGCTGCTCAGAGCTCCTGTTTAGTGTAAGAAAGGCCCAGGGTCCCGGAGGAGGGCGCGGGTGCCTTTTCAAAGAGTCAATGCCTGGGGGGCTTCGGTGTCCCTTTGGCGGAAATCAGTGCCCTGTGGGCGGGGCCAGGCCTCCGGTAGAGGGACCAGCACGCGGGGCGGGTTCAGTCTTCCAGTGGGCGGGGTCAGGGGCCAAGTGGGGGAGGGGTGCCCTGGATCGGAGGGTCTCGGCGTCCCGCAAGTCGCCGGGGGCCCGCCGAAGGGTGGGCGTCTCGGCCTCTGGGGGCGGCGTCTGCCACCGCCCCGGCTCCGCGT
>NW_011494785.1:6415253-6428667 GCF_000754665.1 Bison bison bison | reverse complement strand
CCTTGGAGATCCCGGTCACCCACCCCCCCACCGTAGGTCCCCCCTCTTAAAGAGCTCTGAGATGGCCCCTGAACCCATCACCCACCGCAAACTAGCCCTTCCCCACAATGACTTCTTCCACCTCCCCCACGCTGCCCACTGGGAACTCTTTCTCCCATCCTGAGTGCTTCCCACTCTTTGGCCTAAGAACCTGCAAATCCTTCACATTCCCCTGGCCTGAAGTTTGAGAGGAGGCATTCCCCCCACCTCAAGTCAATCAGGCAGTTCCTCTGCAGACCCCAAAGCACCCCCGGATGACCACTAGCTTTGTTCTCACCACTCCAAAGCACCCTTGACTTCGAGGTAGTTCTACCACCTCCCCCTCTTCCCCAGAGCCTGAGGCGTAGACTCCATCCCCCCACCCACCCATCACCAACCCGGGCATCGAACCCATCACCCATCACCCCCCATCACCACTGTCAGTCCCGTTGTCTACTCAGTGATGTTCTGAGCCTCACAATGGGTCCTGCAGAGTTTTCCTTGCCCCCTGTGTAGGCTCCGGGATCTCACCCCTCCCCACTGGGGCATCCTGATTGGAGTGGTGGAGGATTGGGGTCCCATGGGAAGGACCTATGGGAAGCAGGCCCTTGTCTGGTGGGGCCTTGGGTGTCTGGCCTTGGAACCTCTGAAGCCTCATTCTCCTGCTCCCCCATCAAGACCTGGGTCCACCCTCCCCAGAAGCCTCTAATGACCTCCAGGAGAGATGAATCAGCTTCCACTAGGCTGCCGTGGCGGTGACATCACTTTGAAGCCAGGATGAGTCTGTCTCACCACTCCCCAAAGGAAGGAGCAGGGCCCTAATCATTTCTGTCAGCCATCAGCCCTGGGAAGAATGGAGAGAATGGGCTTGGGAGTCATATCCACTCGGGCTTGAATCCTGGCTTTTCCTGCTCACTCAGCCATGTGATTTTGTGTCTCCATGAACCTTAGCTTCCATATCTTAAAAATGGGGTAATTCCTGCTTTACACAGTGGCTGAGAGGAGTAAGAGGTGCCTCACCATTAGTCATCACTCATAAATTCTAACTTGATACCCAGTGCCTGATAACAATGCAGTAAAATGGATTGTAAACGTTTTGTTACCCAGCTTGTCTCCTGGACTTTTTGAGTAAACTATGGAGGAAAGACACTGATTTGGGGAATCCTTCCTCCTCAGGACTTCCCTGGTGGCTCAGACAGTAAAGCGTCTGTCTACAATGTGAGAGACCTGGGTTCGATCCCTGGTTTGGGAAGATTCCCTGGAGAAGGAAATGACAACCCTCTCCAGTACTCCGTCCAGAAAATCCCATGGACGGAGGAGCTTGGTGCAGGCTACTATCCATGGGGTCGCAAAGAGTTTGGCATGACTGAGCAACTTCACTTTCTTTCACTTTCTTCCTCAAAGGTTCACTGAGTTCCAGCCCAGAATACAATTATGACTCAGGGTGGGGCACCCCAGGTGGCCCACCTGGGGGAACCTCACACCCTAGATCTGTAACAAGACTGGAAGGCCACCATCTTTGCCCA
The DNA here is from genome assembly GCF_000754665.1 of Bison bison bison. Taxonomy (NCBI): domain Eukaryota; kingdom Metazoa; phylum Chordata; class Mammalia; order Artiodactyla; family Bovidae; genus Bison; species Bison bison. The sequence goes on along the minus strand of NW_011494785.1, from coordinate 6,427,123 downwards.
GAACACAGACTCTTAGGTTACCTAGGAAAGGGCCGCTGTGAGCCAGGCTGCCTGGCCAGCCCTCTTGGCCCCTCACCAGCCTTTCCCTGCCACCTCCGGCCCTGTCGCTGTGGGAAAGCAACTCTAAGAAAGGAGGGTTCCAGGTATTCTCACTAAATCAGAGACCTGGGCTCAGGACTCTGATACCAGCACCCTCCTTGGCCTTCAAAGACCACCAGTATTCTTCATTAAAACCCAGGAGGGATTATATCCTGTCCTCACCGGCCTAAAGGGCTCCCTTCAAGTCCCTGAAGACAGCTTCAGATCTAACCTTGATCCCATTGCCATGATAATAGCTCACCCAGCCCAGACTCTGGGTCCTAATTAGCCTTTGTAGGGTTTATAAACTCATTATCTGAGTCAGCTCACCATGATAGGAAGTAAGGGCCTGCATGACCACAGCCCAGACAACTCACCCCTCTGAACCCCAATTTCTTACCCTATAAAATTGACATAATAATCTTTGCCGTGCCTGCATCCCAGGGTTGTGGGTAATCAGGTGAGATAATGAATGTAAAAATGCTATGCAGACTGTCAATCCAGGATTCGGGTGAGAGATGGGACTGTGCTTACAGGTGAGGTCAGAAGCCACAGATAGTTACACAAGTCAGGTCATGGGCCCAAATCATGCCACAATTTCAGGATTAGGACTGAGGGATTTGGGCCCTTCATCTGGTGTATTTATTTTTTTAACTATCCATTAAGTAAATACATTCTCCTTATCAAAAACTTTAAAACAAAATAAAGCTAGAGTTCCTATTTGACTGACTCCCTCAACCCCAGTCCCCTCCTATGATGCAGTCACGGTTGTCAGTTTGAAGCCAAGCCTTCCAAACCTTGTGCATGCTTTTATATTCAAACATGGATCCTACAGATTTTGACCAAGCACCTGCTTCTTGGCTGGGGAGCTCAAGGGGAGGTGGGGTGTTAACAGATCAGGATCCCTGTCCTCATGGAACTAACATTCTAGAGGGCCAGCCAGGCAGGGAACAAGTAAATCAGCGAAGATCATTTCAGATGGTGAAAGGGGCTTAGAAGAAAATAAAGCAAGACAGTGTGACTGAGAACCATGGGAACAGTCAGGGCAGCCAGGGAAGTCCTCCTTGTGGTGGGGACATTTGAGCTGAGTGATACCCATCCCCCTAAGAAAGCAAGTCAAATGCAAGCCAGTGAGAGATGTCACTGCAGGTAGTTTGACTTCTTCTAAAAATTCCCAGTAACAGTGCCGGGCAGGATCTAGGCAGGGAAGCGCTGACTGGTGTGATGAGTGAGACAGACTAGTGAATACTCTTTGTCCAGCATGAGGGGCAAGGGAAAAGGAAGCCCTAAGGAAGAACAGGCGTCTAAGGAGAACCCTGACTAGTCTGGGAAAGGGTGCAATGCTTTTTACTTCCCATTCTTCCTTCCAGCCTGCTTTGCAGGAGGGCTGTGAAGGAGGGAGTGTAAAGGGAGGATGAAAAAAAGCCCAAGGGGTAGGGAGCTAATGTAGACTGAGCACGGATGGGAATGGCTGTGTGAATGCATGACCAGGACCTATAGTTTACATTTAAAATATATATATATTTATTTCATGTATTTGTTTATTTGGCTGCTCTGGGTCTTAGTTGCAGCACTCAGGATCTTCCCAGCGGCGTGCGGACTCGTTAATTATGGCAGATGAACTCTTGGTTGTGGCATGTGGGATCTAATTCCCTGACAAGGAATCAAACTCAGCCCCCCTGCGTTGGGAAGTTGAAATCTTAGCCACCAGGATCACCAGGGAAGTCCCCTAGCTTACATTTATTTTCACATGCAAATCTCAGGGTAAATTTCAGAAAGATGAAGGGGAGAGGAACGGCCATAGAGGGGACCTGGAGCATCTGAGGGGAAAAGAATATCATTGCCTCTGGGGAACCTCTTGTGCTGTGCTTAGTCACTCAGTCATGTCCGAGACTTTGTGACCCCATGGACTTTAGCCCACCAGCCTCCTCTTGTCCACCAGGATTCTCCAGGCAAGAATACTGGAATGGGTTGCCTTGCCCTCCTCCAGGGGATCTTCCCAACCCAGGGATCGAACCCAGGTCTCCCGCATTGGAGGCGGATTCTTTACCGACTGAGCCACCAGGGAAGCCCATATAATATATATATATATATCATATATATTTATGTATATAAATGTATATGTATCTGCATATTTATATATGCAGATACATGGAATTTTAAAACATCAAGAAGAAAGGGAAAAAATCTAACCAAATGCTGTCAGTGGTTCATTCTGGGAGTGAGATAGGAGTGTGGTAGACTCACTTTTTACAAGTCATTATGGTTTGAATTTGTAACAACAGCAGGCGTAACTTCAAAATGACAGCTTAGAGATATAATTCGTATACCATAAAATTCACTCTTGTGAACTGTACAATTCAGCGAGTTTAAGTATATTCACAGAGTTGTGCAACCATTATCATTATTTTATTTAGAATATTTTCATCACCCCAAAACTTGGTACCCATTTAGTACTGACTCCCACTGCCCTTCCCCCAGCCCCTGCCCAGCCCCTGGCGACCAATATTTACTTTCTATGTATTCACCTCCTCCTTGTTGTTGTTCAGTCGCTAAGTCGGGTCTGACTCTTTTTGCAACCCCATGGCATGGACCGCCAGGTCTGCCAGGCTCCTTCTGTCCATGGGATTTCCAAGGCAAGCATACTGGAGTAGGTTTTCATTTCCTTTCCTAAGGAATCTTCCCAATCCAGGAACTGAACTCGAGTCACCTGCGTTGACAGGCAGCTTCTTTACCACTGAGCCACCAGGAAAGCCCTCAAATCCTCTGAAAATGAAAGTGAAGTCGCTCAGTCATGTTCGGCTCTTTGTGACCCCATGGACTATACAGTCCATGGAATTCTCCAGGCCAGAATACTGGAGTGGGTAGCCTTTCCCTTCTCCAGGGGATCCTCCCAACCCAGAGATCGAACCCAGGTCTCCCACATTGCAGGCTCATTCTTTAGCAGCTGAGCCACAAGGGAAGCCTTCAACTCCTCTAGGTACCTCCTATAAGTGGAATCATTCAATATTTGTTGTTGAGTAATGTTTAGATTCTTGCTCCGGTCATAATCTTAACCAGTCACTTGAAAAAACAAGAGAACTTTCCCATACCAACACAACATTATTTGCAGTTTAATTGATGGTGCTAGAAACAAATGGGGCTCGAATTTTAAAATAAAATCAGCCCCAAATGAGCAAGAGGAAATTTGTTCACACAGCACCAGGGCCGCAGAAGATCACTGGAAGACGAGAAATCCAGGTAAGTCAGGTAGAACAAGCATAACTTCATCATGAAAAAGTGAACTGATGACAGAGCAGGACTTTAGGAACTGGGCCATCCCTCCAGTCTAGGCAGCCCAGAGCCCCGGCACCTGTGAGCTTCCAATTCCAGGATTTCATTTTTCTAAGCTTCTCCGACTCCAAGATCCATGTGGGTCTGACCACACTGTACCCCAATCCAGACTGTACCCCAGGCATCAGGGCCCTGCCCAGGCCCTTGGCTCTGAGCTGCTCTCCAGGGGGCAGCCTGGCAGAGCTGCGGACAATAGGAGCATTGTGGGACCTTGGAAGCCGGGGCCTGGGGGCAGCGAGAGGCATGTGGGAAGCTCCGGAGACAGGAGTGGCAGCCGCTTCATAGCTCTCCTCATCCTCAGTGGGCCAGAGGCATGCCCTGATCATGTCAGGACAGCACCCTGCATCCCTGCCCCAGCCAACCTGGGATGAGTCGAGTCCCATAGATTCCCAGCAATGTCTAGGATAGGCAGTTATTCCAAGCCATTCTCCACAGGCCCTACTGCTCCCCACATAGACACATTCTGGAAAATCTGTCTGGGATTGCGCAAGTGAGTTTGCATCCTTACTCCAAAATGAAGCAACTCTGCAGCTGAACCTTCCAGAGTAGAGAGAACCAGAACTGCCCATCACTGGGAGGGTTCTCTCTGAGCCGGGAAATACTTTGCCTTCTGAGTCTGTCCCAGGAAGGGAGACAGGTCAAAGCAGCCACTGAAATATCCAGGCTGGAAAGGACCCCTAGGGAGTATCTAGCAAAGCCCTTCCGAGTATAGGAGACTGGAGCCAAGGAGGGAAGGTGTTCATCTAAGGTGGTAGAGGCCATTGAGGAGAGGCTGGGGCTGAACCCCATCCCCCTGACCGTTGCTCTCCAAGTTACAGACTGCCTGTGAGGTCTCAGCCTGCCACACTGTCCCTCGCCCCTTTTGGCTTCCCCTGAAATGCCTGTTGCTGCTTTTCCAAATCCTACACAGCCATCAAGGTCCAACCTAGATGTCACCTCCTCCCTGAAGGCTTCCCTGATAGACCCAGATAGAAGCCACAACTCCAGGTCTTCTTACAGAATCCCACCCTTGAATTGGCGTACTGCGATTCACACGGTTGCAAAGAGTCGGACACAACTGAGTGACTGAACTGCACTGAAAGGGGATATCCTTGCCAGTATCAGAAAGGACTTTCCACAGGCCTACCCTGGAGACACTGGCAGGCCAGTGTGGAAGACAGAATGTAAATAATCACAATAAACATTCACAGAACGACAAGACAAGGGAGGTGATATAGAAATGGACAAAGCGCCACAGTACTTCCACAAGGAGCCTCTCCTCTCCTGTCCGGGGGTTGAGGGTACATCCTTGAAGGCTGCATGGAGAACGTGGCATTTGAACAGTGGCTCCCGTTATGTGGCATTTATTTGTGTATATGTGTCTCTCCCCATTGGACTGTGAGATCCTTGAGAATATTGATAGCTAATCTTTATTGAGCACGAACCTTATGCTAGACATTGTGTGTGTGTGTGTGTGTGTGTGTGTGTGTTGTTGGGGGGGATGTTTTCTTATTGATGTACATCCCCTCTTTGATTTCTCACAACTCGGTGAGCGTCACGTGATCCCCATTTACAATGAGGGTAAGACTCTGAGAAGTAAATTCTGCTCGAAGCCACACAGCTGTCAAAAGGTGGTCAGGACTCTGTCTGGCTCTGACTTCAAAAAAAACTTTCACCACAAGGATGTGCTGCTGGTGGACTGAGGCCTGCCTTGTGTCAGGTTCGCCTCTGCACACGTTATTTTCACTGAAAGTTCGTTCACTGCTATGTACCAGTGAGCTTTTTGAGCAAGAACCCTTCCAGGGACCCCAGGTCCACAGCCCCCAGCAGCTGTTCCAACTCACTTCTGACAGCAATAAACGGGACTGGTACTGGGGTTCTTCCTGAAGGCTAATAAGTTTGGTGCTTGGATGCAAATGGAATGTTCTAGGCCCTAAAAGTTGGGCTCCTGTGGCTCTGCAGTGGGGCTTGGGGACAGAAATTTGGCAGGAAGGAGGGGGTGGGAGATCAGAGGGCCTGACTTATAGTTGGGTCTGCAAAGCCAGTCCCCGTTTAGGTTTGGACTCTTTAGGGGTGACTGGGGGTTACAGTAGAGGTCATGGGTGCTGGAGCCCTCTCAACTATCCCTCAGAATCAACCCGGCCAGCTTTGCTAGTGAAAAGCAGGCAGGGTGGGAAATGGTTTCTGAGACTTCCTGACCTTGGAAGGTCATCTCCCCTCTGAGGACCGAGTGACAAGGAAGGGGCTATCAGGCTGGAGAGATTTCAGTCAGCCAGAAGGTCAGATCCCCTGCCAAGGCTGTCAGACACTAGAAAAGGACGGTTTGTCTCCTGCTTACCTGACTGTCTACACCAAACTGTGAGAAAGGCAGCTCTTCCCGTCTGAAACAGAAAGTGAGACTTTTCTGCAGAAGCTCTAAGCAACTTGTTTTTCCTGTAAGTAGAACAGATGTGAGCGAGAGCACACCTCATCTCCAGATGACGCAACACAGCAGAGGTGGGACGGACGAGAGAAACAGCCAACACGGGTGTTGGCTCCAGCTCCATGTGCTGAGACTTAGCCTCCCGGGGAGGCAGGTGGGGGGAACTATTCTCTCCATTGACGGATGAGGAAGCAGAGGCCCAGAGAAGTTAAGCAACCTGCCTGAAATCTCCCGGCTTCTAAGAGGGCAGTGTCAGGACAAGTTTAGCTGGGCCCCCTGCCTGACCAGACAGTGGAGAAGTCCACCCTCTAGGTCCACTAGCCCCAGGGAGAGATATAGGAGTGGGGGTGGGAACAGCAGGGAGGTATCCTAATCAAGGGCGAGGCCGGAAATACAGAAAGCTGGGTTTTTCAGCTGCAGATTTGACAGGAATGTAAAGCCGTAGGAACCGGGCGGACTTGCTGCTTTCCTTATCCACCGCCGTCGGGAAAGTTGCTGGTCAGACTTTGGATTCTTGACTAAAAAGAACATACAACTTCAGAGTTGTGAGTTAAGTTTTATTTGGGGCAAAATGAGCACTGCATCCCAGGAGGCAGCACCTCAGATAGCTCTGAGAGTCTGCTCCAAAGAGGTAGTGGGGCAAGGTCAGTATATAAGATTTTGGTGAGGGTGGAGTTCAGTGCAATCAAGTGCTTGTTTCACAAGGGGTTTTCCGCCAGTCACCATTCTGCTGATGTCGTCATGAAGGGATTTAATGCTTTTCTAGGTATGAAGAGATGTTGGGATTGGGATCATGAAATCAGCTCCTGAAAATATCTGTCCACCTGAAAATGTCTCACTCCACCCTGAACTCCCTCAGGGGATCTTGAAGGTCAGCAGCTGCAGCAGCAAAAGGTTCAGTCTCTGCAGAGGCAGATGGCAAATGCTCTTGTTATTGTGGTTCAGTTGCTGGAAAATTCTCTTGGCCAGTGCCAATTTGTAGTTGATAGGGCCCCCTCATGGTCATAAATCCAGCTATACTTTAGGAGGCGTTTCATGACTATTTTGTCCCACGTTGCTGGGAAGGCCCATTCCTAGTTCTGGAGAAGATTTTGCTGATGGACTACTCAATGTGTTATTACTGGACTAGGTCATAATAGTCAAAGATCTCTGGACACCTGTCTTCTAGTTATGGTTCAGGAAAGTATTCCCTCTCAATGCATCTTCCCATATCCAGAGTTACACTATTACCATTGATCACATATCAAGCTATGCATTTGTCTAGTTATCATTATTTTCATGGGAGGCTCAGTTATACACTTGATAAAACAGGAAACAATAATCTTGTAAATCAGGCAAAATACAAACAGTTTAGCTAATAACATTAGTGGCCTTATAAGTAAATATTTCAGCTATGAGCCTCCCATACCAAGCCAGTTTTTTTGTTTTTTGTTTGTTTTTAAAGATCTTCAAGACTAGGGAATGGGTCACTTAAGGCAGAAATCTGATTTTTCATATGGTTCATCAAATGTGTTATATCAGAGGACTCATCAGGTATGAAAACACCGCATTCAGTTTGAATTATGGCACAGGTACCTCCCTGAGATGTTGTAAGGTGTCAAGGGCCTTGTGCTTCTGTAGCACCACCTTCCTTACCATAGAGACCTCAGAGTTCAATAAGCTAAAAGCCTGGTTACTATCATGTAAAGCTTGTTGAGTCAAAGTTTTTAAGACTTCAATATGGCCAATTATATCCTCTAATCCTATTGAAGGCACAAAAATAGCTGTTAAATGGTCATACCAGTAGAATACAGATCTCTTGACTCATCAAGCTCACATTAATGTTAGATTGGCTGGAGTTGCCTCTAATTTGTTGCGTATACAACCTTGAGTTCATGGGACTCCCAGGCTATGCCTTCCTATCCACCCCAGTAGAAGCCAAGGCCAGAAATTAGTGCCACAAATGTACTGAGTTCCATTAGATGCAATCCAGTGAATCTCTGGTCATCTGACCTAGTCAGTTCCATACCAATCACTGTCTCTAAGGGTAATAATAAGCATAGTTCATAAGGCATCTAGCCTCGTTTCCTAATGTAACTAGGTTGATCGTCCTTAGTATGATTTAATTGTTCCCAACATACAGGAGCTTTTAAACTTAAATGATCATAGCCTGATGTTAACGATATAGATCCATCCCATAATTGTGGAACTTTTCCTTTTAATAGATGACAGGTTACAGTATTTGATTGAGACTTAGTTCATTGCTCTGACTGAGTCTGAGTGATCCTAAGAGAAAACTTAAATTTGTGGCCAGTGTCAGAGCAGATGTTGTTAATTTGCCAGATGACAGCATCCCATCTAATAATATCATGAGTACACAGAACAGGACCTAACTCTCTTCTAAAATAAATTTCCTAGGGGGCATCCAATCAGAGCCTTAGAGGGGATAACTCCACCAAGCCTTGGGTAGTTCTAGTACCCAGAAGAAATCAGTTCAGTTCAGTTCAGTCACTCAGTTGAGTCCAACTCTTTGTGACCCCATGGACTGCAGCATGCCAGGCTTCCCTGTCCATCACAAATTCCCGGAGCTTACTCAAACTCATGTCCATCAAATCGGTGATGCAGTCAAACCATCTCATCCTCTGTCATCCCCTTCTCCTCCCACCTTCAATCTTTCCCAGCATTAGGATCTTTTCCAATGATTCGGTTCTTCGCATAAAGTGGCCAAGGTATTGGAGCTTCAGCTTCAGCATCAGTCCTTCCAATGAATTTTCAGGGTTGATTTCCTCTAGGATTGACTGGTTTGATCTCCTTGCTGTCCAAGGGACTCTCAAGAGTCTTCTCCAGCACCACAGTTCAAAAGTATCAATTCTTTGGTGCGCAGCCTTCTTTATGGTCCAACTCTCACATCCATACATGACCACTGGAAAAACTTTGACTATACAGACTTTTGTTGGCAAACTAATGTCTCTGCTTTTTAATATGCTGTCTAGGTTGGTCATAACTTTCCTTCCAAGGAGCAAGTGTCTTTTAATTTCATAGGTACAGTCACCATCTGCAGTGATTTTGGAGCCCAAGAAAATAGTCTGTCACAGTTTCTGTTGTTTCCCCATCTATTTGCCATGAAGTGATGGGACCAGATGCCATGATCTTCGTTTTTTGAATGTTGAGTTTTAGGTCAGTTTTTTCACTCTCCTCTTTCACTTTCATCAAGAGGCTTTTTAGTTCCTCTTCCCTTTCTGCCATAAGGGTGGTATTATCTGCGTATCTGAGATTATTGATATTTCTCCTGGCAATCTTGATTCCAGCTTGTGCTTCATCCAGCCTGGCATTTTGCATAATGCATTCTGCATATAAGTTAAATAAGCAGGGTGACAATTTACAGCCTTGACACACTCCTTTCCCAATTCTGAACCAGTCTGCTGTTCTGTGTCCAGTTCTAACTGTTGCTTTTTGACCTACATACAGGTTTCTCAAGAGGCAAGTAAAGTGGTCTGGTATTCCCGTCTCTTTAAGAATTTGTTGATTCACACAGTTGAAGGCTTTAAGATTCACATAGTTGAAAGCTTTAGCGTAGTCAGTGAAGCAGAAGTGGATGTTTTTCTAGAATTCTCTTGCTTTTTCTATGATCCCACAGATGTTGGCAATTTGATCTCTGGTTCCTCTGCCTTTTCTAAATCCAGCTTGAACATCTGGAAGTTCTCAGTTCATGTACTGTTGAAGCCTAGCTTGGAAGATTTTGAGTATGACCTTGCTAGCATGTGAAATGAGGGCAATTGTGCACCAGTTTGAACATTCTTTGGCATTGCCCTTCTTTGGGATTGTAATGAAAACTGACCTTGTCTAGGTGGGATTATAGGTCACTGTGAAACAATAGCTTATTCACTTAGCCAAAGTAACAAAAAAGGATTTCAAAGGCAAATATAGAATAGATCATTTAAGAGGTAAAGAAACTTAAATCTATTATCAAAAGAAGTCCAGCATCTGAAGAAAGTGTGTTCCCTTAACAAGAGAAAAGCCAAATTCAAGTTTTAAATTCATTTAAAAGTAAGCTTAAGTAAATTTATATTCAATTTAGTCAGTCCTGACCATGCACAAAACTCTTTTTGCAGGGTCCGCTTTCCACAAAACTTATTACTTTCTGTACCCATTACTTTGTTTTCCCATCCTGAAACAGCCATCTGTAAGTCAGACCTACTTCCTTTTCCCTTCATAAAATGCAATTCCATTCCTCATACCTTCTTTACTGAAAACACACATCCTACTTTTCCTTAAGCAGCGAAGAACTGACCTTTATATTAGCATTCTATAGATTGGTGGGTGTAAATACCAGGGATAATTTCTAAAAAACCTTTGCTTTCTTAAAGAAAGCATCTCAGGATGGCACCAAACCTTATTCGTTAATAGTCAAAAATCTCTTTCATTTCTCTTTAAGGGGAAATTAGTTTTCAGTAATCAGTGTTTCAGAATCTTATTTCATTTGGAAATGACCTAGCTATTCAATAAACTTCCATCACTTCATTTAGCACAATGCTAGAGATTCAGGTTACCAAAATCTGGAAAGATTATTTTAGACATTCCAAAAGTATAACCATTTTTAATAGAGTTTTTCTAAAGGCTTCATATACATTTTCTTTCCTTAAAAATTTCTTCACTTGAGTTTACTTTCCTTGCTGACAAACTTGTAACAGATATAATAATATTTAACTTACATTAAACCTAGGCACAATGAAAATATTATGCTTAATGTTAATAACTCTTAAACTTGTCTATATTATATCACAAAGATTAACACCAGGTGTTTAACACTGAGTATTTCCCAGTTCTCGTGAACCTGAAATTCATTTAGGTTGATTTCTCTTGTATTTAGAATTGTTTGATTTGTAAGCACTTTTCTTTCTAATGACAGAGTTCCTCTTCTTGGGCTCTAAAATCTCTGCGGATGGCAACTGCAGCCATGAACGTGGAAGACAACTGCTTCTTGGCAGGAAAGCAGAGTCAGACAGGACTGGGCAACTGAACAGCAACTTTTCTTTAGGCCAATTAGATCAGAGCTCATTTACAAACTAATCTCAGCAATCAGCAATATTATCCAAAGACAAAGACATATACCGAGACATACATGTATTCAAATAGACACAAGAGATCTCAGCTTTGCTTTCCTAACTTAGTTATGAATCAGATTTCACAATATAAAGTTCACTAATTGTAAATAACAGTTGGAATAAGAAATTTTTTAAAAGGCTTCTTTCCCTTTTTTCCCCTCTTCAGTTTCAGGAATTAGAGATAGTCTAAATAAGAGCTCTGGTCTCAAGGCCAAGGCATAAGAGGAGCTATTTCCACAGGGCAAGAATTCTAAAGAGATCAATTCTTTCAAAATTTAGACCAGATAGTGCTCAATGCAGAGTTCCACAGAATAGCAAGGAGAGATAAGAAAGCCTTCCTCAGGGATCAATGCAAAGAAATAAAGGAAAACAATAGAATGGGAAAGACTAGAGATCTCTTCAAGAAAATTAGAGATACCAAGGGAACATTTCACGAAAGATGGGCTCAATAAAGGACAGAAATGGTATGGACCTAACAGAAGCAGAAGATATTAAGAAGAGGTGGCAAGAAAACACAGAAGAACTATACGAAAAAGATCTTCAAGACCTAGATAATCACGATAGTGTGATCACCCACCTAGAGCAAGACATCCTGGAATGCAAAGTCAAGTGGGCCTTAGGAAGGATCACTAGGAACAAAGCTAGTGGAGGTGATGGAATTCCAGTTGAGCTATTTCAAATCCTAAAAGATGATGCTGTGAAAGTGCTGCACTCAATATGTCAGCAAATTTGGAAAACTCAGCAGTGGCCACAGGACTGGAAAAGGTCAGTTTTCATTCCAATCCCAAAGAAAGGCAATGCCAAAGAATGCTCAAACTACCACACAATTGCACTTATCTTACACGCTAGTAAAGTAATGCTTAAAATTCTCCAAGCCAGGCTTCAGCAATACGTGAACTTCCAAATGTTCAAGCTGGTTTTAGAAAAGGCAGAGGAACCAGAGATCAAATTGCCAACATCCACTGGATCATCAA
>NW_011494785.1:6410490-6415016 GCF_000754665.1 Bison bison bison | reverse complement strand
TATATCATGAGAAACGCTGGACTGGAAGAAGCACAAGCTGGAATCAAGATTGCCAGGAGAAGTATCAATAACCTCAGATATGCAGATGACACCACCATTATGGCAGAAAGTGAAGAAGAACTAAAGAGCCTCTTGATGAAAGTGAAAGAGGAGAGTGAAAAAGTTGGCTTAAAGCTCAACATTCAGAAAACTAAGATCATGGCATCTGGTCCCATCATTTCATGGTAAATAGATGGGGAAACAGTGGAAACAGTGCCAGACTTCATTTTTCTGGGCTCCAAAATCACTGCAGATGGTGACTGCAGCCATGCAATTAAAAGACGCTTACTCCTTGGAAGGAAAGTTATGACCAACCTAGACAGCATATTAAAAAGCAGAGACATTACTTTGCCAACAAAGGTCTGTCTAGTCAAGGCTATGTTTTTTCCAGTGTTCATGTATGAATGTGAGAGTTGGACTATAAAGAAAGCTGAGCACCGAAGAATTGATGCTTTTGAACTGTGGTGTTGGAGAAGACTCTTGAGAGTCCCTTGGACTGCAAGGAGATCAGTCCTGGGTATTCATTGGAAGGACTGATGTTGAAGCTGAAACTCCAATACCTTGGCCATCTGGTGTGAAGAGCTGACTCATTTGAAAAGACCCTGATGCTGGGAAAGATTGAGGGCAGAAGGAGAAGAAGGCGACAGAGGATGGATGGTTGGATGGCATCACCAACTCAATGGACATGGGTTTGGGTGAAATCCGGGAGTTGGTGATGGACAGGGAGGCCTGGCATGCTGTAGTTCATGGGGTTGCAAAGAGTTGGATATGACTGAGCAACTGAACTGAACTGAACTGAGTGCTCAAATTGGCCCTGATAACCAGGGTAGATTAGACCCAGCAGGTATTGTCCCTCTGGGGAAATGGGGGTCTTAGTTTGATCAGCCCCAAGCTGTTGATTATAGGAGAAAAGTCCTGGACATCAGGGAACTTCAGTTCATTTTTCCATCCTGTGGCAATAGAGATCTAATATTTTTAGGCCATTTTCCTTTGTCATTGGATCATAGCTATAGGTTGACCAGTCATTTAAAAATTTGTTGCAAGGGATTCCCAGGTGTGGTGTGGAACCTTAGAAGAAGCGCTTCCCATTTTAACTTGAGCAGTTTGTACCAGATGTCTGTGCACTCAAACCAAACCAGAATCTCACCAGCCAGAAGTCACATTCCAAATAAAACAAAAGGCAGAGAGATGTCCAGAAATCAAAAGCCAAATGGCAAAAATGTCAAACGTGACTTCCCAATCCCACTAGACCTATAACCTGGCAGAGTCGGTGCTAGCAGCCTTTTTTGGTTCTGATATACTTCAAGCAATTTCTTGTTGGCTTCCTGCAAAGAAGTTACCCTATTGCTTCCTCTTTTAGAAACTTCTAGGTACCAAAGTAAGCATTCCATTCAGTCTGCTTGATCTTACACCTGGCTTTATCTAATGGTGCATGCAAAAATATCAATTTTGGAATATCAAAAGAACTCCAATTTGGACACTTTTGTTAAGATCTTCTTTAGTGTAATTTCCCCAATTAACTAAGTACTTGCAAATATGAACTCCGTACATACTGTACATGAATCTGGCTAGAGTGTTAGTTAGAGGTTGGCTTTCTGACACCCCTCGTTTCTGTTTTTGAGATGCTTCCCATTTTAAGCTGAATCTGTCAGGGATAAAAATCACTAGTGAAATTGTGTGATGGGCCTGTGTGCTGTTTGTGAGCTTAACTCCTCCAGGAGTCACCCCAGAGTCATTTCAGCTCCTCTTATGTGTCTCAGATTCTGCCTCCAGCAATCTAAGACCACCATGGCTACTCAGGTCACTGAATGGCCGATACTTGTTGTGACCCCGGACAAGCAAGTATTTTAATTAATGAGTGAGACTTCCCTGGTGGCTCAGACGGTAAAGCGTCTGCCTACAATGAGGGAAACCTGGGTTTGATTCCTGGATTGGGAGGATCCCCTGGAGAAGGAAATGCCAACCCACTCCAGTACTCTTGCCTGGAAAATCCCATGAACTGAGGATCCTGGTAGGCTACAGTCCATGGGGTCGCAAAGAGTCGGACACGACTGAGTGATTTAACTAACTTCCCTATGGGTGGAGAAGGAAATGGCAACCAACTCCAGTATTCTTTCCTGGAAAATCCCATGGACAGAGGAGCCTAGCAGGCTATAGTTCGTGGGGTCACAAACAGTAGGACATGACTTAAGCAACTTAGCATGCGTGCATTCTCTATGGGACCACTGCACTGTGTAAGGACTTTGCCTCCACCACTCCTGTAAATTTCTCAGTCACCTGAGAAAACCATAACTGGCTGGGAGGAATCATCCCTTTTCTTTGGAGCAAGGCTCTCATGTAATCTCCTCGCTTTTATCCTGACAAAGTCTACAAAGAATTGAGGGAAAGTGTCAGATCAGCTCTTACCTAACCACTCAGCCAAGACCACTCAGTCCCCTACAACAGAGCAACCTCGGTATCTTCCAGCCAAGCCCCGGGTATTCCTGGATTTCTTTCAGTCGAGCCCCGCCCACCCAGTACCTTTCCACTGGGTGGGTATTGTTGCCCTGCTATCTTTTAGCTGAGCCCCACTCAGTGTCTAGTGCGTGGGGTATGCCCCAGCTTATTTCAATCGCCCCCCTCCCCCAGTATCATATCTTTCAACTGGGAATGGGCAGGTAACCTGCTCCACCACCAAATAAAACCCACAATCACAACCAATACAGAAGATCCGAGAACCAGGACCAACTTACCCAAATTCATCTGCACTCCCCAAGGAGGCGGATGGGCGCACCACTGCTGGTATCAAAGCTCTGGTTCCTCATGGAGTTCAGGCGAAAGAGGGAAGTCCACTGGGTCACTTCGTCAATCGCCGTAAGTGTCTAAACTGACAAAAAAGATGCACAACTTGAGAGTTGCAAATTAAATTTTATTTGGGGCAAAATGAGGACTGCATCCCAGGAGACAGCACCTCAGATAGCTCTGAGAGACTGCTCCAAAGAGGCAGTAGGGGAAGGTCAGTATAAAAGGTTTTGGTAAAGGAGTTCAATGCAATCAAGCACTTACTTTACAAGAGGTTTTCTGCTAGTCGCCAGGAGCTGATATCATCGTACCGGGATTTAGTGCTTTTCTACATATGAAGGTACTGACTGTGGGGCAAACTGAGTCTTGCTCTGGTGGGCAGGGCTGTGCTCAGTAAATCTTTATCCAATTTTCCGTTGATGGGTGGGGCTGTGTTCCCTCCCTGAAGTTCCCTCCCTAAGGCCAAACTATGATCAGAGTAATGGTGACCTCCTTCAAAAGGACTTAAGCCAGCACACTGGGGCTCCCAGGACTGTTGTATTCAGTGCCCCTGACCCTGTGGCAGGCCACTGTTGACCCACGCCTCTGCCAGAGACACTGGGACCCTCACGGGCAAGTCTGGCTCAGCCTCTTGTGGGGACCTTGCTCCTTTCTCCCGGGTCCTGGTGCACACAAGGTTTTGTTTGTGCCCTCCAAGAATCTGTTTCCCCCGTCCTGTGGAAATTCTGTAATCAAATCCCACTGGCCTTCAAAGTCAAATTCCCTGGAGGTTCTCATTCCCTTTGCTTGATCCTCAGGCTGGGAAACCTGTTGTGGACCCTAGAAGTTTTGCAACGGTGGGAGAGCTTCTTTGGTATAATTGTTCTGCAGTTTGTGGGTCGTCTGCTCAGCAGCTCTATGATGGGGCTGATGATGACCTCCTCCAAGAGGGCTTATGCCACACACTGTGCCTCCCAGGTCTGCTGCAGCCAGAGCCCCTGCCGACCCATGCCTCCATAGGAGACACTCAAACACAGGTCTGGCTCAGTGTCTTGTGGGGTCCCTGGGTCCTGGTGCACACAAGGCTTTGTGCCCTCCGAGTGTCTCTGGCAGGTAAGAAGTTTGATTCTAAATGTGATTTCTGTGTGGATCACAACAAACTGTGGAAAATTCTTAAAGAAATGGAACTACCAGACCACCTTACCTGCCTCCTGAGAAACCTGTATGCAGGTCAAAAAGCAACAGTTAGAACTGGACATGGAACAATGGACTTGTTCCAAATTGGGACAGAAGTACATCAAGGCTGTATATTGTCACTCTGCTTATTTAACTTATATGCAGAGTATATCATGAGAAATGCTGGGCTGGATGAAGGACAAGCTGAAATCAAGATTGCCAGGAGAAATATCAATAACCTCAGATATGCAGGTGATACCACCTTTATGGCAGAAAGTGAAGAGGAACTGAAGAGCCTCTTGATGAAAGTGAAAGAGGAGAGTGAAAAAGTTGGCTTAAAGCTCAACATTCAAAAAACGAAGATCATGGCATCTGATCCCATCACTTCATAGCAAATAGATGGGGAAACAGTGGAAACAGTGGCTGACTTTATTTTCTTGGGCTCCAAAATCACTGCAGATGGTGATTGCAGCCATGAATTTAAAAGACGCTTACTCCTTGGAAGGAAAGTTATGACCAACCTAGACAGCATATTCAAAAGCAGAGACATT
>NW_011494785.1:6383106-6410348 GCF_000754665.1 Bison bison bison | reverse complement strand
AAATTGATGCTTTTGAACTGTGGTGTTGGAGAAGACTCTTGAGAGTCCCTTGGACAGCAAGGATATCAAACCAGTCAATCCTAAAGGAAATCAATCCTGAAAATTCACTGGAAGGACTGATGCTGAAACTGAAGCTGAAGTTCTAGTACTTTGACCACCTGATGCACAGAGATGATTCATTAGAAAAGACCCGAATGCTAGGAAAGATTGAAGGCAGGGGGAGAAGGGGACGACAGAGGATGAGATGGTTGGATGGCATCACCAACTCAATGGGCGTGAGTTTGAGCAAACTCCGAGAGATGGTGAAGAACAGGGAAGCCTGGCGTGCTGCAATCCATGGGGTCACAAAGAGTCGGACACGACTTAGTGACTGAACAACAACAATAGATACGAAGAAATGCAAAGATTGGGATCATGAAATCAGTTCCTGGAAATATCTATCTAAAGACCTGTCCCACCAGATTCCCTGGAACACAGAGGGCCTCCCTCCACCCTGAACTCCCTCAGGCGGTATTGAAAGCCATCAGCTGCAGCAACACAGGGTTCAATCTCCTCTAGGCAGACGGCAAATGCCCTTATTGTTCTTGTTCAGTTACTGGCAAATTCTCTTGGCCAGTGTCAATTTGTAGTTGACAGAATCTTCAAATTGGCCGCCCCCTGCCTCCCTCACAGCTTCTTCCTGATGCCCTTCTGCCCTCCCAAAGCCTGGCTCCTGACTCCAAGCAACAGCCTATGCCAGCCCCTCTCCAGTGCGCAGGGCAGGTGGGGGTGGGGCGGAAATGCCACACAGAGAAGGAGACAGCGCAGGCCCACCCATACTCTCCGTTTGCTGAAGAGAGTGAATACATTCAGCATTTATTCATCCTATGCCTCTGCCTTCTAGAAAGGATTTAAAGCACTCCACTTATTGACACACTCATATTGTTTCGTTTGATAAGCCTCATTCACTCGCATCCTTGTGTATTCATCATTAGTTCATTCATCCAACTATTTCTCTTTACTGCAAAGCCCATTGCTGCCCCCTTTTCTCTGGTATTCAGGGGAGGTCTTGGCCCATTAGATGCCACAGTCTTACCCAGAATTCTAAAACTGTAGGGCTGCAGCCTTTGGACAACAGCCGGTCCCACTGACTTTGCAGATGAGGAAATGGTTAGCATCCACCCAAGGTCAAGGCCATTCCGTGAAGAGCAGCCCCATCTCAGGCTTGCGGTCCAGTCCACGCTGTGGACAGGGAGCCAAGGCCACCAGAGGCTGGTCTGTGTGGCGAGGAACCAGCTGCAGCCTTGGGATCTGACCATCAGGGTTCCGGCCCCAGCTGTTCACGGCCAGTGCCCAGCTTCTTATGCCCTGGGCATGTCCACCTGAACGTCTCACAGGGCCTTGAGCACATGTCTGAACCCAGTTCTCTACCCACCTGCACATGCTTCCTGTTTCAAGCTGCCCCATCCGCCCGCATCTCAAGAGAGGTTCCACTGTCTCCCCAGCTGCAAAAGCCAGAGGACTGGGCGTCTCCTTCCCTTCCCCTGCCAGCACCCTGCAAGAGCTCTTCTATGGCTGGGCTACTCTAGACAAGCACCTCAGCCTATCTGTGAACTGGCCTCTACACTCTCGACACAGACTTGCCTTGAGTCCATCCAGGAATAGGGAGTAGAGAAAGCCCTTGGGTGAGTCAGTAGGCCCTGAGTCTGAGCTCCACCAGGAAACAGCCTTGCTTATCCATATAATCTATGACTCTGAATTCCAAGGTCATGCCAGCTAACAACAATGGACTTCATTCATTCATTGCACATGATGGCCAGGTGCTGTGCTAAGTACTTCATATAATTTAATTAAGGGAAATGCTACTACCCCCCCGTTTTATAGATGAGCAAATAAAGCATTGAAAAGCTAAGCAACTTGGCCCGCGGTTACACAGCTAGTGTGTGGAGTCGGGATTCAAACCCAGGTCTGACCAAGCCCGAGCCCACACACCTTGCTGGGCTGCTTTCTGTTTCCAGCACAGGAAGGTTTGGTAAGTGGCACCACCCAGAGCTCCCCATTCCCAGCTAATAAAACCATAAAACTGGACCATCAGGACTTCCCTGGTGGTCTGGTGGCTAAGACTCCACGCTCCCAATGCAGGGGGCCAGGGTTCAATCCCGGGTTGGGGAACTAGATCCCACATGCCCACAACAGCAGCAAAAAGATTGTGTGCGCTACAAGTAAGACCCGGTGGAGTCAATTAAACCTAAAAACAAACTCAAAAATCCTCACTCCCATTACATGTGGGAGGATTATGAAGCTGCTTCTTCCACTCCAGACAAGCTGGAATAAAAGTCTTGCTAGCTGACTGCAGCTGCTTGGTGCCCTGCATTCCTCAAGCGGTACCAGGCGGAGTTCAGCTGTGCCTGCCCCCTCGCTAGGCCTGCCGGCTGGACGTGGGCCAAGACGCTGGGAAGCGGCCCAAGCCAGGCGCTTACACAGTGGCTCTGTGTGACCTTGGGCTCCTGAAATGGCCTGTCTCCTGGTAAGAAGAGTGCTGAGGGGCTGGGTCAGACATGGCACACCTTGAGCTGGCATAATTTCAGTGGTGGAGACAGGAGACTCCAACATGAACCGTGCATCTCTGGTGGTGAATTCAAAACAAGTTAACGCCAGGGCTGCCCAGGTGGGTCTGTATCCTGTGAGCCACCATTGCCCAGTGTCAGGACGGGTGGTGGGCACAGGAGAGATGACACTGCATGAGCCCTCCTTAGGAAGGCCAGGGAACCAGAGAATGGACAGGCCCCGGGGAGGGGCTGCTAAGCAGGCCTGGCTGGCACTGGATCCCAACTCTGCCACTTGTTAGAATCCAGCAAGCTAACAGATGAAGTGTTTGGAAAACTACCAAGAGCTCTCTGAATGTTTGGACTTATTACATATTAACAAAGAGCCTGCCTTTGGTTTTCTTTGCATCTCAGAGACAGCACAGGCTTTCGGACTGGGCTGACCTGCATTCTGTCCTCGGTCCTCTTTAGCTCCTGGAACTTGGACAAGTCATGTAACTTCCCTGGTGGAGAAAGGCCTCCCAGCTCGGACTCAGTCACAGCCATAAGTCTCCACAAGGCGTATATATGACCCAGAACCTCTTCCTCCCTCCCGCTTGCTAGCTCTGCTCCAACTGGCCTTCTCACTACGTTCTCTCAACATACAAAACATGCTCTGGCCTCAGAGCCTTTGGACTTGCAAGTTTTCTCTTCCTAACACTTTCTCTATCTCCAACATTGCCTTCTTGCCCCCTGGGTCTCTGCCCAAATGATCCCAGTTAGGATGATGACCATCCAGTTCAAAACAGTAACTTCTATCCTTGATTTTTCTCTGTAAGATACATTACCATCCAACATGCTCTGCATGGTTTATAACCTGCCTCCACCCATTAGAATCTAAGATGAGGACAGGGACTTTATTTTTTTCTTTTTAATTCAAAGTAATTATTTGTCTTTTATGGGTTTTGCTTTTTTACCCACTTCCTTTCCTTCATGCCTAGCAACACCTGGCTGGCTCACTTGTAGGAAAAAGGATCCAATCTTCTGTGGGTGAAATCCTACAACAGGCCTGATACACAGCAGGCATTGTGTTAGACTCCTAGAGCTGCTGTAACAAATTACCACAAAGTTGGTGGTTAGAACAGAAACTTATTCTCCCAGTTTTGGAGGCTGAAAATCCAAAATCAAGGTACCAGCTCTAGTGGAGAGGGCTTCCTCGCCTCTTGCAATTAACAAAGAGCCTGCCTTTGGTTTTCTTTGCGTCTCAGAGACAGCACAGGCTTTCGAACTAGGCTGACCTGAATTCTGTCCTCGGTCCTCTTTAGCTCCAGGTGTCCCTTAGCTTGTGGCTGCCTTTCTCTAATTTCTACCTTTCTGTGGCCCCCTTCCTCCCTGTGTGTCTCTGAGTCTAAGGACACTTGTCACTGGAATTAAGGGCCACATGGATAATCCAGGATAAGTCATCTTGAGATACTTAACTCACATCTGTGAAGACCTTTTTCCAAACATCACACTGATAGGTTCCAGGGGTTAGGACATGGGCATATCTTTTTGGGGACCAGCATTCAGTAACTACCGAATGAACTACCAGCATTCATATCAATAGGAAACAAGGACACAGAAGAGTTTATGAATTAAAAGTGTGTGTGGGGGGAAATAACAGCATCTCATTTAGTCCTGCTGCTGCTAAGTCGCTTCAGTCGTGTCCGACTGTGTGACCCCATGGACCGCAGCCCACCAGGCTCCACCGTCCCTGGGATTCTCCAGGCAAGAACACTGGAGTGGGTTGCTATTTCCTTCTCCACATTTAGTCCTGACTCCCCTCTAAAGCAGAGTCTATCCTCATTTATTTCACTGGTGACTCAGATGGTAAAGTATCTGCCTGCAATGCAGGAGACTCAGGTTCAATCCCTGGGTCAGGAAAATCCCCTGGAGAAGGAAATCGCAACACATTCCAATATTCTTGCCTGGAGAATCCATGGACAGAGGAGCCTGGTGGGCCACAACCCTAGGCCATGGGGTTGCAGAGTCAGACACGACTGAGCGACTAACACACAACATCCTCATTTACAAGCAAGGAACGGTGTGCAGTGATGAACTGACCTGCGAGCAGGAGCTTCCACCCCAAGAGCCATACAGGTATCCACCCCAGGGTGACAGGTGACATCCCAGATAAGGAAGCCAGTTGACCAGTTCCAGCTACTGCTGTCCCAACACCGAGGCCATGGAACAGGCCCAGATCTGCCCAGCTGCAGACTCTAGGGATCCTCAGGTGGGCTGCACAGCAGGGAGCAACACAGCCCAATCATCCTCATTTCATCTCTCAACAGAGAGATGGCAGATGCTGTCTCAACAGAGGGCAGGCAGAGCTTAATTTTCCGCTAAGTCTACCAGCTAAGAGGTTGCACAGTAGTGACACAATTCAGACTTGAATCCAGGTGTGATGCCTTCAAAACAGTGGCTCTTCCATGTTCTCTAGCCTCCTTATAGCCAGAAAACTCAGAACAAACCAGCCATGTACCCAGTGAGCACAGAGCCTAGCCTCAGAATTCACCAGCACCTTGTCGCTGGGTGGCAGCCGGGAGCCTCACCAGCCACCCCCTCCCAAGTTCCAGGAAATTGCTTTGGAGGGGATATATAGACCCTGCAGATCTTGATGGTATAGCTACTGCTATTTAACCTCTTGCTACCAGTCTTTTTTTTAAAAGGATATGATGCTCTATAATTAATTTATTGTTGGTGGTGCTGGGTCTTCATTGCTGCACAGGCTTTTCTCTAGCCGCGGTGAGTAGGGGCTGTTCTCCAGTTGCAGTGCCAGGGCTTCTCATTGCAGCAGCCTCTCTTGTTGCAGAGCACAAGCTCTAGGTTGCTCGGGCTTCCACAGTTGTGGCTCCCGGGCTCTAGAGCACAGGCTCAGTAGTTGTGGGGCACGGCCTTAGTTGCTCTGTGGCATGTGGGATCTTCCTGGACCAAGGATCAAACCCGTGTCTCCTGCGTTGGCAGGCAGACTACCACTGAGCCACCAGTGAAGCTCTTCTTGCTACCAGTCTTAGGGTAGGACTTTCTAAGATAAAAACACAAGTTTGGGAAATGAAAGACCAGTCTTCATCTACCTACCATCTTTGACTTGGGCAAGCTACTTAATTAAGCCTCCTTCCTTGAGTTTCCCTGGTGGCTCAGACAGCAAAGAATCTGCCTGTAGTACAGGAGACCTGGGTTTGATCCCTGAGTTGGGAAGATTCCCTGGAGGGCATGGCAACCCACCGGTATTCTTGCCTGGAGAATCCCCATGGACAAAGGAGCCTCATCAGGATTCCACATGTTTGGGTGAGATAATGCATAAATGGTGTACAGACCATTCTGAGGGCTTACCCCCGAATACAAGATTTCTACAGGTCCAGGAACACTTGATCTTTGTTGTAGGTTAGGTGAGCTACCTGAGACAACTTCAGTGACGTTTTCAACTATCACAGATCTATATGATCTGTGCTTTAACTCTTGGAAAAGATAAGATTAGAAATCGGCTCTGATAATAGCGTAGGCTGCTAGGTTTTGAGGTGAAGATGCCATCTGAAAGAAGTCTCCAAGATAGCAGATCCCATATGGTCGTTTACAGGAGGGATGGGAAAGAATGTGAAAAGCAGACACGGCTTCGTAGTGACTGGCCGTGATGGTTCTGGCAGACAAGCAGTAGTTCCAAACTCACTGAGGGTGGGAGAAGCTGCCTACTGCACAAGTTTGTTGGTTTTTTTTAACATAAGTTTTCAGTGTGAAGAATCACAAGACCTTAGCAGCATAACACAGTAGACTTTGGAGCCATCTTATAGAAAAACCCAAACTTTTTGCTCAACACAATATAACTGCATGACCTTGATTAAGTCACTTAACTCCCCAGGTCTGTTTCCTCTTCAACAAAATGGGGCCCCTACTACTGAACCCGAGCTGTACAGCACAGGCAGTGTACCTGGACTCGTCAGCACAGTCCTGGCAGTACGTGCTCAGCAGTTCCTTCCAAAAACCCAGCACTTGCACAAATATGCATGCAAATTTCGGCAGGTCATCAATGCTCACAGGATTCCTTTGAGATGCAGGTAAGATACTAAATATGGCACTGTCCTGTATATTGTATTATGCTTTATGAATACAGGAATTAAGTAATTCAATTTAAACATCAATAACTAAGGCATCAGGAAGTAGTATCTCATGACACATGGGAAATTACATATAGTATTCTTGTTCACAGACGCTCCCCAACAAGAATAAGAAGACAAATCTGACTCCAAAGAAGATCCTTTATTAAGAACTACTTAAAACATTTCAGTCTTTGATTCAAAAAACTTCAACCCAGGTGACTGGCCAATGGCTGAGCTGGGTAAAGGCTTCATGGTGGAGGAACACCCCCTACAATGACATCAAAATAAGCTCCTGAGTAGTGTCAAGTGTGAATATACTCAGGGTCTCTGGCCCATCTTTTTCAGGGTTCGGTTAAGCTGGAAGGGAAGGAAAAGCAAAGTCAGATATTGGCTTTTTCACCAAACCTTTTCCTACGGTGTGCATGATCACCAGGCCACACTCCCAAGTAGACCCGTCACAGTGTCTACTATCACGGCATCACTACTAACAGTGTCTATTATCACAGTGGTGAGCCCTCCACCCCACACTCTCATAGTGCTGCACAGTTCATGCAGCTTGTTCTATCTGCCTTTCACACTGAACACACACCTTATACTGCTCTAATCATTTTATAGATAAGCAAGGGCCTCAGGGTGGCTAGACTTGCCAGGACTGTGTTACTGTCCTGCAGGACTCCAGTAGCATGGCCCACAGCACAGCAGTGACCTCTGCTGGAGGACTCAAAGCACCAGGACGCTGTGGCTCTAGCTATGGGCACAAAGAGTGACCCACAAGGCCTCTCTGAGGGCAGGACATGGAATGCACCAGGTCTGTCAAAACAGAGCTTCAGGGTATCTGCCTGCAAAGACTGGCCAGACCTGTCTAAGTTGAAGAGTAACTAACTGCCAGATGGGGAGGGACGGGTAAGAGCAGGCAGTGAATCCACCCATATTAGGAAATAACAGGGAGGGAGGCAAGAGCCGGCCACCCGCAGAGAGAGATCTTGGGAAGAGATGCTCCAGAGAAGGCTGACGCAGCAACTCCTACAGGCCCAGCCCCACCCCCCCCGACCCCAAGGAGCCAGCCAGTCTAGCTCAGAAACTTCAAAGGCCAATTTCAGGCTTTCTTGAAAATAGAAATGAGAAATAAAACACTTAAAAACTCCCCATTCCATCCCCAACTCCTGTCTCCAGCCCCCACACCACTCTCCACACCTCTCACCTCTTCAAATTTGTGAATCTGCCGAATGAAGAAATCCCCATAGCGCCGGGCGACCTTGGTGTCTGCGATGTGGATCATGTCCTGTGGGAACAGCAACCAGAGGAGCAGTGAGGAGGAGTCACTGACGGACTCTGCAGATACCAGTGGTGCTAAGTGCCAGATAAACCCCTATCTATGGGGGAGCATTAACAGCTAGGAGCCGCTCTTTATAGATGCTGAGTTTTACTTTCTTCATGTTAACTCATTTATTTTCTGGTCTTTTTAATGACCATGAATCTGTTGGCAATAGTAACATTTAAAACATAACATTTTATTCTCATATACTGTTTTTAAGTTCCAAATTAGTTTAGATTTTAAATGATTTTTTAGCTCAAAATATTTTGTTGAGCACTGTTTATTTGTAAATTCCTACATAATCTAGGTTAGGACCCAAGAACTTCCTGAATCTCTTGATTTTTTTCAAGTCAAGAATGGAAAAAAAAATGAACTTGCTAACTCTTGGAAGAAGACAATCCAGAGATGGCTGGGACTAGTTCGTCTGCTCACTAAAAGGAATATAGCAGGTGACTGATATGGCCCAAGAGTGTCAGGCATTGGGAATAAATTCAAACAGAATTTTAGGTAGCTGATACAACACTGCAGGGGGTAGGGGGTTTTGATTTTTAAAAACATGACTTGGGAACTAAGATCCATCAAGCTGCATGGCAAAAAGCACAAACAAAAAACCCCCAAAATTTCCCACCACCACCACCAACAAAAAACAAAACCCACACAACTTAAAACTTTCACTACTGACACATCTCTACTTCTGGTGATTCCGTTCATGGCAGGGATAGCCAAGTTCTGCTGAACACCAATCCTCCCAAAAGCCATGAAGTCTAAAATGAGAGGATCTGGTTTAGCAAGGTAAGTTTCCAAAAGCAAACTACCCAAACTGTCCAAGCAATTCTAGAACTAGGTACATAAACCCAAGAGAACAGGTTCACAAAAATTCATAGCAGTGTTACCCATAATGACCAAAATGTGAAAACAGCTCAACTGCCCACGAACTAATGAATGGATAAACAGTGTGGTGTGTCCAAAATGTGAGATACTATTCAGCCATAAAAAGGAATAAAGCACTGATACCTGCTACAACCTGGATGAAACTTGAAAAGATGCTCAATAAAAGAAGTTAAACACAAAAATCCACACATTTCATGATTCTAGTTTTCAGACAATATTAAGAACAGACCAATCCAGAGAGAGAAAGAAAGCAAATTACTGATCTGCCAGGGGCTGCGGGGGCAGGAGAACTGGGGATGCTGCTAATGGACAGGGATTCCTTTTCAGGATGAGATGGCTGCCCAACATGGGAATACACTAATTAATCATGGAATTTTACCCAGGAAAGTTTGTTATTAATTTTAGCTTTAAAAACTGCCAGCAAAAGTAGTATGTTTAGACCACCACACTTTCTTCCCTTTTCACCCCTCAAGCCCCGCCTCAGCTGTGCCAAGCTGATTTTCTGCCTTTTATAAGGATGAGTATCACAATATCCACAAAGGTGAACGGGTCAAACGACATACTAGTTTTCTGAACATGATTACTTTTTTAATCTGACAGTTTCAAAGTAAGTTTTGTGTTGATTGGTTATTTTTGTTGGAACACGGGTCTAAGAGTTAATTTTAAAAAGCAGTTGTTATATTCACAGATACAGAAAACAGACTCGTGGTTGCCAAGGGAGAGGGCGGTGTGGGAGGGATGGATGGGGAGTTTGGAATTAGCAGATGTAAACTATTATATGTAGGATGGATAAACAACAAGGTCCTACTGGGCAGCACAGGGAACTATAGTCAACATTCCGCGATAAACCATAATGGAAAAGAACATGAAGAACAATATATACATATGCGTAACGGAATCAACACAACATCACAACGCTGGAAATCAACTCTACTTAAATACATTATACTTTCTGAAAGCAACCAAAATGTAGGATATTTTTTTAAAAATTGCCTCATAGCAGCAAAGAGCTGACAAGAGAATGAAGAATCATTTAAGAGAAAACAAACCATTCTGCGAGCAAAACACAGAAGCCCCTTCTGCACTGAGGGGATTTGTTAATCCTAGAAAACCTGGGCAGAAGGCCAGTCTAACAGAAGACCATCCTTGTAATGCTGAGATCCTAAAGAGCTGCATCCTCAGCTACAGGTGATCCAGAAGTGAACTGCCATCCCACTCCTGACACCAAGCAAAGCCTGCCAAGGGTGGGGGAAGAAGCATAAAAGAGACTCCTCTCTGAGACATATTCTTCTGACAGTCTACCGCCTGGCCTCGTCACCCAGCTGGTCCCAGGAACCTCAGTCTACGGTGGTCCCAGACCAAGAATATTCCCAGGCACCTCGTGGAGGCAAAAACAAATTCCCTTCACAGGAACAGATGTTCATCCTTGGCTTCAAAGAATATTAACAAATATTTTTTCAAGGACAATGAACCATAATAATAATAACCAAGCACATATGGAAACACTGCACCATTATTTTTTTTTTAAGAGAAAGCTAGAAACAGAGCTGGAAAGATAGATGAACAGGTACAGGTACAGAATGTTTTTAATCAAAAGTATCCAGAAGAGAGGAGACAAAAAGATGGAAGAAAGGTTTAAGAAACATGGACAGAGGTCTAACATGGATTAAAGAATTCCAGAAGGAGAAGAGAACAGAAATACCTAAGACTTACTGCCTAAGAATATTCCAGAAGAGATGAGAGATACTGATCCACTAACTTTTAACAGATTCTTTAAGTCTTTATGAGGGTTCCAAACATGTCTGAATACAACGTTTCCTTGGGAGTCCCTGGTGGCCTACTGGTTAGGATTCTGGGTTTTCACTGTCATGACCCAGGTTCAATCCCTGGTTGGAGAACTGAGATACCATGAGCCCAAAAAGAAAAGAGGAGGGGAAAAAAGAACGTTCCATTCATTTTTGAGTATTATGTACACGGTGCAAACAAACAGGGGGAAGGTGATATTTCATGCAAAGAACAATTTGAGAAGTCCGGAATATTTTAAGTCTGGAAAAACTCACTTAAAACAACTTAGGGGGAAAAAAAAAACTCACAAGTACATTAAAATGTTCAACTTGAAGGTAAACTCTAACAGGGAGGGACTACCCTGGTGTCCAATGGTTAAGAATGTGCCTTGCAGGGCCGGGCACACAGGTTTGATTCCTGGTCTGGGAACCAAGATCCCGCAACCCGCAGAGCAGCTGGGCCCACACACAACTACTGAGCCTGTGTGCTCCAGAGCGCTCCACACCACAGCTAGAAAGCAGCCCACGAGCCACAGCAAAAGATCCTGCATGACGCAAGGAAGGTCCCACAGTCTGCAACTAAGACCTGCCGTAGCCAAATAAATTACTATTAAAAAACAAACACTAACAATATTCCTCAAACTGCCTTTCTTTATGCACTATATTGCTTGTGCATCTTTCCAGAAATGACTCTTTGCATATACAAGCATATATATCATTAAAAAAAAAACCTTAAACGGACAATTGACAGCCACTCTATAAAATTACACGTGTACCGTTCAACTGCCAAAACCACCCAAATGTCTGCCAGCAGAAGAATGGAAACGCTGCAGTCAATAACTGCAGTAGACGTTAGACCACCACAGAACAGGCATGACTGAACTGCTGCTGCATATGACACCGCTGGACGGTGATTTCTCTCAAATATAACGTCGAGCCAAAGAAATCAGACAGAAAAGAGCACATCCCGCGTAATTCCCCTAAAAGAAGTTCAAAATCAGCTAGCACCAAGCTAGGGTGGTACAAGTCAGGACAATGGCTTCCTATCCAGTGAGGTACTTCCAACAGTGTACAAAGCACCATCCCCCTTTCTTCTCCCACCCCATCTCCCACCACAGCCTCCTCTTAGCCCACTCCAAGCACACTGCAGCTGTCTGGGCTCGCTCTGGCCTCAGGGCTTTTGCTCTAATTGCTCCCTCGGCCTGGAATGCTCTTCCTCCAGGTATCTGCTTGCTAATTTCTGCACCTCCTTCAAGGCTCAGCTGCAAGTTCACTTTCCCAACCAAGTCTATCCTGGTCATCTTATTTAATACTGCAACCTGCAGCTTCTACTGCCACCAACCTGACTTACTCCACAGCAAGGGGCAACATCTGAACTATTACACGGTTTGCTTAAGGATGATGTTTACCACCTACTTTTTAAACATTAGAATACCAGCACAAGGGCAGAAATCTTTGTTGATTTGGTTCAATGATATGTCCCAGATGCACAGAACAGGGAGCATCCTGAGAACCTAGTCTGGCGGGGTGGCGGCGGGGCCGGCCATACCTTATCAATGTAGAAGTCAACCTCGGAGGCTGACTGAAATTCTCCATCTAGGGCGGAGATGCCACTGGTCCACACCAGGTTCTTCATTTTGTGTTTGAAGACAAGAAGCTGGATTCGGAACTCCTGCTCGGTGAGGTCCAGGAAGCCGGCCAGCTTGGCCACCGGCATGGTGGTGTAGAGCTTGAGGAAGCTGCGGATGGTCGAGAGCTGGGCCTGCTGCTGCACCTCGTCAGAAAACACCTTCAGCTGCTGCAGGAAGGGCTCCTTGTGGTAATTGGGGTGCACATTGTCATAGTTGGGCACTACTGGCGACAGGAACTTGGGGCAGGAATAGCTGAAAAGTTCCTCGTAGACCTGCGGGTCACCTTTCTGCATGCGCAGCATCTTGTCCCCGTATTTCTCACGTAGCTGGAGGTGAATGCTCTCGTCGATACGCATGGGGTACATGGTGAGGGCGATGGCCAGCAGCGCGTGCATCTGCTCATTCTGCTTGTTGATCTGGGGGTGGGGGGAGAGACTGCTGCAGGGTCCCATGAAAAGGACCCTGTACCCTCCCAAATGCTCTCTGTTCAGACCTCCTGACTTCTCCCTTTGTCTTACACCCAGCAGCTGAGTTTCCCAATGTCTCTCCCAATCCTCCCTCTAGCTCCAACGAACTTCCGGTCCAGTTCCAAGTCCTCCCTGTCTCCTGGATTCTTTATTGGTATCTCTGTCTCTGTCTCACAGTCCACCCTATGTACCGGTGGCAGATCAATTCTCCTACACCAATTATGATCAAGTCACCTAGAAATCTTTTTTTTTTGAAAAATATTTTAATTGTTTCTTATAATATCTAGAAATCTCTGATGGTACTTAACGCCTGTAGAATATAGATTAAATACTTTAGCTGATTAGTAAAGGTTATGGTTACTCTTCTGCCTTTCAGTCCAACTGGTTTCCTGGGCTGCTACATGATCATACTTCCAAGTCTCGACACCTCTGCTTTATTTAGAAACCTCCCCCCAATTCTGGCTTCCCAGGTGGCTCAGCATCAAGAATCTGCCTGCCAACGTGGGTTTGATCCCTGGATCGGGAAGATCCTCTGGAGAAGGAAATGGCAACCCGCTCCAATACTCTTGCCTGGAAAATCCCATGGACGGAGGAGCCTGGCAGGCTACACTCCACGGGTTCTCAAAGAATCGGCCATGACTGAGTGACTGGGCACACACGCCTGTGTTTCAATCACTCACATCATCATTCCAATTCTAGGCGTGTTCTGGATCCATCGTCCTCCAGGCAAACTGCTTGGGTGCAGTACCCATATCTAACTGATTTTAAGTACCCACAGCCCAGTGAACATCCTAAGTACTGCTGGGGGATAAACATAAAAGAAAAGACACTACTGTCCTGATCATCAAGGTGTTAATGATCCAAAGTAATGTGTATAACAAAAGAAACTCAGAATAGGCTAGCCATTAAGAAATCATCCTATTGAAAAAGCAGGCAAAATAGCACAATTTTGGTTTACCCAAAAACTGTTGGCACTGCTGTGTCAGCTGGTCAGAGGCCTCCTTACCATCTCATATTTGTACGTGGTCCTCTGGAACATGCTCTTGGTCCTCTGGATGTAGAGGAGGATGTTGGCAAAGACCCGGATGGCATCCTGGTAGCGACGCATCATCAAATATGCAAAACCGACATAATAGTATGTGGTAACCTGGCACTCGGGCACACGGGAATACATGCTCTGTGGAAGGAAGCAGAAGCAGCATCCATGAGTCTTAAGACCAATTTCATCCCAGCTAGGATGTAAAAATCGGCAGGGCCTAGTGTCAGGCAAAGCAGAAGCATCAAGAGATCCCTGCAGAGGCCCTGAACTACTCAGAGGAAGCCCTGGCTCTGGAGTTGGAGGCTCCGAGTAGATTGTATCACTAACTGATTATGTGACCTGAAGACTCCATTTCCTTGGCTGTAAGAGAAAAAGACTGGACCAGGTGACCCTAAAATTTCTTTCAACTCTAAAATCCTCTACACCTCACTTTTACATTCTTTCTTGCTTTTCCAAATAAGCCCTATAAAGGAACAGACTGATAAGATACATACATCAAACAAAAAAGGTATCCTGTTTCTACGGCGTGGCAAACCACCACTGCTAACAGACCATTATCTCTACCACCTCAGAACTTTAAAGTATTTTGTTAATTCTTTGGTGAAAGCTGAAAGGTAAAAATCTGCCTAATCATTCTGATTTGAAAATAGGATCAATAGGAATGGTGAATATCCGAGACGTTACTAAGCATCAAAGCGAAAACCACCCTGTCCAGATTCAGGTTTTCCCTGCAGTAGTTTTCCAATTCTTGTCTCAATGTTCCCTGGAGAGGATTCCTCATTTTTTCTCCTTGAAATCTGTCCTAATAGATCAGATATTCTCTTAAGGCCCTGCAAATGTGGGCCTGAGGAAACAGGGAATTACCTTCTTGTTCAGTTCGATGTTCTCTAGCACCTTGATGGCCTGGTAGTAATCCCCCAACAGGGAGTGCAGTCGCAGCAAGCCAACCAGGCTGAAGTAGCCGAGCATCTTGTAGAGGGAGTGCCGTCCGTACTCCCCGGCCACACTCTCTGGGTCGCCTGAGTAAAGACAGACAGTGTACACTTCAGGGGAGGCC
This sequence comes from Bison bison bison, assembly GCF_000754665.1. Lineage (NCBI taxonomy): Eukaryota > Metazoa > Chordata > Mammalia > Artiodactyla > Bovidae > Bison > Bison bison. The sequence goes on along the minus strand of NW_011494785.1, from coordinate 6,395,527 downwards.
GGGAACAAGGGCAGGCCTGAACCTTCAATGTCACTCAGTAAACTCTTAACCTACTGCCAGCCTCCAAAGCTCTCTGCTCTGCCTCTGAATGAATAGGAAGCAGCAGCACGCCTGCCTCATGCTAATCTTATATTCACCAGTTAAGTCACTTGGTGGTGGGGGGCGGGTGCCAGTCCCCACACACACCTGAGAACACAAGAGGACCCCTCTCATCAATAAGAGCTCCTCACTAAGCCCCTCCTTTCAGGATGTCCATGAGATCAAAGCTATTTTCCTAACAACACTAAGATACCACGTGCCTTTCTCACTGAGTTGACATTTGCACTGATGGTGCAGAAACAATTTGAGTAAAACTACCGACAACTTAGCATCAATCAGACAGTGGCACTGAACTCGACTATCATCATTGTATTCTTTACCACCACTCACCTGCAATGAAAGAACCAGCCACTCTTTTTTTTACAAAACCCCATTGTTACTTAAAAGAATAACTAATATACAAACTATGACTATTCAGAAATGGGTATTTAGCATTTTCTCAAAAATGAGTGCAGCGAACTTGTTAAGATACCAATGTCTGTTAAGTGTCAATGAACTTACCAACTTTTAAGTAAAAATTAGAATTTCATAAAACTTCTATCTACTAGTCGTTAATAAAACTACTATGAACAACAGCTTCCCCAAATAAGGATTTATCTGATGAGGTTGATGGTCAAAGTAACAGATGTGGTTTCAAAAAACTGTATAATAAAATGTGTCAACTTTCAGAAAATCTTGCTAGCTCATTTTACATCATGCACGGATTAAAAAAATTCACTCAGGCTGCAGGAGAGACTAGTAAACCTTAACATAACAAAGAAAAAGTTGACTGATAAGGTTTCAGATTCCACGCTGCAACTAACCTACAGAAACTACCATGGTCAAGTTCTGGTGTAGAATCAGAGAAGAGCTGGGCTATGCGAAAAGGCTGTTAAACAAAGTTTCTCCTCCCTGTCCCAATTAAATATCTGTGTGAGGCCAGACTCCCCTCAGATACATCAACCACAGCAGCGTCTTGCCACAAACTGAAGGAAGAGGCAGAAGACCCCTCCAGCACTCTTCCACAAAGCCACATTTAAAGAGCTTTGCAAAACCACCACTCTTCTCACTGGAACAAAATGCTTATAGAGATAAACTTTGGGATTCTTAATCTTTTAGAGTGTCAAGTGGTCCTCACACCAAAATGTTTGAGAAGTGCTTATCTAAACAAAGGTCCTGGAGAGGCAGCAGAAGTGTTTACAAACACAGCTCTTAGGAAGTACTGGTTCATTCTGTCAGCCAACAGATGGCCAAGCCCAGCAGCCTCCAAATCAGCACTCAGCTCCTATTCATCCCCAGACACCAGAGGAGCAGCCCGAGAGACGAGAGACGGCGGCTCCTCCAACCCACGCCGCTATGCCTGGGGAACCGACAGCGGGCAGCGCTCACCTCCGCTCGTGTACACCTCCAGCTGCCGGTTGATGTTGGACTTGTCCACTAGGGAGTGAAGGACATTGAGGACGCTGTGAACATTCCAGATTTTGGGATTGGAGCGAAGGAAGTCGATCTCTTCCTCTGACTTCTTGGCGGTCTTACAGCGGTACTGACTAAATGACTGAAACTGTTGAGGAAGAAGGGAACGATGTGGCAGGGGCGTAAAACCCAAAGGGACACACAAGCGCACAGCGCTGCAGCTGTCCCTTCCGCTACCGCAATCTGCGCGCTCACTACTGGTTCTTTGAAAGCCATCTTTGACTAAGCTGTGAATTTTGTTCATTACTATATTACTTATTCCACAGTGAAGTAAATATCTCTAAAATGACAAGTAGTGGGAAAAAGAAAACATTCAATTTGGAGTCAAACACAGCCTAAAGTTACTTAATGTCTCTGGGCATCACAGCGCTGGCCACTAGAACCTGGTTTCCAAACACAGGTTCCAGTGACCTAGAAGCTAAGTTCTAGATGACCTAAGATCACTCTTCAACTTTAAAATATCACCTTCCTCTAAGAAGGCAGGAGAAAACGTTTCTAAATTTACAATAAACGAAGAATAGTATCCAGAATGTAGAAGGAATTCTCATTAAGCCAAAAAGAGGAAGATCAGCCAACAGAAAAACAGGCAAAGAATACTGATAATTACTTTGAACAGGCCTGGTCAGTTAGTAGACAAAATGCTCAATCTTTTCAGAGAAACGTAAATTAAAATGATTACCATTTCTTTCCTATCAAATTGACAAAAATTAGACCAATAACATCCAATACAGAAAACTTGCTTTCTAATAATGCTTATAGTAGTAGTATATTTGACACAGCCTTTTGAGGGCAATAATTACTATTTATTAAAATTCGAAGTGACAAAAATGTTTTATATCTTGATTGTGGTTATACTGGAGTGAGTTGCCATTTCCTCCTCCAATATATTTGTCAGATCTCAACTATATTCTTAAAATTGGTATATTTTATTTGTGCAATTTATGACTCTATAAACCTGATTTAAAACAATTTAAGAAGCAAACATCCTTCAGCCAACAACTCTACTTCCAGTCATCTCCAGAAACAGATTTATGTGTAGCACATAGACCAGAAGAGTGGTACATCAGGTGGATGGCACAAAAGAATAAGGCAGGCCTTTATACGCTGATTATCTTTGCAGATACTAATTGATATCTCTGCAAAGGCAAGGCAGGAAGACACTTTCACTTTATCTGCACTTAAAAAAAAACTCAGTAATAACAAATTCATATATTACTATATCAATACAAATAAATGAAAGTGGTGGGGAATAAAGAGGAAAAAAAGACTTCTTTTTAAATTTTTTTTAAAGAAAAAAGGAACAAGTGGTGGGGAGGAGCCACTCACCCCATGAGGTATAGCTGGCGTTTTCTTAAGAGGCTTATAGCACTCTCACTTCTCATAAAGACTGGCTGGAGGAATCGCACCTAGCCCATAGTGGGAGTCTTTGTTAGAAGTGAGAGCACTTAAACCCATTAACAGAGCACCAGTTAAGCCAGGGAATTAGGATTATCTTTAGTCTGATGAAGAAACTTAACACAGACTCTGACTTGCTGTGAGCCAACAGGATGGCCAACCTTCTAAAATTATGCCAAGTAACAAGCCAAGGGACGGACTTCCCTCGGGGCCCAGTGGCTAAGACTCCAGCTCCCAAAGCAGGGGCCTGGATTTGGTCCTTGTCAGAGAACTAGATCCCACATGCCTCAACTAAGAGTTTACATGCCACAGTGGAGATGCCATGAACTGCAACTAACAGCAGGTAAAGCCAAATAAATAAAGTACAAACAACCGAACAAGCCAAGGAGCCAGAGAAGGCAAACAAGGCCGGTGTGCTTTGTGGTCTTCAATGCCCAAAGGCACTGAAGCCTATCTTGAGCAAGAAGCCTCTTTCTCAAAGGGCCTAGGAAGGTTTCCTCAGCTCTCCAATTACAACGCGTCAGCACTTTGTATTTAGAGTCTCTTTGATCCATGGAGTTCAAATAAGAGCTTTATTAACAAACCGATTTTTCCTGAAATACCCAGTAAGAGCTATGTTATCTTAGTAAAACACAAGAAAAAAAATTTTCCCCAAGTTCAACTTCCTTTTTTTAGTAACAGTACTCTTAGGTAATATTTCCCCTTTGATAAAAATGTCCCGTTTTACTCTAATCCAGAATATACTCACATCACCACCACCACAATCAAGATATAAAAACTTCCTGACCCGTAGGTGACGCAAGTGAGGCTCAGAAAGCTGAAAAAACTTGTCACTGCTACAGAGCCACCAGCTGGCCACAACCCACAAGACCCCACTTCTAGCTGACTCCAAAGCCTAGGAAACCTGTATTCTTCCTATCAGACCACCTCTCAAGGTCAGGTAACAAAGTGTTGGAAGTCTGGAGCTCAACTTCCAAGTTCAGAATGGAGCTCTCAGACCTCAATGAATTCTTCAGAAAACCACAACATGGAGTTCAATGTGACAGGGTTATTTCTCACTATGCTGAGACGGTTTTATATTATGTATCTTTTTCTGTGTGTGTGTGTGTGTAGCAGAGTTTTATTAAAGTGAAAAAGGATAGAAAAAGCTTCTGACACAGACACCAGAAGGGGGATGGAGAATGCCCCTGTATCTTTTTAATAACACAAACAACAGTTAACAGCTGTTCTTTGTTTGGACCAGTTATTGAATACTTCAAATTAACCCAAGGCTGACCAGCTACCTGGTAGATGAACTCATCGATGATGTCCCAGAGCCACTGGTTGGGGAGTTCAAGGGGAGCAGGACCATCAGCATCTGTGCAGAAGACCACAGAAAAGTCAGACTCAAGTCAATGACTACACCCATTCAGCAAGGTTGCAGAACACAATTTTTAATTTCTCTCTTAAAAGGACTATGAATCTCAAGACCTCCCCTCTTCCCACCTGCATGTTAAAATCCTGTTAAAAAGAGATGAAGACAAATATTAGGTTTCATCATAACCTCAGACTCACTAAGAATGTAGTTGAAGAGATTGCAGTAGTTGTAATACGATTCAAACCTCTGCTCCAAGGAGGGTCCTCCCTGTAAAGAAAGCAGAAGACAGAAGGACACAGTTAACCTAACGGACTCTACTCACGGCCTGCCACTGAGAGCTGAAGACAAATACAGCTGACCTTTGTAAACATGCAGGTCAGGGGTGCCAACCCTCCGGTCAAAAATCTATGTATAACACAGAGTCGGCCCTCCATACACTTGGTTTTTCCATTATCTGCAGAGTCAACTCTGTAGTATATTTACTGAAAATATCTGCATGTAAGTGGACCCACACAGTTCCAACTTATGTTGTTCAAGGGTCAAACATACATGAGAACTGATGTCTGCTCCCCGCTTCTTAGCATGTAAAGAGCACTCCAGTGATAGGGAAGACAGTAAGTGCTACAGCAGTTCAAAGCGATCCTGAGTATCTGACCCTAAGGGTCAAATTTTATGCCAAAAACCTTAACTGACCTTTAGACACCAGGTACGCACATCTGGCAAGCAGAGGAGCAAGGGGAACGTGCTTCAGGAAAAACAGGACTAACAGAGGCAAAGAGATGTGTATGGTGCTTGAGGGCTGGGGAGTAAGGCAGACAATGCTACAGTGGGCTTCAATGGGCCAGAAGTGCAGAGGTCTTTTAGGGCCAAACAAGAATTAAGCCAGGGGTTCAGCAAATGCACCATCACCTGTTTTGGTAAATAAAAAGCTCACCTGGAACACAGCTATGTGTACTCACTGTCCATGGCTACTACAGAGGTGAACAGAGTGTGAAAGAGGCCCAGAATACTTACTAACTACCTCTGTACATAGAAGGCTGCTGACCCCGGAGCTAGACTTCATGCTGCTGGTAAATGAGAACCACTGAAGATGTCTGAGCTGGGGAACAACATGATGAACGGTGTATTTTTGATAGACTAGAAAGAACACTGCCTTGGAGTCTTAGTCCCACAGTATACTAACCATGGGGTCTGACAAGGTATTTAATCTGTCTGAAAAATGAGATTATGAAGGTAAAGTGCCTAATACAGTAAACGCTCTTCCAGTGAAACTACCACCTGCCCAAGCCCAGTCAAGGAGAACTATTCGAGGTGGAGAAATTAAACTAGCAATTGTGTTTCAGGGTCAAAAATGGCATAGAGTTTAAAAACTGCCAGCAACAATTAGATACTCACACTGACTTTGGCATATATGTGCCTGTAGTATAATTCTTTGTATAAAATCAGGAAGACAGCATCTGAAAGAGATGGCAGAGGGGTGCTTTAGGAATACACTGAACAACTAGTCAGTTTTAGCCCTTGGTGGGAAGTAACAGGGTAAATGTGATTTCAGAGATTAAACAACATCAAACATCTAACACTCACACTCCAACAATACATTCAACGAGAAAATTCATTTCCCATTTTACTCTTTCAAATTCATCTCAACCTCATTCAGGCCCATATCCCTTCACCGTTTAGTTATTGCTGCCATCCAGTTGCTTAACCAGGACATAATAATAACTCCAAGGAAGATAACGTGACATTTAACTATTGAAATTGCACGTGCAAGGGGACCTTTGACTTAGACATCCTATTTTAAGGAATTTATCCTATTGATACGACGCAACCACGAAAAAGAAAGATGTGCGGAAGCTCTTCAGATACTGATGCTGTGCAGAGTTCACATACAGGTCTGAGACTATTATCCTTAGGCCTGCTAGTAAAGCTGCTCCTTGACCAGCATCTGGGAACCCAGGTTTCAGAAGGGTTCCCACTAACCTGATAGGGTTGGTATCCTTAAACTGTTTGTGCAAACAACATGTTTTATACTGAATACCTGCTTTCCTTCTGAGAGTCTGGAATTTCAGTACATGTTGAGTTTGTAATGAGCTGCTATGGTAGACAACTATGGTCACACATGGTATCACAACTCCTTGCTCAAGGAATGAAGTACAATCCATGTGACTCCACTGGAGAGGAATGTCAGAATCTCAAACTGAGGTTCTCTCAAACTGATACTCAGATACAACACAATCTCTAACAAAATCCAAGCTGATCCCAAAACTGACAAGCTGATCCTAAAATTAATATGGAAATTCAAGGGACACAGAAGACCCAAAGCAATTTTGAAAAACAACAAAGTTGGAGGACTTATACTTCCCAATTTCAAAACTGTCCAAAGCCACAATCATTAAGACAGTGTGGTTGGTACAGTCATAAAAGATCAATGGAGTCAAGATGAGAGTCCAAAAATAAACCTTACATGATCACTAATTTCCAAAAAGGTTGTCAGGACAATTTAATGGAAAAAAAGTCTTTCCAAAAACTGGTACTGGAAAAACTGGGTATCCACATGCAAAAGAATGAGGTTGGCTCTTCCTACTTTCAGTTCAGTTCAGTTCGGTCGCTCAGTCGTGTTCAACTCTGCGACCCCATGAATTGCAGCACACCAGGCCTCCTTGTCCATCACCAACTCCCGGAGTTCATGCAAACTCATGTCCATCGAGTCGGTGATGCCATCCAGCCATCTCATCCTCTGTCGTCCTCTTTTCCTCTGGCCCCCAATCCCTCCTGGCATCAGGGTCTTTTCCAACGAGTCAACTCTTCGAATGAGGTGGCCAAAGTACTGGAGTTTCAGCTTTAGCATCGGTCCTTCCAATGAACACCCAGGACTGATCTCCTTTAGAATGGACTGGTTGGATCTCCTTGCAGTCCAAGGGACTCTCAAGAGTCTTCTCCAACACCACAGTTCAAAAGCATCAATTCTTTGGCGCTCAGCTTTCTTCACAGTCCAACTCCCACATCCATACATGACTACTGGAAAAACCATAGCCTTGACTAGACGGACCTTTGTTGGCAAAATAATGTCTCTGCTTTTGAATATGCTATCTAGGTTGGTCATAACTTTCCTTACAAGGAGTAAGCATCTTTTAATTTCATGGCTGCAATCACCATCTGCAGTGATTTTGGAGCCCTAAAAAATAAAGTCTGACACTGTTTCCACTGTTTCCCCATCTATTTCCCACGAAGTGATGGGACCAGATGCCATGATCTTAATACTTTACACCATATATAAAAGACTCCATCAGAAAGTGAAATGTGAGGAGGTCAGAAAGCCCACTCTGGAGCAACTGTAATGACCCCAAAAATTACACAGGGAAAAAGAAATCAGTAAGACAAAAATCTCACTTTCAGCATTCACCACATATGAAAAATCTGTCCTCTTTTCATTTATTCAGCTTTCATTCAACAAGTCACATCTACTATGCACCAAACTCTGGGGAAATAAAATGAAGAACAAAACAGATACAGACCATTCTGAACTTTCTAATGACTTCCAGTCATAGGATCCCATCCAGCACCCAGGACACCTACCGTTGCCAACCTGCGGAGCAATGGTTTCAGCCTCAGGCCAAGGTGTATTCTTGAAGAATCTTTCAGTCAACTTGGTCCAGCTGAAAACCAAACAGAAATACTTTATAAGTCCAAAACAGGAAGGATCTGAACAAAAAGGATCTGTTTTAGAGATCTGTCACATTTTATAGATAAGTACCCAAGCTCAGTAAAGGGAAGAAGTCACAGAACCAGAGCCAGGGCCAGAGCCTCCAACTCTGTAACTTTCCTCAACCCAACTCTGTACCCCAACCTTTCTTAATACAGTGAAACATTTCTTTTACATCAATTAGGCAACCACCAAGCTCTTCAAGATCATCTCCTGCTCTTGTATCATGAACTCTGGAGTTGTATTTCACTGCTCACTGTTCCCTGACTTGAGAACTACCTTTCAGACACCCCCACACACCTCCCTCAGCTTCCCCTCTTTCCACTTCCAAGAGTGCTCTTCTTCAAACATGGCAGCAACAGTATTTGCTGCAGTTTGATGCCGCAACAGCCCTAGAGCATCCAACCCAAACACTGATGCCCAAGATGCTTCACGACCCTATTTCCTCCTGAAGTCTTTGCGGACTATCCAGCTCTGACTGACCTATCTCACTTCTAAAGCCCTTTACACAAGGGCAGTGCCCTCAAAACTAGGATGCAATCAGGAATTCCCTGGTGGTCCAGTGGTTATGACTCGACACTTTCACTGCCATGGCCTGGGTTTGATCCCTGGTCAGGGAACTAAGATCCCACAAGTCACACGGCATGAACAAAGTGGGGAGAAGGATGACTAAGACAAAAAAACTGAGAAGCAACCACTCAAGAGCTCTGTTCATCCTATTATGCATTGAGAAGTTGTACAGCACAATTTAGAAATTAGGCTCTAGTGACAGACTGTGCAGGTTCAAAACTCAGAACATCCACTATGTGACTTAATCCTTCTGTGCTTTGTTTACTCAACTATAAAATGAGGAAAACAATGGTACCTACTTCACAAGGTTGCTGTGAAGAGTACATGAATAAATACAAGAAAAGCACTTATGACACTAATTTATACTGATCATATATGTAATTACTATTATAATTAATACTGATGGTATTATTTCAGGCCTTGTACAAGTTCTGGATATAGAGTCCAATAAAATAATGTCTGTAACTCCCAAAGAATCACAGAAAACCCTAGCGTACTCTCTTTACAGAATCATGATTAAATATCACCCCCTTCTACAGACTGCATTACTCAGCCAGTCTCACCCAGTAGGAGATTATTTCAGCCAATGGCCCACACCTGTTCTCATAGATGTCCTGAATCTCATACACCTTCTGGTCAATGACATCGCTGGAGACACGACTGGCCTGTAGCTCATACACCTTCTGGTCAATTAAGTCCGAGACAGTTTTGTGGAAGTACTGGATGAAGTTCTTGATCACTTCAGGGATCACTTGATAGGTTTGCTGTTCATACTGACGTTCATAAGCCAGATCCTGCTTTGGATCTCCTAGAGATTGGATATGATAAACACTTCAAATTCGTATGCACGACATAACAAGAGGGCAAGGTCACTTGTGAAACTAAACTCATGTCTATAAAACTAGGTGTAATGCCTTTTTAAACACTCTCCATGTCACTCCCAATCCCCACTGGTCTCTTTCTTCACATTTTCCACTAGTCATTTTCTTATTAAAGTAATTTATTTGCTTACTGATTCCCCCACCAGAATCTAAAGTCTATGACAGCAAGAACCTTATTTGTCTTGTACCCAGGTCTACCCTCAGAACTTGGGATGGTTATCGGGAAGGGGGGTGGAACTGTGGTTAAGAGGAAGTAAGCAGTAGGCACTTAGTATTTTTTAAATAAATAACCAACTGCCATTCTCTATCAATATGACAGTGCAAGCAACTAAACTTTAATTTTTCACAAGATTTTCTTCTTCAGGTAATAGTCTAAACAAGGAAAACCACAGCCAGGACAACCATCCTTCCTTTGTAAGACTCTGAGGTGGACCATGAAAAAAGCCTGGTTTAATAGGCTCTGTACCACCCTCTGGCTGAGAGCTAATAACTGACTCCAAACCTGGATCATCAACACCTAGTTTTAAACAGGTGCCCGTCAAGGCAGCTGTGAGACATTCAAAAAGGTGTCAATCCTCAGAAGCACCCAGCTAGCCAAACCCGTAGACTCACCTGTGTGCATATCATAGTCGCCGGGATAAGCATAGGGATCATAAGCAGCCTATTAACAAAAGAGACACAAATAAACAGTCACCAGTCTGTGAATCCAACATGCTCGTTCTAGGTTCCTAAAGACACAAAGGCAAGTAAGACAGAAGCAGAAAATATTAAAAAGAGGTGGCAAGAATACACAGAAGAACTATACAAAAAAGATCTTTGTGACCCAGATAACCACGATGGTGTGATCACCCACCTAGAGCAAGACATCCTGGAATGCAAAGTCAAGTGGGCCTTAGGAAGCATCACTAGGAACAAAGCTAGTGGAGGTGATGGAATTTCAGTTGAGCTATTTCAAATCCTAAAAGATGATGCTGTGAAAGTGCTGAACTCAATATGCCAGGAAATTTGGAAAACTCAGCAGTGGCCACAGGACTGGAAAAGGTCAATCTTCATTCCAATCCCAAAGAAAGGCAATGCAGAAGAATGCTCAAACTACCGCACAATTGCACTAATCTCACACACTAGAAAAGTAATGATCAAAATTTTCCAAGCCAGGCTTCAACAGTATGTGAACCATGAAGATGTCCAAGCTGGATTTAGAAAAGGCAGAGAAACCAGATATCAGATTGCCAACATCCACTGTATCATCGAAAAAGCAAGAGAATTCCAGGAAAACATCTACTTCTGCTTTATTGACTACGCCAAAGCCTTTGACTGCATGGATCCCAACAAACTGTGGAAAATTCTGAAAGAGATGGGACTACCAGACCACCTTACCTGTCTCCTGAGAAATCAGTATGCAGTCAAGAAGCAACAGTTAGAACTGGACATGGAACAACAGACTGGTTCCCAATAGGAAAAGGAGTACATCAAGGCTGTATATTGTCACCTTGCTTATTTAACTTATATGCAAAGTACATCATGTGAAATGCCAGGCTGGATGAAGCACAAGCTGGAATCAAGATTGCCAGGAGAAATATCAATAACCTCACATATGCAGATGACACCACCCTTATGGCAGAAAGTGAAGAGGAACTCAAAAGCCTCTTGATCAAAGTGAAAGAGGAGAGTGAAAAAGTTGGCTTAAAGCTAAACATTCAGAATACAAAGATCATGGCCTCTAGTCCCATCACTTCATGGCAAATAGATGGGGAAACAATGGAAACATTGACAGACTTTTATTTTTTTGAGCTCCAAAATCACTGCAGATGGTGACTGCAGCCATGAAATTAAAAGACACTTGGAAGAAAAGCTATGACCAGCCTAGACAGCATATTAAAAAGCAGAGACATTACTTTGCCAACAAAGGTCCGTCTAGTTAAAGCTATGGTTTTTCCAGTAGTCATGTGTGGATATGAGTGTTGGACTATAAAGAAAGCTGAGCCCAGAAGAATTGATGCTTTCAAACCGTGGTGTTGGAGAAGACTCTTGAAAGTCCCCTGGACTTCAAGGAGGTCAAACCAGTCCATCCTAAAGGAAATCAGTCCTGAAAATTCATTGGCAGGACTGACGCTGAAGCTCCAATATTTTGGCCACCTGATGCGAAAAACTGACTCATTGGAAAAAATCAGGATGCTGGCAAAGACTGATGACAGGAGAACGGGACGACGGAGGATGAGATAGTTGGATGGCATCACGGACTCGAGGGACATGAGTTTGAGCAAGCTCCGGGAGCTGGTGACGGACAAGGAGGCCTAGCGTGCTGCAGTCCATGGGGTCGCAGAGTCGGACACGACTGAGAGGCTGAACTGAACTGCTAAGCCACTTCAGTCGTGTCTGACTCTGTGCGACCCCACAGACAGCAGCCCACGAGGCTCCGCCGTCCCTGGGATTCTCCAGGCAAGAATAGTGGAGTGGGTTACCATTTCCTTCTCCAATGCAGGAAAGTGAAAAGTGAAAGTGAAGTCGCTCAGTCGTGTCCGACTCTTAGCGACCCCATGGACTGCAGCCCACCAGGCTCCTCCATCCATGGAATTTTCCAGGCAAGGGTACTGGAGTGGGGTGCCATTGCCTTCTCCGTGAACTGAACTGAAAAGACACAAAGACGAACAAGACACAGTCCCTGCTTTTGAGCGACTCATGTGCCTGTGAGAAAAGGGAGAATAAATAGGCAATGACAATACCTCGTTACGGCTGCAATACGGAAGAGCAAAGCACAAGATACTATGGGAATCAGCGCGGTTTGACGGAACTGAGCCCAAATCATAAGAAATCAGAGTTCAGTTACAGAAACACAGAACCCTTTGTCTCCAGCCTCGGCCCCCGGGCTTGAAAAGGAGAGAACGAGGGGACCGGACACACGAGGTGGGCGGCCGAGACCCGGCTGATCTGGAGTCCGGAGCTGTGAGTGGCAGTAGCAAGAGT
>NW_011494785.1:6381796-6382812 GCF_000754665.1 Bison bison bison | reverse complement strand
AACCGGAAGCTTTTCTGGGGCCGCCGGCAAGCTGAGGTAGCCATGTTGGGAAGGGCGCAAGTAAACACCATTATCTTCGTTCTTCAAATAGAGGCTCTACAAGGAAGGCGATAATACAGTACTTGCAAAATTTTATAAATAATAACGTTAAGTATCTCAGGGTAATAAAGAATGGGCAAAGTAAGAGAAACCAGAAGTAATCCCTCTCAAAGGATGGTTGACCACTCCCTCGGCCGTCCTCTCGCGAGATGGGTCACTTGGCTATGGGGGCCTGAATATGGATTTAGGTGCTAGAGGTTTGCCTGAGGCGAAAAAAAGGTCTTCAAATGTTCTGCTCTCCAAAGTCTAAACTTACCGAGTGTAAAAATGGAGGTTTAGTCCAATTCGGTGCGAAGGTATTGAGAAAAGCCCCCCGCCCCCCAACTTTGGACATTAATGTTGGAGCAGGCCAAGATGAAGCCAGCTGTGGGGGGAGGAGGAAGTCCTAGGACCCACCCTCGCCTACAGCACTGCACGCTGTGAGGGGTGCTCACAACCGGGCGTTTGAATGAGTTCGAGTCCTGATCAAACCCTAGAGTTAGGGACAGGGTTATAAAACAGACCAACACAAACCGGTGTGTGGGTGAAGAGCCTTAGTTTAGCCATTAAAACAGCAGTGCCTCGCCCCAGCTCCTTGTGCGTTCTTGCTTTGCGTCGTCAGTTACCAAAAGGTGATACCATCATGGAACTAAGCTTAAGCTTAAAGGGCCCGTCGAGTCCCCGGAACTCTTCGTTGGCTTAAGGAGGGTACCCAGCACCGTGCTCACATAGTCATATGGTTTTGAAAATTTTTTAAGAGTAATGTTTTTATTGCAGTCGGTTAGAACTTCTTTCTATTCCGATCTATCCTCCCATCACATTTCCCCTTGTGTCTAGTGGCGTTTGGGATTCAGCTAGAGGAAATCTTGTTGGGAACGTTTGAGCTTAATAGGATATGTTTATGTGATACTCTTCTGTGAATAGTTAGTGTTGACCCT
>NW_011494785.1:6380528-6381358 GCF_000754665.1 Bison bison bison | reverse complement strand
GTCAAGGCTATGGTTTTTCCTGTGGTCATGTATGGATGTGAGAGTTGGACTGTGAAGAAGGCTGAGCGCCGAAGAATTGATGCTTTTGAACTGTGGTGTTGGAGAAGACTCTCGAGAGTCCCTTGGACTGCAAGGAGATCCAACCAGTCCATTCTGAAGGAGATCAGCCCTGGGATTTCTTTGGAAGGAATGATGCTAAAGCTGAAACTCCAGTACTTTGGCCACCTCATGTGAAGAGTTGACTCATTGGAAAAGACTCTGATGCTGGGAGGGATTGGGGGCAGGAGGAGAAGGGGAGGACAGAGGATGAGATGGCTGGATGGCATCACTGACTCGATGGACATGAGTCTGAGTGCACTCCGGGAGTTGGTGATAGACAGGGAGGCCTGGCGTGCTGCGATTCATGGGATCACAAACAGTTGGACACGACTGAGTGACTGATCTGATCTGATCTGATGCAGTTACAGGAGAAGGCAGTGGCAACCCACTCCAGTACTCTTGCCTGGAAAATCCCGTGGACAGAGGAGTCTGGTAGGCTGCAGTCCATGGGGTCGCACAGAGTCGGACACGACTGAAGCGACTTAGCAGCAGCAGCAGGGCAACTAGAAAGCTTCAAATTTCCCAAAACCTTTGTTAGTATATGACAAAAATTTGATACAGGTTGCCATCAACTTTGATAACTCTCAAAATGTTCATGACGTTCAGTTCAGTTCAGTTCAGTCGCTCAGTCGTGTCGGACTCTTTTCGACCCCATGAATCGCGGCATGCCAGGCCTCCCTGTCCAACACCAACTCCCGGAGTTCACTCAAACTCATGTCCATCGAGCTGTC
>NW_011494785.1:6373618-6380211 GCF_000754665.1 Bison bison bison | reverse complement strand
CCCGGCAATCTTGATTCCAGCTTATGCTTCTTCCAGCCCAGCATTTCTCATGATGTACTCTGCATATAAGTTAAATAAGCAGGGTGATAATATACAGCCTTGATGTACTCCTTTTCCTTTTTGGAACCAGTCTGTTTTTCCATGTTCAGTTCTAACTGTTGCTTCCTGACCTGCATACAGGTTTCTCAAGAGGCAGGTCAGGTGGTCTGGTATTCCCATCTCTTTCAGAATATTCCACAGTTTATTGTGATCCACAGTCAAAGGCTTTGACGTAGTCAATAAAGCAGAAATAGATGTTTTTCTGGAACTCTCTTGCTTTTTCCATGATCCAGCAGATGTTGGCAATTTGATCTCTCCTTTTCTAAAACCAGCTTGAACACCTGGAAGTTCACGGTTCATGTACTGCTGAAGCCTGGCTTGGAGAATTTTGAGCATTACTTTACTAGCGTGTGAGATGAGTGCAATTGTGCGGTAGTTTGAGCATTCTTTGGCATTACCTTTCTTTGGGATTGGAATGAAAACTGACCTTTTCTAGGTCAGTTCATGACGTTACTAAAAAAGAACTTCGAGGTCTGAAGGAACTTTTCTAAATTAAAAAATTTTGCTTTGATATGCTGGAGGAAAAACTAAATTGTCTTTCCATTAAAATTGTGGAAAATGATACAAAATTGTTATATAAAGAAGAGATCAAAGTCAAGCCTTTCAAAAGAAAAAATAAAGGTGTTTAAGAAAATTAGGGCTTCATTTCTGGATTTCATAATGTTTGTGTTGTTAGCTTTTTAAAATTACAAATTGTAATTGCAAGATTTCTCCCACAATTTTCGTTGTGATCCTTCGTTCTAAATAAATAAATCTCTTTCCTCTCTCGTTTTTGGTTTGTTATTTTCTGTTGTTTATTCCTCGTGTAATTTGAATCTGCCTTGTAATGCAGGGAACATGGGTTCCATCCCTGATGGGAACTAAGATCCCACATGCCACAACTTATGGAGCCCAGGTGCCCCCTAAACTAGAATCCACTCACCCAAATGATGATCCCACATGCCACAATTAAGATCCAAGGAAGACAATTTTTTTAGAAAAGAAAGAAACCCAACTTTGACCTGAGAGTAGCTGGGCCCCCATTGTAGACTATGAAATGTCTGATCACGGAGTGTTTGATTTTGCAAGGCTCCCTTGTTAATGGAAAACCAGTACTTCAAAGGGAAAGAAACTGGGGGCAGAACAAAGCTCCTGGAATAATTTTACCTGAGAGAGTTACTGAGAGAATTTAGCAGTTGAAAAGCTAGCCTGTTTCTCTTGATCTTTTGCTTGGGATTTGAAGCAAGAAATTCTGATGCAGAAAAGCCATTAGTTATATTTAATAGTCATCCTGGGCTCTTCAGCTCTGTTCATGTCAAGCCCCACTTCCCAAGAATCTTGAGTTTGTTTGTAGTTGATGTATTATCTTGTTTGTTTCACTCTCCTGAAATGATCTCAGAAGCCTCTGCTCACTGCCCTTTGGGGCAGTAGTATGTAGGCCTTGAGAGACAAGTAGCTGAGTCTTCATAAATCAGAAGCAGAAGTATCTTTAGGGATCATCTGGTACAGGAGTTCACTAGATTGGAAAAAAAAAAAAACAAGAAAGTAGGAGGCTGTTTCCAAATGTATGTTAAATTGTAGCCTTCTTTGATAGAGACTATTGAAGACTGTTTTTCTTGCCTGCAAATAAATATTTACCTACTTTTCTGAAAAGGGCCTGTCCTTCTTTCTACAATCTAAAATAGCAATTCTCAAATTGTTACAAATATAATTGTCGTGCTCATATATATATTTCTGTGTCATGCTACATATCTTGATTGAAGTGATAGTCACCTGAGTGTATACATTTATCAGAAATCAGTGGCCTTGTGTTAAAACGTGGAAATTTCTTGTATATACTTTAAACCTCAGTTCAGTTCAGTCGCTCAGTCGTGTCCGAATCTTTGTGACCCCATGAATCGCGGCACGCCAGGCATCCCTGTCCATCACCAACTCCCGGAGTTCACTCAGACTCACGTCCATCGAGTCAGTGATGCCATCCAGCCATCTCATCGTCTGTCGTCCCCTTCTCCTCCTGCCCTCAATCCCTCCCAGCATCAGAGTCTTTTCCAATGAGTCAACTCTTCACATGAGTAAATTTCAGTTAAAAATTATAAGTAAAATTAACAACAAATGACTAATGAAAAATCTTTGGAACTTCTACAGTAGGTAAAAGATTAATACCACTAAGAGATTAAAAACATAATTCTCATACCAATAAAGAGTGAGCTTAGTTATTCATCAATGAAGGAAACAGCAGTATGACAGACGTGGCCTGAAAAGAATTTGAGAATAGTTGATGGGCAAAGAAAGTGTCAGACGCAACTGGGCACACATGCACTAGAATGGGCAAAGAAATGCTGAAATATGATTGCTAGGGACTTACTTGGTGGTCCAGTGGTTAACAATCCACCTTCCAAAGCAGAGGACATGGGTTCAATCCCTGGTCAGGGAACTAAGATCCCACATCTGCAACTGGAGAAACTTGCATGCCACAACGAAGATCCTGTGCAGCCAAAAAATAGAAAGAAAGAAATATGACTGCTAAATTAGATCCAAATCTGTGTCTTTCCCTCCAGAGTAACAAAACCATAACTCTGGTGTTACGTTCTTTACTGGATATACAAAAATCACTGTACCTTATCAGTTTCCTACAAGCTAACCTCTAACTTTACAGAGTTATAAAAAACATGTCTGAGTCCTAGTCAATTGTTAGTCAAAGTTAAATTTCCCCAGAAAGTCAGATGTCCCTTATGTAGGTTTAT
Organism: Bison bison bison; assembly: GCF_000754665.1. Taxonomy (NCBI): domain Eukaryota; kingdom Metazoa; phylum Chordata; class Mammalia; order Artiodactyla; family Bovidae; genus Bison; species Bison bison. The sequence goes on along the minus strand of NW_011494785.1, from coordinate 6,377,389 downwards.
TAGAAATTCTCTAGAATGGCATAAAGAAGTCACACTATCACTGTACATCATGCTTTTACATACTAAATAATTTTCCTCCACACTAGTTTTTATTATTCCACATTTGATGGAGACAAGTGATATTTTAATTTCCTGTTAGCTCCATTAAAAAAAAAATCACAGGTATGAGGACAAACGGTAACTGCCTTTAGGCCTCAAATGGAGGTAACAGAGAGTGGTGGGGACTGTGGCAAACCAGAATACCATGCCCCATCTAAAGGGGAAAGTTGCTATGCAGCTCCAGCCAACCATTGCCATGTGGGAGAGTTGGTCGTGTATTGCTATACTGTCTTATTTTTTAAAGAATCTGGAAATAAAAAGTTTTATGGGAAAGATCTAAATTTTTTAATGTTGGAAACCAGTTCAAATTGTGTAGGCCAACAGGATGAAGGAATGAATGAAGGGAAAGCCAAGCCAGCCTGAGCCAGTGTCAATATCTGACCTAGAACAATACTTTTGATGTGAAGACTGAAGCCCAAAGAAAGGAAACACTCGTCCCCAAATTATGAAGTGAGTCTTGGCAGAGTAGGTCTTAGAACACAAGCCCTTGGATTCCCAACCAGAAGCTTTTCCCACTTGACAACATTAGAGGTACTTTCTTTATCTCCCATTAAGTGCTCCATGTTCTATTTGCTAACTGACCAAACATAATGACTTGCGTATGAATGCTTGCAGCACCCTTAGATCAAGTTCATGCCAGTGTGATATGCCCACAATTGCATAGGATTTGCACTGGCATCACCAACTCGATGGACACGAGTTTGAGCAGGCTCTGGAAGTTGGTGATGGACAGGGAGTCAGACACAACTGAGCAGCTGAACTGAACTGACCTGCATCCTAAACTTCTTTATAAGAACAACTATCATACTTTGAGCAATAACCATCACACTCTGTACTGCTGCTACTGCTGCTGCTAAGTCGCTTCAGTCGTGTCCAACTCTGCAACCCCATAGACGGCAGCCCACCAGGCTCCCCCGTCCCTGGGATTCTCCAGGCAAGGACACTGGAGTGGGTTGCCATTTCCTTCTCCAATGCGTGAAAGGAAAAGTGAAAGTGAAGTTGCTCAGTCATGTCCGACTCTGTGTGACCCCATGGACTGCAGCCTACCAGGCCCCTCCATCCATGGGATTTTCCAGGCAAGAGTACTGGAGTGAGTTGCCATTGCCTTCTCCACTAGGTTCTTTTATCTTTGGCTTTGATCACTGGTTTGGGAAGATCATCGAAACAGGAAATGGCAACCCACTCCAGTACTCTTGCCTGGAAAATTTCATGGGCCTCTAGAGCAGCCTGGTGGGCTACAGCACATGGGGTCCCAAAGAGTTGGACATGACTGAGTGAGCATGCACTAACATGATATAGGGACTACTCTTACTTTTATTTTGTGGCTAAGGAAATTGATGATACGAAAAGGAAAGTCACTTGCTCAGAGCCATAAAACTACATATTTATGGTCCAATGTTGATGGTCTTAACCACTGGGACATGCTATCTTTACTCATGCATTCATTCATTCAACCAGTAAGTTAGTCAAATCGTTACAGTACACTGGCTCCAGTTGCTGAGCCAGGCATTATGAGGGAATACAATTTCATAGTCCCAAGTTCCGCTCTAAAACTCATCTGGGTTAGGCTAACTGGGTCCACATCCAACCCACATCCCATTCTTCCAATCCCAAATAACAAGTGGATCTTGCAACACACAAAGGGTTGGGCTATGCACTTCAACAAAGCTGACTTAAAATTTAGAAGTAACAGCAACCTCTAAAATTTAGGGATCCTGTTTAAATTAAAAGATTTCTGACAACGCAAACATCTTAGGAGACCAGATGGCTTGAAGACCAGATCCACTAGTAGGACATGAAGAGAATTGTGCTTTAGACAACAAGTAAACCTTGATTCTTCAAAGAGAGACTGGAGGGATGAAGATTATTTTGGAGGTTATTACATGGAAAAAGTTGAGGAATGAGTAATAAAGTTAATTCAGTGTACACTCGGCAGAATTGAGGTATAAACACCCAGAAGTCACTTACATTCTCTGGACGCAGGTTTCCAGGGGGCTCTTTATTAAAGAGAGCAGTGTGATGGAAAGAGAGGATTTTCTATGTTCATATCCCAGTTCTCCAACTTTCTAGTCTCATACCCCTGGTTGATTCATATGACATTTCAAGACTACAGTTTCCTATTCTGCTAAGTCAGTATAATAATATCTACCTGCTAAGGCTCTTGTGAAGGAGAACTAAATGGCATCATATATATTAAGCACTTGGTAAATAGTACTCATTCAATGTTTCTTTCTAGATACAAATGAACTTGGCATATGCCCTTCTCCTGCATGGGGCAGAGGAGAAGAATAACAATAATAAATATTTTTCTCCATATGTTACAATGATAAACTTTATAGCGGTGTTCTGAGAACACTGCAAAATCTGAAAGTGCTTTTCAACTGTCAGAAAAAGATTACATTTTCACTGCGCTGAATAACAAGGAACAACTTTTGCCAGGACAGTCTTCCTCTCAAGAGAGCTGGGCATCCGTGAACAAGTCCGTTATCTCTCTGGTTTCAGCCCCTCGTCTATGAAGTAGCGGTGATCCTCTTTGCTCACTTTACAGAAGTGCATGTGGGATTCAGGGTTGTGAAAATTCTTACAAAGCAGGGTACCTGGGAGAGGTTGCTAAGCTCACCGTTAGCGGTTTGCGGAACAGTTCCTTGTTTCCGGCTCTGACTTCTTCCATCCGACGTGAGCCTCTCGGAGCGTAGTCTGATTCTGTGTCCAGGACTTAGCACAGAGAATTTGCTGGCTCAGTGACTGGCTCTCAGACTCAAATGTTGATCACTCTCGTGTAATGATGTTGAGTTACAGTGTTAGTAGCTCAGTCGTGTCCGACTCTTCGTGACCCTATGGACTGGACTCCCCGCCAGACTCCTCTGTCCATGGGGTTTTCCAGGCAAGAATATTGGAGTGGGTTGCCATTTCCTTCTCCAGGGGAGCTTCCCGATCCAGGGATCGAACCCGGGTCTCCTACATAGCAGGCATATTCTTTAACGTCTGAGCCTCAGGAAAGTCCTTGAATTACAGAATTCATTTTTTTGTAAATTAGTGATCAACGCCAGGGTTACGGAGAGAACGAACGGAATTTATCGCCTTTAAAAGCTATTACTACACGGTTCGTGTTGCTAGCCCCACATTTTAACGTATTCTCATTTCCTACTTAACACTGTGTATTTTTAGGAAGTTTTTTTTTTTTTTTTTTTTACGTTCATTGATTTAAACATTTTCTTCCTCTCCTTTCCCCCCCCTGGATTCTTCACTTTCCTTTGTGATTGGCTGCACATCATCTTAACGTGATTGGCTAGGGCATCTGCCCGTTATCTTTCCCTTGATCCGATGGGAGAAATAAGAAAAAAAAGTGTCTTAAACTCAGCTATTTTATTGGCTCCGGTAGGGAAGTAAGGCGAGGGGATTGAGCAGCTCAAATTTGCGATTGGTCCTTATACCCATCAGTCATACTGCCGGAAACCAGGTCTATTGCAGTTGGAAGGGTTTTCATTGGTCCGAAACGGCCCCGCCGAAACCGCCCCCCGACCCGGTTGCCGTGGTTGCACGCCCGGCCCGCCAGCTCGTCCGCTGACGGCGAGCCATTAGGGCGGAGGGAAGCGGGTCCGTTGGTCCTTCAGGCACGAGGCTCCTCAGGCGGCCAGGCCCGCGCGGAGCCGTTGCCATGGCAGCCGCCGC
>NW_011494785.1:6355301-6373414 GCF_000754665.1 Bison bison bison | reverse complement strand
GCTCTTCCGATCTGGCTGCGGCGCGCCGCCAGGCCCCACCGCCGGCTCGGGCCCACTGGCAAGGAGGTGCACGGTGAGGAGCGCGGCGGGAGGCGGGGCTGGCCTCGGCTGATCTCTCCAGCCCGCTCAGGATGAGTCCTCCGACGTCTGCGCTACGGACCTGGAGTGACCCCTGAGTCCCCTTCCAGTAGGAATAGTAGTCGTATGACTGCTAAGGACCATGAGTGTAAAACAAAAAAAGTAGTCTTCCTGCTCAGAAACAGTCCCGGAGGCTTTTCACATTGGGTAGTTCCTGAGTAGAAACGGATTCCTAGCCCCAGGTGTAGATAATACATGGGGTAGTGGAGAATATTTTCGTATCAGAGCCAAGTCGTACCAGCTTCTTTAAATGCACAGACCTGGGTTGGACTTTTCTAGCTCATGGTGGCCTTAGGCAAACTACAGACCCTTTCAGTTGTAGTTTTCTTATCTGTAAAATGGGAATGGTATGCTTTACAGGAATGTTGACAAGAGTTAGGTAAAGTAGGGAATGTATAGTCAATATTTGGCCATCAACGTGTGCCAGACAATGTTGAGTGATAATGTGGTCATTTTCTTTTCTTTTTAAGATTTATTTATTTTTGGCTCTGCTGGGCCGTCTTTGCTGAGCGCAGGCTTTCTCTAGTTATGGTGAGTGGGGGCTATTCCTTACTGCGGTGCGCAGGCTTCTCCTGGCGGTGGCTTCTCCTGTTGCAGAGCATGGGCTCTAGGTACACACTTCAGTAGCTGCAGCTTCTGGGCTCTAGAATTCAGGTTCAATAGTTGTGGCGCATGAGCTTAGTTGCTCAGAGGCCTGTGGGATCTTCCTGGACCAGGGATCAAACCCGTGTCCCCTGTATTGGCAGGCAGATTCTTAACCATTAGACCACCAGGGAAGCCCTGTGACGGTTTTTGATCCTCATAATAACTCATCAAGATCCAGATACTGTTCCCACTTTACTGAAGATAAAACTGAGGCTTGGAGAAATAACTGTCTTGCTCTAAGTCACATTCCATCTTTGGAAGGAATGATGCTAAAGCTGAAACTCCAGTACTTTGGCCACCTCATGCAAAGAGTTGACTCATTGGAAAAGACCCTGATGCTGGGAGGGATTGGGGGCAGAGGAGAAGGGGACGACAGAGGATGAGATGGCTGGATGGCATCACTGACTCGATGGACGTGAGTCTGAGTGAACTCCGGGAGTTGGTGATGGACAGGGAGGCCTGGCATGCCGCGATTCATGGGGTCGCAAAGATTCGGACACAACTGAGCGACTGAACTGAACTGACTGAAGTCACATCAGTAAAAGTTGGTTGTGCTGGTGTTAGAACTCCTGCTCTGGTACTTCTTCCATATTTCTTTTACATTTTATGGATGCCATGGAAACCAACACCCTGAAAAATTTAAGAATGGGGACTTTTAGATTCCCTCTAGGACCTACTCATATCTTAGTGGTGTTATGAGGATTAATTGAGAATTTGAAAGTGCTGTATGAATGTAAGGAATCATATATCTGAATTGTAATTTTTGTTCATTTCTCTGATGATAAAAGTATTGCTTTCTATTAGCCTTTAATATAGAGGTAGTGTCATTGTGGAGAAAAAAGTTTCTCTGTGGGAATTATCAAATTTAAATATGCCATTTGGGAGTGGCCTGTTTTGAAGGAGAATATAAGATTATATGTGTAACCAGCTCACAAAGAGTTTTGTGTAAATCATCTCATTTGATTTTTGCAACAAGTTAGGACTGTCAGGACAGAGCTCAACCTTGTTTGTACTTGATAGATCTGAAGCCCAGGGGCTTAATTAACTTGTTCAAGGTCACCAAGTGGCAGAGCCAAGATCTGGCTGCAAAGGCCTTGGAGGATTTGCTACAAAATGTGGCTTTTGCACGAGCTGTGTCACATTTCAGGTTTCTCCTGGTTATATCCTGGCACCTCTCTTTCCTTTTAGATTTTTTTTTTTTTTTTTCCCATTTGGCAGTGCTGTGTGCGACACACACATGGGTCCTTAACCACTGGACTGCCAGGAAGTTCCCAGGAAGCCATCACTTTCTGCTTCATCACGGCCATTGCTGGGTTTTTTGGTTTGTTTTTTTAACTGGCACTCTTATTCTCTTCACAGCTCTGAAAAGGCTGAGGGACTCAGCCAATGCCAACGATGTGGAAACAGGTGAGTGTGCAGAGTGAGTCTGGCTCCGTGGTCTGGTCAGGGAAGGAAAAGTCCACATCACCAGTACCTGGGAAGACAGTGCTTGAATTCTGCCAGCTCAGCCCTGGGACCACTGTATCTATTGTATAACTGCTGTCGTCTTACAGATGACAAGTCTGGTGCAGATGCTTACTCTTCCCACGCTTGCCTGCCACCCTGTCCTTACTGGTGTCAGAGTGTTTATTACCCTGTGAGCCCCCTCATGGCGGGAGCTTTTGTATCCCTGGCACCCAGCCGCAGAGTGGGAGTTTTTGGGACCTTGTGGCTAAAAGGAATGAAAATCAATCAACTTGAACCGCCAGGAGAGCCACCATCTGCATAGAGCCCTTCCGCTGCTCCCTGAGGCTTGGTGGTAGTGGGGTTCTCAAACTTAAGTTGACAGAACATCTGAAAGGCAGGGGTGGGCTCCTAGCAGGACACGGCTCTGTTTTTGTTGTTGTTGTTGTTGCTCTTCATCCTTTACTAGCTGATAGGGCAGTAGCAGCATCAAAGGTACAAGACAAGTTATAGGGAAAAAAAAGATTTAATTTTATCCACTGACTTAATTCATTCTGTGAATCAGGGAAAAGTGGTATATTGGTTTTCTGTAACTGCTGTAGCAAATAACCACAGATATAGTTGTGTAAAACAGCACCAGTTTGTCATCATACAACTATGAAGGTTGGAAGTCCAGCTTAGGTCTCATCAGGCTGAAATCAGAGTGTCAGTGGGGCTGTATTTCTTGCCGAAGGCTCCAGGAAGAATTTGTTTCCCTGCCTTTCCCAGCTCCTGAGGCTGCCCACGTTCCTTGGCTCGTAGTCCTCTCCCTTCATCTTCAGAGTCAGCGATAGTAGACTGAGTCCGCACACTGGTTCTACCAATGGGAAAAGGTTCTCTGATGTTAAAGACTCATGTGTTAGATTGGGCCTGCAAAATCCAGGATAATCTAGCTGCTGCTGCTACTAAGTCGCTTCAGTCGTGTCTGACTCTGTGCGACCCCATAGACGGCAGCCCACCAGGCTCCCCCGTCCCTGGGATTCTCCAGGCAAGAACACTGGAGTGGGTTGCCATTTCCTTCTCCGATGTGTGAAAGTGAAAAGTGAAAGTGAAGTCACTCAGTCGTGTCCGACTCTTCTTGACCCCATGGACTGCAGCCGACCAGGCTCCTCCGTCCATGGGATTTTCCAGGCAAGAGTACCGGAGTGGGGTGCCATTGCCTTCTCCAATAATCTAGCTAGAGGTTGCTAACCTTAATCCTGTCTGTGAGGTCCCTTTTGCTATGTAAGGTAGCCTATCCATAAATTCTGGCTGTTTAGCCATAGGCATCTTCGGGTGTTGTGCTTCTGCCGTATCTCACGTGGCCATCATTCTGTTTTGAGAGTGCGATGCTGTGGTCAACAGATAAAATATAAGTGTGGATAAAGGGCCATGGATAGGAGAGCAGGCATGGAGAGGAGGTTGTTCCCCTCAGGGAGCTGGGCCTTGAGTGGGTCCCTTATCCCTGGCAGAGCATAGTGAGCAGGCCTAGAAACTGGAGGGCTTTTCAGCGCTCTCCAATTTCATCTCTTCCATGAACTTTAATATTGTGGAATATTTGGGTGGTAACCTATATGGCTTTTCAAGGAAAAATGATATATTCTCTTTTTAATACCTCTAGTGTATGGCCAGAGAATATTCTAATTATACTTCCCTTCCACAGAAAGTCTAGTTTACCTTTTTAAATTTTTTTTAATTTTATTTTATTTTTAGTTTACCTTTTTTTAATAGGTTTACTTTCTCTCTCTTTTAAATCGAAGCATAGTTGAAGTACAATATTATATAAGTTACAAGTGTACAGTATAGTGATTCACAATTTTTACAGGTTATACTTCATTTATAGTTGTTACAAAATATTGGCTATATTCCCCCTGTTGTATAATATATCCCTGTAGCTTGTTTTATACCTAATAGTTTGCCCCTAATAGTTACTTCCCCACCGCTATATTGCCTCCCCTCTTCCCAGTGGTAACCACTGGTTTGTTCTCTATGCCTGTGAGTTTATGTCTAGCTTATCTTTTCCTTTTCACAACAGTAAAAGATGTTTATCAGCTTTCACAATCATTAGCCAGTGTCTAGCTTATCTTGAATCAGGTGTCCACATGGTAGTTTCATTATTTTGGTGGAAATGCTGTAATTTTCCATTCAGAGTCTGTGACACACCCATCAGGCTCTTGCAGGACTCTGATAGCAAAACTGGCTGTACTTGAGCTTTTTCACTCCTTTTTACTGTATGGTTAGCATTCTGTTTTCTTGCTTCATGTTTGTTGGGTCTTTTGGTATAGGTTAGCAATTATAGTGGGTGTAAAATTTCTGCCCTCCTATGGTTAAATTATAAGTACCTTTCTGTGAATTCATAATCATTTGAAAGATTTTTTTTTTGTGGCTGCACCAGGTCTTAGTTGCAGCATGGGGGCTCTTTAGCTGCAGGATCTTGTAGCTGTGGCATGTTAACTCTTGGCTGCAGCATGTGAAATCTAGTTCCCTGACCAGGGAGCGAACCTGGGCACCCTATGTTGGGAGCTCAGAGTCTTAGCCACTGAACTGCCAGGAAAGTCCCATTGAAAAGATTTTAAATGTGAAAATGATATATGCATTTAAAATCTTTTAAAAATTAGAAAAATATACAAGAAAAACATTTTAAATGTCAGCAAAGGAGCTAATCTTTGTTAATATTTTGGTGAATATCCTTCCTGTCCTTTTTCCTGTACAGAGGAATTTTCTTGATGAGCTTGTAGACTGTGCTGTATACACAATTTTACAGCCTGCTTAATGCTTTATGTATCATAAACCTTTCCCATAGTCTTCATAACCATTTGTTCTTTTTCAAAACAGAAGTGCCATCTTTCCTATTTATAGAATAAATACATAGCTGTACAATTTGTGTAAAGCTTGTAAAAAGCAGAAATTACCTTGTAATTCCATTCCCCAGCTGAAACCACAGTTTGTAATGGATGCACACGATGCCTTCAAAGGGACAAAGCAAGAGTTATTCAGTTAGTCGTATATTTGCACACTGGTTTTTCACTATTAAGATAATTTCCTAGGAATGGGGTTTCTACATCAAAGGATACGTGTGTCTTGATGGCTTCTGATAGGTGTTGCTAAAGTGTTTTCCGAAAAGACTGTTAGCTGTACAGATCACAAAAATAGAACCATTTACTTTATCTCAGGGATGCTGGCTCTCTTTTGGTGACTGCACTGATGAACACCGAGGTGACCTGAAGCTCTTCCTTCTTTTCCACTCTTATAAACCTTTCCCATTCATTCATTCCCAAACCATTCATTCATTTATGCAGTCAGTCAGCAACATTTGTGAAACAGGTCAAGTCATATCTCCATCCAGGATATTAAGAAACAAAATAAAAACCTATAGTATAGCTGGAGAAGAAGCGTATAAAGTGACACCATTTCTAAAAACAAACAAAAAACCCAAAGAAACGGAAGTCATGTGTTTAGTCAGAGAGGTAAAAGTTCTTGAGCAGGAGAAACCTGGGTTCCTATCCCAGCCCTCCTGGTGGCTTGGGTTGGAGTCTGTCTCCTCGTCTGTAGCATGGACATGGTACCATGTTGAGTGGTTGAGGGTCTTGGCAGTCAGGCAGCTGATGCCTGGCTGGTGCTTGGTGTACAGGCAGTTACTCTGAAAGAGCTCAGCATGTTAATGTGAGAGCAGCAGGATGACCAGGGCACCACAGAGATGTGAGGGTCAGAGGGGCTCATTCACCTTAAGGAGATGGGAGAGATTGATGGAGCAGGAGATTATCTGGGCTTCGCCTGGAAGGACTCGGGTCCTTGAGAGGTTCGCTGGGGGATTGCGAGGGCATTCTACTGTTTGCTCTAAAATGATGTTTGGCAGCAATTTCTACATTTCAGTTTGGACATGGGCATGCAATACATAATGCCTCCCATTTTACAGTGGCTCCAGACTTTTCAGAAAAGGACTTTCATATCCATTATTCTCATCATGGCAGCTCTAGAGGTTGACTGGGCAGAAATTATTCCCATTTGCTGGTGAATGGGGGCCCAAATCTTGGCCTTCCTGCTCCCAGCCCAGCTTTGCCCACTGCCGCATGCTGTTGGCAATGAACTCCTTTCCTTTTTGCTCAGCTCGGTCTGGGACTTGGTCTGCATGGCAGAGCCCAGGCTCTGTCTACTCTAAAGGGCTGCCTCTTGGGAGCTAAGTGAGTGTCAGCCCACAGATGTGTCCCAGTTGGGTGGATGTGTAGCCAGACTCCTGCCCCTGTAGAGGGGCAGGACCAAAACCAATACTGGGGATTTCCATGACTCCAGAATTCCTGACCCTGAGGGCCGAGATCCTTCTGTGATGCTCTGTCCCAAGACACGTACTTGAGCACCCAGCACCCATGGTGCTCAGTTGTGCCCTCAGGAGAACAAGTCCCTTGTCATGGCAGTCCTCCAGGGGCCGCATCCTGGAGGGACTAGCTCTCCCACACATTATGGATGCCTTGCTGGAAGGGGCCCTGAGGACCCTTGCCCACCCCCGGGGCTGCAGCTTGGCTGACGCCGCCACTCTCCCTGCTTGTTCCCTCTGTCTTGGCGGTGCCAGTGCAGCAGCTCCTGGAGGAAGGCGCGGACCCCTGTGCAGCTGACGACAAGGGCCGGACTGCCTTGCACTTTGCCTCCTGCAATGGCAACGACCAGATTGGTGAGTCCTGGGGAGGTGGGGGAGGGGGGCTGGGTGAGTATTCTGCCTCCAGAGACACTGGGGAACAGCACACGGCCGGGGGGGGCTGCTGGAGGCGAGGAAGGCTGGACCCTCCCACGCCTCTGGCCTGTGGAACTGGCACTGCCAGGCTAAGGTGGGCTCACCTGGGGAAAGAACGAGATCGACCCCAAGGTCGACCGGACCTTCCAGACATTCAGGCAACATTTACTCAGTGCTAAGGGCAGCAGTGGGACAGCCCGCCCCCAAACCCAATTTTTTTTTTCCCAGAAGTCTTTTTAGGATGTGGTATAACTTGCAAACAGTAAAGTCTCTATGTACATACACTGCTGTGTCCACCTCCTGGATCAAAATATAGAATCTTTTCAGTGCCCGGCATCCTGTCTCATGCCCCTTAAGAACCTTCACTAGCAGCCACAGCTGTTGGGAGAACTTTCTTTAACCCTAAAATCTCAGTCCCGTATACCTGCACAGGCTCAGGGACCCTCCCAGAAGCCTTAGTTCATGGTGCTCAGCGTCCTGCACACAGGCCTCACGAGTGAGCAAGGGAGTGAAACTGCACTGGGCAGTGTACTGGCTTTCAGTGTTCCATGTAGGGATGGAGGCTAGGATGCTGCCAGTAGACACCCCCAGCGGCTCCTCTGGGGCTTTCCTTTTTCCAGTACAGCTGCTTCTGGACCACGGAGCCGACCCCAACCAGCGAGATGGGCTGGGGAACACGCCACTGCACCTGGGTGAGCGCCTGGAAGCTGCCAAGACAGGCTCCTTTGATGGAGAGCCCAGGGTCCTGCAGGCCCCCAGCAGGCTCTCCTGTCCCCTGGGGAGAGCCTGAGTCCCCAGGGCCGTACTCCCCTTGGGCTGTGTACATGGCTGACCCCATCCACTATTGGTTGGCTGTGCCCCAAGTAGAGCTGATTTCACAACCTGAACTGGCTCAGCAGCAGCTCTGCCGGGGGAGGTTCCCGCCCTGTGGCCAACTCTCATCATGGCTTTTGGCGAGGCGGGTCCCGCCTCCCAGCCTCAGTTTCCCCAGCTGTGTAGGGAGGAAGTTGGGTTTGATCGCTGAATCCCCCCAGTTGCTGCCTCAGTGATGCCTCTCGGGGTGTGATCTAGCACCTGAACCCTGAGAGAGACAGTCCTGCTCCCTCCTGCGGGCACCCAGGGCCACGCCCCCCGCGGTCCTGGGCTCTCAGTCCCTGTTCTCCTTCCTCAGCGGCCTGCACCAACCACGCCCCTGTCATCACCACGCTGCTGCGAGGAGGTAAGTGCTCCCCTCCCCGTCCTCTCTCCTCCTCCCCCTGCTCAGCATGCTCACCACTGTCTGTCCCCCCAGGGGCCCGGGTAGACGCCCTGGACCGAGCGGGCCGCACACCCCTGCACCTGGCTAAGTCCAAGCTCAACATCCTGCAGGAAGGCCACTCCCAGTGCCTGGAAGCCGTGCGGCTGGAGGTGAAGCAGGTGAGCGCTGAGCCTGCAGCACTGAGTGGGTGACTTAAGGGTTCACGTGGACCCCAGCCGACACCTGGTCCAGCATGCCCCTGGGCAGCAGCCTCAGGCTGCTCTGTGCCTGTGGGCACACCCTCAGCCTGCCCTCTGGTTTCAGATCATCCAGATGCTGAGGGAGTACCTGGAGCGCCTAGGGCGGCATGAGCAGCGGGAGCGGCTAGATGACCTCTGCACCCGCCTCCAGAAGACGAGCACCCGCGAGCAGGTGAGCGCAGCTGCGGTCCAGACCAGGGCCTGGCAGGAGCCTCAGAGTGAGCCGGTCCCCGCTCTGAGGCTGGAGAGAGAGGCATGGCTGCTGGTTGCCGTCCTCTGTGGGCCTCAGAGCCTCTGTCCACCTCCTTGGAAGCGGCCTGGGTCCTTCTCTCTGGGTCAGTGAGGATTCACCCTTGGACAGCTGCTCCATAGTCCAGGGTGAAGCCCTCACAGGCCCTGGGAGGGGAGACCGTGCCTGCCTCTGTGCCTGTGGTGCTGTGGGGGAGACCTGGGACACCCCATCACAGAGCCTTGGTTTCCTCCACAGGTGGACGAAGTGACCGACCTGCTGGCCAGCTTCACCTCCCTCAGCTTGCAGATGCAGAACATGGAGAAGAGGTAGCAAGAGCGCCGCCCTGCCTGCTGCCTCCCCTGCCCTGCCTGCTGCCCTCTCGCTACAAAGAAAAGGCCTGGCGCCTGGGACCCCGTCTGCCGAGGCCTCATCCCAGCTGCTGGGAGGCAGAGGCGTTCTCTCACTGACCTCAGCACTGCTCCCAGCTGTAGTCTCTGTCATGTCCGTGGGCCGAGACCACAGCCCCCAGCTTCTTCCTTTGGCTCCCGCAGCAGCACAGCCACGCCTCAGCCCTGGCTGACTTGACACGCACTCTCCTCACAGGCCTTGCTCATCCCACAGCCTCCCTGGTGCCCTCGGCAGGCCCCAGACCCTCCTCTGAGTCCCCTCCCAGCCGTGGGCTTGTTGCAGCCAGCCAGGTGGGCTTAGGGCAGGCACCCTCTGGCCTAGGGGGCTTCTTGGCTGGCCCTGCACCTCTCACCAGCACTTAGATCAGGCTTGTCACGGGACTTGCAAGGAGACATGGCAGCTAGTTTCTTTGGTTTGGAAGGGGTGAGGGGGTTGGTGAAGCCTAGACCTTAGAAATACAAGGTTAGGGAGGACCTAGCTGAACCCAAAGCAGAAATCCCCAGCCCTTTTTTGCCCAATCACAGAAACACCAGGAAGGTGTAGCCTTTCTGCAGCCTAGTTGTAGCAGGCGAGGAGAGGCCCTCAAGATGGCCACATTCTAATCCCAGGAACCAGTGAACACCACCTTATATGATGAAAGGGACTTTGCAGATGTTATTAAGCTAAGGTCTTTAGACAGGGCGATTATCCTGGATTATCCAGGCAAGCCTGATGTAATCACATGGATCCTTATTAGAAGGAAGCAGGAGCTCAGAGAGGAAGTAGGGGACAAGGTGACCAATCAAGAAACGAGTAACGCGAGGCAGGGGTCACGAGGCAAGGAATGAGGCGGCCTCCAGTAGCTGGGAAAGGCAAGGAGGGCTTCCCTGGTGGGCCAGTGGAATCCACCTGCCAATGCAAGGGACACAGGTTTGATCCCTGGTCTGGGAAAATCCCACATGCCTCCAGGCAACTAAGCCTGTGTGCCGCAACTACTGAAGCCCAAGCACAGCAGTGAAGACCCAGTGCAGCCAAAAAATAAATTAAAAAATAATAATAATAAGGCAAGGAAATGGATTCTTCCTTCATAACTTCCAGAAGGAACCAACCTGCTGACACCTTGATTTTAGCTCAGAGATACAGGTTTCAAATTCTGACTGCCAGAACTGTAAGAGAATAAATTTGTGTTGTTTTAAGCTACTAGATTTGTGGTAATTTGTTGCAGTAGTGAAGGGAAACTAATACTCTAGTGAAGGCTCAAAAACACACAACCCGGCAACTTCTACCCTGGCAGAAGCCGACATTCCCCTTGGGGCTCAGAGATGCAAAAGGAAGCGCCCCCTCCTGGCAGGGATCTGCCATAGCGGGGAAGCCTGAACGGAAGGCTTGCGAGACCCAGCTGTCTCCCAGAAAATATTTGACTACGGAGTCAAGATAGACTTTTCCCAAATTGTCAGTCCTGGTTCTGCTCTTGCTCTGCCCCGCTTTCCCTCTCGCCAGACTCGAGTCCTGGCTGCTTTTCAGGAGGAGGGGAGTTGGTCTCCCAAATCCCAGCTTGATCAGATCTGAATTGAACTCATGGGACCTAGCAGTTCCCCAGACCCTAAAGAAGAAAGGACCTCTGGGGAGGCAGAATGTGATATTCAGGCCTGCGGCTGCCTCCTGGGCCCTGGGAGAGGAGAAACTGCAAGCCCCATTGGGTTGCCAGGGTTGGGGAAAGACTGGGGAGAGAGGAGGGCAGAGGATGCAGTAGCGATCCTGCATGCCACAGCCGAATGAATAAGTAAACATTTTAAAAAAGAGAAACAAACACGCATGTGGGCCCTGAGCGGGCTGGGCTGGGCAGGGCGAGATGGAGAACCTGACAGGTTGCCCACACAGGAGTCAGCTCTCTCCCTGGCTGCTCCAGGAATAACCGAGTTTGTGAGGGAAGCAGTGGGGAGGGTGGTGGTGGCAGGAAGAAAAAATCCACGTCTGTTGATTTCACCTTCTGGGTAGGGTCCTCTTCTCTACACCTCCCATTTCATTCACGTTGGAAATACCTCTCGGGCACTTGCTTTACACTCACCAGGGCTCCAGGTGGGAACACAGCAGGGGAAGAAAACACAAAATCCCTGCCATGCAGATGGTGGTGATGCTGGGAGAAGGGTATTCACGGGTTCTCACAGCCATCCTGTGAGATAGCTGGCCTTCCTGCTGCTTCGGATGGGTAAGAAAAGGCAGGTTTGCCAGAGTGACCCAATGGGGCAGCTGGGGTGGAACCTGGACTCACCCCCAAAGCTCATACTTCCACCATGCCTGAAGTCCGAGTCTTCTCAGAAGCAGTTTCCTAAAACTGAGGGCCACAACATTTGTTGAGCTCCTGCTACGTGCCAGCAGGCCTGTTATACAAGCCCTTTGATTTAGTGTTTGCAGTCAAAGATTAGCCAGCACCCTTGCTCACTATTTTATAGATGCACAAGACTGAGGCTCAGAGAGAGAGTAACTTGCTGGAGGTCAGATAGCAGCATGTGACCCAGCCGAGCCCAGGAATATCTGCCAAGATTCCCAAAGTGCCGATCTCCCCAGTGTTTGTAAGACACAGTAGACACCGTGGACCTTACTGAGTAAATCTCTCTCCCCACGTGGGGAGGGGCGGGCCCTTTCCTCGCTGAGCACGTGGTGCAGTGTGCCTGGTGTGCGAGGCCTGCACCTGGTCAGCAAGGGAAGAGAAGACAGGGCAGAGTCATGGGACTGAGCTGGGTCTGGAGTGGTCTTTGCCCATCTTTGGTGGCTGCCCACACTATTATAGGCCTTCTGAGGTGGTCAGAGAGCTGGGAACAGCATGAGCCAGGCCTGGTAGACGGACGGACACTAGCTGGCTGTGGGACCAGGAGATGGCATGGGAAACGTGGGGCCCAGGAGCGTGAGGGGCTGGCCAGAGAGGGAGATGAGACCAGGCTGCAGAGATCCTGAGGTCAGAAGATTTGCCCTGGTGACAGAAAGCAGGTGAGGCAGGCTCACCTCCACCCTCAAGGTCATATGCGTCCTTACCCAGAGCAATCACCATGAGCTCCGGGGAAAAGACCCCCTCCTACCAGATCCCCAGCTGCTTCAGAGGCTGAGCCCAAGCCAGGGTCAGGAGGACAGGACGCTGGACTGATACATACCTGGATAATCCAACAAAGTCCCCAGCTCCCCCCAGCTATAGGGAATGAGAGCCCAAAGCCCCTGATGCTGACTCTCCAGTGAATACTGAGGCCTCGGTACATGCAGGGAGATATGATCAGTTCACTTGACGGTTGAGGAAACAAACTCAGGGAAGCAAAGGAGTCTTGCCCAAAGCCCCAGACCAGGACCCAGAGTAGTCCCTTGTCTCTATGACTGGCCCATGCCAGCCTAGTGACGTTCTCCCACTTTGGAAGCTGGGGAGGATGGCACGTTTATTAAATGCCCTTGGCCATCAGCATGCCCAGAGGGGGCAGAGGCAGATGAATTGAGCCTCCTCCACAATCGAGTTGGATTGTGAGGGTTCTTGGGGTTTTTTTTTTTCTGGCCACACCATGCAGCTTGTGGGATCCTAGTTCCCCAACCAGGGATTGAACCTCGGCCCCCGCAGTGGAAACTCGGAATCCTAACCTCTGGACCACCAGAGAAGTCTCAGATTGTGATTCTGAGGGAGGCAAGGATGTGCCCGGGAGAGCCCTGGAAACCTCTCATATAGGTGGCAGCAGCCAGAAAGCAGCCCGGGGCGGTGTGCCTACCTTGCAGCCTGGCTCAGGCAGCTCAGTTCACAGTACTAAGAGGTCAGCTGTAAAGTGCAAGAGCCAGGATTCAAACCTGGTGATGTGGCTCACAGTCCGTGCCTTGACCCCTGCACTGTGCCACCTCTCTGAGTTGACCTGGCAGGCCCACCAGATGCCCAGTCCAGCATCCTCCCCAGAACCACAGCCATCCAGAGCACCCCCAGGAACTCCCAGCTGGCACCCCTTTGTCCCTCAACCCCTCCTTACAACCCTTCCCCCTGCTTCAGTCTCACCCCTACGCAGAGCCCAAGCTGCTAAAGCAAGGTGGCACCAAGCAGATGCCTCAATAAATCAGTCTTGTCCTCTTAAGCCAGAAACAATTCCACCCCCACAGCCGGTCCTTCTGGCCTCATGCCATCTTGGATCCAGCCGGCAACTTGCAAATGAGCCCTGCATCCAGGCTGAGGACTAATGTTCATTCATAGGGGAACTTGGGGTGGTTAATTGGTATTTATGTCCCCAGGTACACACCTTGAAGTTGATAGATGGTGCTGTTCCTGTCAGCCGGAGGCAGGGAGAGAGACTGGTTAACACGGTTGTGCCAAGGTCCTCACCTCACCCACCCTCCCCGGGGCTGAGTTTCACCTTGGCTACATTTGCTACCTGGGGTGGGCTGGCGGTGGGGGTCACCATTGCACATTCAAATTCCTCCCTCCCCTTAAAAAAAAAAAAAAAAAAACTTCTATCTGCCTCTTCTCTTCCCTAAAGACCATGAAACTGAAATCAGACCAACTTGAATTAGACCCCAGCACTGTCTGGGACTACCTCTGTGATCTTGGGCCAGTGACTTAATCTCTCTGAGCCTCAGTTTCTCCAAATCCAAACTCTAAAGCAGATGAGACACACCTTCCAGGGCCAAGTACAAGGTCTGAAATACAGCAGGCGCCCAGTTCACCACTGCCCACAGACACCCTCACCATGTCCCCAGGCCCCTTGTCTCAGTGGGTTCCCACCGAGCTCAACATCCCCCCACTGCCACTCCCTGTAGCCTAAGCCAGAAGACTGGGCGTTATCTGGGACATCGCTTTCCCCCACCCCGTAACATTTAATCACTATTTAGCCCCAACAATTGTACCTTGTATGTGGTTGTCCCATCTGTCCATGTCTCTCTACCCATTGCCATGTCTTGGACACCTTCATCTCTCTGGGTTCTCACACCAGCCTCTTAACTAGTCTGCCTACCCTCAGCTTCATTCTGCTCTCCCTCCCCAGGTACAGTCTACCTTGCAGCCAGAAAGAATTCCCTCAAGAGTGTATCTGATCCAGTCACTCTTTTGTTCAAAATCTTTCCATGGCTCCCCCTGCCCTCGGGACAAAGTTCAGTCTTGGTTACAGACAGGATTTAGAGAATCCTTTGCAGCTGCCTCCCCCAACTTCTCCCACCTCACCTCCTGCTGGGGCTCCCTTGTACCTTGTCCCAGACCCTGGGCGTGTCGTGCTGTGCCTGCGTCAGGTGGAGGACTCCAGGTGGCCTGTGCACATGTTCTCCCGTCTCCCCCTTCCACATGTGCACTGACTCGCACTTCAGGGCTTGGCTTGGGCATTAGCTCCTCCCGGAAATCTTCTCTGCCTCTCCAAGCTGGGTAGGACCCTCCTCTGGGCTCCCACAGTCCCCCATGCTTCTATCTTGCTTTCCTGCAGAACTCTGTATTGAGTAGGTATTCAGACTTGAAGGCTGCAGGGTCAATCCTAACAGGTTGGTACAAACAGGAGGCTGAGAGAGTTACATAATTCAAATCTCCTTCCAAATAAGAGGAGCTCCATCCTGACCCCCAGGCTGGCCTGAGACCTCATAGGAGGCTCAGGTCAGGTGGATTCTCCTGGGCCCTAGGGGCAGTGGCTGGGGCTCATTCAGCTTCTGGACAGCCCGATTGCCTGCCTGTGGTCCTCCAGGACTCAACTCTCTCCACCAAAGTATTACAATCATCTGCTCTTCCACACATTTCATTAGCCTCCTGAAGCAGACCTAGGAGCTTCAGGGGCTGAGCCTAAGCCCAGCATCAGGCCATCAGTCTTCCTGCCAAATCCATGGCAAAAATACTGTCCCAGCCCCAGGCCAAGCCCTTGGTGGTAGCTTTCCTGGCCCACGGCTCACAGAACAGCCTCTGGGTTAGATCCTTGCTGCCAGTCTGGCACCTCCAACCCAGCCTCTACACAGCAACAGTGGGCCCCTCCCTTCCTGAAAACCTTCAGGAAGGTTTTGCCTGCCTGAAAGGATGGAGTTCTTGCCCCCCGCCAGCTGACCTAGGAGGCACACGTGACCTCACTGCACCCACCCTCCCAGCCTCCCCAGACCCTACCCCACCCTATCCAACCCTGCTTCAGCTACACAAACCCACATACTGCTCCTACCTGTACCTGCCCTGGCCTTTGCTCTGCCTGGCAGGCCCATCCCACCTTTTCCCAGGAAAAATGCCTATTAAACGTCATCTCCTCTGGGTATCCTGCTTGGACTGGTCAAGGAAGGCAGGCATTTCCTCCTCTGGGCCCTGTGTACTTTTCTGTTATGGCCCCATGACACAGTGCTATCCTTTCTTCTTTTGGTTTTTGGCTCTCCAGCTAGACTAAGTGCTCCCGCAAGGCAGGGGTCAGGCCAAATTCACGTCATCTCCGACTTCCTCTCGAGGGCTAGATTAAGGCAGGCATTCAAATGTTTGAGGGATAAAGGAGGAAAGGGTCATGCTTTGCCTTCCCTGGCACCTCTGTCCTCATGTATCATGTCAGCCGCCTACTCTAGGCCAGGCTGTATGGCCCTCCGTTAGTCGGGGTGTCTGGGCTTCTTTATCTAGCTCCAATGGGTCAGGGAGACCCATTCAGAAGCAGCAGTCAGAAGCAGGAGGCCTCGGGGTCCAGCCAGGGTCTGGGCTGTACGAGTGTCCCTCTGCCAGGCCACTATGCAGGGCTTTCACTGACGGACCCCTCCCCCAGGCCTGGAGTTTCATTCAAGTTCAGGCTCTGGCTCTGTCACTCCCTGGCTGGGCGCTTGTCCATTTTGTTTGCAGTCTGTCACCTGTCCGTGCCCACAGAGGTGACTGTGGAGGAGCACCAGCCCACCTGGGTGGCTGGACCAACCATGGCATGGCCACCCTGCAAGATTTTATTCTGCACTTTGACTTTGCGGGCTCTCACCATTGTCGTGTGTAGCAACCCTGTCAGATGCTCTTAGATGTTTTTCCAATACTTCCCAGGCTGCCCTGAGAGCCATTCCTCTCGCCCAGTTAGGATCCTGGCTCTTCCTCAATTTTGCCACTTAGCTATGATCAAGTACCTCATCTCGAGCCTCAGTTTTCACTTCCACAAATGGAGGACATATCCTTTGCCTGTTGGTGCGAGGCACGGATGAGGCAGGGGAGGTGTGAGTGATGGCCGTGGGAGACAGAGGCCACTCTGGGGGCTGCAGAAGTGGCAGCATCACAGCCCCTGCCCTCCAGGAAACTTTCCCGCTGCTGCAGCCTGAGTCAGTCAGGGACATCTTGGCAGAGACCGGGGAGAAACAGCCCGGGACCAGGTGTCAGCCCTGGTGCTGGGCCCTGGCAGCACTGGCTCCCCAGCTGGCTCTCAGCCTCCCCCTGAGAAGGCTGACTGCCACTCTGATCCCTGGGTCTGTGGCAGGTGGCAGGCAGTGAGGAGGTCTCAGCAGCTGCCCAGTGTCAAGGAGGGCCTTTCCAGGGTGCCCAGCAGCTGGGGTATGTGTGCTGGGGAGACAGAGAATTGGAAGGTCTCAGCCAGAAGCTAATAAACAATATTGGCTTACGGTGAAGGAGGAAGTGGGCAGCTCCACAACCATCGAGACTGATCTATTGCTTAATTAGGAGGTTTCCACAGCCACAGACTATGCCAGCTGTGTGTAGGGCCAGGTAGGGAGGGTGCCACAGGGTAATCAGGGCTGCTGGAAGGCCAGCTGGGGTCTGAGTGCAGCTCAATGTCTCCTCTGAGCCAGGAGCCTTAAGTGACTGAAGGAATAAAGCAAGAGGTTGGGGTCAGGCAATGGACCTAGGACTTGATGCCTGGGGCATGCCCATCAGGACCCGCTGTCCTGAGTACTGAAACAGAATTCTGCTATAGCAGGGGGCTAGGGGCCCTCTGCGGTTTCAGGGCAGCCAGTTGAGTATGGGGAGCTATAGGTTTGGGGAAGAGAGCTGATGCAGAATCAGGAAGAACCAAGAAAAACACTGGAAACCATGGGATCTGAGAACAGAGGTCCCAGAGGTGGAGAAGTCGGTTCTTCTAAGTAGAAAAAGGTAAACAGCAGTAGGTTTGAATCCAGACTCTCCCAAACACTAGTTACGTGGCAAATCACTAAACCCCTCTGATTCCTGATGTCTACATTTTTAAAGAGGAACGAATGATATCTGACCTTGCAAAACTGTAATTAGATTGAAGAATGTAATACCACAGTAGCTGTTCCCTTCTCCAGGGAATCTTCTCAACCAAGGAAAGGAACCCAGGTCTCCCACATTGCAGGATTCTTTACCAGCTGAGCCATCAGGGAAGCCCCATGGGATACATATGAAGTGCTTAATAAATATTTGCTATATTTATTTTGTATCTGTTAGTATTAAGTTACTCTGACTTCCCTGATGGCTCAGATGGTAAAGAAATTGCCTGCAATGCAGGAGACCCAGCTTCGATCCCTGGGTTGGGAAGATCCCCTGGAGAAGGGAAGGGCAATCCACTCCAGTATTCTTGTCTGGGAAATCCCAAAGGCAGAGAGGCCTGACGGACTACAGTCCTTGGGGTCGCAAAGATCGGACACGACTGAGCGACCAAGACTACCACTACACTATTAAGTTACTCAGGACAGCGCTTCGAAGGGAGAAGGAGCTTGGTAGAGGAAGCAGGGCTTCCAAGATGCTAACAGAGTTGGCAGAATGGGCAGAGGGGCTACCCTCCTTCCTGCCAGACTTGCTATGGACACAGTCTGGGGCCTGGGGGCCTGCGCTTGGCTGCGTGGAATCATTTTCACCGTCCAAGGGTGTCCACTCCATGGATTGAGTATCCACTGCTCCTCAGAGGGCTCCTGGCTTTGGCCCTATCCCCTAGTACGGTCCGGCCCTGGGGGAAGAGGAAGGACAGATGGACACCCGGCAGAGCGGAGGCAGACAAGGTTTATTCTGGTACTCAGACAGGTAGGGCCCTGCACGCCTCTCCACCACCTGCGGGCTCCGAACCCCGCTCCCCGCCCCAGTCGCCGCCCGCCGGCAGCCTCCCGCGAGGCCGGGCGTTCCCGGAGCAGCCAGCG
>NW_011494785.1:6339906-6354626 GCF_000754665.1 Bison bison bison | reverse complement strand
AACGCAGCGGGTGCCGCACGGCCAGGTACCTGCGGGCGGGCGCGGAGTCAGCGCGGTGGCGAGCGGGCGGCCTGGATACCGCCCGGTATCCAGTGAGCGCGCGCCGGGCCTCGCTCGCAGGGAGGTTGTGAGGATGAAGGGAGTTAGCGCGCAAAGCGCTTGGAGCAGCGCCCCCGGCACCTAGCGAGGCTGGGTCGGAGCTCAGCGAGAAGTGACCAACCGGCTCAAGGTCATCAACGAGTCAACTAGAGAGTGAGCCTGGGCTTGACCCCAAGTTTCAACCCCTGAAAGCCGGTCTGACCACAACTCGGGCCAGATGTGGGCGGTAATAAAATAGCTGATGAATTTCATTCGTGTGTTCCTTTGGCCATTCATTTCATGCTTACAGAGCACGGACTAAGTGCCAGGCCCTGAGCTGACACTTGGAACACAGAGATGTTCTCTGGATTCTCCCAGTGAAGATGCAGTGAGGACAGGATGACCCCCTCAAGTATGCCCTGCAGGTGCCCGGAGACTGGTTGGTGGGGGCCAGACAGCTCTTCTTTTTCTCCCTCCCCCTCCCTTTTTGGTCCCCCATTTCCTCCTTCCCCCCCCCCAGACCCGGCCGCGTTCCCAGCCCAGCGCACCTGTCCACTGAGACAGCCGCCAGGGTGAAGCTGCTGGCGTACATGGTGAGGTAGATGAGCAGGTGCACAGCCTTACAAACCAGGGCCCCGAAGAGCCAGTCGTCCAGCGTGTAGATGGCGGCCTGGAAAGGCACGCAGCACAGGATGAAGCAGAGGTCAGCCGCTGCCAGGTTGAGGATGAATAGATCCGTCGTGCTGCCCGGCTCCTGCCAGGCACTCGGGCCAGGCTGCAGCAGCACTGCCAGCACCAGCCCGTTGCCCACCGTGCCCAGCAGGAAGATGAGGGCAAAGACCACGGGCACTGCCACAGCCCCCATACTCCCCGGGCTGTCTAGCGAAACATTCTGGATATCAGCCATCTTCCCAACAGATGGGCACCTGAGGAAGAAAAGCTGGAGTCCTCAGCTCTGGTCACTCAATTCAGGGGTCTAGTTCCCCCACCATAGGCCTGGCCAATTCTCCTGGGGTGGAAGCTTGTGGGGGATAGGGGTGTTGGGCAGACAAAGACAAAAGTTATCCCTGGGACCCACTGTGCAAGCTCCTGGCAGTCTCATTGGTGTCTAAGGTGGGTTTCTCAGTTTCCTAGGAAACATCCCAGGGCCTGAAGGACTGATTAGGTAGTTGATAGACACCTTCAACCAATGATGCAGGTAAAGACACATGCAAAGCGGGTGCGGGGAGGGGCAGTTCCAACCCCAGGATCTGGTGTATTTTCCTCACTTGTCAATGGGGATCTGAAATACAGGGAAGACTTTTGGATATTAGTCAAATTCAGCCAAACATGGGTGACACCCCTGAGTCACTGGATAGTCCATCTTAGTGACAGCACCACCTGGCATAGCTGGGAGCACCATATAGGTCACTGCCCCCTTTTCACATGAGGAAACTGAGGCTCAGAGAGGGGACTTGGGAAGCTAGTGTCACACTCTGAGTGGTAGACCTGAGGTTGTTGCCGCCCTGGTACCGACTCCCAGGCTGGAGCACTCATCTGAGAGCTGTAATAGGCGGTGCCCCTGACAACCCGCATGTGTGCATGTGCGTGTGTGTTACATCTATGTAAGCTGTGATCACCTGACCCCTGTCGCACCCCATGGCCCACATCGGCTGCTACCTGTGGGTCTCCCTGCATGCTTGGACCTCTGGGGTGGCTGGATGAATGAAGGGCAAGGGGGCCAAGCAGGGAGGAGGAAAGAAAGGTGGTATCTTTGAGACACCCCCATCCCAACATGCAGGAGCCCCCACCCCCACCCCGGCAAGCCCAGATGGGCGACACAGACCTCAACCCCGATGGGCTCCTGCTCTCCCTGGGTGAACTGACCAGGCTGAAGCTGCCTCCTGGCTCAGTGGCTGCCTCTTGGTGCCTACCTGCAGGTACAGCTCTGCCTCCCACTGCTCCCTCTTCTCCTTTAAGTCCTCTCCTCTCCCTCCGAAGTAGCCGCCTCCTCCTCAGCCCCTGATTTTCCCCAGGTGGCATGCTCTTCTGCCTGGCTCTCCTCTCCTCCGCCTCTCTGCGTTGCTTCTGCCTTTCTGCAGCGAGTAACCCATTGATCTCGCTCTCTGAGATTCTCGCTTTGTGGTTAACCCCTCTGTGCCCAAGGCCCAGTCCATTCCTGGCCCTCTCACCTCCTGTGGTCCTGCCTACTCACTCTACTCCACATCCTCTCTGCTCCAAGAAGGGCTCCAACCCAAGTTCAGATAGGACTCCTAGTCTTTTTTTTTTTTTTTTGCCACACGGCCTGTGGGATCTTAGTTCCCCAACCAGGGATCGAACCAGAGCCGTCTGCACTGGAAGTGCGGAGTCTTGACCACTGAACTGTCAAGGAAGTCCCAGGACTTCTAATCTTGAATGGAGTGTCCAATGCTAGGAAACCAGATAAAAGTCCCTTTTTCTGCAGACTAGGATTCCTCCTGGCCCTGAGAATTTCAAGACCCATCAGCTTCCCTGAGCTGATTCCAGGGCTTCAGTCTGCCTGAAGACTGGAGGGCCTATGTGCGTGTCTGGAGTCTAACTTTTAGTCTTAGGGCAGTGGGGAACTATAGGAGATTCTAGGGCAGGGATGTGACCTGCTCATTTATTTTGTAATTAGCTTATTATGGCCTGGGGTTAAAAGAATGGCTAGAGGGGGAGTGATTTAATGAGAGACCCATTAAGAGACTCTCCTCCAGGCAAAGAGGTTACCAGGTCTTGGTGAATGACTGGTGCTTCAGTCATGGGGTTCTGGTCTGGACCTCCTCTTGGAAGGACCACATGGCCACATCTTCCAGAGGGTTAGAGGCCAGTGGGACAAGATGCATTGGATTTAACAACAAGGTTGTTGTGGGTACTAGACAAGTGTAGTGAGGGCAGAAGGGAGTCTGCAGTGAATGGGGAGGAGTGGCGGAAGGGGTTGTGTGGTCTTTCTAGAAGCTGGGAGGGTGGGATGAATGTCAAGAAGTCTGTGCAAGGGGAAAGAAAACAGTCTGAGAGGATACTGACAAAGCCAGGACTTGCAACCAAGGTCCGAGGAGCTAGGAAGAGACTCTTCAGGACTGGCTTCCCGAGGCCCTGGGATGTTCACCAGTGCTCAGGCTCCTCTAAAGCCTGATGCCACCCATCCCAGATGTGGAACATCCCTGAACTTTTAGAAGCAGAAACTCATTGAATTGAAGATATTAGGGATCATCCCTAGATTCTGCAAACCCGAATTCAGAGCTATCAAAACTGCATTAAGGAGTTAGAATTGTAGAATCTTGTGATCTCTGAAGAGCAGAACTGTAGGATCTAGACTTAAGAGTGGTAGGATTTGAGAACTTGGGGGTCCACAACCATCTTGTATGGAAGGAATGCACTGTGAGACGCCCAGAAGCCTGGACTCACAAATGTGGCAGGCCTGGCCCCTGAAAGCCCCTGACACACTGCCCTCCCTCCCCTTGGGAACCCCAAGCCACCTATGCCCCTCCTTGTCAGAGTTTGGGCTCTGGATGGGTTGGAGCAGTTCTAGGGCAAAGAGCTCCCAGGAGCAGCAGTGCTGAGCTGTGATATGACAGCAGAGGAGAGGAAGATGGTGGCAACCAGAGTGGGACTACCGATGAGGCAGGCAGGACGGGCGCCTCGCCACGACCTGAGCCCCAGCGGGCCCCGGGCACCCACACCTCCCCTTGTTCCAACTGCTGCTTCTGGCAGCTGTGGCCTTGAACCCTGCACCCAATGCAGAGGACAGATGGTGCAGCCTGAGAGCAGTCCCTGGAGATCTGGGCCCTGCAAGATGTGAAATTGCGACTTTGTGGCTGGCCCTCAGCCCTATAGCCTGTCTTGGCCTCTGGCAATGACCAGTATGTGCTGAGCCCAAGCATATGTGCCCAGAGGTGCCCCTGTGCCTGCTGGCACCTTCTGTGACCCCCTGGGACAGTTGCGAAAGACCTGCGCCATGGGGCACCTGGGCCAGTACAGGTCACATGCTGAGCCACGAGCTGGCTGAAAACTTGGCGCCCTACTGCGACGAGCTGGCCCACAGTGTCACAGTGCTGGGCTGTCCCCAGGCACACAGTGTCAGCAGCTGGTGGGGCCTGGAAACTGTAGGAGGAAGAAGCATGCACTCTGTACCACTGGTGGGTGGACCTCACCTACGGCTGTCTTGTCTTGGCATCACCGATTGTGACCCGTCATCCCGTGGCTGCTCATGGCCACTTGCCATGACCTGCCAGCCTGAGCAGACCACACACATCAAGCTGCTGGCCTGGCCAGGGGCTGGGCACCAAGTGGTAGGTACTTGCTGCTGAAGTGGGCCTGGTGCTAGATGCCCCATCCCGTGTTTGTGCCCCTGACGTGGCCACAGCAGCCCCCTTCCCGGGGCCCGTATCCCCCAGTACCCCAAACTCCTAGCTTCAAGCTGCCCAGGATCACAGGCTAGGATTCTCAGAATCCCAGCGTTAAGACTCTGCTGGCTGGAGCCAGAGCTCACCCAGGTAGCTCTCTAGACATCCAGGCTGAAGGGAGGGCTGGGGGTGTGGGGCACCAGAGCCGTGGTCCCCACCTTTCATGAAAAAGGGCTTTTTCATCCTCCCTGCCCCCTCGCCAGCAGACTGTCAGCTCCCAAGGCCACACCATGCTGAGGCTGGTGACTCAGACCCATCCTTTACCCTATCAGGTGCCCATAAGGCTGAGTGGGGAGGGCTATGGAGAGAGAAGGGCTGCGACTGTGGGAAGGGGACTGTCATCTACAGCAGGGGAGCAGTAAGCCATTGTCGGGGGGCAAGGGAGGATGGGGTCTTGTCTGTGGGGCTGCAAAAACAGCCTGTACAAGGCCTGAAGTCTAGAGGGGGCTGGAAAATAGCAGCCAGAACCCGAGCTCACTGCGCCCCCTGGCGGTTCCTCTGACCAGACCAGTGAGCCCTGGGAATATGGAGATGGAAGGGCCCCAGATACCAATGTAACAGCCAGTCTTGGTACAGCAGGGAAGACCGAGGCACACACGGGGGAAGGGGCTGCCTAAGGCCCCAAATGCAGGGACAAAGAGGGGCTAGAATACAGGGCTCCAGACTCTTGGGGCCTCTCCAATAGTGACAGACATTCTTTCCTCTGGGATGCAATCTTCTGCTTCTCTCAAACATGGGCTTGGGTGCCCAGCCCCTTCTTATCTGGGCAGCTGTAGGCCATCCTTGGGGTGGGGAGCAGAGGACGAGGGGTTCACCAAGGCTAGACTCTGGAGGCTGCGGAGTAGGGGGGCGGGTGGCACGGGAAGGGGCCTGTAGGGCTGGTGCTCAGCTTCTCTCTACGTCAGGAAAGCATCCAACTGAGCCAAACGGTGGCCCCGGTCTCTGTCATCCCACCTGCCTGGGTCCCACCTTAATTTGGGAGAGGTGGTCAACTCTGAGAGCTATCACAGCCCTCAAAGCCCCAGATCTTGCCTGATCCTTCGACCAGCTGCAGGACTGGGGCTGCTCCGAGAGAATAAAGCAGACTAACACATCACAGCCGATTTTCACACTGTTGCTTTAACCTCACACCCACAAGCACAGGCCTCATCCCAGCCTGGCGCCAGGACTGACAGAGCTGAGAGCTTCTAGCCTGGGCTGATCAAAGGCCCCCCTTTTCACTGTGTTGGGAGGGGGACCTCGGCCCTGCTTGTCACTACCCAGAACTCAAGGCAGCGCGCCGTGCAGTCGCCCCACCTCCACGAAGGCCTCCACACAGCGGTCAATGTCCTCCTCACTGTGCACTGCTGAGATCTGGACTCGGATCCGGGCCTTGCCTTTGGGGACCACAGGGTAGCTGAACCCAATGACAAAGATGCCTGTGAGGGTAGAGAGGGTTCAAGCTGGGGCTCACCAGAGCCAGGCAGGTTCTGGGGGCATGACAGATAGCTCCTACTTTTCTAGGGGCTACAGAGGGCAAGGGAGCTGCCAAAGGTCTCTCAAACCTGGGACTGCCTCATGGCCTAGGGTTTTCAAGCTTGGACAGACATCTGATCTAAGAAAGGTAGTAGGGCTGGGGGAAGAGGGAATATTCACAGTCTAAGGGTTCCCTCCTTTTCTTTTAGGACCCACAGCCACATCTCAAGCCCCGCCCTCCTTACCTCTCTTAAGCATGTCATCCGCTATGTTTAAGGCCAGCCGAGCGTCACCCAGCATCACAGGGCAGATGGGGTGATTGGCTCCTGAGATGGTGAAGCCAGCAGCCTCCATCTGACTGCGGAATCTGTGGGCATGAGCTGGGTGTCACTGGTAGTTGGGGGACTGTGGAGCAATCACACCCACTCCTGATGGACATGGATGTGACCCAAGGCTTGTGGCCAAGTCTGCAGGAGGGACCAAAAAAGACAGATGCTGACCCAGAGAGGCAGATGGGGAAAGAGGCAGAGGAGCAGGAAGACCAATTAGGAAGGCAGAAAGACAGGACTGTACAAGAAGGGGGAATGCAGGATCATTTGCAAAGAAATGCACCAGGGAGACTTCCCTGGGAGTCCAATGATTAATACTCCATACTTCCAATGCAGGGAGTGTGGGTTCGATCCTTGGTTGGGGAACTAAGATCCCACAGGCAGTAGGGCCAAAAAATAAAAAAATAAAAATACATGAAATGCGCCAAGAAATGGAAGGAAAAGACAGACAGAGAGAAGAGGGCGGGGCAAGCAGGTAGCCCCTGATTAAGAGAGACAAGTCCCAGTGCAACCCACTGGGGACGTGGAGGTGGGCAGAGGCAGGACGCAAAGGCAGGGAGTTACGGGCCTGTGCAGGCACACAGGTCAGGCCCCCACCAGCTCCCTTGGCCCTGCTGGCCCCACCCTGCCCAGGACCGCACCGCAGGGTCTTGGCCGCCATAGACTGGACGATGGCGTTGCTCTCCATGAGCAGGTCCAGGGCCTTGGAGGCACAGCCGACAGCAGCAGGGGGCAGGCTGTTGGAGAAGAGGTAGGGCCGGGCACGCTGCCGTAGCAGGGATACCAGGGCCCCAGGCCCAGTCGTGTAGCCCCCTGAGAACAAGGGTGAGAACAAGGAGCCAGAGCTTACCCCATGGTCCTCCTGAGAGGACCGTCCATGCTGTCTTCTTCCCTGCAGCCCCAGGCCTCCTCTTCCTACCTCCCCCAAGTCCCCTCCAGGGCCGTGCATGCAGATAAAGGGAGCCCAGGGGCCCAAGCCTGCAGGCACCTGATGCTCCGCCCAGGGCCTTCCCCAGTGTGGAGTTGATGATGGTGACTTGGTCCATCACGCCCAGCAGCTCATCTGTGCCCCTGCAAGGGAAGCTGCCACTACCACCACGGCCACCTGAGCACCTAGGCTCATGGGTTGGGCGTAGGGGCTGGCCTTGTGGTTTCCCACCCACCCTGACGAGTCCAACCCAAGGCTTCAGGGGCCATGTGCTCCCACCGTCCTGTGGCCCCCAGGAAGCCAGTGGCGTGGCTTTCGTCCACAAAGACTAAGGCACCATATTGAGAGGCAAGGCGGCAGATCTCCTGCAGGGGTGCGATGTCACCATCCATGGAAAAGGCCCCATCAGTGGCCACCAGGCGCAGCCGATGCTTCTGCAGGGAAGATACAGAAGGCAGTGGCTGGTATCACGAGTTGGGCCAAGTCACTCCCTTTCTGTGCTGCTTGGCGCTCTTAAGGTTCACTCTGCCCAGTGCCCATAACAGAGGGAGCACACATGTACCCTCGTGCTGAGGCTGGCACATGCTCTCCCTCCTCTGGGCCTCTCTGGGCCTTCCCCATCTCTTCCAGGGCAGTCTGGAGACATACTTAGCCACTGGGCAGTGAGAATGCTCCCAGTCTCCTCTCCAGAGGGCAGAGTGGGGTGGGGTTAGTTCTGTCCATAGCTTATCCCACTCTGATGCTGGGCAGGGGCCTGCCACACATAAGGTGCTTCCTCAAACTCAAAACAGCTTTGTGCCATGGGATAAAGTTTTGGGTCTGAGATTGTTGATGTTATTTAGTTGCTAAGTCATGTTGGGTCTGAGGATCTGGGTTCAGATCTTGGCTGTTTCGAACTTTCAGGCTATTTGCCTGTGAGTGAGGAGACGGCTTCTGCAAGCCTCTTTTCCTTCACCGGGGTAGGGGGCAGTTTGCGGGGGAGGCTGAGGATAAGACCAGTCCTTGGCCCTGGAAGTGCGAGGCCCTGCCGCACCTGGGCCTCCTGCAGCTTGGCCTCCAGATCAGCCATATCCAGGTGGCGGTAGCGGTACTTGTGGGCCTTGCACAGACGGATGCCATCGATGATGGAGGCATGGTTCAGCTCATCCGACAGGACTGCGTCCTCCGAAGTCAGCAGTGCCTGGTGGAAGGCAGTCACAAGTAGAGCCATCACCCAACCACCATGGGGTTCTCCCTCCCTCATGACTCCCCCTGAATCAATATTTCACTGCCAACCAGGCATTCTTCTGGGCAGGGAGGCAAGGAGCCCTCTGTCTCTATCTTGATCCCCAGGCATTCCAGGACTGGGCTGAATCAGGGGCCCTGCTCTAGCAAAAGCAGGTGAGAACATGTTTGATGAATGCCTGGCCCCTAACACCCTCAGCCTTCCAGCTGATGTAGGTTACCTCCCAAATGCCCTGGAAGCTGGCCTCCTTGTAAGCCCCAGGATTCCTCCTGGACACCTGCTGGCCCAACCTTGACCTCCAAAGAAATGGGCACTGGAGCCTCTTGACATGGCCCTGGCATCCTGCCAAGTTCTCCCAAGCCCTGCACAGCCTGGTAGGCCTCACCAACTCCCACCCATGGCGTCACACACCTCAAAGAGGCCGGCGTTGGCATCAAAACAGCTGGGATAGAGGATGGCATCCTCCCTTTGGTGGAAGCGGGCTATCTTTGCTTCTAGGTCTTTGTGGATGCTCTGAAGTAAAGGGGTGAAGCACACAGTAACGCCTTTGGGGCCACGTGGGACAAGCCCCGGGGACAGAGGCTCAGAGCCACAAACACACCCTCCCCCTGCTTTTTGCACCACAAGGGTTCACCCAGAGCCAACACAGGAATCTGAAGCATTAGGGGCCCACTAGGTGCCCCTCTTCCTGGTTGGGTTTTCCTTTTACAGTGGGGGTCTGATGGTAGAATTATGAAGCTAATGGCAAAGGAAGATATTTTCTCTTTCAAACTGAGTACCCTTTTTTTTTCTATTTTTTCTTTATTTTCCTTTAATTAATTTAATTTTTTTGCCACACCACACAGCATGCAGGATCTTAGTTCCCTGACCAGGGATCAAAGATCAAATCTGCGCCCCCTGCAGTGGAAGCACAGAGTCTTAACCAATGGATCATGACAGAAGTCCCTAAGCGCCTTTTTCTGTTGTTTAATGCCAAAAAGGAGGATTACATAAGTAACTCTAGGTTCATTTGGGCCTCCAATTGTTAGATTTTGAAGCTGTCCAGAATTACCTGCCCTGGTTGGAAGTCAAAAGTTCCATTCATTTCACCTTCACCTTTCTGAGAGGACAAATAATAATAATCACAAGGACTCAGAAGCACTGACTCTTGAGCGAGGCCATATAGGTTCAAGTTCCATCACAACAGGCTGGGTGCTCTGGGCAAGAAAATTAACTTCTCGGGGCTTCAGTGTCCTCATCTCTAGAACATGGGCAAGAATAGCTCTTAGAACTTGGGATTATTATCTGCATTAAGGAGTAATTTGCAATGTTCTTAAAATAGCACATGTTACACAGTAAGCACTGTAAGTTTCATGTATAGAGTTCATTTTGTAACATTTACAAAATAAAATAATTAAGCAACAATTTATTGAGCACTGCTATGTGCCAGGCCTTGTTCTAAGCATTTTTACATGTATTGGGTTGGCCAGAAAGTTCATTCAGGGTTTTCTGTAAGAAGTTATGGAAAAACTTGAATGAACTTTTTTGCCAACCCACTATTAACTCTTTAATTTGGGATAATCTTATTAAGTATTATTATTCCCACTTTACCAATGAAGGCATTGATGCTCAGACAAGTTAAGACACTTGCCCATGGTAACAGAACCAATATATGGTGGTACTAGAAACCAAACTCAGGCAGAATAGCTCCAAAAACCTCTATCTCAATCCCTGCCTTCTATTTTTCCTTTCTTGAAGAGGAACAGGTAAGAAGCTCTGTTCTGTGGGTGGGGAAATGGATGCTCTGAGAGGTTAAATTTCTTGCCCAAGGCTTCACAACAAAACAGAAGCTTGAACCCAGTTTTCCCAGTGAACAGCACTGGGGCTAAGCATGGGCCTAGAGTTCTGGGATGAGCTGAATTGCCTAACCAGCCCTGCTGACTGCAGAAGCAGACACCTGAGGTCAGTGGCCAACACTGGGGACCACCCCGTCCTCCCCCGCCCCAGCCTGGGCCACACCCTCAGTGTACCTGGGTGCCACAGATGAAGCGGACAGAGCTAAGGCCGGCTCCAAACTCCTTTAGGGTCCGCAGACCTGCCTGAATGACCTCAGGGTGGCTGCTCAGGCCCAGGTAGTTGTTGGCACAGAAGTTAATAATTCCTGAGACAGAGGACAGGGGATGGACACAGGAGCTCAGGACAATCAGGGCCTGTAAAGGTGCCAGGCCCTGGGGACTCAGGAGAGGAAATGAACCTGAAGTTGCCCTTGATGAGGCAACAACCACACAGCACCATCTGTTCTGGGGCAGAGGCCAGGTTGGGGAGTGGGGAGCCCCTAGCAGGCACCAAATTCAACAGCTGCAGGAGAGGGAGGGGCAGAAATGGACTCCCAGAGCAGCACCTTGGAGAATGAGAAGGTTTGGATCACATTCACCCCCAGCCCTTCCTCTCTGGCTTCTCCTATCTCTGAAGAAAACCAGTAACCCCTCATCTGGCCCTTGGCTCTTTCCTGGGTAAAAGAAGAGGGCATCACAGAGCCCTGTGATGGTCTCCAAACTCCACACAGTTGACTTTGCTGCCTGGTACAGAACAGTATGCTCAGCAGGGTGGCCTCTCTTGAGACCTTGACCCTTGCATTTTAAAGCCCAAAGTGGACACAGCTGATCCAGGGAGGAAATTAAGGCTCCAAGAGGGCAAGGTTTATTCAGTTTGGGAGAGGCAAAACAGGATGGGAACCTGGGTCTCCTAATTTCCCACTGTTTGATCTGCTCCAAGGTTCCCTGGAGGAGGATAGAGACCTCTGTTTTACAAATAAGCACAACAGCACCAAATATTCCAGGCCTATTTCCTGGGCAGAAGGCAGGTTTGGAGGCCTATTGGTAACCAGCACCCACCTGGGTCCTGGCACAAACAAGATGAGCAATGACCACAGATGACAGAAACCAGGGCGGCCTGGTGGGCCAGTTCACAATCTGACTTGTGGGGCAGCCCTCAAGCCCCTTGCTCAAACAGTGATTTTGGCCAGAAAGTTGGTCTCTATGGACAGTTATGTGACCTTCCAGCTCCAATATACCAGAAGACCTACACTAAAAGCCCAGCTCTTCCTGCAGCTAGCTGGGGGTTTATAGGCAAGACACTTCAAATCTATGAGCATCAGCGTCTCTTCGTTTGTAAATGGGACCAGTCATGCCCATGTTTTGAGATTTGCAGGAGTGCAGGCGCAGCAATTAGCAGAAATCTGAACAAAGCAGCAGCTCTAGAAATGTGGGATTTCTTGCTACTGCCTCCCTTTCTTGAATCACCCTTTCTTGAATCCGTATGGTGGGAGCCAACTGGCTGTCTCTCTTTCTTCCTTATGTTCTCACAGGCTGGATCTCGGATTGAGCCCTGGCCTCTAAATAAAAAAGGTGCTCAAAGGGCAAATTACCTTCTTCTGGGGGAACGGATCTAATCAGGTTAAAATTAACCGTGGGAAAAGGCAAGTCGGCCTGACAGATGGGAAACGGTCCAGCAGCGGCTACGTGTGCCTGTGCTCCGGCCCGCTCACTGCTTCCAGGACCTCCACTCCAGCGAAACCCTCAGGACGGCCCCCGAAACCCGGCCAGGTCTGGCGATTCCCAGGGGGTAGTTACCTCCCGGGGTGCCGTCCACGTGGATGTGCGGCCCCTGACGGGACGTGATGACCCGCTCGCTCTTCCAGGTGCCAGCTCCGCGGATGCTTTCCAGCTCCTCCTCCAGGATGCCACGCAGCTGAGCCAGCGCTGACTGCGCCCGGCTCTCGCGGGGGGCCCGGGAGAGCGCAGCATGTAGGACGCGGCCAGCCCACATTTTGCCCACCTCGCCGGAGCTAGACTGCCCGCTCAGGTCCTTGCGCACCTAGGCCGCGGCGTGATCACGTGCGGGGGCTGGGTCCCGGCAGCCAATCGGAGCGAGAAGGGCCCTGCTCTAGGGCAGGGAAGCGGACCTAGGAAGAGGAGGGCGGGACCTGGCGGGATCGGAAGAGGACGAAAGTGGAGTGACTTGTAAGTTGAGACTGGAGCTGTCCGTGTTGGGGGAGAGGCGGCGACGGGGGTTGGAAGGCACATCAGGGCCAGACCCACCAGACCCCCACCGCATTCCCATGCCCTGCCTACACACACATCTCCCGGAAGGTAGGGACGCCCTCTGGACGCGGGAGGCGGGCGCCTAAAAGCAGGCTGAGGGACGTTCCATATGCTCCGGCCCTAAGGTTTCCTGGGTTCTGTCGAGCTCTTGGAACTCTCCCCAGTGCTTAGGTGCAAAAGCCCCCAGGTTTCGACCACCATATTGCTCTGCATTCTCCTTCAGTTTTAGAAGTATGGAAAAACACACCGCTCAGATTTCTTTTTTAAATTTTATTTTAAAGTTTGAAAATTACAAAGACAGCAAGTTCTTCCAGGCACAAATAACACTTATTTAAAAATAAAAAGGGGCGAGGGGGGTGGGGAGAGCGCAAGCGCGCCTATTTAAAAAAAAAAAAAGGAAAGACTGTACAGGGTTTTTTCTCCCAGCTCCCGGGTGTGAAACGTTAAGTACTAGCCCTAGATATGTATATATACACACACACATACATACATACACATATATATACATATACATATACACACACACACCAGACCTAGCTCTGTAAAACTACTTAGCAATTCAAAGTCGACTGCAGTATGTCTTACTGTCCACTCCCCGCCCTCCCCCCACCCCGCCCCCGGTCTACCACTACATATAAAAAAAGTAAAGAGGTCTGGAGGTTTTTAAGTGGTGGGTGGTAGGGCTGAAGCCCCACTGGACTGCCAAGCAAAGCCACCTCTTATACAAGAGGAACCAAAAATCAGGGGGGAAAGGAAAAAGGTCTTCCTAGGAAACAATTGTGTGGAAAAACCCAAGTTTCAACAGGGGCACACTGAGGCACTTGGCTGACTCCTCACTCTTCCCCTAAAGTTTCCACTCCCATTTAACAGGAGACTTTCTGAATCCACAGAAACCCCCACAGTGGCTAGTTTCTAGCTGACTGAAAGAAGCTACAGTTTCTAGGACCAGCTGTCACTTTAACCCTCCCTCCGGTTCTCTAGGACAATCGAGAGGCCACAGGGACAGACTAACAGAAGTGAGAAGGAAACTGGGTTTGGACGTCCCACTCTCACCACGGGAAGGTGGCAGACAGCCAAGAGAGGGCTTCCCCCCACCCCCATCTACCTCTTTTGCCGGCCAGCTGCTGCCATCCCTCTCTCCTCCCCACCAAGCTTCTGAAACTCGCACAAGGAGTGCTCAACTTAAAGCCTGATGGTCTCTGAGGAACTCCTACGAATCTTACAGTTCCTGGGCTCCCTGTCACCTAGCCCCAACAAACTACCTTGCCCATTCCTCCACCCAACCCCACCGACTTTTACCTTCAGAGTGAACCAACCACCCAACTAAAGAAAACACACAAACCCACCCAAATTCCCAAACCCACAGGCAGATTAGTAACAAATAAAACTAAAGTACATTCTCATCATTACAGAGATATTTGTTGTTGCTGTCCTTGCATGGTTGGTTAAGGAAAAATGTATTATTCCCTAATTTCTGAGGAATACAAATTCTCTTTACAAAGTGAGAAGGGAAAGGGGCAAAGGATGGCAGATGAGACCAAGAGAGGAGGACAAAGTATTTACAGAAAATAGACAGGCAGGAGTGTCCACAAGAAAAGCCTCATTGTCACTTCTTCTTGCCTGTCCTCTTGGCACTGGACTTGGCTTTGGGCTTCACTGGCTTGGTCTTCTTAGGCTTGGATGCCTTGACTGGCTTGGCTTTGACAGTCTTAGGTTTTTTGGTTTTCTTGGGCGTGGCAGCCGGCTTCTTCTTGGCCTTCTTGACTGGGGTGGCTTTGGGCTTCTTGCTTGGGGCTTTGGAGGCAGCCTTCTTGGGCTTGGCTGCCTTCTTTGGCGTGGCCACCTTCTTGACTTCCTTCTTCGTCTTCTTGAAGGCCACGGACCTTTTGGGCTCGTCGCTCTTGGCCAGGCGGAAAGACCCCGAGGCACCCACCCCTTTGGTCTGTTTGAGGACTCCAGTGGTGACCAAGCGCTTGATGGACAACTTGATCTGGGAGTCCGCGTTCTCACCCACCTTGTAGTGGCTCTTGATGTACTTCTGGATGGACTGGCGCGAGGAACCAGCGCGGTTCTTCTCTGCTTGGATGGCGGCCACGATCATGTCTGAATACTTGGGGTGGTCTGTGGACTTCTTGGAGGCCTTGGCCCGCTTGGGCTTGGCCGCAGGGGTGGACGTGGAGTTCTCGGTCATGGTGGCCTGTCTGGTCCTGCTGTTGAAGG
>NW_011494785.1:6337116-6339283 GCF_000754665.1 Bison bison bison | reverse complement strand
GAAAACCCCCGTAGGAAAGCTCCCCCCTGGGGCTACCGGAGACCCCACTCCTGGCCCGCGGCGGGATCCCCCAGCCCAGCAGAGCGGCCCGAAAGCGGCCCCAACTAACACACGCGGCCCCGAGACGGGCGACTCCCAGCCGGGCCGAGCTGGGACAGGGGGGAGGGGTCGCTCCCCCGGGGTCCGGTCACCTCTCGGGGGTCATCCTGCCACTGGGCCCCCCGCACCTCTACCATCTCTCAGGCCATGGGACCCCTAAGTAAACTTTCCCTGGAAGAGTTGGAAGGACACTTTCAAACTTTGTCCCTTCCCCCTCCTCTGTGTTCGCTGCCCCAGCGCGCCCCCGATATCTACATCAAGGATCTTTCCTGAGGTCGAACCCCGAATGCTGCATGGGTCCCTGAGGGAATGAAGAGGGGTCTCCCAGGTCTCCTCCTCTCCTCAAAGACCCCCCCCCCCACATCCTCCATGTATCCTAACTGGTAATTCATTTATAGTCCTTCCTCAGCCTAGGAGTTTTGGGGTGTCAGAGACAGAGCTTGCTGCCCCCACTCCTAGGACCCAGCCTGGGGGTCTAGTCCCCCTCCCAGGGCTCCTAGAAGACAATGAGCGGGGAGGTCAACAATGAAGGCGCTGCTCAGAAGGCTCTAATCAAAGATTGTCCTGGGGACCCCTGGGATGAGGAGAAGCCCTGAGAGCTTTGGGAGTTTGGGAAAACGGGGCTCTGGCGGGGAGGTCGAAGAGAGGGTCCTATTGCTTGAGTCCTGAGTGATCTTCAGAAAGTGAGTTGTTCAGGGAGTCCCGGCCGGGACCACCTCCATTTTGCTGGAAGATGCGATGTCTTTGTTAAAATGTATGTATCTTTCCCCTTGCTGCTTGGCAGGTACAGATAAGGAAAACAAGGGGCACCACCGTCTGTGGGGAGCCTCGGGGGCTCAGAGGGGCTTTAGTGGTCAGAGGCTCAGCTCAGCGTTCCTGGGACCCCTCGTCTGCCATAGACGTCCTATATTCATTCCCATGCAGGGTCCCTCTTGGCAGGGGTCCTAGGTTGAGATTCTGTAATGCTCCCTCTCTGAGTCGCCTCCCGCAACAACCCGCTTTTATTCTCCAAGCAAATAAGCCGACACTCTTAGCTTAAACAATACCCTGGTGGTGGTAGCTAGTCAAAATGATGAAGGCATCTGGGTAGTAAGGTCCAGGAGCTGTTTGAGACACCAGCTGTAGACGGGGAAGGGTTGGAGGGTTTAGATGGGGGAAGAGGGGGAAACTGGTGGCAATTGGGAGGTGTGTATGTGTGGGGAAAGGCTCCTACTGGACTTGGGAGTCTCTGAGGACAAGGAAATTAATGGGTTCTCCCCCACCCCCCACCCCGCCCCCTCACACACACACCAAGGGTTGGATTAA
The DNA here is from genome assembly GCF_000754665.1 of Bison bison bison. Taxonomy (NCBI): domain Eukaryota; kingdom Metazoa; phylum Chordata; class Mammalia; order Artiodactyla; family Bovidae; genus Bison; species Bison bison. The sequence continues at coordinate 6,337,879 of NW_011494785.1, read as the reverse complement.
TCCAAATGATTGGGAACGGGGAGGGGGAGTCTTGAGACTCTATCGGTATGGGATACCTTCTCCGGGGCTTATCTTGGTGCCACAGATGAGGAAGAGAAACCAGGAAGGGCCAGGTTAGTTCAAAAGCTCAACCTTCTTATTTGAATATTCTCAATTACCCCCGAAGTCTCCTGGCTTGAAACACAACATTCTGATGGGTTTGCTTTGGTTATTGTCAAAGACAGTTCTTCCGGTTCCCACTAAGATCTGGATGGGAAAATACTTATCCACGTGACAGCCACAGGTCCAAGATGTTGTTTCACCCAGAGATCCTATAGATAGGTCATCCCCTCATCCCAGGTCCCCGAGTGTCTAAAACTAAGGCCTGAATGAATTCAATGGCACCATGATGAAATAATTTTATTTGCACAGCGCTCTCCAGCCGTTTCTTGATCCTTCGCGCCTCCTGCCTGGGGAAGCAGGGAACGCGATCACTCCCCCCGCCCCCACCCATCACTCCCATTTTACGGTGAAGGTCCCGGGACTAGGAAGGATGGACGTGGAGGCGCTTTGTGAGGCTCAGCTCCCCACGCCCCCAGGCCTTCACTTCATTTTATAGTTCTCACGTCTCGAATCCCCGCCCATCCCAGCAACCGGTAATTTCTCTCCCGGTCCTGAAGCCAGAAATGGAGGGAGGTGTCACCTCGGGGTCTCGGGGGCTTTACCGCCGGCGGACAGCCTTTCTCCCTTTCTCCCTCTGGGCAGGGGCCGAGATTCTCTGCCC
>NW_011494785.1:6329667-6337013 GCF_000754665.1 Bison bison bison | reverse complement strand
CCTCCAGATTGGCTTGAGCTCACCTCGCCTCGCAGACACTGCAGAGTCTGGGGGGTCTTATAGACCGCGACCCGGCCCCACCCGCCTACCCTGGCACGGTACCAAGCTTCGAGTCGTTTACTGGCCGGCAGAAGGCGGAACTCCCTCCGCCTCATTTAACGCGAGCCCTTTAAAAACTCGGGAGCCGCAGGGCTGCGGGCAATTCCTCCTGGGAAATGTAGTCCCCGAGTGGCAGCCCCGCACTGCGGCCCGCCCGGGGCCCCCCCAGCCTCGGAACTGCGGAGCCACCCCAAGCATGGGGAAGGGGTCAGACCTCATCTGTCCTTTCATTTAGGGAGGGGCTCAGACCTCCCGGCAGTTTTTCGGTTGTCAAAAACGGCCCTTGGTGTTTTCATTTATCAAAAAGGGGCTCTACCTACCTCTGGGGTTGGTGTGAAGGTGAAATGAAATCCTGTATGGAAAAGGGTAAATCGAGCTAGAATGCGGGGATCTTGTTTTTACTAACATGCCTGGGTGAATGTGCCCGTAAATTTACTGAGTACATTCAAGTCATACATAACATCTCCATTTTTCAGAGAGGAGGTCTGTGATGGCTAAATGATTTGTCCAAGGTGGGTGACCCAGGAGGGTGGTGGGTGACAGACTCTCAAGCCAATGACTTTCCCGGTCCAGATGTGAACTCATTCTGGTCTTTGGAAAACTTAAGGCATTCATTTGCTATGTGCCAGGCCCTGGGATAGGGCTATGAACAAGAGATCTCTGCTCTTGTGGAACTACTTTCGAGTGGAGAAGCTAGGTAAGAAAAGAAGTCCGTTGTATGGTATGTCGGGAAGCCTTGGTTGCAAAGACAAAAATTAGAGCAGGGGGACTCCCCAGGTGGTCCAGTGGTTAACAATTCACCTTCCAATCAGGGGGAAACAAGTTCAGTCTCTCCCTGGTTGGGGTACTAAGGTCCCACATGCTGTGGGGCAGCGAAGCCCAGGTGCAGCAACTACTGAGTCCAGGGCCAGTAGAGCAGGTGCTTCACAAGGAGAGAAGCCCTTGCACTATGTGAGAAGACCATGTGCCACCACAAAGACCCAGTGCGGTAATTAAAAAATATATAGAGAGAGCAGGGTATGGGGGAGCTAAGAGTACTGAGAGAAGAATGTTTGCAATTTTGAATACGGTGGTCAGAGAAGGACTCATTAAGAAGCGGACATGTGAGCAGATTCAAAGGAGATGAGAAAGGGAGCCATTTTTATTCTTGGAGGAAGAATCTTTCAAGCAGAGGGAATACCCAGTGCAAAGGCTCTGTGGCAGGAATGTACAGGGTGGCTGAATTAAGAAGGACACTAAGGGGAGATGAGGGTTTTTTTTTTTTTTTTTAATGTCTGGGAAACAAAGGAGGCACAGGTCACATAGTTTGGGATACCATTGTAGGGACCTTGGCTTTTACTCTGAGGGAGATGGGAGCCACTGGACAGTTTTGAGCAGAGGAGGGACATAATGGGACCCAGGCAGTAGCCAACCAGTCACCTGTTGCAGCTGTGTGGAGAAGCTGCAGAGGGCAAGGACAGAAGCAGGGTAGGGAGTCTGTTGCAGTAATCTAGGTGAGAGATCATGGCAATCTGGTCCATAGGGCAGCAGTGGAGGGGACAGAAAGTGGTCAGGTCCCAGTAGGGCACTGTGGATTTTGGCTTGAACAAGCAAAGAAGGAGTTGTCATTAAGTGAGGCAGGCAAGACTGAGGGGTTTCAATGTTCTGGCTGGGTTAGGTTTGAAATGCCTCCCAGATGTGTGAGTAAAAATGCTGAGAAGGCAGATAAATAGAAGAACCTGAGTCTGGAGTTCAGGGAGAGAGATCTTCTACCTTCCTTTTCTCCCATTGAAAGACCCTCTACTTTGGCCAGGAGGGAACAAAACAAACTTGGTTTGGTCATACTAGGCTCAGAGGCCACTGGGGAGATGGCACTGATATCATTGCAAATTGTGATTGTGTCAAGCGCAGATAAGGCTGAGAACCAGGACCTGGGAAGGAGTCACAGGTGGGCTTTTGTAGATCAAGCACCAGGGGAGGCCATGTGGTTAGGTGGGGGCAGGATGGGGAGTGTGATGGGAGATGTCCTCAGGCTGAAGAGCCGGCAGGAGCACATGAGGCTTTAAGCCATGGCAACAGGTGTAGATTTTACTTTGAGTGCAGTTAGAAGCTGCTGGAGAATTTTAAGCTTAAAATGTTGTTTCTTAAAATAATTAACCCAGTTATTTTAAAATAAAAAATTTAAATCATGACATACATCACCCATGCAAGAGAGTATGCAACGTATATTCAGTTCTAAAACCAATATGGAGACAACTGTTTCTTTTGCTCAAGTTAACATAAGAAACATCATCAGTCCACTGGAAACCCTGTTTATTGCTCTCCCTAATCACGTCTCTGTGACCTTTATCCTGAAATTATGTAAGCAATTCTCTTCTGTTTCTTTCTTTATGGTTTCCCCATATGTGTACTTAACCCCGTACACTACTGTATAACTTAGTTTTGCCTGTTTTTGGACCATAGACAAATGGAATCATATCATGAGTATTTTTTTCTGTGACTTGTTTCTTTTATTCAGTGTATTTTTGAGAGTCATCCCATTGGTGCAGACAGCTGTAGCTCAGTGGTCAGAGCACATACTAGTTGTGTAGGACCTGACATTTATACAATTTTTAGAGTCCTTTAAAAAAATACAAACTTGTAATAGAATATTGGGTAACAAGTGAATTTATATTTAGAGTGAGAAAAGAACTCACAGCAAATCCTAGATTTTTTTTAAAAACCTGGTAAATATCACAAAGATCATAAGATCCAGAAATACATTTTTTCTGATGCACTGTTTGACCCACATTGCTAGGATCCCTCTCACGGTTGTACAAGGGGCTTGCGCAAGGGAGAGAACTTTCACTGAAGCAGCTTCACAGTGAATCCATCCCAGAAAGTGGTATGTTCCACTGTAGGAAGCAGCTGCAGTTGGGCTTCATGCAACGTGTGATAAATGGCTCCCAGACCTGTCCACATCCTTCCCTGGAAGCCGTGCTTGTGTTCTGTCACATGGCAAGTTTGCAGATGGAGTAGTTTGCCAACCTTGAGATGGAAGATTACCCTGGATTATCCAGGGGGACTCCAGTGTAATCACAAAGGTCCTTAAGTGGAGGAAGAGGGAGGCTGAAGAGAACAACCAGAGAGATGGCATCATGAAAGAACTGACCACTGTGGGCTTTTAAGATGGAAAGAGCCCACAAGCCAAGAGGCGGGCTGCCTCTTGAAGGTGGAAAAGGCAGAATCCAAATCTTCCCCTACAGCCTCCAGAAAGAACACACACCTGCGGACAGCTTGATTTTAGCTTAGTGAGACCCTATTTGGACTTCTGATCTCTAAAACTGTAAGGTAATAAATTTGTGTTGTTTCAAGCCACCAAATTTGAGACAATTTGATTCAGCAGCCTTAGGAAATTAATATACTACTGTTTGGGTTGATATTTAGGTTGTTCCAGTTTCTTACTTTCCAGATAACGTTGCTGTTTGTGTAGCCTCAGCTTTACCAGGTCGAGGCAACTGCTTCTCATAGGCTACAGTTTGGCTGATTTGGGGAATGGCAGGGTGAAGGTGGTGAGACCATTAGGGGCCATCTCAGTGAGCTGGAGGTGAGAAGTGACAGTGGAGGTGGGAAAAAGGGTCAAATGTGAGAAATATTAAGGAGGACTAGTCCACAGGACTCCCTGAAGGGTTCCCTGTTGGAGGTGAGGGAGCAACCAGAAAGAGTCCTGAGTTCTGGAGCAGAAGCAAGGATGGTGGTGGAACCAGAGATGCTGATGGCTGGAAGTCTGATACCAGGACCCTTCCTCAAGGGCATCCCCATTTCCACCCTCACTGGCAGCTCTCCTGGTCCCTTCTCATCCTTTACAACCTCATGCCTTGGAAGCTGACCTCTCACCCACTTCTCCCAAGTTGGAAAATGATCGAAATCCCATGTGAATTCAGAGCCAAATGATGGACAGAAAGATAAACACACACTCCCAGGACAAAGGAATGAAAATGCAGGTGATAGCTTCACCATTAAACTTTAACTAATCTAGCTGAACTAAACTTTAACTAGTTTCCTAAGATTTAAAGCAGCAAAGACATCAGCAAGGCCAAGACTGAGGGTTTTGATTCTTAGAAACAGTTTAATCTCCTGCACTGGCACCATCCTTTGGGAACCCATGTGACTCTTCCACAGGAGAGGAGGCTGTATGTGCAGACTTGGGAGGTGTCTGTAGTACACCAATTCAGAAAAGCAGACTGAGAAAAATTTGTGTGGGGATCTAATTTTTATAAACTAGGGCACTTCATCCAGGTATATAGTAATAGTTCACATCTATAGAGCTACTACTGTGTGCCCAGCATTGTGCTGAGGGCTCTCTGCTCTGTTGATAGGTAGTAATGTGACAGAGGGTGAGATGGTTGGATGGCATCACTGACTCAATGGACATGAGTTTGAGGAAACTCTGGGAGATAGTGAAGGACAGGGAAGCCTGGGCGTGCTGCAGTCCATGGGGTCACAAAGGGTCAGACAGGACTTAGCGACTGAACAACAACAATGCATTTGGACCTTTTTCTGTTATTGTCACTTCCTCTGACAGATGGGGAAGGAACCTGTCCAAAGGGGTCTGACTCCATGCTGTAACCAACTCTCAAAGCTTCCCCTCCCTTGGACTTCCCTGGTGGTCCAGGATCTTAGGTCCCCTTAGTTCCCTGACCAGGGATTGACCAGCTAAGAATCTGTGCTCCCAGTGCAGGGGGCCCCAGGTTTGATCCCTGGTTGAGGAACTAGATCCCGCTGCAATAAGAGTTCGGGTGTCACAAGAAGAAGATCCTGCACGTTGCAACTAAAAAGATCCTGCATGCCACTGCTAGGGCCTGACACAGCCAAAGAAATGAATAAGGAAAAACAAATGCGTATTAAACAAACAAACAAATAAACTTCCCCTCTCTTAATCTGGGGACCAGGAGGGCAAATTTGTGGCTGTCCCTGGGAGCCCTGGAGGAAAGAGCCCTGAGCACCAAGCCCTCTCTTATATGGGTCATTGAGATTAGCTGCCATCTGACCCATTGAAACAGTCCTGACTAAGGTCATCTGGCAAAGAAGACACTTGTGCCCCTGAAGAGGGAAGTCACTCTGTGTTCCCACATGTGGCAGACACCACATGTGGCTTGGGGGGGGAGCCATGCTCTCCCCAAACCACGCCCCCACCTTCTGGCATCATTCCCATATCAGGGATCAAAAACTGAGCTCCTGCTATGAACCTTGGGGCCAGCAACAGCCAGGCTGGGAGCTATGGAAGTGGGATTGGCTTTAGAATCCAGTGAGCTCTGGGAATCTCAGGCTATTCTGGAAGAGACCTCAAGAGGGAGACGCTGGGCCTCTTTACCAATAAATGCATGCGGGTGCATGACAGATGGTTTACCACAGGACTTCCCTGGTGAAGATTAAGACTTCACCTTCCAATGCAAGGAGTGTGGGTTCGATCCCTGGTCGGGGGGCTAAGATCCTAAATGCCTTGTGGCCAAAATGAACATAAAATAGAAGCAGTATTGTAACAAATGTAATAAAAACTTAAAAAAAATAACACATGCTGAGCTGTGACCAGGCTGGGCAAGTGGGCTATGGATATGTGTGTGTACATCCATGTTATTATTGCCAGTTTTCTCTGAGGAGTAGAATTAGGTCATGGTAGGCTTTATTTTTTACTTTTATACTTCCATTTTGTTTTAATTTTTGAAATAATAAGCACGCATTACTTTTGTAATAAAGAACCTTCATAATGTCAGAAACATACATATGAAGAAAAGGCAAAAAAATAATATTGAAAAACTGCTTCAGAGTAAATATGATGAACATTAAATGTCCAAAGCATATAGAATAATGTTACAAGTCCTTGGAAGAACAATGGTCACACCACAGTGGGAAATAGTACATAAACAGATAAATTATAGACAAATAATACAGATATCTCATTTGATCTCATATACAAGCTAAGATGTGCAGCATTAAACAGTAGCAATGTCAGATTTTCCACCTTTCAGGATTTTTTTTTGGTTGCACAGCTTGCAGGATCTTAGGTCCCCTTAGTTCCCTGACCAGGGATTGAACCCAGGGCCTTGGAAGTGAAAACATAGTGTTAACCATGAAGGAATTCCCTAAGATTTTTACAAATGGTAACAGGACTGGGAGTGAGTCAGGCACACCCTTCCCCTGCTCGTGGGAGAGGACATTAGATCAACATGTTTGGATAACAATTTGCTGCTAGTACTCAAGGACCTTGAATTATTCAAGGATCTAATCATGAGAAGAGAACCAGACAAACGCAAACCAAAGGACATTTATAAGATGACTGGCCTGGATCCTCCAAAAACATTGAAGTCATGCAAAACTACAAAGTCAGAGACATGTCCCAGATTACAGAAGACAAGAGAGACCCAACTAAATGCCATACGTGCTTCTGGATGGACCTTGGATCTAAAAGAGAATAACTTCTAACAGACATTATGGAAACAGTTGGGGAAGTTTGAATGTGGGCTCTATAATAGATAACATTGCACCTGTGTTCCATTTCCTAAATACAATGATTGGATTGTGCTCTTGTGAGTGAGTGTCTTTTTACTTAAGAGATGGATGCTGAAGGGCTGAGTGTTGTGATGTCTGCAACTCAGATCACTGAGCAAAATATATATATTTAGATAGAGATATAGGCTTATAGATTTGAATATATATAGACAGAGATGTCAACAGAGAACACAAGAGAGAAAGCAAGGGTGGCAGAATCTCAACTGTTGGTGAGTCTGGGCAAAGGATACATGGGAATTTAATTGGAGTATTTTTTTGGTAAAATTTTATTTATTTATTTTAGGCTGCACAGCATGGCATACGAGGATCTTAGTTTTTGTTTGTTTACTTTTTGGCCATGCCCCACGGCGTGTGGGATCTTAGTGTCCTGACCAGGGATCGAATTCATGTTCTCTGCATTGGAAGCACAGAGGCTTAACCACTGGACCACTAGGGAAGTCCCAGCAAGGATTTTAGTTTTCATATGGGGATCTTAGTTCCCTCACCAGGGATCAAACCCACATCCCCTGCACTGGAAAGCGAAGTCTTAACCATTGGATACCCCAGGAAAGTCTCCCTATTGAACTTTTCTTGCAGCTCATCTGTAGGTTTGAAAATGCACAGAATAAGTTGGAGGAGAAGTGTTTAAAGTCAAGTGAGTCCAGCGGCACAGCCCATTCTCAACTCAGCTTCTGAGTGACAGGCAGGATGTGCAACCTGGTGGGGCTGAACCTGGCACT
>NW_011494785.1:6324434-6329567 GCF_000754665.1 Bison bison bison | reverse complement strand
TCCCAGCACCCCCCAGCTTGCTGTTCTCCTCTGTCCTTCGGGTCCCAGACCTCAGCACTTCCGGGCTGGAGACCCTTTGCAGACCTGTCTGGGGGCGCAGTGCTGCTTCTGCGCCCTGGTTTCACTCCAGACCCCGAGCCAGTCCTTTCTCCTCAACCCCTCATCCCACGGCCAGGAGGAGGCCAAACTGGGACCTTAATCGCAGCTCTTCCTCTGCCTGTGATCTTTGGCCCTCATCTACCCCTGCATGCTGCCCTGGGACCACTTCCTCACTGGACTTGCCTGTCCGTCCTCCCTAACACTGGGGGCTTGTGTCTTTCTGGCAAGTGCTGCGTGGGCAGCCACAGCCTGGAAGATCATGGAAGCCCCCAGAGGTGGGGGTCTCCTGGGAGAAGCTGGGAGCACCCTATCCCAATCTGAGGCCCTGCTTCTGCCACCCCAGTGCAGGCCCTGTGGAAGCCCAGGGGATGTGGAGGGTCTGTTTGATTTTATTTTTTCAAAAACCAGCAACACCCAAAGTCAGCAGCAGTTGTTCTCCTTAACCTCGGGGCACATGCTCTGCTATTGAAGTGGTCAGCTGAGCTTGACCTTGGGGCCCTTCCAGTGAGTAAGAGCCCGCCTGGATGAGGAAATAAAGTGGGGTCCCTGGCTAGGGGCAGGGGAACCAGGGCGTCTTGCAAACAACACATAACACAAACAAAACCAGGGTTTCTGGGAAAAGATGGCAGAGCACACAGGCCGTTGGCCCTTTCCCTGTGAGAGACCAAAACCAGCTGCCCGTCAACTCTTTGATGTTTTCCAGGCAGCCACTCCCTGACTGCCCAAAGGAGGGACCGTTGGCCTTCCTTGGCCCTAGCTTTTGGGAGTGAAGGTCAAAGATTCTAGAATCAAAGAATTCAGAGAAATTATGGAAGCCAAGAATTCGGTCCTCATATTAGAATTCTCACTTACGTTAGAATTCTTAAATATTAGATTCAGAATCTCTTATAGCTGGACTTCCCTGGCGGTTCAGTGGTTAAGCCTCTACACTTGCATTACAAGGGTTCGATCCCTGGTCGGAGAACTAAGATCCCAAGTGCCACATGGCAAACAAAAAACAAAACCAACAGCAAAAAACACAAACCTCTTATGGCTGTTAAGTGATTAGACAGATGGGCAAATACAGCTTTTCTACTCCATGCACCACACTCTCAGATACCCTAACTGGTACTCTGACCAGCACCAGTGGCTAAAGGAACCTGGAAGCGAGGCTGGGATGCCCAGGATGGCGAGGAGGCCTACATACTGGGTCTAGCTGCTCTCTGGCGAGAGCCATGCCAACTGGAGCCCACACATAGCCGGCATCACTCCCTGCAAGTGTTCAAAACATGCTTTGGTGCTGGCTGGGGTGGAGAGCAAAATGCTCTCCCAGGAAGGGTGGGCAAAAACTCCAGGTCTCTGCGAGCGACATCTCTGCAAAGGCTCAGGGCCTTTCCCCATGGGCACTGGAGGTGTTTAAACACACCTGAGGAGGCAACGTGGGTGGGAGAAACACCCAAATCTGCTATGTGACCTAAAATAGCTTGCTAACCCTCTCTGGGCTCGTGTGCTCTCTCCTATAAAATCAGCATTGGGAAGGCCTCACTGACCCACGACAAGTCCACAAAGTCTAGCCTGGTGATAAGGTCCAAGCACCATAGATTCATGTTGTCTGGGTTCAGGTCCCAGCTTTACCACTTACAGGTATGAGGTCAGGACAAGCTGACACTTCTGTGTGTCGATTTCCTCCCCCTGTATACTGGGACAACAGTGGCACATCCCTGATAGAGTTTTCACAAAGACTAAATGTGTATATGTGTGTATAGATAAATATGTGTATGTGTGCTTCCTAGGTGGCTCAGTGGTAAAGAATTCACCTGCCAATGTAGAAGACTCCAGTTCCATCCCTTGGTCGGGAAGATACCCTGGAGAAAGAAATGGCAACCCACTCCAGTGTTCTTACCTGGAGAATCCCATGGACAGAGAAGCCTGGCGGACTATAGTCCATGATGTTGCAAAGAGTCAGACAAGACAGCGACTGAGCACGCACGCATATGTGCATATGTAATATGTTTATAGTAAATTATATATCATTTACCTGACATCTATAATATTATTATATTATAATATGATATGATTATATCTACATCACTTAGAAGAGTGCCTGACACATACTCAGCACACTTGAAGCATTAGCTGTTATCATCATTATTGGTATTTCATCACCTGGACGGAAATGAGATGTTTACCCACAATAAGTTGGGAGAGACTCACAGATGTGTTAAGTGTCTTTACTTTTGGCTGAGATGTGTGTCAGTTCAGTGTGAAAACAGTGGGTTTGCTCCTGCTGATCCAAACTTCTGACTGGCAGTTCCATACGGCTTTCCTTAATTTTTTTTTTTAAATGTAGAGATCTATTTTTGAATGTAGGTTGTTTGAGAGACCAGGATTTTTAAAACGTGAAAGAGGGCCACTTAAAGGGATCCAACCTAATGAAATGACCCTTAAATTCACACAAATATTTCTGCATGAGGATGTTCACTGTAGCATTATTTTTAACCCTAGAAAAATGGAAAGCACTCCTGTGTGAAATAGAATAATAGTGAAGTAAATCTTGGTCTTATCTCACGCCAGTAGAATAATGGTGGGGCTCTCCAGTTGTCATGAAAAGATGCTGATGTGTCAAGAGGTTAAGATTTCAACAGAGCATTTTTAGCATTTTTCGGTTTTCGAGTAGCCTATGTATAGTGTGATTCCATGAAAAGCATATACATTTTACATTAAAAGAAGTTTATAAATGTACATGGTCATGTGTATACAGAGGGTTACAAAACAGTCTGACAGGATATTCAACAACAACATCAAGTTTTGCTTCTAAGTGGTAGGTTTACTGCTGATTCTTCTTTTAGCTCCTCTGCTTTTGCACGCTTTCAAAAATTAACTTACTTCACTTGTATAGTAAATGTTTTACACTTATAGGGGACAAATTAAAAGTGACCAAAAAGCTGGTTCCTGCTGTACCTGAAGAACTCCAGGTCCCTTGGTGGCGGAGCCCCAGTCCCATCCCAATTCCCCTAGATCTTTGCCAGTCAGGTGATAGCATTCCTCTCCTCTCAGGGCTGGTTTTCTGAGGATCTCCTCAGGGCACTCTGCTGAGCATGTTGTGTTCATGATACCATTGTATCTTCAAGATCTTCCTTTGAGGCAGGAATGATTTTTCCCATTTTATAGAGGAGGAAGCTGAGAGTCTCAGAAGTTAAGGAACGGGACCATGGTCACACAGCTGAAAGGCACTGGAGCCCAAACCAAACATGCTGGACTCTAAAGTGCTTGCCTGTAACCATCGAGTGGTCCTCTCTCCCTCCTCTGAACTCTGGCTGGAAGTCACTGCCAGCCCTTCTCTGCGCAGGCAGTACAGGCTGGGGTACACCTAGAGTCCTTTTTTTTAGAGTCTTTTTTTTTTTTTTAACTACAGTTTATGTGCTCCCAGCCTGGCAAAGAATTCCCAACATACTGTCTGAATTTTAGGGAGTTGAGTTGGTAAATACTGATGATGGTAGAGTCAATATCCATGTCCCCCTTGGAGCACAGTGACATAGTCCCTAATGTTTGGCTTGGGCATGTGACCACCCAAAGTGGAGGCTGCCTTTTCCACCCTCTTTTACAATTAAAAATGGCCATGTGACCAAGTTCTGGCCAAAGGAATATAAATAGAAGTGTTGTGCTAGGGCTTCCTTAAGAGAAAGCTGGCATAGGCCTTTTGCCCCTTCCTTTTCACTTCACTTCTCCTACCTCCTGGCAGGGATGCAGATGTGTTGACTGGAACTAGAGCAGCCATATTGGACAATGAGGTGCATTTGTGAATGGACCCACTGTTTAAGATGGGGTGTAGGTCCTGTTGCTGCTGCTGCTGCTAAGTCGCTTCCATCGTGTCCGACTCTGTGCGACCCCATAGATAGCAGCCCACCAGGCTTCCCTGTCCCTGGGATTCTCCAGGCAAGAACACTGGAGTGGGTTGCCATTTCCTTCTCCAATACATGAAAGTGAAAAATGAAAGTGAAGTCACTCAGTCATGTCTGACTCTTAGTGATCCCATGGACTGCAGCCCACCAGGCTCCTCCATCCATGGGATTTTCCAGGCAAGAGTACTGGAGTGGGGTGCCATTGCCTTCTCCGGGTGTAGGTCCTAGATATAAGTATATAAGGAAGCTGGATCCCAGACACTGTGACTCAGCTCAGCTTGGGATCCTTCCTTCAGACTTTTCCAGATAAGGCAAACAAATATCTTTCTTGTTTAAATTACTGTTTGGTCACCCACAGCTGAATATGTTCTAACTAATTCACTCACTGATGACTCTCTTTACCAGAATTTGGACTGGGTTTTGGGAATAAAGACAAATCAGACGTGAGCTTTATCTTCTCGACACTCACAGTTTGGGGGGGAGATGAAGATGAAATAGATAATCCCAGGATGACTCTAGTCTCAGTCTCATACCATAGGCAGCCGTTTGTTCATATAGTCAGCCCTCGCCAGCAGATGGGCCTTCTGCTCAACACCAGGCACTGTACTGGGTGCAAGAACACAGATTCGGCCAACCCTTACGGGGGCCCAGGCTGAGAACACGCACCACGACCCTGGAGCCTTCTTTGCATTCAGAGTAGTAGCCTCTGACTCAGTGCCTCTGGAATGTGGTTCCTGGCCTCCTATCAGTCTAGATCTGCTATTGGTGAGTCTGAGAAGGCGGCTGGGCCCTGGGGAACTGGCTTGGTTCAGGCCGGGGCAGCCTTTCAGACCACCTGCCTCACTGCCCTGTGTGCATATTTTGCTTGGGAAGAGAAGGCGGAGGTGAAGTGGGCACCTTTAAAGGATGCTTGTGTGCAGACACGTGTGTGTTTGAGGGTGTGTGTATATATACATATGCACATGTTTATAGGCGTACATGAGATGTGTGTGCTAACAGGCTTTTGTGTATGTATACATAAAATACTTATTTAACTTATACGCAGAGTACATCATGAGAAATGCTGGGCTGGAAGAAGCACAAGCTGGAATCAAGATTGCTGGGAGAAATATCAATAACCTCAGATATGCAGATGACACCACCCTTATGCCCT
>NW_011494785.1:6323866-6324102 GCF_000754665.1 Bison bison bison | reverse complement strand
TTGGTGATGGACAGGGAGGCCTGGCGTGCTGCAATTCATGGCGTCGCAAAGAGTCGGACACGACTGAGCGACTGAACTGAACTGAACATAAAATACATGTTAATATAAATCCTCTAGGCATGCATTTAGTAAAACATTAATCAGATCAGATCAGAAGCTCAGTCGTGTCCGACTCTTTGCGACCCCATGAATCGCAGCACGCCAGGCCTCCCTGTCCATCACCAACTCCCGGAGTT
>NW_011494785.1:6323543-6323766 GCF_000754665.1 Bison bison bison | reverse complement strand
TGAAAGTGAAAGAGGAGAGTGAAAAAGTTGGCTTAAAGCTCAACATTCAGAAAACTAAGATCATGGCATCTGGTCCCATCACTTCATGGGAAATAGGTGGGGAAACAGTGGAAACAGTGTCAGATTTTATTTTTTGGGGCCCCAAAATCACTGCAGATAGTGACTGCAGCCATGAAATTAAAAGATGCTTACTCCTTGGAAGGAAAGTTATGACCAACCTAGA
>NW_011494785.1:6306787-6322897 GCF_000754665.1 Bison bison bison | reverse complement strand
CTTCCAAGGAGTAAGCGTCTTTTAATTTCATGGCTGCAGTCACCATCTGCAGTGATTTTGGAGCCCAGAAAAATAAAGTCTGACACTGTTTCCACTGTTTCCCCATCTAGAGTCTGAAATATGAACACATAATGTAATGATATTAATGTATCACTGAGTGTGTTAGAATTCTTATTAACATGCCTATTCGAAATCACAACAGTGAATATCTGTTGAACAGTGTTCTCAGTACTCTACAGGAACTACCTCATTTAATCCTTACCACATTCCTACAAGGTCAGTTACTGTTATTATCCCCAGGTGAGAGGTGAGGAAACAGGCCCAGAGAGGTTAAGTGATTTGCCTGTGGTCACAAGCAAATCTGCCCCCAAGCTGCCCACCTGCAAGGCCCTGGAGCGTATGCAGACTCCTGTGCAGGCTGGATGTCTGAGCGGGGCAGCATGTGAGTGCAGGGGATGGGGTGGCCGTGGGCACAGGTGTTCTCGACAGCATGCGTCCACAGCTCTGTTTACATGGTGTGGCTCCAGGTGTCCCCGCCCACTCCCTCAGCCTGGAGTGCCCTTCTCTGCCTTGGTCTCCTGATGACGCCCAAGTCCCCAGAGACTCAGCGTGGGTGTCACCTCTCCCTACAGGCGACTCTGACTCCTCTGGCTGGGGCAGTTGCAACATCCACCCTCCCTGGTGTTGTCTTCATTGGGGGTGAGGGTGTGTCCTTCACATCTGTGTCACCGAGGTCCTGGGACAGGCCTGACCAGACATTAACAGCAATGATGACAGCTGCCACTTGGTGGGCACGGGCCCTGTGGCCAAGCATGCTCGGGGGTGGTGCCCCCATGACCTCACTGAATCCTGTTCATCAATCCATTCCAGATGAGAAGGAAGTAAGTACTTGGCTGGACCAGAAATTGAACCCCAGACTTGGCTTTAGCTCTGTGGTTCCCATAGTGTACTCCTTTGGGGCTCTTTTATTTATTTTTTTTAATATACACCAGGTCTTAGTTGCGACACGTGGGATCTTTAGTTGTGGCATGTGGGATCTAGTTCCCTGACCAGGGATTGAACCCAGGCCCCCTGCTTTGGGAGTGCAGAGTCTTAGCCACTGGACCACCATGGAAGTCCCCTATTTTATTACTTAAGCTTTTATTTATTTGGGAATAGCTATCACTGCACCTGGGAAAACTCAGGAAAGCCTACAACTTCAAAATAAGAGTCCCTTCCCCCTGTCACCCACCCTTCCAGACCCCTCCCAAGGCAACCACTGCTCCAGGCTTTTGCACAGCCAGGGCCATATTCCCCCTGGGTTTTCCCTCTCCAGGTGCATGCACATGAGTGTGTCTCCTTCCAGAGAGGTTCTAAGCATCTCTAAGTACATACGCCAATCATACCTGTTGTATTTTCTTTCTTTTACATAAACAATGGCACACCCCACACCTGGGTTTGCCTGTTGATTTCCTTACTTCACATCTTGGAGATCTCTCCACATCATCATGTAAGAACTTCCTCACGGCTTTTAAAAAATTAATTAATTAATTTGGGGACTTGCCTGATGGTCCAGGGGTTAAGACTTCATGCTCTAAATGCCAGAGGCCGGAGTTCAATCCCTGGTGGGGGAACTAAGATCCCACATGCTGCACAGTGCCACCAAATTAATAACAATTTTTAAATTAATTAATTAATTTGGCCGCATTGGATCTTGGCTGCTGCCCGGGCTTTCTCTAGTTGCAGCAAGTGGGGGCCACTTTCTAGTTGTGGAGCTTGGGCTTCTCACTGAGGTGGCCGCTCTTTTTGCAGAGCACAGGTTCTAGGGCACCTGGGCTTCAGTGGTTTTGGCTCAAGGGTTCCAAGCACGGGCTCAGTAGTTGTGGCTCATGGGCTTAGGTGACCCACAGCGTGTGGAATCTTCCCAGACCAGGGATTGAACCTGTGTCCCCTGCATTTCCAGGCTGATTCTTTACCACTGGATCACCAAGGAAGTCCCCTCACTGCTTTTTATAACTGCTTGACGCATGTGGTGGGGAATTTATTAACCACTTCCTATTCCCAGTGTGGCAATGAACGTCCTTGTACAGGCACAGACTTTGACTTAATAAATGGATCAGCGAAGAGGTGAGAGGATGCCTGAGGTTGAGGCCTGGATTATGGGGGGACCCTGAGTGTGGAGTCAGAGGTACCTCCAAGCCTGTCTTCCTACGGAAATGGGAGAACATGAGAATCTCCTGGAGTCCTGAGGGTCCCCACTGGCTGGGTCCCAGGTGAAGGTCTCCCAGCAGGATCCCCTCGGCTCCTCCTCAACAATGCAGCAACGTCTCACTGCCGGTGAGGTGTGTCCACCATGAGTCACCTTTCACGCCCGCTTGGCCAGCTGCCCCCATCTCTTGAAGCTAGAAATGCCTCACTGAGGTGGCAGGACCCATGGATGGCCATACCACATGAGCATCTTTGGGAAGCAGGCTCCACGCCTTGCCCTGATGGCGGAGATGGAGACACAGAGACGGCCATTGATCTCGGTGAACCATGATCTCAAGGAGATGCAAGGGCGCTTGGAGAGAGCAGCCAGCTGGGTCCAGCGTGCCCAGAGCCAGGAAGGGTCTTGTGTGGGGGTTCAGAATGGGGTTGGAGGTCCAGGCAGGGAGCCACACTGCAAGAGCTCAGGAGCTTTGAGAAGAAAGCGTGTTTGGCAGCCTCCCAACACAGATCTCTTCCCTGGTGGCTCAGACAGTAAAGAATCTGCCTGCAAGGCAGGAGACTCAGGTTCAATCCCTGGGTTGAGAAGATGCCCTGGAGAAGGGAATGGCTACCCACTCCAGTATTCTTGCCTGAAGAATCCCATGGACAGAGGAGCCTGGCGGGCTACAGTCCATGGGATTGCAAAGAGTCGGACACGACTGAGCAGCTAACCCTTTCACTTTCACTGCCATGGGGTGATGCTGGAGCTGTGGGATGGTGAAGGGACAACAATGCGGGCCCCTTCCTGCCCTTTCCAGGGGCCCTAGCCTTCCTAGCCCACTTGGGAGGAAGCTCTCTTGATCTGCATAACTGGGGAAACTGAGGCAGGAGTGTGGAGGTAGCTCATCAAGTTAGCCCAACAGAGGTGAACCCCTATCTCCCTGCAAACCTATGTCCCAAGCAAGAGACCCAAGGCATGTGGTCTGTGGGTGGTTTCCAGTAAGAAGACCTGGGTCAGCCTGGGAAGCCCCCTGTGCTATGAAACCCACTGACCTGGACTCGAGCTCTCTGATTCCTGCGCTGCTGGGTCCCTGCCCCTCACCTATAAAATGGAGGTAACAACAAAACAAAAACAGAAAAAAATTGTTTTAAAGAAAAAAACAAAAAAAACCCAAAACAAACAAAAAATAAAATGGAGGTGACTATGCACCTCCCTCACTGGCTGTTCTGGGGATTAAAAGAGACGATGAATGCAAATGCTTATTCTAGAACCTGGCACACGGTTAGTGCTCCACAAAAGGTAGATATTTTTCTCTTCGGCAGGTAGCCTGAGTCAGAAGATTTGGGCTCTAGAACCAGACACACTGTGAGGTGACCCACTAAGTTATTGACCTTGGTGAGTCCTGTCCCCTCTCTGAGCCTCAGCTTCCTGCTCTGCAAATGGGACAACACATCAAAGAGGTGTTGTCTGAAAATCCACTCACAGCAGATGCTCCCTCAGTGTGAGCTCCTCCTTCCCTGGGCCTCAGAGCCCAAGGGGCCCTCATAAAAGCCAGAAGGGGACGCTGGGATGACTGGCTGACTCACGGTTACAACCTGGGCCCTTTCATGTAAAGGAAACTGCCATTAGCTGCCAGCGCCTCCGGCTGGTTGCTGAGCTTCCCAGCTGGTTTATGGGGAGACCTCACCCTTTGCCATTTGGCGTGGGAGTGAGGCTGAGACTGTGTCTGTGCCCTGTCTGGAGGGTGCCTGACTGGGTAGTCATTCATTTCCAGTCAGTCAGTCAGGGAGTCAATCAACAAACAAGAATCCAGCTGAGACTCCAGTGTTCTGTGCTGGGCGCTGGGGAAACGGAAGTAAGTGAGAGCTGGCCCCTGGCTTCAGGGGGCTCCCAGACGGAGTGAGCCATGTGGAGAGAACATGTCAGGTGGAAGGGCTGTGGAAGCCAGAGCAGGCATCTAGCTGCCTGTGAGGGAATCTGGGCGGGCTTCTTGGAGGTGGCAAGTGGTGACTAATCTGCGTCCTGACTCTGCCAGGGGCCTACCAAGGGAGGGGCAGGAAGTGGCAGGTGCAGATGGAGATGAAGGGTGAGGACAGACAGGTGCCTGGGTGGGCGCACTTGAGAACTGCAGGTGCCTTTGTGGAGTGGAAACCCAGAGCCCAGCGGTCCTGAAGGGGCAGGGAGAGGAGGCCGGGGTAGGGGCTCATGTGCCAAGGCTCGATCCTAAGGACAGCAGGGGCTCGGGGCAGGGTTTCACAAAGGGAGATCTCTGTTTTAGAAAACCCACGCTGGTGTGGGTTGGATGGGAAGGGAAAAACCAGAGGCTGGGGACCAGGGAAGAGGGTGACTCAGGTCCCAGTTGTTGGGACAGGGGAGGACACAGAACGAATCATGGGCTTGGAGACAAAGATAAGCAGAAGGAGCAGGCAGTTCCCCACAGCCAGGTGGGCTCCTCCCAGACTGCCAGGTGCCCCTACTTGTTGGGATCAAGAGGGCACAGGGACGAGATGGTGAGAGCTCACTGCTGCTGCTGCTAAGTCGCTTCAGTCGTGTCCGACTCTGTGCGACCCCATAGACGGCAGCCCACCAGGCTCCCCTGTCCCTGGGATTCTCCAGGCAAGAACACTGGAGTGGGTTGCCATTTCCTTCTCCAATGCGTGAAAGTGAAGTCGCTCAGTCTTGTCCGACTCTTAGCGACCCCATGGACTGCAGCCTACCAGGCTCATCTGTTCATGGGATTCTCCAGGTGAGAGAGTACTGGAGCTCACTAGCAGGACTCTTTTCCAGAGGATTTATCACAGAGCCCCTGAAGGGCGTGGCTGACATGGCAACAGATCCCTGCCACCACCCCCACCCCCCCGAAAGAGAAGTCTCAGGATGCCCTGACAAGTGATAAGTGGGAACCTGCCAGATGGGCTAAAGAGGCCTGGATTCTCGAAGGCCATGGAATTGGGGTTTGGACCAAGTTCAACCAGATCTCCTGGAAATGGCAAAGGGCAGGGGCAGTCGGCTAACCTCTGACTACAAATAAAAAATAATAGTTCTTGTTTTTGAAATACTGAATTGTGGGCCCCATGCCATGCATTGTACTTCCATCATTTCATTTAATCCTTATAACCATCCCATAACAATAACAATCACGGCAATAACATTTTTATTGGATTTTACTAGATCCCAGGAACTTTTCTCACCATGTTACATCTTTTGGCTCATTTTTGAGCTTCACAACATTCCTGAGAGGGAGGTACTACTATTCCCATTTTACATATGAGGAAACTGAGGCACAGAAAATTTATATAACTTGCCCAAGTTTGCCTAGGAGCTAGGATACGGTTGAAGGACTCTCTGGGCCCCTTACTCCCCTGCCCCCACCGCCGACCTGAGCTCTTCCTTGCTCCTCATCCTGCCTCCCACAGGCATCAGAGGAGGCGGAAGGGAAGGGCTGCATCACCAGTGCCTTCTGAGGTGACATTGCCCTGCTCTTCCCAGAGGAGCTGTGGGTCCCTGGAGCTGAGGGGCAGAATCAAGTCTGACAAGGTGTAAAGAGTGAAGGTGGTAAGGAAATGACAAAACTTTGTCCTCTCCCCATAGCCCCCGTCCCACACACAGCTCCCCACTCTCTGTGGCCTGAGGAAATCCAACAGGCCCTTAATGGGCCTTTTCTCCCAGCCCGTCAGCCAGTCGCTTCTCAAAGCATTCACTCCCTGGGGCTGTTGGGAACCTACCTACTGCTCTTCCTTGGGGTCCTGTTCTCCTCTCCAACCCCCACTACATGCCACCCCTAAGGCCAACTCAGAGCCTTCACCAACCCCGTGTGCTGAAGGGGTTGTGCACACTCCCATCTTTGCCCAGATCCTCATCCTGAACGAGGGCAGTGCCCACTTAAAACTCCCCAATGGCTCCCCACTGGGTTAAGAATGCATCAAGAGCTTGGACCCATGGTACCCACCCTCCTTGCAGTTTGAATTCCAGGTCTGGCTTGTTCCTCCAGCCTCATTTTGGATCCCTCTATATATGCCAACCTCAATCCACATACAGCTGCTCTGTCCCTGAATGGACTTTTCTTTCCATCTAGTATCTTTTTTTTTTGACCACGCCATGCAGCACACGGGATCTTAGTTTCCCAACCAGGGACTGAACCCATGTTCCCTGCACGGGAAGGCAGACTCTCAACTACGGGACCACCAGGGAAGACCTATCAAGTGCCTTTAAATTTTTATTTATTTATTTTTATTGAAGTATAATTGATTTACAATGTTGTGCCAATCTCTGTTGTATAGCAAAGTGACCCATATATATATATAGATCTTCTTCTCCCATCTAGTGCCTTTGAACATAGTATTCATTTGACCTGGAATACGTTCTAGCTAGTTCTGGCTTAGCTCCAGGGCCACCTCCTCCAGGAAGCCTCCCTTGACCTCCCAGGCTGGATTTGCTGCATCCTCTGTGCTGACCGCACGTTCTTGTAATTAACTGAAGAGGAGTAGGTTGGAGGGAAGACAGGACTTTGATAGCAGCCCTGAGATTGAGGCTGCCCAGGCCTGGAGTTTCTGAGAAAGGTCTGGACTGGAGACAGACAAAAGCTGAGGACTATGGCAACCCACTCCAGTACTCTCGCCTGGAAAATCCCATGGACGGAGGAGCCTGGTAGGCTGCAGTCCATGGGGTCGCTAAGAGTCGGACACGACTGAGCGACTTCACTTTCACTTTTCACTTTCATGCATTGGAGAAGGAAATGGCAACCCACTCCAGTGTTCTTGCCTGGAGAATTCCAGGGACGGAGGAGCCTGGTGGGCTGCCATCTATGGGGTCGCACAGAGTCGGACACAACTGAAGTGACTTAGCAGTAGCAGCTAGTAGCAGAGATCAAAGACAGAGAGCAAGCTTGTCACAGGAGAACGTGTAGAAGATAGGAGAGCTGAGGTCAGACACTGGGGAACCCCAGCATTAGAGGGCTGATAGCAGAAGAGAATTCCACAAAGGAGACTGAGAAAGAGGAGCTGGAGAGTTAGGTAGAGAAGCAGGAACACAGAGGAAAAAGCTGGCTCCCCGTGAACCACCCCCCAGCACTCATGCCCTGGTGTTGTCCCCCTCCCTTGAATCTGGGTTGGCCCTATGACTTGTTTTTGACAAATGTGATGGAAGCAGTGTCACAGCACTTCCAACCCTAAGTCCTAAGAGGCATGTAGATGCTTCCAGCATCATTTGAAACTCTCTAGGGAAGTAAACCACCATGTAAGAAGTCAGACTACAGACTGCCTGGAGACTGCCGTGTCGTGAGGAAGCCCAAGCTAGCCATATGAAGTGACCACATAGAGAAAGAAAGAGAGATGTCCAATGGCCTCTGCTATCACCACCATCCCAGCTGAAGCCCAGATATGAGTGAAGAAGCCATCTACGATGGCCAACCCCAGTGACCATTCAGGAAACTCCAGCCCTGCCACTACTGACAGCCACTGCAGAACAGACAGCAAGAGAACTGCCCAGCTGAGCCCAGTCTACCCACAGGACCAAGTGTGGTAATAATAAAACTTTCTAAACCATTAAGTTTATAGATCATTGAAACAGTTGGTAATTCAATACCTGAATAACTCTGTGGCAGGCATTATCATCTCCACTTAAGAGGATGGGGAAATAGGGACTTCCCTGGTGGTCCAGTGGTTAGGACTCCTTGCTTCCACTCCTGGGGGCACAGGTTCGATCCCTGTTCAAGGAACTAAGATCCCACAAGCTGAGAGACTCTGCCTAAGTAAATAAATAAAGACACTGTGCTTGCATGCCTAGGGCAGGAGTCCTTAAGTTTTTTGACAACAGGGATCAGTTTTGTAGGAAGACAATTTTTCCAAGGATGTGGGAGTTGATTCAAGTGCATTCCACTGACTGAGTTTGTTGAGCAGGAGGAGCTCACGTGGTAATGCAAGTGATGGTGAGTGGCTGTAAACACAGATGGAAGCTTCGCTGGCTTTCCTGCCGCTCACCTCCTGGTGTGCAGCCACGTTCCTAAAGGGTCCACGAACCCTAAAGGGTTCCTAAAGGTGTAGGAGGTGGGGACCCCTGTTCTAAGGGGAAAAAGAGAGATGGGGAAATAAACCCAGAGAGGGATGTGACTTCGTGAGGTTCATGTAGTCTGCTGGAGGCAGCAATTGGGGTTTGAACCCAGACAGGTGTGTCTGATACCCTGCCCTGTGCTCTTTCCACAGCACTTGCTTGGCTGCCTGAGGAGACCAGACCTAGCAGCCAAACCATGTGGCTTTGGCCAAATTCCTGGTGTGACAGGTAATTGCGGTTTTCCTAGGAGCTTCACCTGGGCACCTGCTAGAAACTTGGATTTCTTAAAAAACTAGACACGATTCAGGTAGTCAAATGCACAAATCATTGTGTGCAACGAGGTAGGTTTTTACATGTGACCTCCCTGGTCCAGATACGGAACATTTTTGGCACCCCAGAAATCTCCCTTGTGCCTACCACTAGTCCATGTACCACACCAGGAACCCAGAGGAACCCACTGTTCTGAAGACTGTCTCCATAGTGACGTTTTGCCTGTTCTTGAACTTCTATAAGTGGACTTGTACAACATGGACCTTCTTTGAAAAAAGGTATTTGACTGCGTCAAGTCTTAGAGCAGCATGCAGGATCTTCTGTCTTCATTGCAGCATGTGGGATCTATTTTTTTTTTTTTTAGTTGCAATATGTGGGATCTAGTTCCCTCATCAGGGGTCAAACCTGGGCCCCCTGCTTGGGAGCTTGAAGTCTTAGCCCCTGGACCACTAGGGAAGGTCCAACGTGGGCCTTTTTGTGGCTGTCTTCTTTCACTTAACATCATGTCTGGAAGACTCATTGTGCGGTTGCATGTGGCAGTAATTCTCTCCTATTTCCCTATTGTATTCTAATGTACGAATATGCCACCATTTATTCAATCTACTGTTGACAGGCATGAGTATTGTCTTCAGATTTGGGCTACTATGAGTAAGGTGGACATGAATATTATTGTACTAGTCATTTTGTAGACCTCAGCACTCATTTCTCTTGGGTGTACATGCAGGAGTGGAAATGCGAGGTCACAGGTAGGTGTGCGTTTAACTTTATAAGAAACTGCCAACAGTTCCTCATAGTGCTGGTACCTAGAGTACTCCCACCAGCCCTGTGTGAGAATTCGTTTTTCAGATCCTCAAGACACTTGGTATTGTTAGTTCTGTTGATTTGAGCTATTCTAGTGGGGTGGGGTGGGGAGGGATATCTCATTGTTTTTCAACAGCTGAGGTGGGGCACCTGTTCATAGGTTGGCCTGATTTTTTAGTTTGTCTGGGAAGCCCTGCCTGCAGAGAGGGTGGGGTGGGAGGGAGCTGGTGGGGAGGGTGTTGCCACAGCCCAGGTGCCACATGGGCAGCCCGAGTTGGACTGAGAGAGTCACGGAGGCAGGGGATGGGCTAGAATGATGTCCGGGAGGGGCTGGTCTGGGGCAACAGGGCCTGGTGAGGATGGGCAGGGCCCTGGACTCAACTATCTGGTTACTGGGGCTGCCCACGGCATGCTTCTTATCCCATGAGACGGGAAGTCCTGAATCAAGGCAGCACCAAGCCTGGGTGATTTGATGGCTCAGGGATTCTGGTTCTTCTTTCTGTTCCACCATCTTTAGCATATTAATGAGCTAAAATGGTGGCAACATGGGGACTTCACCCAGCACTGTCCAAAGGTCAGGAGAGAGAGGCCTCCCTTCCTTGTGCCCCTAAGAGTAAGGAAGACCTCTGAGGATGATCTGCTCCATCCCTCCACCCCAGTCAAGACTTTCCTGGGCCATCTCATTGGCTGGAACTATATCCCATGCCCATTCCTAAACCCATCACTACAAGGGAATGGGGCACATTTCCCCCACACCCCACAAGCTTGCTCCCCCATGGGTTCCCTGAACACACTAGGGAGGTTCACAGGGCATTTGCTCATGCTTTCCCCTTGGAATTGGAAAACCTTCCTGATTTTTTCATCTTGTTGTTGTTTTTCAGTCCCTCAGTCGAGTCTGACTCTTGTGACTCCATGGACCCATTTTTCCATCTAGAAAAGTCATATTCCAAAACCACCCCCAAAATCCTCTTCCACCTGTGGGCTGGGGGCCTCCCCTGGGTTCCCACAGCCTTCTAGAACCCAACCCTATGTGACCTGTTTTTGTGGCCTCAGTCGGGGGCAGGGCCAGTTCTTGTTCAACTCTACACACCCAGTGCTCAGCACAGAGGTCCCCCAAGGGTTGATGGGAATAGCCGCAGGGGGTGAGGCTGCCTTGTCTTCATCACCTTCGCCACAGCCCTGCAAATTGGACAGCCAGGCTGGACTGATGGCATCTCAGAAAGGGGGCCTCTTCCCAGCCCCAGGTGGGGCCATCCACGATCAACACAACAGCCAACAGAGATGAGGCCCCCAGCGTGGTGGCCTGGGGTGACTGCTTCTACTTCCCCGCCCCTAAGCCTGCCAGGCTAGACAAAACCTCTGGGCACAGCGTCAACATGGGACTGGGATTGAAAAATACTCATTTGATGGAGAAGCAAATTAAGGCTCTTAGAGAGGGGCATGGCTTGACCAAGGTCAGTCATGGGCAAAGCCTCAGGTCCCAGTCCTTCCTCCAAGGCTGGCCCAGTGCCCACTCAGGGCTTCTCAAAATGAGATGCCCCTGATCCCTGGGCGGGACGTGGGGCGCATGTTAAAGTGCAGATTCTGACTCAGGAGGTCAGGGCGGAGCCTGGACTTGGGGTTTCTCACAAGCTCCCAGGTACCACAGCTGCTCCTGCTGGCCTGCAAACCCCACGTGGAGCTGCAAAGCCTGGTGGAGAAACCAGATTCTCAACCCCACCCTCAGAAGCCCACATGCTACTCCTTTAGGAAGGGTGGAGTGCTGGAGGGTATGGGTGGTGAAGCCACTTTAAGAAACCCCGACCATAGAGACAGTCTTCTGTATGATGCAGGGAACCCAAAGCTGGTGCTCTGGGACAACCTAGAGGGGTGGGATGGGGAGGAAGGTGGGAGGGGGGTTCAAGAGGGAGGGGACATATGGGATGCCTTTCTCTCTCTCTCTCTCTATATATATATACCTACGTGGGCTTCCAAGGTAGCGCTAGTAGTAAAGAACCTGCCTGCCAATGCAGGAGATGTAAGAGACAAGGGTTCAATACCTGGATCAAGAAGATCCCCCGGAGGAGGGCATGGCAACCCACTCCAGTATTCTTGCCTACAGAATCCCATGGATGGAGGAGTCTGGCGGACTACATATATAGGATAGATATACCTATATACCCCCATGTACCTATGGCTGATTCATGATGATACATGGCAGAAACCATCACAATATTGTAAAGTACTTATCCTCTAATTAAAAAAAAAAAGAACCCCCAACCTCTGCCACCCACCCTGTGTAGGCCATCCAGGACACCAGAGCTGCCAGAACATTTTATTAAGTTAAGAAGGCTCATGGAGCAGGAGAGAAATGCCTGCACGGGGCGGCTCCCACAGATCCATGCCCAGCACCCCCTCACAGGAGGGGGCAGGGCTGTGGGGACAGCTGCCGGCTCCCTCTGTCCATCTGTCCCTCTGTCCAGAGTCCCAGGGAGTGGGTCCCCCCCAGGGCAGGAAGTAGTTAGTGGGAGGTAGGGTAGGAAGAGGGTGGCCGGCTCCCTGCCTCTCCCACCGAGTCCACCCTGCCACAGCTACTGCCAGGCCTCCGCTAGACCCCAGATGGGGAGACAGGCCCAGAAGCCCAAGCAGGTGGCTGGGGACAGAGTGGGGGCTGGTACTGGAGGCATGTGCCACCAGGAATTGCTTTTTAAAACGTATAAAGTGTTTTTGGGGGGAAAAAAGGAAAAAAAAAATCTATATAAAAATCTCTTCACATATAAAATCCTGAAGAAGGTGCAAGGTAAGACCCAGTGCTAGGGGCGCGCTCAGATACGCAGAAAGTGTACATGTGTATGTGTGTGTGTTGCTATGTGTGTGTGTGTGCATGTGTGTGGTGGGTGTGAGTGCACGTGGGTGTGAGCCCACAGAGGGTGGGAAGAAAGCTTGGCTTCTGACGTCCGTCCAGCAGAGAAGGAAGGCGATTGGTCCCCTTGGACTGGGGGGTCTGCAGTGGGCTGGACCACGAGGACCTAGAAGACAAGATTGGGGGAGTCTGCTAATTAGAAAAAAACATGTACCCCAAAGTTCTCAGCAGCACTATTTACAATAGCCAAGACATGGAGGCAACCTAAGTGTCCATCGACAGATGAATGGATAAAGTATACATATATTAATACAATGGAATATTACTCAGCCATAAAAAAGAATAAAATAATGCCATTTGCAGCAACATGGATGTGCCTAGAGTTTATCATACTAAGTGGAATAAGTCAGATAGAGAAAGACAAATATCATATGATATGACTTGTATGTGGAATTTACAAAACAGAGACAGACTCACAGACACAGAAAACAAACTTATGGTTACCAAAGTGGGAAGTAGGGGTGGGGGAGGAATAAATTAGGAGTTTGGGATTAGCAGATATAAACTACCATATATAAAATAGATAAATAATAAAGTCCTACTGTATAGCACAGGAAACTATATTCAATATCTTATAATAAAATATAACAAAAAAATTCTGAAAAAGAACATATCTGTATTTCTATTGGGTTGGCCAAAAAGTTTGTTCCATAACACCTTACAGAAAAATGCAAACTTTTTGGCCAACCCAGTATATATAACTGCATCACTCTGCTATACACCAGAAACTAAAATAACATTGCAAACTGTAACACTGTAAATCAACTACATTTCAATTC
Organism: Bison bison bison; assembly: GCF_000754665.1. NCBI lineage: Eukaryota > Metazoa > Chordata > Mammalia > Artiodactyla > Bovidae > Bison > Bison bison. The sequence continues at coordinate 6,309,930 of NW_011494785.1, read as the reverse complement.
AATAAACAGAGCAAGGGGATCTGGCTAAGGCCAGGGAAGTGTGACCAGCAGGCCCTTCTAAAGCCTCTCAACCCCAAAGGCTGGGCCAGACCTGCTCCTCTGGGCTTCTCCCCGCGCCTGGCCCACAGGGTGGCCTCTCCCGAGTGCCTTAGGAAGTCCCCAAGGACGTGTTACAAAGAGGAAGCTCCAGGTAGACAGGGCAGGAGGAAAAGCATCATAAAAATAGCTCAGAGGGATTTCCCAGGTGGTCCAGTGGCTAAGAGTCTGTGCTCCCAATGGAGGGAGCCTGGGTTCAATCCCTGGTCAGGGAACTAGATCCAACATGCTATAACTAAGACCCAGTGCAACCGAAAAAAAAAAGTCTCAGACCCTGCTAAGTCAGGGATGACTGTGAAACTGAGTGGGACAGAACACGGCCTCCAGTGATGTCTGGGGTGTGAAGCTCAGAGGAAGGAACCTGTGGGCGATTAGCAGACACACCAGCGAGCTGTGCTGCTGGGTCTGATGAGGAGGTAGGCACACCCTCACCGGATCTGCCACCCAAGCCAGGCTGATCAGTTAGGGCACTGCCAGCCCTGAGGAGGGGCGTGGACGGTGCAGGGCTGCAGCTGTGGCTCTGTGTTAAGAAGCTTCCACTGTCACATGGCAGGGACAGGGCCGATAATCACAGACTTGAACTGGCTGGCCCACCTCTGAAGGAAACGCGCTCCAGCTCACAGAGCAGCCTCTGGGAGAGTCGGATGGATCCCCAGGATGGCCCCGAGTTGCCAGCGTCACTGTCCCCCCATCCAGATAGGGAAATGGAGGCTGGGAGGAGGAAGTGCCCTGGCTCAGGGGGCAGCGCAGGCTTTCAGGTGCAGATGAGCCTTGAGGTCACACCTCCAGCCTGGCGCCTGTGACGGCCTCCCCCTGCGCGCCCCGCAGTGCCCACCCCGTGGGGCCCACCTCTACTCGGCCAGGCTGTTGCGCACAGCCTCCTTCTCCTGCAGGGCAGCCATGGCGAGGCGCAGGTGCTCTTTCAGCTGCTCAATCTCCCGCTCCGACCGCGTCTTGATGTGGTTCAGCTCCACGTACACGTCCTGGTACTTTCCCGAGGTGAAGCGCTTGTCCTGAGGGCCGGGGAGGCATTGTGAGGGCAGGGAGCCCTCCCTCCTGGCCCTGCCCACCTGCCGGCACAAACAGCCAGGCCCCTCCAAGGCCCCTGGTTGGTTTTCTCCCTCTAGGTGGCCTCCCCAGAAGGTTCCCCTGCTCCACCCAGTGACACAGGTTTCAGCATCATTTTCATCCCATTTAAGATGAGAGCCGAGGCTCAGGGTGGTGAAGCTTCTGTCCGAGGCCACACACGCAAGTGAGTGGCTGGGAGGGCAGGTCAGCCCGGCCCAGGGTTTGGGCCCCTTCCAGGAGTCTCCCAGAACCACCAACACACAGAGAGTTGTCAAAGACACATGGACATGGCACCAAGGGTGGGTCAGATTGGGCCCCAAATCTCAGTCCCCCAGCTCCCAGAAACACAGGTTTCTGGGAACGCATACTCCACACTGGAATGCATACTCCACAAGGACAGGGATTTTGGTCTGGTCCACAGCAAGTCACCCAGTACCCAGTATAGTGCTGAGCACATAGTAGGTATTCAATAAATATTTTATGATTAAATACTGGGTTGGCCAAAAAGTTCATTCAGGTCCCTTCCATAAGATGTTATGGGAAACCCAAAAGAACTTTTGGGCCAACCCAATAAAAACAAGGGTGGCCTGGAGCAAATCACTTACCCTTTCTTAGCCTCAGTTTCTTTGTCTGTAAATGGGAATACTGACCCCTACATGGGGGAGGCACAGGGAGGGCCTGATGAGGCCAGGAGTGGCCGACACAGAACAGGTGATCACAGGATGAGGGCACAGCTGGATCCAGGGGCTCCCCACCCCTCTGGCACCTCAGCTGGCTAGGACTCACCTTCTGCATCATCTGGAGCTCATCTCGGAGGCACTGCACCTCCTTCTTCAGATACTGCAGCTCGTTCTCCTTCACTCGCAGCAGCACCTGAGGTCACAGGTTCCAGGCTGATCTGGGGCCAGAGTCCAGAGCTACCCTGGCCCACCACACCCCAAAGCCTGACTTCTCTCTGCTTTGGGCCCCTAGAAGGCAGCTCCTAACCTGCCCCAGGGTCCCTGGGGGAAGACTCGTCCAGGAAGCCCTCTCTGATTTCTCCTTGCTCTCTCAGCCCATCTGTACCATGTGAGTGGATATCTTATGGTCACCCCTGCTGTGGTCACAACACAGCACCAGGCCCTCAACTTGAGGGCAAAGATCATGGAAAGAAGCCACAGTATGGCCCTACTGTGAGCTATAGAGGGCTGGGCTTCCTCATTAACACCTCCCCAAACCTTGATGAGCAGGTACTGCTATTTTGACCTGACCGAGAAGGAGACAGGTTCAGCAGGGTGAGGGAGACTTAAAAGCTTAAGGCTTTGGAGCCAGGCTGCCTGGTTCAAATCCCAGCTCCCACACTGACAAGCCATGTGACCCTGGGCAAGGTACTTGACCTTCCTGTGTCTCAGTTTCCTCAACTGTAAAATGGGGAGAGCAACAGCATCTTTTTCATAAAACTGCTAGAAGCTTCAATGATTTAGCAGATACAAGGGCTTATAGAAATGCCAGGCAGAGAGTAAAGCTGTGTACAAATTTTTGTTAAATACAACCAAAGACAAGGGTGATCCTGGGATCACATATACATTTTCTCATTCTGGCTTCTCTCAGTTAGGGAGGGGCTAGCTCCATTTTACAAATGAGCCACTAGGACTAAGAAAGGTGAGGTGACTTGCCACGGTCACACAGCAGGTAGGTGATAGGACTCAGGTGGAGAGCTTTCACCCAGCTGACCCAGGAGTGCTGGGTGCACACCAGCCCTCCTTCCGAGCTGCCCTGTCCTCTCCCCAGGACAGACCCAGCCTGTCCGGGTACCCTCCCCAGGCCCAGGCCCCACGCCCCAGCTAGGAGGCCTGGCACAGGGTGGGGGGATGTGGGCACACCTCCAGCTCACAGGAGCTCCGCTCGCTGCTGCGACCACAGCCGTTGCCCGTCCCCTGAGAGGCGATGAAACTGCGCAGCCGGTCAATCTCCTCGGACAGGCGGGGGGGCAGCCCCTG
>NW_011494785.1:6300291-6306682 GCF_000754665.1 Bison bison bison | reverse complement strand
CCCCCACCCCCGGGGGCCAAGGCCCACCTGGTTGTGGCGCAGCAGCTCCTGGCCCTCCTGTTGGCAGCGCCGCAGCGTGTGCTCACGCTCCTCGGCCTGCCGCGTCAGGGCCCCAATCTCCAGGCACTTCTGCGAGTACTGCTCTGATAGTACCTGCAGCTCCCGCTTCAGCGCCTCCACGTCTGACCTGCCAGGGTAGAGTCAGGGAGGATGGCCCGGGTTCTCTGGCCCTTGGCCAAGCCGGGTCAGGTCATGCAGACCTGAAGCCGCTCAGGACTTCTGATTCTTGCCCTAGTTTTGCCTTCAGCCCACTGTGGGGCTGTGAACTGGTGTGTCAGCCTCTCTGGGTTGTAGGTGCCTCCTCTGTGAGGGGGGTGGGTTGGAGAAGCCCATCTCTTAACGCCTCTATAGCCCCAGCATTCCAGAGCTGTGCTCTGACAGGGAAGGACACCTACCGGCTTCTACTGTAGCCCCGCTCTGTGTGTGTGCATTAGTCACTCAGTCGTGTGCGACTCCTGGCGACCCCATAGACTGTAGCCTGCAGGGCTCCTCTGTCCATGGGATTCTCCAGGCAAGAATACTGGAATGGGCTGCAATGCCCTCCCCCAGGGGATCTTCCTGACCCAAGAACGGAACACGGGTCTCCAGCATTGCAAGCAGATTCTTTACTATCTGAGCCACTAGGGAAGACCCTAAGCCAAGCTCTAGGGGACACTAAAGAGGGGAAGAGAGAGTGGAGACTGAGACCGGATAGACAAGAAGGGGCCTGAGAACAGTTGTGCGCACTGGTGTGGGGGGTCCTACCGCTTCTGTTCCCTACGCCACATGACTGGAACAGGAATCTCTGCTGGGGGCAAACTAACATGGTCCCCTGCCCAGGGGTCTCAGCACAGGTCCCTCACTCATAACCAGCAGAGTGGACAGCTGGGCCCCCTGGCTCAGAGGGAGGCCCTGCCACCAGGCTGCAGGGCCCCATCACCCTCTTACTGGTGCTGCTTCCGGAGGCCATCTGGACCTTGCTGGAGAGTCCGTGTCTTATTCAGCTCCCGGCTCAGCTCCTCCTGGTAGGCTTTCTTCATGGCTTCAATGGCTGGAAGCAGGGCAGAGAGGTAGAAGGGAGATTGGGGAGGGGTCAGGAGCAACAAATTACACTTCCTCTAGGACTCCGCGTGGAGACAGGAGCAGAGAGTGATAAGCAAAGAGTGCTGGGCTGGGCTGTGTCATGGACTGAGTGGCTCTGGGTAAGCTGCTCAACCTCTCTGAGCCTGTCTACCACAGGAGGATGACAGAACCTGTCTGAAGGACTCTGCTGGGGAGACACTTCAGTGTCTGACCACCAGTACCTCTTGTTATTCATGATTTCTGGATAGGACTACACACAGTCCTCCCTGCAGAGCCTGGAAGGTTCTTTAACAAGGTCCATCTGCCTGGCCCAGCCAAATAGTCAAGAACACTGGCTCTGTGGCCGGTACAAATTTGTGTGATTTTGTGCAAGGGACCTAACCCCTCTGTGCCTTGAATCCTTATCTGTAAAACAAGGTTAACAAAAAACGCCTTTCCTCATGGGTTACTGGGAGATGTGCGTAGAGCATGCAGAATAGAACAATGCCTGGCACAGAGGCAGTACTCAGACACTGACCCCCACTGGTTTATTTTCAGTCTGCAAGCCCCCAAGGACTGAGTCTCTTTCCACACTCACACAGTGCTGTTGTGAGGATTAAACAAGTCCTCATTCATAGTCTTATCCATAATTCCAAAATCCAAAAGCTCTGAACACTGCAAGTGTTTCATAATTCTTTTGGTGCAATCCCCAACCTGAACAGATTCAAGGCTATTTCTGGTCATTATTATCCCACTTAAGAGCAACACAGAAATTTCACTGCAAAATCTTAGTGCTAGATTTCAAGGTGAAACCCAGACCCTGCTGGGGGAGGATATCCTGGGTTATCTTCCTAAAATGCAAAACACACTGACCCCAGGGTTTGGGACGAGGGGCCCTCAGTTTGAGTTCTTGAACACTGGCAGGTGGCAAGTTCCAAATCACATGACCTCTTTCATCATTTCTATTATTCTGCAAACCCCATGGAAGTGTCTAGCATGTGCCAGACACACACAGCAGGTCTGCAGGGGACAGAGAGGGAAAGCTGGCCAGAATCTTGGGTATACCTATTCCTGACTTGGAAGAGCAGAGGGAAGGGTTTAGAGCATGGCTTTGTAGTCAGAGTGCTCTGTGCTCCAGCTCCATCTTCTGATACCTCCAAGCTATGTCATCTGGGATAAGTTGCTAACTTCTGAGCCCCAGCTTCCTCATCTGTGAAATGGGTTCACTCCCTGGGGCACTGCAAGGACTAAGGTTGCTCGTGTGTGTAACAGGGTTTGGTTAAATGCCGACACCTTGCCTTGCTCTCCCCTGGGTCCAGCCCACTGGCCCAGTGAGACGGCACTCATAGAAGAGCAGGGTCTGCGGCTGACCAGTCTCTCCCCAGCACATGGCACGGATTTTTGGCTGTGGAAAACAAACACACGCTGCAGCTCAGTGTGTGTGTGTATGTGGCTTGACGTGGGCCTCCCAGTAGCCACAGGCCCCTGAGGAGAAGACTCTAACCCTAACCCATGGTCTGTGTGTAGGGGGAAATCAATTATTGCCTTGGTTTCCCCTTTGCAAGTAGGGTTAGAGGCCATATCTAGGGGCTCCTGACCCCTCACCCCAAGTTTGGCACCAGACCCTCATCTCTTATTTAAAGACCTCCAGTCAAGAGGAGCCACAGCCTGGAGGCTCATGGGCCCGGGCCCTGCTGTGCCGTTCCTGCCCAGGGTCCTCACCCGAGGCTGTGGCCGCTGTCTCCTCAGCCAGGAGCCATTCCTTCTCCTGCTGCAGCCGCTGCAGCTCCCGTTCGTGGTGCCGCTGTAGCTCCTGCATCACCTGCTGGTGTGAAGACTCCATCTCTGCCAGGCTGCGCTCGCATGCCTCCTGCAGGTGGGAGGCCAGGACATCACGGGGCTGCCCCCATGGCCCAGGTAGTGCCCCTTTCCCAGCCTGAGGCAAGAAGCCTCGGGGGCAGGCCTGCCCTGGTCCAGGCTTCACCACCTCTCCCTCAAGACCCTGGCATCATCAGCCTGTATCTGCCCCTGCTCCCCGCCACCCACAACCCCCAGCCTGTCATTCTGCTTCAAACCCTTCTGGGCTTCCCATCCTGCAGAGCAAGTCCCTGCCCCAGTGTCTGCCAACCCTGATGGTCTCAACCTAAGTCCTCCCCAACCAAGGAACATCATAGTTACTTAAAAAAGAAAAAAAACAAAACAGCTCATGGCATGTTCACACCTCTGAGCTTTAGCTCATGTTATTCCCACTGCCTGGAACTTTCTTTTACAACTTTCTCTTCCCGGGTAATCCACTTGGCCTGCAGCCTGGCTTAAATATCCTCCGAGCTCTGACTCTGGTCAGCCTCTCCCCTGTTTTTAAAGGCTCTGCTTCTGCCAGATTATAAATCCCCACCCCCCACCTCCACCAAACAAAGAAGATCTGATACAGTTCAGAGTCCCTGGGGTCTAGGCCAGGCCTGACTTGTGGCAGATGCTGAGTAAGCAAACTGAAATTGATGACTTAGCACAAAATGGGGCTGTGCAGACAAGACCGGCAAGTTTTTAAATGACTGATAATACCCACTGCTGGGAGAGTCAGCTGCAACCGGGTGTGTGAAGGGCAGTTTGGTGGTGTCATCAAATTTTAATGACCCTTTAACCTGGCAGGTCCACTCCTAGGAATGACCCCACAGAAAGTCACGCATGTACAAAGACTCTTAGACAAGGGTATCGCCTGCGGCCAGGTTGGTAACAGGTGAAAAATGGAAACAAGGTAAGTACCTAACAGGAAAGCCCTTAAATAAGTTATGGGATTGCACTTTACAAAGGATCTGGGCAGGTGTTAAAAGACAGAGCTGCCTACGCAGACTGCTGTGGAAAGGTGTCTCGAAAGTTAGGTCATGAAAGCTGGTTTCTGATGATACACGTGGTGTGACCCCATTCGCGGACCAAAAACACTTAAGAGCTGTAGGTCTGAGTACCTGTGCATAAGGGCACAGAAAAAGGTATAGAAGGCTACCCTGGAAAGTAGAGTGGATGACCCTCCGAAGATGTCCACGCCCTACTCCGAGAACCAGCGAATGTGTTACCTTACACGGCCCAGGAGACTAGTGATTGCTAATCAGCTGACCTTAAAATAGGGAGATTATCCTAGATTATCCTCTGGGCCGAAAGTAATCACAGGGTCCTTGGATGTGGAAGAGGAGGCAGGAGAGCAGGGAGAGGGAGAGGGGACTAAGGCAGGAGCCCAGTGGGAAGAGAGAAGGACCCGACTCTCCTGCACGAGTTCTGAAGATGATGGAAGGGACCATGAGCCAAGGAATATAGGCGACTGCTGGACGCTAGAAAAGGTGAGGAGATGGAGCCTCCCCAGAGTCTATGGAAAGGAACGAGATCCCATGGATGCCTGGATTTTATTAATAGCCTGGGGAGACCCACGTTAGACTTCTACTCTACAGAACTGTGAGATGATTAATTGTGTTACTTATGTTTCTGGCAATTCATCACAGCTGCAACAGAAAACTATACAGATATGCTTAGAAGGTAACCAAGGTAACCCCTGGGGCTGGAAGCAGGTAGGGGGAGGAGAGTTCACACATTTGTTTCTAACATTTTGATTTGTTTGAAATTATTTTTGAAAATGTAAACAAATTTCTTACATGATTAATATATGTTTAAGATCATTCAAAAGGGAAGGGGAAGAGCCAAGGGAGAAACGGGAGGCACAAATAAGAGACCCGATGCAGATAAGAGGCTGAGTCCTCCCCCAAGGCACAGGGCACCTCACAGCTGGGGATGGAGGATGACCCCCACCACACCAGCAGCCACATCTGGGGGGCTGCATGGGCCAGTCTGGGGAAGGACCAGGGCCAGGTCTCCAGGATCCAGGTGTTCCGAGCTGTGGGTAGGGGACACCTGTCTCACTGAGCCTCTGTGTGTCCCCTCAGGTGGGGCAATGGAACATGGCCCTGGGAGTTCCACAGACTGGGTCCTAGTCCTGGCTGTACCACGGAGTGAACCCGAACAAGCCTGTTCCCCTCTTTCAGCCTCAATCTCCGCATCTGTAATACAGACCCCATAAGACCAACTCTCAAGGCTCCCTGAGCTAAGTCAGCGTTCACTGTAGAGATCACCCACCTGTAGAGACAGGAGCCTAAAGGAGATGGGATTGCTGTTCTTAAAGAGCCCCATCAGGCTGGCAGACCTGGCAGTCAATACGGCGTCCAGAGGCTGATGTCAGGAGGTGGGCACTAGCCCATGAGGAGGGGCTCCTAGAAGGCCAGGCGCTGCTCCCTCTGACCTGCCTTTCTGAGGGCCCAAGTGTGATGGCTGCCACCACTGATGTGGATCAAAGTAGGTAAAGTGCCCGTGGCCGCTACTGCAGTAGGCACTGAAGCCCCAGGCCCCCTGGCTGCTGTTCTGCAGTAGCAAACCCCACAAGCTGGAAGGGGGGCACCCCCTTGGCCTGAGATATCAGGCTTGGGAATCCCTGCCCTGCTGTCACCTCACTAGGGTCCACTGACTCTCCAGCTGCCTCCCCTGGGGCCTGAGGGGACACAGACGGTTCAGCTCCTCTTTTTGGGTACCCTCCCCTACCCCGTCTTGGGCTGTTTCCCCATTATGCCCTTCTCACCCCCCATTCCACCTGCTACCCCTGCCCATCCCAATCTAACAGGATGAAACACTGACAGCCTTGGGGAGCCCAGCGGGCGCCTGGGGACCAGGAAGCCAGGACTGCAGACACAAGTCTGCTGCCAGCTTGGAGGACTCGCCTCCTCTCTGGGTCTCCGTTTCCCCATCTGTACCCTGAGAAGTCAGAGCAGTGCTTTTCCAGCTTTGTTTTAGTGACAGAAACCTTCCTGCAAGGGAAATTAATGCAGGTTCTAATAGTCAAAGACAGTGCTGCTCCAGGGTGTGGATGGACCCACCCAAAAAAGGCAGCCTCTGGGGTGTCCAAGGGGTCCACAAGCTCAGTCTGAAGCCCTCTGGGGTGGGTAGGGGGGCATCTCTGAGGTGCCTGGAGGCCTCAGGTGGTGGTGCTGGCCCCTCTATCTAGAGATGCCCCACCTTCCTCTGGCCTCGAGGGAGCCCTAACAATAACTGGGCCCTCCCTTTCCCCTTCCCCACATCAGGTGATCCCCAGGCTCACCCTCCACAATACACCCCCAACTCCCCTCAGCCCTGGTCTCCCTTCAGCTGAATGTTCCAGAACCACTCAGCCCCAGATGGCCCCTGGCCTTGCACGGTGGCCCCAGCTTCTGGCCAGCTCCCCTCTGCCTTCCTCGAGGCAGTGGGCCAGCCTGAAGCT